>NC_056048.1:15822874-16422874 GCF_004379255.2 Salvia splendens | reverse complement strand
TACTACCTCCGCCCCTTAAAAATAGAAACTATTTCCATTTTAGTCCGTCCCCTTAAAATTAGAAACTTTCTATTTTAGAAAAAAAAATTCTCTCTAATTAGGTGAGACCTATTCTCCACTAACAATATTTCAAATCACTTTTTCTTTCTATCTCTCTCTTACTTTATCAATTGTGCATTAAAACCCGTGGTGTTTCAAAAGTTTTTGTTTTTAAAAGAAGGAGGTGGTGTTAAACATAGAGTAACATACCGTACTATATGTTATAATGTCAGGTATGAGACCAGCTTGCTTCATTTGATTAAATAGCCTGAGGCTGCTGTTGAACTTGCCACATTTAATGTGGAGTTACAAACAGATACATTGCTCCTTGTAGAGTCATCTTTGATGCTATTGTATATATCTGAGGCCTTCGCAGCATTAGAATCCCTCCCCACAAACTTTATGCAACAGCCTCAAATTTTTGCTCAAGGAAACCAAAACTGAAGGGTAAAATGAAAATCTGAATGACAAGGTATAACAACAACATTCTAATCATTTTATAACAAAATGGGAACATCTCAAAATGCCAAAGCTGTAAACAGGTATTAAATGGTGCTTACTATTTTGCATATGATTTGTTAGTTGCTTGAAGTGTGGTGAGAATAGCAAAAGTACTCGTGCGTGCTTCTGGTGTTATGCTAGGTCGAGATGCCAAGTCCTATGAATCCACTAGATCACTTGGTCTAGGAACTCAAGAGAACACGGAATGCTCTGTCGTTGGGCACACTAAACTCCCCTTCAAAGATCCCTCAACCCGAATACTATGGATTAGTATAGAGAAGCAGGGGTCGATCCCACGAAGATGGACACGTAAGAAAGCATTTAGAAACTTTGGACAAGGGCGGCTGCTGCCACGCAAACTGGGTTGAGGTTTAACTACGACTAGACCTAGGCAAGAAATGTAAACACTAGACCTAGGAAACTGTAAACATGCTGAGATCAAACATCATCAAGACTACGGGATATTAAATTCCCTTCCTAGACCGTGTAAACGGCTACCTAATAGAACCAGACAGGAAGCATATAACAGTGGGGACCATAATTCCAGAATTAGCAAGTACGACAGAAAGGCTGCAAATAACAAACTGAAACTCTAACTAACAACGACATGCATTTTTTTAACTGAATCAAAAACGAAGATGAAGAAAACAGAGCACGTACCTAGATCCGAACAGAATATAAAAGTTGGGTCGTCGGAAACTTACAACAAACCGGAAATAACACAGATCTACATATACTAGACGGAATGAAATGAAAACATGAAGGCTAGGCATAAATTTAAACCAACTCTGCTCAGATTCACGTCGGATGCTTAATCCACTCCGAATCCAAGCGATCCGAACCAAACAACAACCTCAATCAACTCCATATCTTATGATCTAACAGATCTACTCCGATCAACACCGAATTCAAACGATTCCAATCAACTCAGCTACAACACCGAATTCAAACCTCCGATTCAACCACCAATAAACTCTGATCAACCCGATCCAGCCATTACTCTGCACAGATTCAGTGAGCAATTGCGAAACGCATCCAACACAAGTAAACTAACTCAAACTCCAGAAAATCACAGTAGCGAAATCAGAAATCAACATCAACGACATAAAAGAAAATTAAACTTGCATTAAACACAAAAATATTCGGTAAAAAAAAGAGAGCCGAGCTCCGAATAGCGAAGCTCGGTGAAATCCACAAAATACGAGGAATTAAAATGGAACTTGTTTCTTCGCCCTCAACAGGACGGTGTTACAACCCAACTGAAATGCGAGAAAGCGAAAAGTGAACCAAAAATGCAAACCCCCAGAATTTCCCTCTAAAGAACCCAAGTGTATTAAAAGAAAAGTGAGCTACGAGCCACAGACTGTTAATGAGGCCTCCGCCCGAGAAGGTTCTTTTCTCCCCTTTTCAGAATGCATGCTTCCTTCCTTATATAGGCGCGGACATAATCTTCTAGAAGCCTTCGTAGAAATCTCCATTCTACCCTTCAGCTCCGAGATTTCCTCCGTCTTGCAATTTTCCTCCACAATGCTCACTTCTTCGCCAGTTTCCTCGGACATGTGACTGTCCTCTTCTTTTCCTGGACCTGGTGAAATTCTTCTACACACCTGGCTTAAAACGTGTGTTAGACCCAGTAAATCCACGAAGTTATCCCCTAGACCTATGCATGAAATTAGCCTTATCAAACTGCTCACACTTAAACCATGCTTGTCCTCAAGCATACAAGACAAGAAAAAGAAATAAGGCGAATTTCAATGCACGGTTCCTAAGAACGACTCTACAAGCAAAACACAAACAAAGCACCGACTCCTAGACCTAGACAACTACAGACTCAAAAAAGAAAACAACATACAAAAACAAAACACAACAGATAAGCATGAACTAGTTTCAACTTTTAGGCGACCGTCCCCACAAGCATAAGTCCTATTCGATCGTCTACAGTCTTCAAATTCTTCCCCTTCCCTCTTCTACTTAAACGATCTGTCAGTTTGTCAATATAGCCTATTGATTTTCCAGCAGTTAGGTTCGCTCGATCACTCATTCCTCACCAGGGATGTTAGGATCGAAATGCTCCAAAGTTAAAGTTATACCACTAATGCGTCGGGTTATGAGATTTTCTCCTTCTTACTACTCCTTTTCCATATTGATTTCCTGGGTCAGGTTGCGATTGCATTCCTGCCTTGTTTTTTTTTTCTTTTTCTATATATATCCCTTTTCCCCTGGACTTTGTCCAGCTTATACCTCATTTTCCTGTTTTATTTTTTTCCCTTGGACTTCGTCCAGCTTATACCTCCTTTTCCTGGACTTCGTCCAGCTTATACCACCAGTTCCTGGACTTCGTCCAGCTTATACCTCCATAACCCATTTTTTCTCCTTTATACTCTACTCCCTAAGTATCAAGTGGCAGCCCATTTTTACATGTTAGCTCGAAGTGTTTA
Source organism: Salvia splendens (assembly GCF_004379255.2). Classification (NCBI taxonomy): domain Eukaryota; kingdom Viridiplantae; phylum Streptophyta; class Magnoliopsida; order Lamiales; family Lamiaceae; genus Salvia; species Salvia splendens. The sequence goes on along the minus strand of NC_056048.1, from coordinate 16,419,896 downwards.
GGCTTATAACTCGCTCTTATAGTAGGGCTGCACAGCTAGGTTATCTAAGGCCTTTTCTATCATCCTTACTTCATCCAGACCGCTTTTAGTTTATTAAGGAAAAATGCATCAAAGTTGACATGTATTCTATCTTCAATCGCTCTCACTAAGGGAATCTTGCCTTATTATCTTACTAGCTCATGCAACACACAAAAACGCTAGACCTAGTGACTCTAAGACTCCTATTTACAAAAACAAATACTGCACTTACTCCCTCCACCTCCCACTTCACTCAAGCTTGTCCCCAAGCTATCCTAGTGAAGTGGGGAAATAGGGAAGTATGAACAGCACAAAACAGACCAAACAACACAAACAAGCAAACAACGTGCATAAAACAAAACAAACTTCTCACACTTAGACCGTACAACGGGCTAAGTGGGAGAAGGCGCAACAAACAAAACCAAAACATGCAAAAACAGAACAAGCCCTTCTCACACTTAGACAGCGTATGGAACCTTTGCGGGTGGAGGAAGAGAGGTTTTAACAGATTTTCCTTTCGATTTCTTGGTCAAGGAAGGAGCGGCCTGCTTTCCCTTCCTTTTCTTTCAGCCGCCTGGCGGCGTTCTTCCTCGTCACTCTCCCCACCACTGGGTCTAGGAGAGATGTCCTGCTCTTGGGCTACGGTCTCCGGACCCAGCGCTTCTCCTTCCGTCTTCTGGACAGAGTCATTAATTTAATCTATCAAGCTCCAGCGAGCTTGTCTCCGGGCTTCCCTTTTATTTACCGGTGAAATCGTCCCCTCCGGGACATCAGTCAAATCCACGACTAGATTTACCTTCTCGTCGATGGGTTCCTGTACATCTTCAGTAACGAGGGCCTCTCCCTCCTCAGACAGGAAAGGGGTTGCCCCCGTGATATAGACAGGGGTTTCCACCCCAACCAAATCTTGTTCATTGTGGGTCTCAGTACCCACAACCTTTTCAGGGGTCCTCCCCTCATCATCGTTCTCAACAGAGACTTGGGCCTCATCGCCCCCAACTTTTTCTAGGGTTTCCCCCTCCATAGCTTTCTCAGAAATTAGGGCCTCATCGCCCTCAACATGTTCTAAGGTTTCCCCCTCAGGATTACTAGTAGACAAAACAGTAGATACACCCACACTTTCTGACACAACACGGGTTTCTCTCTCAACGACATCAATAGCAGCAATAACAGGGGTTACCCCCTCAGATACACCATCAGCAGTAATGGCAGAGGTTTCCCCCTCAGAAACATGGTCTAACCTTGGTTCACTGACCGCCAAAAGCTCCAAATCCGTAGCCAAATCCGCTTCCTCCTCAGGTACGTTTGCGGCGGTTGTTCCGGCTACATTGGTGGCTGGTTTGGCCATCGAATGTACGACTTCCGGTTGGGGTTTCGCAGTCTCTGAAACTCGGGGTGGTGGTGGTGCAGTGGTTTTCCCCATCATAGTGGTGAGCATGGCAAACGCCTTCATCGCCTCCCCTGGCCCCCCAAGTTTCTGCAATAGATCGGCCATGAACAACGCTGCGTTAGATTCGGCGGATCCAGATGTGCTTCCTGTGTTTTGTGTGTTATCCATGGCGGAATCTGTAGAATTTCGCAAGAACTCAGAAGAAAAAATTACGTCGATTAGGGTTAGAGAGAGAATTTGAGAGAGAAAATTTGGGGATTTTTTTCGTAGAGAGAGTGAGTATGATATGGAAAATGTAAACACTAAACCTAGGAAACTGTAAACATGCTGAGATCAAACATCATCAAGACTACGGGATATTAAATTCCCTTCCTAGACCGTGTAAACGGCTACTTAATAGAACCAGACAGGAAGCATATAACAGTGGAGACCATAATTCTAGAATTAGCAAGTACGACAGAAAGGCTGCAAATAACAAACTGAAACTCTAACTAAGAACGACATGCCATTTTTTAACTGAATCAAAAACGAAGAAGAAAACAGAGCACGTACCTAGATTCGAACAGAATATAAAAGTTGGGTCGTCGGAAACTTACAACAAACCGGAAATAACACAGATCTACATATACTAGACGGAATGAAATGAAAACACGAAGGCTAGGCATAAATTTAAACCAACTCTACTCAGATTCACGTCGGATGCTTAATCCACTCCGGATCCAAGCGATCCGAACCAAACAACATCCTCAATCAACTCCCTATCTTCTGATCTAACAGATCTACTCCGATCAACACCGAATTCAAACGATTCCAATCAACTCAGCTACAACACCGAATTCAAACCTCCGATTCAACCACCAACAAACTCTGATCAACCCGATCCAGCCATTACTCTGCACAGATTCAGTGAGCAATTGAGAAACGCATCCAACACAAGTAAACTAACTCAAACTCCAGAAAATCACAGTAGTGAAATCGGAAATCAACATCAACGACATAACAGAAATTAAACTTGCATTAAACACAAAAATATTCGGTAAAAAAAAGAGAGCCGAGCTCCGAACAGCGAAGCTCGGTGAAATCCACAAAATACGAGGAATTAAAATGGAACTTGTTTCTTCGCCCTCAACAGGACGGTGTTACAACCCAACTGAAATGCGAGAAAGCGAAAAGTGAACCAAAAATGCAAACCCCCAGAATTTCCCTCTAAAGAACCCATGTGTATAAAAGAAAAGTGAGCTACGAGCCACAGACTGTTAATGAGGCCTCCACCCCAGAAGGTTCTTTTCTCCCCTTTTCAGAATGCATGCTTCCTTCCTTATATAGGTGCAGACATAATCTTCTAGAAGCCTTCGTAGAAATCTCCATTCTACCCTTCAGCTCCGAGATTTCCTCCGTCTTGTAATTTTCCTCCACAATGCTCACTTCTTCGCCAGTTTCCTCGGACATGTGACTGTCCTCTTCTTTTCCTGGACCTGGTGAAATTCTTCTACACACCTGGCTTAAAACGTGTGTTAGACCCAGTAAATCCACGAAGTTATCCCCTAGACCTATGCATGAAATTAGCCTTATCAAACTGCTCACACTTAAACCATGCTTGTCCTCAAGCATAAAAGACAAGAAAAAGAAATAAGGTGAATTTCAATGCACGGTTCCCAAGAAAGACTCTACAAGCAAAACACAAACAAAGCACCGACTCCTAGACCTAGACAACTACAGACTCACAAAAGAAAACAACATACAAAAACAAAACACAACAGATAAGCATGAACTAGTTTCAACTTTTAGGCGACCGTCCCCACAAGCATAAGTCCTATCCGATCGTCTACAGTCTTCAAATCCTCCCCCTTCCCTCTTCTACTTAAACGATCTGTCAGTTTGTCAAGATAGCCTATTGATTTTCCAGCAGTTAGGTTCGCTCGATCACTCATTCCTCACCAGGGATGTTAGGATCGAAACGCTCCAAAGTTAAAGTTATACCACTAATGCGTCGGGTTATTAGAGTTTCTCCTTCTTACTACTCCTTTTCCATATTGATTTCCTGGGTCAGGTTGCGATTGCATTCCTGCCCTGTTTTTTTTTCTTTTTCTATATATATCCCTTTTTCCACCCTCAGACAGCAAAGGGGTTGCCCCCGTGATATAAACAGGGGTTTCCACCCCAACCAAATCTTGTTCTAAGGTTTCCCCCTCAGGATTACTAGTAGACAAAACAGCAGATACACCCACACTTTCTGACACAACACGGGTTACCCCCTCAGATACACCATCAGCAGTAATGGCAGAGGTTTCCCCCTTAGAAACATGGTCTAACCTTGGTTCACTGACCGCCAAAAGCTCCAAACCCGTAGCCAGATCCATTTCCTCCTCAGGTACGTTTGCGGCGGTTGTTCCGGCTACACTGGTGGCTGGTTCGGCCATCGAATGTACGGCTTCCGGTTGGGGTTTCGCAGTCTCTGAAACTTGTGGTGGTGGTGGTGCAGTGGTTTTCCCCATCATAGTGATGAGCATGGCGAACGCCTTTATCGCCTCATCTGGCCCCCCAAGTTTCTGCAATAGATCGGCCATGAACGACGCTGCGTTAGATTCGGCGGATCCAGAGGTGCTTCCTGTGTTTTGTGTGTTCTCCATGACGGAATCTGTAGAATTTCGCAACAACTTGGAAGAAAAAATTTCGTCGATTAGGGTTAGAGAGAGAATTTGAGAGAGAAAATTTGGGGATTTTTTTCGTAGAGAGAGTGAGTATGATATGGAAAATAAAAGAGAGAGCATGGTTATAGCCTGTAGGTATGGGAAAGGACGGTTTTGTTGGTGGTTGCAGGCGTGACGCGAGCGACCATACACCTCCCCATAAAGTTATCTTTTGAAATTCGAACCGGTGCTAACTCCCTCCAAAATTTTACTCCTCAACTCCCTGCCCCATGTGAATACTCTCTGCAATATCACACTTAGAAAAACATCAAACTAAAAATGAAACGCCAGACTCCCAGGTCAAGGATATGATAGTATGAAAAAAATTCCTAAGGAGTCTAGAATTTCGAATATATATTTGGAAGATTATTTTTTTCTGATTTGTTTGAGTTTTCTTGATTTAAGGAAATCATTTAAATATTTACATTATGTTTCAAGTATTCTTGAGATTCCCAAGGTCAGGGCATGGATAAAAAAAAACTTCTCAATCTACTTGACCTAGGATTTCTTCAAGAACACTTCCTTCATAGATTGATTAGGCGATATCAGGGAGTGCGCGTAGAGGCACTTCGTCCACTACACACAGCTTTGAGTTATCTCAAAATACCTTCACACGATGACCATTGACGAGGAAAGGCACAGAATTAGAGGCGCCTCCTTCGATCTCTACTGCTCCATTTACGCGAAGGCCAACAATAGTATATGGTCCGATCCACTTGGACTTTAGCTTTGCAGGCATCAGCTTAAGCCTGGACTGGAACAGGAGAACTTTCTGCCCAACTTGTAGTTCCTTGGTCCGGAGATTCTTATCATGCCAGAGCTTGGTCTTTTCTTTGTACCACATCGCAGACTCGTAAGCCTCAAGCCTCAATTCTCAATTCTTCCAACTCCTGGAGCTGCAATTTCCTCTCTTCCTCACAAGCTTGAGGATTCATGTTAATCTCCTTGACCGCCCAGTATGCCTTGTGCTCCAGTCCAACTGGCAAGTGGCACATCTTGCCGAACACTAACCTGTACGGAGACATCCCAATAGGCATCTTATATGCTGTCCTGTAAGCCAATAATGCGTCGTCAAGCCTCTTACTCCAGTCTTTCCTTGACGGATTCACTGTCTTTCCAAGTATAGCTTTGATCTCCCTATTTGATATTTCCGCCTGGCCGTTAGACTGAGGATGATAAGGTGTAGACAATGATAAGTCGTATTCTAGGCCTGGTTAGTATGATGTGCATATTTGAACTTTATCTGCAAAACAAGTTGCTTAAGCGTGCAGGTTGAGTGTTCTAGCCAGTAGGCAAAGCTTCAGATACTTCAGGTGAAAAGGGCGTCAGGACGATTACGTACTGACCAGTATACATGCAAAAAAGTCATCTCACCACAAGGTTTTACCCTAAAATCAAGGGTAAGCCTCCCTATAAAAGGAAGCCACTTGGAGAGAGAAAGCATCATCTATTTTCATCATCATCACTCTTAGGTAGAATTCTCTCGGTAGTTCAGTCCTTTAGCCCAGTCCAGAGTCTCGTTCCTCGCCACTGCCATGGTCACTTGAAGATCAAGAAGTTCCCAGAGTTCCAGACGTTCTCATCCAGTCAACAAGATCGTAGTTAGAAGTTCCATCGCCCGGCGTGGCAAAACACTTTTATTTCGCTTTTGTAGTTAAATTGCGTGTTTTTCCTTACGATGGATCTTCGTTTGCTTTTGAATTTCACTGCCTAGAAGTACTTTGTTTGAAGATCCCAACATGTTTTATGCTATGAAGTTGTTTTCTGTTCAGTTTACTTCACCGATCTCTTTTCCTTCAGCCTAGTTAGCTTAGATCTAGAGTTTCTGGTCGTTTTGAGTATCGAATCGTGTGTTTCCAGTTAGTAGTTTATTTCTTCAAGTTAGCATAATCTGTTTACTTTTATTTCATAGAGGTTTGTTTCATGCAAGGTGCAGTTATGTGTTTCCTGTTTTCTTCCATGCTGATCAGTAGGCGGGATTTCAGTTTCGATGTTTGATTTTCGATTTGGAATTTTTGATTGTAGATCGGTGTTCGTGAGTTATTAATCTGTGTTTTTGTGGTGCTGAATCTGGTTTGTTTTCTGATTTTAGTTTGTGTTTGTTGAAGAAGATGATGTCCATATCCAAGTTTGGGACCACTTTGCTTTTTAGACTTTTTTGCTTTTTGTCCTTCACCTTTAGTACACCCTGCAGATCTGTCAGCCTAGTCACCACAACTACCACTTATTCTCTGCTTTTCTGTTTAGACTTTTATAGAAACCTAGTACTTTCTGCATATTTTCTGTTACACCGCATCCACCATAATTCCACGTACACCACTACATGTCGACCACCATTCACCCTTCCTAGTCAGTAGGACACCATCTTAATTTCCCATCTTGGACCCAAGCGTGGTAGCTAACCAAACCATCCAAAATATCACCGCAATCTGTCCAACCGTCACCATCTCTATGGGATTCAACCCCTACCTTCACTATACTACCCAGTAGAAGAGGGTTAAGGATTCTTTGAAAGCAAGTTCTAGGCTAGCGGGGATTCTTATACTGATCAGTAGGATAGATCCTTGCTTGAGCGACACCTACGCAAATCATGCTCTTTCAAATGGCGCCGTTGCCGGGGATGGATGTCGTTATTTGAAGCTATTGTGTGTGATACTTTGGCGTATATATTGTGCATAACGTTTTCCATTGCTTTTTATTTCAGTATATGAGAAGCAGCTCGGCTCCTGACCAGTGGAGGCCGAAGATACTTCAGCGAGGATCTATATTCGTAACCACTCGATCCGGTTTGTCGACGGCTCTGTCTGACTTAGGTTCGAGTAGCGACGAGGAGCAATACACCATAGAAGGACCAATACCAGAAGAGATACCACTGTTGGAAGGCAACCTAGGGGAGATGGCTGCCAACGGAGATGATAATCCAGAGATCGGTACCCTGAATGCGCATACCGAGGGAGAACCACCGCAAGCCATTGTAGTCACCCCGGGGCAGACTGCCTGTGATGTGAAGCCCCATGTTATCGCAATTCTGCCTACATACTGCAAAAAGAGCTATGAAGGACCTTACAGTTCCTGCATGAGTTTTGTAAGATTTGTAGGGCGCAAAGGAGGCCAGCAGGGGCGACCGAGGATGACTATAGATTGAAGGCTTTGCCGTTTGTTCTAAAAGGGGAAGCCAACACTTGGTTCATGCGTCTGCCACCCAACTCCATTGAGAGTTGGGCCGATTTCAAGTCAGCATTCTTAGGCGAGTTTTTCCCATCGTCGAAGACAAGTGCGCTGAAGAGAGAGACAACTAATGTGAAGCAAGGGTACGATGAGCCTTTGAGTGATTACTGGGCGAAATATATGAGCCTCTTGGATGCGTGCCCCAACCATCGCATGGCGGATATTGAAGTACACCATGTCTTTTATGAAGGGATGAACAAAGCAACCAAGGATCTAGCGAATTCCTCGTCAGGAGGAAGCTTCACGCAGCTAAGGGTCATCGAAGCTAAAAGGGTCCTAGGGAAACTGTTGAGCGCAAAAAAGGAGTATGACAATTCCAGAGATGGTTACAGCAGAGAAAGGATTGCCAGCGCCTTGTCTACTGACCAGGAGCAGAAGATAGAACAGAAGATGGATTTGAAGATGGACGAATTGAAGAAGACGCTCTTGAGCGCAATCGAGAAAAATGCGCCACCAACTTCCCCAGCTGGAAACTACAAGGGTGCAGAACAAGGGAACCAAGGGCCGAGTTATGATCAGCCCAATGACTTCGTGAATATGGAGCAAGTCAACGCTGCTGGGTATTACAATTCTAGTGGGCATTGGATCCAAGGGAGACAACGGGATGCACCATGGAGGATCATCCGAATTTTCGATGGGGAGATGGGAGCCAAAATCAAAACCAAGGTCAAGGTCAGAACCAATACAACCCCCACCCGAACCAGAATTTCAACCGTGGCCCGAAAAATCCGAACAACCAGTGCAACTAGTCAGGAAGGAACCGACAACCCCACAGTCAACAACCTCAAAACCAACACCCACAAAACCCAAACCCTGTTTATGTACCACCCCACCAAAGGAACTTTCAAAATTATCAGAGTCAACCTAACCAAGGACCACCACCTCAGCAAAACCCAACCCAGTTCCAAAACCAGAACCAGAACCAATATCATACTGACCAGTACAACCCTCCTGGCCAGTATAACCAATACCCACCTAACCCGAACCAGCAAAATTTCCAAAATTCCCAGTATAACCAGCACCAAAGGCTGAATCAATCCTAATATCCTAGCAGGTCAAGGAGATCTATGGAGGACATGATGGGAGAATTGCTCGCATCGGAGCAAGGTATCAAGGGTGAGTTACAATCCCATAATGAAGTAGTGCAAGGGATGCAGAGTGCCCAGAAGGAGCATAAGGCAAACATGGATATGATGAATAGGCAGTTGGCCCAACTGGCCAGTTCGATGGGTGAAATGAAAGGAAACTCAGGGAAACTCCCGTCCACAGTCCATGTGCCTGAAAAGGCGAATGTGAGCAAAGTCACAATTCGATCCGGCACTACCTATGAAGGACCCCAGCCAAAGAAGTCTAGTGGAGAACCAAGTGGAGCAACATTATTGGGGGACATTGTCTCAGAAGAAAAGCTACGCAGACCTCTACCCCAGATGCAGGACCCATTTTTCTTGGGAGAAACGCCATGTGGAAAAGGCGAGCCCGAGAACGTACTGGTCAGGAAAGAACCCCATCAAGAGGTAGAATCCAGAACGAAGGAAACTCAGACCCAGAATCTGCCCAAGGAAGGTCCCAAGAAGGTTGCTGAGGGACCGGTAGAGGAGAGAAAGGGGGAGAAACCATTCCCTTACCGTTTCGTAACTAAGAGGAAGAAGAAAAACCCAGTGGATTACTTGTCAATTTTCGGGAAGCTGGATGTTACCATACCATTTCTCCAAGCCGTGAAGATACCCCTACTTGGGAAATTTATTAAGGAGTTCATAGCCGGGAAAGCCCAGGAGGATGGAAAAATTATGGTAGAATGGATCGCGTCAGCAATAGTGCAGGAGAAGCTACTGCCCAAGAGGGCCGATCCAGGTATGTTCACCCTGCCTATAACTATAGGAGATGTGAAAGTCGAGCATGCAATGTGTGATCTTGGAGCTTCTATTAATGTCATGCTTTTGTCGATCTATAACCAATTGAAGGGGGTTAGATTGTCGAGTACTAGGGTGTTGATCCAACTGGCTGATAGGTCATGCATAAGTCCTGAGGGTGTTTTAGAGAATGTGTTGGTCAGAGTGCATGAGCTTACCTACCCTGCTGACTTTTATGTGATCAAAATGAGTGAGTCCGAGGCTAGGGAATCTAGTGGAATATTGTTAGGTAGGCCATTTTTTAGAACGGCCAAGACGATAGTAGACATGGCTGAGGGAACAATTTGCATTGATTTTCATGGGGAGAAGTTTACTTTTGATATTAATGAGGCCATGAAAAAGCCTATCGATTCTGAAAATTTATTCCATGTTGATGTGATTGACCCCTTAGTCCAAAATTTTCTTGAGACCGAACTATTGCAGGAAAAGCTCCAAGCTTTAGATGTCTATGAGCAAGCTGACGTAGAAGCCGCTGCATGGTGTGATCTGATCAGTAGGCAAGGGCTGACTGATGAAGAGATAGAAGAAGCAATTAAGGATTTCTGCCAGAAATCAGAGTTCATTGGAGCCGCAGGGGCTCAGCTACCAGTCAGTATAGAGGAATCTCCAGAGGGAGAATTAGAGAAAGGAGGAGAGGCTGAGAAAAACCCTCTACCCGAAGACACACTTCCACCCCAAGTTGAGCTAAAGCAACTGCCATCGAATTTGAAGTATGCCTTTCTCGGAGAGGAGAACTCACATCCAGTGATCATCAGCAGCAGCCTTACGAAGGAACAAGAGGCTAGGCTACTGACCGTGCTGAGCAAGAACAAGAAGGCGATTGGATGGAGTCTCACAGATTTAGTTGGAATTAGCCCCGACGTCTGCATGCACCACATTAGGTTGGAGGAAGGAGCAAAGGCACATCGAGATGCTCAAAGGAAGGTAAACCCTAACATGCGAGAAGAGATATTGAAGGAAATCTTGAAGTTGTTGTCGCTAGGGATTATCTATTCAGTGCCGGACAGCGAGTGGGTCAGCCCCATTCACATGGTTCCAAAGAAATTAGGGATCCAAGTCGTGAAGAATGAGCTAATACCAATGAGGCTAGTCACGGGTTGGCGAATGTGCATCGATTACCGTAAGCTGAACAATGCGACCAGGAAGGACCATTTTCCCTTGCCTTTCATCGACCAAATATTGGAGAGATTAGCTGGGAAGAAGTACTTCTGTTTTCTGGATGGGTACAGAGGTTACTTCCAAATCTACGTGGATCCTGAAGACCAGGATAAGACCACCTTCACTTGCCCATTCGGAACCTATGCATACAGACGCATGCCTTTCGGTCTATGCAACGCTCCAGGTACGTTTCAACGATGTATGATGAGCATATTTTTTGATTTGATTGAAGACTGCATAGAGATATTCATGGATGACTTCACGGTCTACGGAGACTCTTTCGATTCTTGCCTTCATCATTTGGATATAGTTCTAGAAAGGTGTCAAGCAAAAAGTCTGGTGTTGAATTTTGAGAAGTGTCATTTTGTGGTCACCGAAGGGATTGTTCTTGGACACGTGGTTTCAGAGAGGGGAATCCAGGTGGATCGATCTAAGATGGATGTTATATCCAAATTACCGTTCCCTACTGATCAGAAGGGCACGCCGGATTTTATCGAAGATTTATCAAGGATTTATCAAGGACCGTGCGTCTGGGAATGTGCAGTTTAGAGGAGGCCATAGGGCCTGAGTGGAGAAGTAAGGAGAGGGGAATTCCCCGCAGACATGTGGAATTTGAGCCCCAGGAAGCCTGGGAGGAACTTACTCACCCTGATGCAGGGCAATTCTAGTCCACTATTTCCCGCTCCGTTCATTTCAACAACCCAATTCTGCGTCTTGTACAGCTTTACCTGGATTTCAATTTATTGGGGCAGTCGAACTCCGCTGTTAGGACATCGATGACGGAGTTATATCTTCTCTGGTGCGCCAAGCAGGGAAGGAAGTTGCATCTGGGTTTTTGGACCGCCTACCAATGCCATCTAATTGCCACCCACCCAGCGAGGAACTTCACTCTCTGCCATGCCTTGAGAGTGTTCGTCAGAAACAACATCATCATCACGGAGGCCGAAGACTTATCCGACCAGATCATGGTGGATCCTCCTGGTCTTTTTGATACACCTTTGTTCGTCCGAACGAACACCGTTTACATGAGACAGGGCGCACCCCAATTCTATGCAATGGGATAAGAAGCTATACCGACTGGGAGATCTGCAGCACATCCGGGAACACAAGATCAGGAGCAGAGACACGAAAAGCTAGAGAAGGCTGTGGACGAGATAGCGGAGGAAAACAGACAGATGAGATCAGAAATGACACGGTTAGCATCAGTAATGGAAGGGATCCTGAAGGAGTCTGCAGGACAAACGAGGCAGAGTCAGAAGCAAGAAGCTTTGGAGACGATTGTTACCAGGATAGGAGAGGAAAACCACCGGTTGATAGCAGAAATGGCCAGGATGGCATCCGTGATAGACGAGATATTGATGGAGTTAACACAACGAGGCCAAGAGGAAGCTGTTGAACCAAGTGGCCATGGAGGCCAAGCTAATGAACCACGAGTATCAGAGGAGGTATTAACCAAGACGAAAGAAGCAGAGCAGAAACTAGAGGCGGAACAAGAGGAAGGAGATGCCGAAGAGTCGGCAGAATCTGGGAACAAGCAATCCGAGAATGAGGAGGAGAAACCGGTAGAACCACCTGCACCACAACCTGCCCCGCGAAAGAGCAGGAGGAACAAGTGACCACCACACCTACTGACCAGTTAGTTTTTTTTTATGTTTTTAGTTTTCCGTATTTCTGTTTGTGTTTTGTTTATTTAGGTAGTATAATTTCTGTTTGTGCGCAAACCCCATTCATAACACTTAGCCTATTTTATAGTCTAAGTGTGAGAAGTTAAGGGTTTGTCTTTTTGGCGCATGTGTTTGTGTTTTCTGTTTTCTTTTTCGTAAGCATGTTGGCTCACACTTAGCCCATTGCATGGCCTAAGTGTGAGGAGTTTTGTATATATGTGTGTTTTGTTTGTTGGTTTCTGTTTAGGTTTTCAAACTCTCCCACTTAGCCCATTCCATAGTCTAAGTGTGAGAAGTTTTAGTTTTAATATGTTGTTTTTGTCTGTTTGTCTATGTGTCCATCATACTGGCCATTACCTTTTCCACTTCACAGCCCTATCTGAGGGCAGACACTTGTGAAGTGGGAGGGGGGACGCAATGACCAGTATGATGAATGTGTATATGTGTGGTTTGTGTTTGTGCTTGTGTTGGTGTCCTGTTAAGTATAGTTTTTTTTATTTTGTGTGTTGATTGGGCTTAAAACTCAATTGTCTTGAGCTGACGGTGAGGGGAATTGAAGGAAATAAGACATGCTGGAAAACAGAAACCACCCCCCTTAGTACCTCCTAGCCAGGATAGATGATGTGAGTATGAGAGAAATGCCCATACTTAGAGCCAAACACGAAAGCCCTCTTAAAATATGAGTTATAAGCTTTAAGTGGAACCACTCTCCACATGTTTAGAAAAGAAAAGAGTGGCTGCCACAAATTGCCTAGGGTGAAGTGACTGCGTGTAGCAACACTGAAGGCAGTAGGAACCCCCCCCCTAAAAAAAACCACCTTTAGAACCTCTTTTCTAACTCTTTATACCCAGATAAATACCCCTAGCCACTAGGACTATGTGTGTGCAAGGCATGAAGCGAATGAAGCTTACTGGCTAGAAGGGTGTACAAGAAAGCAGAATCCAGCTGGACAAGAAAGTTTGGAAGAAAATCGGCTAGGGAGTCATCCTAGGCCCAAAAAGAAGGTATAAGGGTGGCGAAGCCACGGGGGAAAAAGAAAAAAAGAGAAGAAGAAAGAATATGAAGAAAATGGTCAGAAAAAAAAACTCGGCCACAAAAAAATGAAGAAGGAATAAGGGTGGCGAAGCCATAAGAAGCTACTGACTAGTTGGAGATCATAGCCAGAAGCGCCAGCCAAGAGAAGTAACAACCAAGAGCCCAAATGCACACAGTTCCCCCACCTCAATGAAGCAGAAATTTTGAACCTAGAGCCTTAGGAACATCCACCCCAAAACATTACAAGCCAATAGCCCATTTACAAGCTTTTAAGTCCTTCAGTCGCTGCACGTGAGATCTAAGTCCGAAGCATTTTGTGGTCCAGCAATTAGAGAGAACAGTCCTAATATTCCTGGTGAGGTATGAGTGACTAAGTGAACCTAGTGTTCGGCCGAGAGTGTGGGCGATCTTGACAAGCGGATGTACTGACTGGGAAAGATAAGAGGGGCGGCAGAAGTTCAAGGCTGTCTAAGGCCGGATTGCACCTGATCCCGAGGGGAGGGATGGTTGAAAATATAGCCCGATCTTTGTGTTTTAGTCTTTTTATGTTTGTTTGTGTGTTTTTTCTATGTTTGTTCAAGTGTTTTTCTTTGCGTCGTAGTATAGAGTCTAGTTTAGGTAGAGTCGGTCAGGGGAGTAACTAGGCTAGAATTCGACTTATTTCTTTTTTTTGTTTGTTCTTCACGCTTGAGGACAAACATGTGGTAAGTGTGAGCAGTTTGATAAGTCGTATTCTATGCCTTGGTTACTGGTCAGTATGATGTGCATATTTGAACTTTATCTGCAAAACAAGTTGCTTAAGCGTGCAGGTTGAGTGTTCTAGCCAGTAGGCAAAGCTTCAGATACTTCAGGTGAAAAGGGCGTCAGGACGATTACGTACTGACCAGTATACATGCAAAAATGGCTCGAGATGGAGAAGAAGGATAGCTGGGACTGATCAACCACAATTAAGGGCAAAGAAGTTATCTCACCACAAGGTTTTACCCTAAAATCAAGGGTAAGTCTCCCTATAAAAGGAAGCCACTTGGAGAGAGAAAGCATCATCTATTTTCATCATCATCACTCTTAGGTAGACTTCTCTCGGTAGTTCAGTCCTTCAGCCCAGTCCAGAGTCTCGTTCCTCGCCACTACCATGGTCACTTGCAGATCAAGAAGTTCCCAGAGTTCCAGACGTTCTCATCCAGTCAGCAAGATCGTAGTTAGAAGTTCCATCGCTCGGCGTGGCAAAACACTTTTATTCCGCTTTCGTAGTTAAATTGCTTGTTTTTCCTTACGCCGGATCTTCGTTTGCTTTTGAATTTCACTGCCTAGAAATACTTTGTTTGAAGATCCCAACATGTTTTATGCTATGAAGTTGTTTTCTGTTCAGTTTACTTCGCCGATCTCTTTTCCTTCTGCCTAGTTAGCTTAGATCTAGAGTTTCTGGTCGTTTTGAGTATCGAATCGTGTGTTTCCAGTTAGTAGTTTAGTTCTTCAAGTTAGCATAATCTATTTACTTTTATTTCATAGAGGTTTGTTTCATGCAAGGTGCAGTTATGTGTTTCCTGTTTTCTTCCATGCTGATAAGTAGGCAGGATTTCAGTTTCGATGTTTGATTTTCAATTTGGAATTTTTGATTGTAGATCGGTGTTCGTGAGTTATTAATATGTGTTTTTGTGGTGCTGAATCTGGTTTGTTTTCTGATTTTAGTTTGTGTTTGTTGAAGAAGATGATGTCCATATCCAAGTTTGGGACCACTTTGCTTTTTAGACGCTTTTTGCTTTTTGTCCTTCACCTTTAGTACACCCTGCAGATCTGTCAGCCTAGTCACCACAACTACCACTTATTCTCTGCTTTTCTGTTTAGCCTTTTATAGAAACCTAGTACTTTCCGCATATTTTCTGTTACACCGCATCCACCATAATTCCACGTACACCACTACATGTCGACCACCATTCACCCTTCCTAGTTAGTAGGACACCATCTTAATTTCCCGTCAAGGTAGAGACTCAACCTAAGCGTGGTAGCTAACCAAACCATCCAAAATATCACCGCAATCTATCCAACCGTCACCATCTCTGTGGGATTCGACCCCTACCTTCGCTATACTACCCAGTAGAAGAGGGTTGAGGATTCTTTGAAAGCAGGTTCTAGGCTAGCGGGGATTCTTATACTGATCAGTAGGATAGATCCTTGCTTGAGCGACACCTACGCAAACCATGCTCTTTCAGACAACCTGTGGTGGACTCCATACTTCTTCATCAGAGCTTCTATCGTACGGTTCTGGAAGTGAGTTCCTTGATCTGAAATAACAGCCCTAGGAACACCGTACCTGTTAAAAAGTTAACCCTAAGAAATTTTGCCACCTCACCAGCTTCGCAAGATGTGGTAGCTTTTCCCTCTATCCATTTCGAAACATAATCCACCGCCACAAGTATGTATGCATTCTCATATGAAGATGGAAATGGACCCATGAAGTCCATTCCCCAGATGTCGAAAATCTCACAAACGATGAAAGGGACTTGCGGCATTTCATCTCTTTTGGAGATTCCCCCAGTCTGTTGACACCTTTCACAATTCTGACAGAATTCGAACGCATCCTTATGCATTGTAGGCCAGTAAAACCCGTTGTCTAACACCTTCCTCGCGGTCTTCCTTGGTCCAAAGTGACCTCCACACGCTAGATACGGGTCGTCCCAAAAATAGTACTTGGCTTCGCTTTTCAGTTTCATCTTCTGTGCCCTAGAAATTTCTTCGGAATTTGGCACTTCTCTGGTGACCAAGTAATTTGCTAGGTCTGCGAACCACGGCTCAACGTTTATCTGGCATTTTTCTTTTTCAGCATCTCCTAGACCTGTTACTGCCATTATCTCTTCCCAACTGATAGGTCTAGGCGAACTTTCCAGATAATATAGATGTTCCTCCGGGAACGCATCAGGTATTGCTTCTTCTGTTTCTCCCTGGTAAATGCGACTCAAGTCGTCGGCTACCTTGTTCTCTGTTCCTTTCTTGTCTCTGACTTCCCATTCAAATTCCTGTAAGAGTAAAACCCAACAGATTAACCTTGGATTAGACTCCTTCTTCGCCAGTAAGTACTTCAATGCAGCGTGATCGGTGAAAACTATTGCCTTAGACCCCAGCAAGTACGGGCGAAACTTCTCAAATGAGTACACAACTGCCAATATTTCCTTCTCCATGGTGTCATAATTTTTCTGGGCATGATTGAGCATTTTTTACGCATAAAAAATCACATAGCTTTTCCCATCAACTCTTTGACCTAGCACCGCCCCTACTGCGTAATCACTTGCGTTGCACATTATTTCAAATGGTAGATTCCAGTCGGGTGCTCTAATAATGGGAGCAGATACTAGTCTATCCTTCAACAGCTGAAAAGCCTTTTTTGCACTCCTCATCGAAAACAAAATCGACATCGTTATGCAACAAGTGAGTGAGTGGCTGAGCAATCTTTGCAAAATCCTTTATGAACCTCCTATAGAATCCAGTATGCCCTAGGAATCCTCTTACTTCTTTCTGATTTGTCAGGTAAGGCTGTTTTGAGATCACATCAATCTTTGCTTGGTCTACCTATATACCTCTTTCTGATACCACATGCCGTAGGAAAATTCCTTCTGGGACCATAAAGTGGCATTTCTCAAAATTTAAAACCAAATGCTTTTCCTGGCACCTCCTCAACACTATATCCAAACTTGCCAAACATGAGTCAAATGAATTCCCATACACAGTGAAGTCGTCCATAAAATTCTCGATGCAATCCTCTAGGAGATGCGAGAAGATACTCATCATACACCGCTGAAAAGTTCCTGGCGCATTGCACAGACCAAACGTCATCCTTCTGTAAGCATACATTCCAAAGGGACACGTGAAAGTTGTCTTCTCCTGGTCCTCGGGATCATTGTAGATTTGAAAATACCCACTATATCCGTCTAGGAAACAGAAATATTGCTTTCCCGCCAACCTCTCCAACATCTGGTCAATGAAAGGTAGAGGGAAATGGTCTTTCTTAGTCGCTTCATTTAACTTCCTATAGTCAATGCACATCCTCCACCCAGTAACTAGTCGGGTGGGCACCAACTCATTCTTGTCGTTCTTGACCACCTGTATTCCCGACTTCTTTGGTACCATATGTACTGGACTCACCCATTCACTGTCTGGTATGGAATAAATGATACCTAGGGAGAGTAGCTTCAATACTTCCTTCAGCACCTCATCCCTCATGTGATGCATGCACAGATCTGGACTGATTCCTACCAAATCAGAGAGTGTCCACCCAATAGCCTTCTTGTTCCTCCGAATTACCTTCAGCAGTTCCTCTTCTTGTCCCTCGGTCAAGCTGCTGTTAATAATCACAGGGAAAGTTTCATTCTCCTCTAGATACGCATACTTGAGACCTGGTGGAAGTGTTTTCAGTTCTTTCTTGGGGACATCTTTTTCAGTTTCATTCTCCTCTGTCGACTCAGTTGTTATTCCCTTCGTAGACTCAGTAGAACTTTCCATGCTCGCCACATAAGGTGTCTTCCTTGATCTAGCTAGCTCTGGGTTCGTGCAGAATTTCAGAATTGCTTCGGCTAGCTCCTCATCTGATAACTCACTCGTGTTCATTGCTTGACACCACCCGGCTTCTTCTCTATCAATAGCATGACTCAACTCAGAATTCGCAATCTGCTCCTGCATTAATTCGGTCTCAAGATATTCCTGGACCAAGGGGTTAATAACATCTATAGCATGCAAATTTTCAACGTCAAGAGGTTTCTTCATTGCCTCATCAATGCTGAATGTATATTTCTCCCCATTGTAATCAATGGAAATGGTGCCATCAAAGACATCAATGATAGTCTTAGCGGTACGTAGGAAAGGTCTCCCTAAAAGGACTCCACCAGACTCTGCAGACTCACTATCACTCATCTTAATCACATGAAAATCAGCTGGGTACAAGAAGTCATGTACCTTTACTATCACGTTCTCAAGCACTCCTTCAGGACAAATGCATGACCTATCTGCCAATTGGATCACAACTTTCGTGTCCACCATGCCTACCCCTACTAACTTCTTGTATATAGAAAGTGGTAACACATTTATGGATGCACCTAAGTCACACATAGCATGTTCGATTTTTACATCACCAATAGAGATGGACAAAGTAAACATACCTTGATCATTGCATTTCGAAGGCATCCTCCGCTTCTGAATTACCGCGGACACATTCTCGTCTATCAGAATTTTTCCACTAGGTCTCTCCTTACCAGCTATAAATTCCTTGATGAACTTGCTAAACACTGGCAATTTCAGAGCCTGTAAGAATGGTAGATTGATTTCCAGCTTCCCAAAAATGTCCATAAAATCTACCGTCTCATCCTTCTTTTTCTTTACTTTCCCTCGGCTTGGGAATGGTTTCGGTCGCTTCCCTGTTCCTGTAGAGCTACCGGCCGAGAATTCTTCGACTTCTTTCTTCTCCTCCTCCCTTACCAACTCTGGCCCTGGATCGAGGAAAAATGGTTCAGTTTCTCTAGGAAATGGTTTCTCCAAATCTCCTGCAATGATAAGGCTAATTTCACGCATAGGTCTAGGGGATAAATTCGAGGATTTACTGGGTCTAACACACGTTTTAAGCCAGGTGTGTAGAAGAATTTCGCCAGGTCCAGGAAAAGAAAAGGACAATCACATGTCCGAGGAAACTGGCGAAGAAGTGAGCATTATGAAGGAAATTGCAAGACGGAGGAAATCTTGGAGCCGAAGGTTCTAGAAGATTAAGTCTGCGCCTATATAAAGAAGGAAGCATGCATTCTGGAGGGACCTTCTCGGTGGAGGCCTCATTAACAGTCTATGGCTCGTAGCTCACTTTTCTTTTATACACTTGGGTTCTTAGAGGGAAATTGGGGTGGTTTGCATTTTGGGTTCACTTTTCGCTTTCTCGTATTTCAGTTGGGTTGTAACACCGTCCTGTCGAGGGCGAAGAAACAAGTTCCATTTTACTTTCTCGTATTTTGTGGATTTCACCGAGCTTCGCTGTTCGGAGCTCGGCCCTCTGTTTTTACTGAATATTTCTGTGTTTAATGCAAGTTTAATTTTCTGCCATGTCGTTGATGTTGATTTCTGATTTCACTTCTGTGATTTTCTGCAGTTTGAGTTAGTTTACTTGTGTTGGATGCGTTTCGCAATTGTTCTTTGAATATGTGCAGAGTAATGGCTGGATCGGGTTGATCAGAGTTTGTTGGTGGTTGAATCGGAGGTTTGAATTTGGTATTGTAGCTGAGTTGAGTGGAATCGTTGTAATTCGGTGTTGATCGGTTTAGATCTGTTAGATCGGAAGTTATGGAGTTGATTGAGGTTGTTGTTTGGTTCGGATCGCTTGGATCCGGAGTGGATTAAGCATCCGACGTGAATCCGAGCAGAGTTGGTTTAAATTTATGCCTAGCCTTCGTGTTTTCATTTTGTATTGGCAGATATGGTTGATGACGATGGGGAAAAATGATTGCGCAGTCGCTATTTTGAAAAATGGAAAATATTTTGATGCCTCAGGCCTTTATAAAGCTCAAACCCCGATGGTTACTTACGTATGGCATGATAATATGTACTCTTATTAAAATGTTTTCGGCATGAGCCACTGAGTATTTTCAAAAGTACTCAGCCCTGCATATGTTTTCTCTATGTGCAGGTTGAGCGGCGACGAGCGGTTGGTGGTGTTGAGCAGGAATTAATAATGAATTGTGGTAGTTTTTGAAACTCCGAGTGTCGTTGTGTCCTCACACATGACGTCACTCTTCTCTTGGATGCTTCCGCTGTGATGTTTTCTTTACATACTTTTATTTAAACTAAAACTGTTTTATGTGGGATATTTGAAAACTCGTTACTTTTGAATAAATGCTAAACCCTTAGTCCTTTATTTATTAAACGTAATTACTCTTGGTCGCTTTATTTATTAAACTTAAATTTTGGTCACACTTTTATTGAAAACCCTAGCCTTCTTTGAATGTCCTTTAAAACCCTTTTTATCACGATCGTCCGCTTTTATTAACCCTAAGGGGCAGTCGTGACACAATGGCTCATGCCGAAAACATTTATACGGTTATGTCATCCATACCAGTGATCTCGAGTTTTATACGTAGTAAAGAAATATCATCGAGAACACAAAAACATTTCATAGACTGGCCAGTCAAATAATCTCCCCATTTTCTCAACAATCCATCAATCACAATCATCAATCCACAGTGCGACGAAAGTGTGGCCACACTATTCGCCCACGAGACCGGCCGACTAGCAAGGACGGCTCCCGATCTCACCAGTGTACACAGCCTGATAGGGTTTGCGGCCCTACTCAGACCCGAATTCGTTTCACAACACAGTCATATAAGCTAACGGAGTAAACTCAGACGAACTAGGCATCAGGCACACAATCTCAATCAAAACAATCCATGGCATGACATAACAAGTTAAACCACCCTTATAACACCACATCATATTTTCGAAAAATAAAAAGATTTGTAAAGAAAGCCCACCTCGTTGGTTTAATCAATTCAATATCCACTTAAGGCAACCCTCGTTCCTTGTGCTCACGTACACACGATAACCCTTGCCAATCATCACAACACAAATCAGCCTTCCATAAATTCACATTACCATGCATGTCCTATCGTTCCTTTTATCATTCCCTTAATTTATCCATCCCAACATTCATCAACCTAAGGAACAACATGCCATAATATTTCTCAACGTGTCACACATAATCACGTCACAGGATACCTTCCAAAATTATACATGCATCATATAATTCATTAAAACTTGGCAACAAGTGATATTTCCACATAACAACAAATCTGGCAGAACTGCGCGGTTTGTTTGTAAAAATCACCAAAAATCCATCCGACCTCATATGAAGCTAAAATTTGTTCACAACACAGTAGACACATTCAAGCTCATCCAGTTAAAATTTCTCACTCAAATCATGTCGATTGCTCAGTCAAAACATTAATGCAGTTTGGTCGGTCAAATAGAAAACGAAACGTTCTGGGCGAGAATACAAGTTTCTGGCAGAATTGCGCAGTCGACTTCAAAAATTTATTAAATATTCATATTTCATCAGAAGGGGCTGAAATTTACACACCACACAGAAAACACCTTGAAGTTTACTCAGTTAAAAATTCGAACCAAAATAAGATCCTTTGGTCAGTCAAACAACGTTGGAATCCACTGTCCGAACACCACAGTTTTCAGGTCTCAAAATTTTGAAATTAGGGTTTCTTCCTCATTCAACCAAACACATTTTTTCATGCTTACCACACACAAACATGCTTCAAAAGGTTCTCACAATCATGTTCTCATATAACCACACATCATTCACCAATGAATCATTCAAACTTTACACATATTCATTCACAATCGCACATTCACAGTTTTTCTCATACAAACACAAATTCTCACCGATTAATTTTGCGATCTGTGATTCCTACACTCACTATATGCATGAATGAATCAAGAACAAGGTTTCAATGGAGAAGATGAGGAAAAGATTTAGTTATACCTTCTTGAATCGAAAACCAAACGGTAGAAGCAAAGATTGTTGCGATTCATCGGGAACTCTTGAAAATAAAACTTCAATGCATGCAAGAACAAGGATGGAAGAAATTTTGGAGAGGTTGAAGAGAGGGGGGAGAGGTGAGGCACGAAAATTATGAGGGAGAATGGGGGCTAGGGTTTAGTTTAGGTGATTATATAGTCCTAGTTTTAATCCCATAAATTAATTAATTAATTAATTAATTGTGGAGGAATAAAATAGAGGCCAATAAATATAATCCAACAATTAAAAAGAAGGCAAAATTTCAAAAATTAGGTTAATAAATTCAATAAGGAATTTATTTGGTATTTACTTGGGGAGAAATAGATTCACAATTTAGGAAATAAGTCAATGAATATTCCATAAACAAGGAAACAAAGTAAATTAAATCTCCAAGTATGAAATAATGAGGGAAGGGGCGAAAATCTTGATGGTGTGCACAAGTAAATTATTTAAATCCTCAATTAAATAGAATATGATTTAAATTTGGTAATTTCTTTATAGGAAAAGACTCCCATAAAATAGGCAGCAATAAAATAGATTTCCCCCAAGGAAATTAAGCTAAAACAAAGTGTGGGATGGAGACACAATAGAAGGAAAATATTCACATCCCCAATTAATTTGGCTTAGGTATTAATTTGGTATTGAATAAAGGGAATTCCACAAAATAGGAAACAAATATATTCTCCTCTACAAATAGGGGGGCCGAAAATTGGTTTAATTAGCCACAAGGAAATAATGCAACTCTTAATTTAATTGGGGTGAGGGAATAAATGTGGCAAGATTTAACTGGATTTAAAATAAATGAAGGAATCAACAAGGTACAATTTTTATCAAAGAAACTAATTCATCCTCTAATTCAAGTAGAGGATATCCGAAACTCACAAAAATAATAGGTTAGAGTTCGAGTTTCATGTAGCACAATTTAGGGATAATTTGATTTGGATTTAATTTAGATGAATATCCCAAAACAATTAATTAAATCCAAGAAAAATTCCAATAATTGGAGAGGCCGACAATAGCCACTTTATTTGGCTAGAACAAGATGCGTGATCTTTATTTAAATTGATTTCCCACATTAAATATAACTAGCACTTCATTCCAATTTCCCCATGACGATTTATTCCACATAAGCAAACTCAATCACGTAGCAACAATTTAAATTTCATAAATGAAATTTCCAATCGACATATCTTAAATAAATGTCACAAAATTTGGGATGTTACACTGTCGGATCCCGACTCTTCACTGGCAGTATATTCGTTGTCGCTCGGCTCCCTTCGGCGCGGTGGGGCTCTCTGATCTGGTTTCGTGATGACGACTGTGCGTTGCTTCTTGCTGCTTGGCTTCTTTGTAACAGGGGCTTTGCCATTCCTTTTTTTCTCCTTGCGGTACCTGTCCTCATCTTCGTCTTCATCTTCTTCCGGTCTCTTCTCTGTTTGTGTTGAAGGCTTGTCCTGGGCAGTATTCTGGGTCTCCACGCGGATATGAGTACTGTCATCTCTTGGCTCGTCGTGACCTACTGACTCAGATGCGAGGTCCAGACCCTCAACCATCTTATCAGTCTCCTCTCTCTGGTCACTCGGCGTGGGGGTGACCATTTTTTGTTTAAGACTTCAAGTTTTTTGTGATTTGTAATTGTTGTAACTTGTAATCTCAATAAAATTACAATTTTTATCGTGATTTTTTAAATTTTATTTACGCGCATTCATAGATAAATAAATAAGAAAATGTAAAAAAAATTACGGACCGCCGAACTAGCCCGGAACCGGCAGTTTCGGCCAAAAACCGGTCGTTTTGAACCGCCCCATGAACCGGCGGTTTTTTGAACTGGAACCGGAACTGCCGGAACCCTTGGTGGGCCGGTTCCGGTTCATGAAAATGTTGAACCGTGAACCGCCGGTTCTGAACCGGAACCGACGGTTTTTAATCCATGTGCATGCCTAAACCTGCACATAGGGAAAACACATGCAGGGCTGAGTACTTGATGCACTCAGTGAACTCATGCCAAAAATATTTTCATCAATAAAGTTATGTCAAGCCACCGTTGAGTGAATCTCGGGTTTTACTTTAAATAAATTACCGAGAACACTAAAATTATTTTCATCAATAAAACTTGATTGCTTAACCATCTATCATCATCATTGATAAGGCTCGTTTCATGCATCTATTTTGGGTATAAATTATGTATTTTCTACGGTGCTAACGCGTACTTATAAGTTCAGGTGCGTGAATAATCTTTCAGACCCAGGAATGAAGATCAATTACCGGGGCAGAGGAAATAGAAGAGAAAAAATGAAGAAAAAAGAGCGAAATCCTCAAGGGCACAAATGTCAAATCACGAAGTCCGTTGCCCTAGGGATTTGAGCCACGCCTATAAATACAAGGAAGCTTGCGAAAATAAAGAGTCTCTTAGTTAGAAAATTCCTTAAGTGTTTCGTCTTGCTCTCTAAATTCACTCACCACTTAGCTCACGCATTTGGTTTCATGGGAGATCTGGGGTAGTATAGTGTGGTGTTTTCTGTTGTTTGGAAGTGTAACACCGTCCTAATAAGGGCGAAGAAATAATTTTAATTTTCTGCACGTACTTACTATCGCCGACTTCCTTACCAGAAGTTAGGCTACTGTTTTGAGGCTACATTTGCAGTTTGATGCTTAATCTAGTTTCTATTTTCTGTTTCCGCTCTGATTCTGACTGTGTATTTACTGATCTGGATGCTTTTCGCAACTGTTGGATGTTGTTGGTTTGAATCAGAGTTCTGAGTGGATTCATTGGTTGTTGGTTTGAATCAGAGTTGGAAGTTATGGATCTAAATTTTGTTGGTGTTGAATCTGATGGATCTAGTGTAGATTTCCTTTAAATGTTTGAATCTGAGTACGTATGTTTGGATCTGCATGGAAACTTCTGTTATTGTTGATTTGCTTGGTCCAGTAGGTTATATCTAGTAGTTTTTAGTTTAATCATAGCGTTCATCGTTCAATTTGAAGTATGCTCTGTTTCTATGCTCTGTTTCGTTCTAGTTCATGTTTGTTTGATGAAGAAGATGATGATAATCGGTAGTTAGAATCAGATCCGCTTTAGTTTGTTAGTTGCACCTTTCTGTCAGTAGTCAGTTAGGGAAATCTGTTTTGTCGTTTACTTTTGCATGTCTTGTGTCTAGCTATTTTAGGGAACTCATTTACTTGACCTAGGAAATTTGGAGGATGATCTTAAGTTTCTCTCGAATCATGATTGCATCGTTATTTAAAGCATTTTTAATTCTCCAGATCTAGTAGTCAGGATAGATTAGGTTTAATTTCTCATGTCTAGTAGTTAAAACTCAACCCTCTCGTTGCGTGGCAGCAGCCCAACCCTCCAAAGTTTTCTTAATGCATTCTAACCCTTTCATCCTCGTGGATTCGATCCCGACTTCCCTATACTAGCCAATAGTATAGAGGGTTGAGGCTTTGAAGCGGGGTTGTTGTGACAACGACTGAATTCTGAAAGTTCATGATCTCCTAGACCCTATCCTCTCGCGAATCCTCTGGACCTAAGAGTTTACTTTTGTAAATACGTAGCATTCTTACACCGACCACACACAGCAGCACACACACATACCCGCGCTTCAATCATCATCAATCATCCATCATACACCATATCCAAACCATAGTGTGAAATGAGAATGTAGCCACAAACTCGATCACTGGGCCGGCCGACCCAAAAGACGACTCACAATCCCTATCATTGCACTAGCCTAAGTTGGGGCTTAGACCCTAGTTAGACCCGAGTTCGTTAACCATCAAAGTCTAGTAGGATGTTATCTTAGTAGACAATCAGATGGACAATTTAAAATAGAAAATACGGCATGACATAAAATTTAAACCACCCTTATATCACCATATACATATCATTGAAAATAAATGATTTAAATAATAGAGCCCACCTCGTTTGCTTACTTCTTCAAATCGACTTTCCATTCCGGTTTTAAAATAGTGTGCAAGAAAAACACCTTTTTTAAATAACATAACATGCGAAACAAAATAAGACTTTAAGAAAATAATTCATTTAAAGAAACAAAGCACACATCTTATATGATATTCATTTACCGTTGGATATTTTTTTTTTGGAAATTCTGAAATTTTTTGGTGATTGTTGGACGCCGTCTTCATCTTCCTTTGATATTTCGCGGGCGATGTCGGCCGGCTATTCACAGCTCCACTCAACAGGTTAATTACTTCGGCCCAAAACATACAGTAATTGATGCATCCAAACTCCCTTATTCCTTTTTACTTAATTAGGCCTAAGTAAGCAAATTAGACTCCCAATCCTTTAATCACTCCCGTCGGCCCAAAAGAAACAAATATGTAGGAATATTTATTCATATATGTGACCTATGTAGATATTGGTTTAATAATAAAGATCAAGTTCAAACATATCAGTTGGAATCTAATATGAAAGACGATACCGTGATGGATCGGTTTCGATTAAAGAATTAGAATCGGGTGTATTGATAACCCTCTTCTCTTGTCTTGCATAGATGATATAAATATGTGTATATTAATGTGTATAGAATATTAAAAGCTGTAGGATAAATCTGATGTTTATATGAAAAGGTGTGAACGAACGGACACGACTCTTCTTGAAAGGTTGTGTGCTGCCTATATATACAATCAGATTTTATAGCTTTATATACACAATTTTACTACAGAATTCTATATACAGAAAAGTAATATTGATATTGAATTCTTCTTCATCAAAAGAATTCATAAAGGAAAGGCCAAAGAGACGAAAAGATCAACCGCAGCTTTTAGGGGAAACATCAACTCGTGGAATACAACCCTACATCAAATATAAGCTATGGATGGAGGTTGGTATATCATCTCTTTGATGTGTTATGTGTTATGGTTGAATTAATACGAATCTAGAATGTGATTTCGGTATAGAAATCGGTAAAGCATCAAAAGAAGGCTAACAGTTGGTATCTGAGCCAACCTAGATTTGTTAATTCACCATATTAAGTGTTCAAAAGTGAAATATGGATGTTTATGTTTCATTTTGATGTTATTTGGTTCCGCTGCGCATTGGGTGATATGTTCATAGAATGTTGAAACATGAAAATCGAAGGGAGAATTCAGAATACAGAGAAAACGCCCGATCGGGCGATAATATGCTCGGCCCGGGCGTTGTCAAAGAGTGGGTCGGTTGACAAACGCCCGGTCGGGCGTTTAGACGGTATACAAATGCCCGACCAGGCGAACTTTCTGGAATCATCGATGCTAACGCCCGACCGGGCGTTTAGATGGTATAAAAATGCCCGATCGGGCGAACTCTCTAGACTCACCAATGACAATTCCGTACATGTTATTTTTTAATCCTTTTAAGTTGCATATTGATGTTATATGACATGTTAATCACCAAAGTGGTCTTGTTATATGATATTATGATTATGGAAAAGGATGTAAAGTTATTTATTTATTGATCATGATTAAAGGATGCTAAATGACATGAACGTTGATTGGTCAATAACTTTATTATCTATATACTTGGAGATCACCCAAAGGTGGATCATTGTATATAAGTTAATAAAACGAAAAGGATTAATTTTGTCTACTGTATCACATGTAGTATGTATACCCAAACGCAACATGCTTATTTGATATGTGTATGATACGATTGAGCATTAAAGTATATTCTAGCATCGATGATAGTATGTGTGTTTAAGTATTGCCCAAAGGTTGCTTAAATGCATGTTGTTTAAAGTTTATTACAGTTATCTGAATCGGTGTTTAAAGTTCAAAGCACTCATTGTAAGCATGTATAAATGTTGCAGCTTCGTCTAATATATATGCATCTGCAAACTCTGTCGTAAAGTTCAAAGGGCAGAACTATGGTGAATGGTCAGAACAGATCCGGTTTTCACTGGGTGTTATGTCACTTGACCATGCCATACTTACGGAAGATGAGCCTGCAGCCATTACGGAAGAGAGCCCCGAAACGGACAAGTCTCGATATGAGACTTGGGAGCGCTCTAACAGGCTAAGTCTTAATCTTATGAGGATGACGATGGCGGAAAGTTTTAAGCCATCTATGCCTAAGACAGAGAGTGCAAGGGAATTCATAGAAAAGATAAAGGAGTGTTCACAATCGGAATTGGCCGACAAGTCAATTGTAGGGAGCTTAATGAGTGAACTCAATACAAGAAAGTTTGACTGGTCACAGCCTATTCATGATCATGTAACACGCATGTCAAACTTGGCAGCAAGGCTCTCGACCTTGGGAATGGAGGTTCACGAACAGTTCTTGGTTCAATTCATCATAAACTCTCTTCCTATTGAATTTGGCCAGTTCCAGGTGAATTATAACACCATAAAAGATAAATGGGACCTTAAAGAACCAAAGGCCATGTTGGTACAAGAGGAAGGGAGACTAAAGAAGGTGGGTGGCCAAGTTGTGAATCTAATGGGTCATGGAGGAGAAAGCACCAGTAAGGGAAAGGCAAGTAAAAGGGACAAACGCAAGGATTCTTCTTATCCTAAAGGTCCCGAAAAGAAGATCCAGAAGGAAAGGAAGTGTTTCTTCTGTAGAGAAACGGAACACTTCAAGAAGGATTGTCCGAAAAGAAAGGCATGGTTTGATAAGAAAGGTAAACATAACAGGTTCGTTTGCTTTGAATCGAATCTTATTGAAGTGCCTAATAATACTTGGTGGTTAGATTCTGGTGCTACTACTCATATGTCTCATATTGAACAGGGATTCAGTACGATCCTACCTATAAAAGGAAGTTAACAATACTTGTTCATGGGAAACAGGATGAAGGCACAAATTAAAGGCATCGGGACCTACAGACTGATCTTAGACACAGGATGTCATATAGATCTTAAGGAATGTCTCTATGTACCAGATTGTGCTAGAAATCTTGTATCTGTTAGTCGGTTGGATAGATTAGGTTTTAAAATCAAGTTTGTAAATAGTGTATTCACATTATACAGAAATAATTACTTCTATTGAAGTGGTACTTTGTTTGATTCACTCTATAGTTTCAATCTTGATGCAAAGTTTTCTGAATCCTTATTTAATATTGAAAGTAGAGGCATAAAACGTAGTATGTCAAGTGAATGTTCGGCTTACTTGTGGCATCAAAGACTAGATCACATATCCAAAGAAAGGATAATGAGGTTGGTAAAGAGTGAAATTCTTCCTCAATTGGATTTTAGTGATCTAGATATGTGTATAGATTGCATAAAGGGAAAGTAAACTAAACACATAGTAAAGAAACCAGCCATAAAGAGTTCTCAACTTCTTGAGTTAATTCATACTGATATATGTGGTCCTTTTGATGCACCTTCATGGGATGGTAGAAATTATTTTATCACCTTCATTGATGATTTCTCACGATATGGTTATATATATCTATTGCTTGAAAAGGCTGAATCGGTGAATGTCTTGAAGATATTCATAGATGAAGTGGAAAGGCAATTAGATAGAAAAATAAAAGTTGTGAGATCAGATAGAGGTGGTGAATTCTACGGAAAATTAAATGAGTTTGGACAATGTCCGGGCCCATTTGCAAAGTACCTCGAAAGTAAGGGCAATTGTGCACAATATACAATGCCTGGTACTCCGCAGCAGAATGGTGTAGCGGAAAGGCAGAATCGTACTCTTTTTGATATGGTTATATGCATGTTAAGTGGATGTAATTTACCTCTGTCGTTGTGGATTTATGCATTAAGGACTGCAACATATATGCTTAATCGAATTCCTAGTAAGGCAGTTCCAAAGACCCCTTTTGAACTGTGGACGGGAAGGAAACCGAGTTTAAAGCATATACGTATTTGGGGTAGCCCTGCAGAAGTAAAGTTGTATAATCCACATGAAAAGAAATTGGATTTAAAGACGGTCAGTGGATTCTTCATTGGCTATCCAAATAAGTCGAAGGGATATACATTCTAATGTCCTAACCATAGTACGAGGATAGTTGAGACGGGAAATGCTAGATTCATTGAAAACAATGAAACTAGTGGGAGTGATGAACCTCGAAAAGTGGACCTTAATGAAGTTCAAGAAAAGGTTGTTCAGCCACCTTTTGTTGCACCTAAGATTGTTGTTCCTATTGAGCAACATGAAGTGCATAACCCACCTGTTGAGTTTGAAGATGAATCAGTCATAATTCAAGAACGGAATGATGAACCAATAGAGCCTTTAAGGCGATCAGTAAGGGAACGTCGATCGGCCATATCGGATGACTATGTGGTATATTCCGTTGAAATTGAATGTGACTTGAGCATTGATAAAGATCCGATCTCGTTCCAACAAGCCATGGAAAGTGACAATTCTGAAAATTGGTTAAATGCAGCAAAGGATGAGATGAAATCTATGAGCGATAACGATGTTTGGGACTTAGTAGAATTGCCTAAAAGTTTTTAAAGCCATTGGTTGTAAATGGATCTTTAAAACGAAACGTGATTCGAAAGTTGACATTGAAAGGTACAAGGCTCGCCTTGTCGCCAAAGGCTTCACTCAAAAGGATGGCATTGACTACAAAGAAACCTTCTCTCCAGTTTCAAAGAAGGATTCTTTAAGAATTGTGTTGGCTTTGGTGGCTCATTATGATTTAGAGCTTCACCAAATGGATCTAAAGACGGCTTTCCTAAATGGAGTACATGAAGAGGAGGTATACATGAAACAACCAGAAGGATTCATAATAGAAGGACAAGAAGGTTTATTATGTAAATTGAGAAAGTCAATATATGGACTCAAACAAGCTTCTAGACAATGGTATATAAAGTTTAATGATATCATTGCTTCATATGGTTTTGTAGAGATCATCGTTGATAGATGTATCTATATTAAAATCAGTGGGAGCAAGTTTATTATATTGGTCCTATATGTTGATGACATTTTGCTAGCTGCAAATGACATGAGTTTACTACATGATGTAAAGAAGTATCTCTCTTTGGATTTCAAAATGAAG
The DNA here is from genome assembly GCF_004379255.2 of Salvia splendens. Classification (NCBI taxonomy): domain Eukaryota; kingdom Viridiplantae; phylum Streptophyta; class Magnoliopsida; order Lamiales; family Lamiaceae; genus Salvia; species Salvia splendens. The sequence goes on along the minus strand of NC_056048.1, from coordinate 16,389,303 downwards.
GATATGGGTGAGTCATCTTATGTGATCGGAATAGAGATATTCCGGGATAGATCACAAGGATTATTAAGTTTGTCTCAGAAAGGTTATATCAATAAAGTCTTAGAGAGATATAGAATGGACAAATGCTCCGCAGGAATTGCTCCAATTCAGAAGGGAGATAAATTTAGTAAAATGCAATGTCCGAAAAATGAATTGGAGCGTAAGGAGATGGAAAAGATTCCCTATGCATCAGTGGTTGGGAGTTTGAACTATGTTCAAACATGTACTCGACCAGATATCACCTTTGCGGTTGGTATGTTGGGTCGATATCAAAGTGATCCTGGAATGGACCATTGGAAGGCTGCAAAGAAAGTCCTCAGGTACTTACAAGGCACAAAAGAGCACATGCTTACGTATAGAAGATCCGATCATCTAGAGGTAGTTGGATATTCAGATTCAGACTATGCCGGATGCGTTGATAGTAGAAAGTCAACGTTTGGCTATTTGTTCCTTTTAGCCGAGGGAGCAGTATCATGGAAAAGTGGAAAGCAGTCTGTCATTGCTACTTCCACTATGGAGGCCGAATTTGTGGCATGCTTTGAGGCCACTGTTCACGGATTGTGGTTGCGGAACTTTATTTCAGGGCTTAGAATTGTCGACTCTATAGCAAGACCGCTGAAAATTTATTGTGATAATTCCGCAGTTGTCTTCTTCTCAAAGAACGATAAGTACTCGAAGGGTGCTAAGCACATGGAGTTGAAATACTTATCGGTTAAAGAAGAAGTGCAGAAACAAAGAATGTACTTTGAGCATATTAGGACGGATATGATGATAGCGGATCCGTTAACTAAAGGACTACCACCCAGTATGTTTATTGGCCATGTAGAGCGTATGGGTATTATAGATAAAGCCTTGCTATTTTAGATGTGTGCTCATGTATTGTAAAACACTCTTGTGAATTCAATAAAAGTTATGTTTCTGCTTGTTTATATGTTATCATTAAAGTTTGTATACAGTATGGATGTTTAGATAACATATGTTGAATTGAGAATTAAAGTTCATCTCAATGAAAGGTTTATTCATATAAAGTTAGAATTTATTTGTGATACGTGGAAGGAATCATGTCGACTAAATGATTTTGTGACCGCCATGATTGAATCAAGTCTAGCTTTATAGGTATTTAAAGGATATATGAATTTGATTGTAAAGTGCGCATAAAGGATTATTAAACCATTGAAAGCTACAAAGGTCAAGTGGGAGAATGTAGGAATATTTATTCCTATATGTGACCTATGTAGGTATTGGTTTAATAATAAAGATCAAGTTCAAACATATCAGTTTGATTCTAATATGAAAGACGATACCGTGATGGATCGGTTTCGATTAAAGAATTAGAATCGGGTGTATTGATAACCCTCTTCTCTTGCCTTGCATAGATGATATAAATATGTGTATATTAATGTGTATAGAATATTAAAAGCTGTAGGATAAATCTGATGTTTATATGAAAAGGTGTGAACGAACGGACACGACTCTTCTTGAAAGGTTGTGTGTTGCCTATATATACAATCAGATTTTATAGCTTTATATACACAATTTTACTACAGAATTCTATATACAGAAAAGTCATATTGATATTGAATTCTTCTTCATCAAAAGAATTCATAAAGGAAAGGACAAAGAGACGAAAAGATCAACCGCAGCTTTTAAGGGAAACATCAACTCGTGGAATACTACCCTACATCAAATATAAGCTATGGATGGAGGTTGGTATATCATCTCTTTGATGTGTTATGTGTTATGGTTGAATTAATATGAATCTAGAATGTGATTTCGGTATAGAAATCGGTAAAGCATCAAAAGATGGCTAACAGTTGGTATCAGAGCCAACCTAGATTTGTTAATTCACCATATTAAGTGTTCAAAATTGAAATATGGATGTTTATGTTTCATTTTGATGTTATTTGGTTCCGCTGCGCATTGGGTGATTGTTTCATGGAATGTTGAAACATGAAAATCGAAGGGAGAATTCAGAATACAGAGAAAACGCCCGACCGGGCGATAATATGCCCGGCCCGGGCGTTGTCAAAGAGTGCGTCGGTTGACAAACGCCCGGTCGGGCGTTTAGACGGTATACAAATGCCCGATCGGGTGAACTTTCTGGAATCACCGATGCTAACAACCGACCGGACGTTTAGATGGTATAAAAACGTCCGATCGGGCGAACTCTCTGGACTCACCAATGACAATTCTGTACATGTTATTTTTTAATCCTTTTAAGTTGCATATTGATGTTATATGACATGCTAATCACCAAAGTGGTCTTGTTATATGATATTATGATTATAGAAAAGGATGTAAAGTTATTTATTTTTTTATCATGATTAAAGGATGCTAAATGACATGAACGTTGATTGGACAATAACTTTATTATCTATATACTTGGAGATCACCCAAAGGTGGATCATTGTATATAAGTTAATAAAACGAAAAGGATTAATTTTGTCTACAGTATCACATGTAGTATGTATACCCAAAGGCAAAATGCTTATTTGATATGTATATGATACGATTGATCATTAAAGTATATTCTAGCATCGATGATAGTATGTGTGTTTAAGTATTGCCCAAAGGTTGCTTAAATGCATGTTGTTTAAAGTTTATTACAGTTATCTGAATCGGTGTTTAAAGTTCAAAGCACTCATTGTAAGCATGTAATGTTGCAGCTTCGTCTAATATATATGCATCTGCAAACTCTGTCGTAAAGTTCAATGGGCAGAACTATGGTTAATGGTCAGAACAGATCCGGTTTTCAGTGGGTGTTATGTCACTTGACCATGCCATACTTACGGAAGATGAGCCTGCAACCATTACGGAAGAGAGCCCCGAAACGGACAAGTCTCGATATGAGACTTGGGAGCGCTCTAACAGGCTAAGTCTCAATCTTAAGAGGATGACGATGGCGGAAAGTCTTAGCCATCTATGCCTAAGACAGAGAGTGCAAGGGAATTCATAGAAAAGATAAAGGAGTTTCACAATCGGAATTGGCCGACAAGTCAATTGTAGGGAGCTTAATGAGTGAACTCACTACAAGAAAGTTTGACTGGTCACAGCCTATTCATGATCATGTAACACACATGTCAAACTTGGCAGATAGGCTCTCGACCTTGGGAATGGAGGTTCACAAACAGTTCTTGGTTCAATTCATCATAAACTCTCTTCCTATTGAATTTGGCCAGTTCCAGGTGAATTATAACACCATAAAAGATAAATGGGACCTTAAAGAACCAAAGGCCATGTTGGTACAAGAGGAAAGGAGACTAAAGAAGGTGGGTGGCCAAGTTGTGAATCTAATAGGTCATGGAGGAGAAAGCACCAGTAAGGGAAAGGCAAGTAAAATGGACAAACGCTAGGATTCTTCTTATCCTAAAGGTCCCGAAAAGAAGATCCAGAAGGAATGGAAGTGTTTCTTCTGTAGAGAAACGGGACACTACAAGAAGGATTGTCCGAAAAGAAAGGCATGGTTTGATAAGAAAGGTAAACATAACAGGTTCGTTTGCTTTGAATCGAATCTTATTGAAGTGCCTAATAATACTTGGTGGTTAGATTCTGGTGCCACTACTCATGTGTCTCATATTGAACAGGGATTCAGTACGATCCGACCTATAAAAGGAAGTGAACAATACTTGTTCATGGGAAACAGGATGAAGGCACAAATTAAAGGCATCGGGACCTACAGACTGATCTTAGACACAGGATGTCATATAGATCTTAAGAAATGTCTCTATGTACCAGATTGTGCTAGAAATCTTGTATCTGTTAGTCGGTTGGATAGATTAGGTTTTAAAATCAAGTTTGTAAATAGTGTATTCACATTGTACAGAAATATTTACTTCTATGGAAGTGGTACTTTGTTTGATTCACTCTATAGTTTCAATCTTGATGCAAAGTTTTCTGAATCCTTATTTAATATTGAAAGTAGAAGCATAAAACGTAGTATGTCAAGTGAATGTTCGGCTTACTTGTGGCATCAAAGACTAGGTCACATATCCAAAGAAAGGATAATGAGGTTGGTAAAGAGTGAAATTCTTCCTCAATTGAATTTTAGTGATCTAGATATATGTATAGATTGCATAAAGGGAAAGCAAACTAAACACATAGTAAAGAAACCAGCCACAAAGAGTTCTCAACTTCTTGAGTTAATTCATACTGATATATGTGGTCCTTTTGATGCACCTTCATGGGATGGTAGAAATTATTTTATCACCTTTATTGATGATTTCTCACGATATGGTTATATATATCTATTGCGTGAAAAGGCTGAATCGGTGAATGTCTTGAAGATATTCATAGATGAAGTGGAAAGGCAATTAGATAGAAAAGTAAAAGTTGTGAGATCAGATAGAGGTGGTGAATTCTACGGAAAATTTAATGAGTCTGGACAATGTCCGGGCCCATTTGCAAAGTACCTCGAAAGTAAGGGCAATTGTGCACAATATACAATGCCCGGTACTCCGCAGCAGAATGGTGTAGCGGAAAGGCGGAATCGTACTCTTTTGGATATGGTTAGATACATGTTAAGTGGATGTAATTTACCTCTTTCGTTGTGGATTTATGCATTAAGGACTGCAACATATATGCTTAATCGAATTCCAAGTAAGGCAGTTCCAAAGACACCTTTAGAACTGTGGACGGGAAGGAAACCGAGTTTAAAGCATATACGTATTTGGGGTTGCCCTGCAGAAGTAAAGTTGTATAATCCACATGAAAAGAAATTGGATTTAAAGACGGTCAGTGGATTCTTCATTGGCTATCCAGATAAGTCGAAGGGATATACATTCTATTGTCCTAACCATAGTACGAGGATAGTTGAGACGGGAAATGCTAGATTCATTGAAAATAATGAAACTAGTGGGAGTGATGAACCTCGAAAAGTGGACCTTAATGATGTTCAAAAAAAGGTTGTTCATCCACCTTTTGTTGCACCTAAGATTGTTGTTCCTATTGAGCAACATGAAGTGCATAACCCACCTGTTGAGATTGAAGATGAATCAGTCATAATTCAAGAACGGAATGATGAACCAATAGAGCCTTTAAGGTGATCAGTAAGGGAACGTCGATCGGCCATATCGGATGACTATGTGGTATATTCCGTTGAAAGTGAATGTGACTTAAGCATTGATAAAGATTCGATCTCGTTCCAACAAGCCATGGAAAGTGACAATTCTGAAAATTGGTTAAATGCAGCAAAGGATGAGATGAAATCTATGAGCGATAACGATGTTTGGGACTTAGTAGAATTTCCTAAAAGTTTTTAAAGCCATTGGTTGTAAATGGATCTTTAAAATGAAACGTGATTCGAAAGGTGACATTTAAAGGTACAAGGCTCGCCTTGTCGCCAAAGGTTTCACTCAAAAGGATGGCATTGACTACAAAGAAACCTTCTCTCCAGTTTCAAAGAATGATTCTTTAAGAATTGTGTTGGCTTTGGTGGCTCATTATAATTTAGAGCTTCACCAAATGGATGTAAAGACGGCTTTCCTAAATGGAGTACTTCAAGAGGAGGTATACATGAAACAACCCGAAGGATTCATGATAGAAGGACAAGAAGGTTTAGTATGTAAGTTGAGAAAGTCAATATATGGACTCAAACAAGCCGGGAGAGTTGCAGCGAGCCGGGGAACACAGGCTCAAACGCAGAGGCAAGAGAGATTGGAGAGGGCGGTGGCGGAACTAGCGGAAGAAAACAGGCGAGCTAGGGCGGAGTTGAACCGCCTGACGAATGTAATGGAAGGAATTCTGAAGGAGTTGGGAACAGGGAAGCTAGTACGAGAAGCTGGAACGAGTGGCCACGGAGGCCAAACTGATGAACCAAGAGTACCAGAGAAGGAAGTGACCGAGACAGAGGAGGAAGCTGCCGCGGGGCAGGCAGAATCCGAGGGAAGTGTGTCCGAGTCCGAGAGAGAAGAGTCTGAAGAACCACCTGCACCAACACCTGCACCGCGAAGGAGCAGGAGGAACAAGTGACCACCACACCCCCCTGACAAGTTAGTTTTTCTTTTTCTTTTTCAGTTTTTGTTTTTCTTGATTTTTTTTAAGTAGCATAATGTGTGTAAACCCTATTCATAACACTTAGACTATTATATAGTCTAAGTGCGAGAAGTAAGGGGTTTCTTATTTTGGCGCATGTGTTTATGTTTACGTGTTTTTATTTTTTTTAGTGCATGTTAATTCACACTTAGCCTACTGCGTAGCCTAAGTGTGAGGAGTTTTGTATATATATTTGTGTCTGTTGGGTTCTGTTAGGTTTTAATTCTCCCACTTAGCCTATTATATAGTCTAAATGTGAGAAGTTTTTAGAAACAGCATGTGTTTTCTTGTTTGGTTTGTCTGTGTGTCAGCCATACTGGCCATTACCTTTTTCCACTTCACAGCCTTATCTGAGGGCAGACACTTGTGAAGTGGGAGGGGGGATGCAACGACCAGTATGACATGTATATATGTGTAGTCTGTGTTTAGTGTTTGTGTTAGTGTCTTTCTAGTTCTAGTTTTTTTCTTATGCGTGTTGATTGTGATTAAAACTCAACTGCCTCGAACTGGCGGTGAGGGGAATTGAAGGAGATAGGACATGCTGGAAGATGGAAACCACCCCCTTTAGTACCCTCCTAGTCAGTACAGATGATGCAAGTGTGAGAGAAAAGCCCATCCTTGGAGCCAAACACAAAAGCCCTCTTAAAATACGATTTAAAAGCCTAAAGTGGAACCACTTTCCACTAATTCATAAAAGAAAAGAGTGGTTGTCACATGATGTCTAGGGTAAGGTGACCGTGTGCAACAAGACCTAAAGGCAGTAGGAAACCCCCCTTAAAAAACTGCCTTTAGAACCCCACTTTCTAGCCGTATATACCCATATATGATCCCCTAGCCACTGGGACTGTGCGTGTGCGAGGCATAAGGCAAGAAAGCAACTGGCCAGCAGGACATACAAGAAGAAAACCAACTGGAAGAAATAGAGAGGCAAGGAGAAAATGACCAGGAAGAGATTCCAGGCCCCAAAAAGATAAGAAGGAATAAGGGTGGCGAAGCCACATGACGCTACTGAACAGTTGGAGACCAATATCAGAAAATGTCCAGCCAAGAGGAGTAACAGCCGAAGACTCAAATGCACACAGTTCTCCCACCTCAAAATAAGTAGTAGTTTTGAGCCTTAGAGCTTTAGGAACATCCACCCCAAACGCTACAAACCAATAGCCCCATTACAAGCCTTAAAGACCTTCAGGAGCTGCACATGAAATCCAAGTCCAAAGCATCTGTGGTTAGCATATTGAGAGAAAACAATCCTAACATCCCTGGTGAGGAATGAGTGACTGAGCGAATCCAGTGTGTGGCCACGAGTATGGTTGATCTTGACGAGCAGATGTACTGACTGGGAAGGAAAAGGGGACGGCGGAAGTTCAAGGCTGTCTAAGGCCGGATTGCACCTGATCCGAAGGGGAGGGATGGTTGAAAATATAGCCCGATTAACATGTTTAAGTGTTTCTTTTGTCTTTTATGTGTGTTGTCTTTGTTTATGAGTTTTTCTTTGCATCATAGTTTAGAGTCTAGTTTAGGATAGGGTCGGTCAGGGGAGTAACCAGGCTAGAATTCGACTTATTTTCTTTTTGTTTCTTCTTCACGCTTGAGGACAAGCATGTGGTAAGTGTGAGCAGTTTGAAAAGTCGTATTCTAGGCCTTGGTTACTGGTCATTATAACATCCATAATTAGAATATATCTACAAAACAGTTGCTAAGGTGTGCAGGGAAAGGGTTCTAGTTAATATGGAAAGGCTCGGACAACTCAGGAGAAAAAGGCGTCAGAATGTTGCCATACTGACCAGTATGCATGCCAAAGAAAGGGCTGGAGATGGAGAAGAAGGATTGCTAGGAAGAACAGCCACAAGTAAGGGCAAAAGGGTCATTTCGTGAAGAGAGTCTACCCTAAAAATCAAGGGTAGACCTCCATATAAAAGGGAGCCACTTGGAGAGAGAGAGGGGGGAATGAACCTTAGGAAAACACTCTTAGAGTAGTTATCTCTCTCGGCAGATTAGTTTCTTAGGGTTCAGCATTGTCCTTCGTATTCTCGTTCCTCGCCACAGCCATGATCACCTGAGAGTTCCTTCAGTTCATCGGAGTTCCGCATTCTCTCGTTCCAGCTAGTGTGATCGTAGTGTCAGCAGTTTCATCGCCCGGAGTGGCAAAACAATCTTACTTGCTTTCGTAGTTAATCTTACTTGTTTTTCTTACATTGACTTCGAAGTATTTTGGTTGAGATCCGAACGTTTTTATGTTATGAAGTTGTTTTGTGCATCGGTTCTTGTTTGATTCAGTTTCTTTCTGCCTAGATAGCTTACATCTAACTGTTTCGGTAATTTCCAAGTCTTGCAAGCATGTTTTCATTTCCAAATTGATAGATCTGAGTTCATGAGTTTAGATAGCTGTTGGATTCTAGATCTGAAATGGTTAAGTGTGGAAGCCTAGCTTACGTGATTTCTGCCACCTTGCATGTCACCCAGTAAGCGTAATGTCAGCTTCGTTAGTTTAATCTTTCGATTTGAAGTTTAAATTGTTAGATCTGTGTTTCCGAAGTTGTTAATCTGCAGTTCTTGTCCAATAATCTGGGTTTGTTGATCTGATCCAATTCATGTCGAAGAAGATAACATCTCCATCCAAGTTTGGGACCACTTTTGCTTTTTAACTACTTTTTGCTTTGTCCTTTACTTTTCAGCTGGTACTTTTCATATCTGTAGGTCTAGTCACTTAACTAACACTTTTTCTCTGATATTCCGTTTAGCATTTTATAGTAACCCCGTACCTTCCACATACTTTCAGAGACATAATGTTCCCTTACTCTCACATACACAGCCGCTTATTAATCATCATTCACCCCACCTAGTCAGTAGAGTACCATCTTAAATTCTTGCCTAGTTAGAATCTCAACCCAAAGCGTGGTAGCTAACCAACCTTTCCAGAATATCACCACAATTACCAAAGCGCATTCATCTCTGTGGGATTCGACCCTTACATCCACTTTACTAGTCAGTAGAAGTGGGTTGGGGAATTATTGATAGCCAAGTTCAGGATTAGCTGGGATTTTCTATCCTGATCAGTAGGATACATCATTTGCTTGACGCGACACCTGCAACACCGTGGCTCTTTCACCCATTATGGTTTTTCCGGCCAACGAGTAAGTTGACGTGTCGTTTTTAATTGACGTGGCCGGTTCGTGGCGGCTGACATGGTCAACAATTATTGACTGTGTAATAAAATAAAAAATCAAAATAACAATAACAATAATTCACCCCCAATTCCCCCAATTCGTCCCCAAATTGACGAGCAACCTAATTAACCTAAATTGACAAGCGACGTTGAGGCGACGACAACAGCGAAGTTGAGGCGACGGCGAGAAAGACCACGACGAGTAAGACGACGACGAGTCCATAGGCTTACATGCAACGGCGACGGACGGGCAACGAGCTATGTGTAAGGTTTCCTCAACATGGAGATGTGGCCAGGTTTCTTCCCAGATAAGCCGAATCCGAACCCGTAAGTATATCTTTGCCATTTTTACTGCAAAAGCGTTGGTTGGTCCCCAATTTGCATCAATTTAGTTTACATTATCTTGAACATGCTTTGGTTCAGTTTTTTATTTTTTTCAGCAAGCCTTTTCTGCTTCGGATTTACCATGGGGGGATTTTCATTCCAGATGGGAAGATTTGCGAGAAATACATAGGTGGGGAAATATGGGAAGGCAGTGGGTTTGATCCAGATAGATTTGGTTACTTCGACTTAGTGGATGAACTGAACAAACTAGGGTTAGATAGCTGGGATAGACTTAGCTTTAAGAGAAAGTGGGGAATGGAGTTAATTAACATCAAAGGTGATGCAGATGTGATGTTAATACTGAAGTTTCTAACCACAGTTAAGGAGCAAGTATGTGATGTGTATGTTGTTGGTGGGAAGAATGGTGGCCTAGAACACATTGATGTAGATCAATCCGTGTGTGGGGGGGACACTATGGGTGATGAAGCTGTCAGGCATCGAGTGGTTGAGTTTGAGTCAGTGAAAAGGAGTAATGTTGAGTCTGTGAATAAGAGTAAGTGTACCACAAGGAGTAGAAATGAAACAACTTCAAAGGCTGGCAAGTTAAAGTCAGTTTCTACCCAAGATATTGTGGAGAAGAGTGTTGAAAGCAGTGTGAAGAAGAGTTTGCTCTAGTCTTCACAGAAGTCAGTGGTTGAAAGTGAGGGTAAGAGTGGGGGAGCTAGGAATTCTGCAGCTAAGGAGGTTGGTAAGAGTGTGGGTGAGGATGTGGGAGCTAGGGATTATGCAGCTAAAGATGTGGGTAAGAGTGTTGTTGAGGATGAGGTAGATAGCAATTCTGATGCTGAGGTTTTAGGTGAGGAGGTGGGAGGTAGGATTAATGATGCTGAGGATTTGGGTGATGATGTGGGAGCTGTAAATGTATCTGTGGGATTGAGAGATATAACTGATGAGAGTGTGGGGGATAAGGCTGATCAAAGTGTGGGAGTGGGTATGGGATATGATAGTGAGGATGATGGGAGTTATATACCATCTTCTGAAGATGATGAAACTGATGATGACATGGATGCTGAGGAGTTGGTGTCTGGGGATGAGGAATACACACAAGGAGGGAAGAAATCAAAAGACAATAAGGAGAAAAGGTTTGTTGTTACTGATGACATCTTCTATGGCTTAGTCAGTGGAGAGAAGAAAAGTGACTATGTGTCTAAGGAGGAGAATTCTGAAAAAGGTGATATATACTCTAGCTCAACTGATTCTCAGGATGAATGGAGAAGAAGGTTGGAAAGGCATGCTAAAGTGATGTATGATCCACAGTGTGATCATAAGAATTTGAAATTGTGTATTGGAATGGGATTTATTGATGGTTTTCAAGCAAGAGATGCTCTGACAGACAACGCAGTTGAGAATGGTTGGGAGATTCATTTTAAAAGAGCAGGTAGGAAGACATTTGAGGCAGGTTGCAAAAGTCTTTGCAAATGGTTCTGTTCTGGGAGTCTAGTGAAGATAAATGGTTCTGTAGTAATAAAGAAACTTGAACCAGAGCACACATGTCCTAGGGCTATGAGAAACAAGATTATGACCTCTAATTGGATTGCCAGAAAATACTTGCATGTGTTTAGACTTAGACCAGAGTTCAGTTGCAAGGAGTTGGGTAAGGACTTGATCATCTCAATTTCACGTATTAAGACAGTTGATTTTATAGGTCTAATAACATCCATTACCGCCATTAAAATGGCTCTGATACCATCTTGTCCCAGATTTATTTTGAAGTTTAGTTTGAACATGAACATTATGATTATAACCTTGTTGTTAGAACACGTATTGGCCGTGGCCGTGTTGTGTAATAACGTATTGGTTAACATCATATTGTTTATGATGGAGTTATTATGAATTATTCTGTTATTGGAAGTCATTTGATTAAGAAAACACAGATGAAAACACATTTGAAAAGGAAAATACAGATTTAAAACTTGTATGAAGATAAATTGCAGTATGAAGATATGAAATTGAAAACTCACTTTGGATTAAAACTTGAAAAGGTAGCAGAGGGAAGGAGGGAGAAGAGCAATGAGTCTGAGATCAGAACTCGGTGTGCTTTTCTACATTCCAGACCTCTTATTTATAGCCAACAACCCTGGCTACATAGGAGTACAGTATCTTACAAATACGTAAGCAGTGACGAAAATCACACTAATTTACATAGTACTATTACAAAAAGTCACTATTCACTATTCACTATTCACACGATTTTTACATAGTTATAATAGAAAGTAGCCGTCATTCCTGACTTTTGAGAAGCTTTTGAAACATCTTGTGAAGGATAGCCGTAACTTTTGACATTTGAGAAGAGAGCTTTTTGAAGAGGGTGGCCCATGAAGCAATTATGCAGCCAATATGATATTGATTAACCGAATCCTGTTTTTGCAACGTTTGATGTATTGACAACGTCTCCATTCTTCATCATCATAGTAGTAGTCCATATGATGACTTCTTCTGAAGCGGTACTCATACATTTCTTCAAGACATCTTTCTTCATTAATAATCGCCGCCTGGAGCCATCTGAGCTCTGATCTAAAATCGAACCGTTGGAAGGGATGCATCGTTCAGGCTGCAGTCATAATGGAGATAATTTTGAGAGTTCTTTTCATCCTTTTGATCCTATTGACTCTATGGAAAATGTCATCAATGGTTTCTCTAATAAAAGGAAAATCCACTTCTTCAGGAGGGGCTTCGAGAACAATTTTTACTATTTCTGAGAGAGAGGTAACCATATCGGTATCAATTTTGATATTGTCAACAAGAAACCTAGAATAGGCTTCAGTATTCTTTCTTCTAAAGTAACCTGTCATCAGAAATCAAAGGGGTCTTGACCCCCGATAGGGTCAGATGAGACTGATTCTTCAGACCTGGACTTTGAAGAGACAGACTTTTGAGCCAAAAATTCAAAGAAATCCCTTTTGAGATGTCCTGGGAGATTATCCATGAAACTTCCAGGTTTTGATTCTGTTTTGCTAGATTTTTCTGGTTTTTCTGCTTTGTCTTTTCCCTTTTGATCTCTTTGGAAAACCGCCTTTTCACCAGTGGTAAAGAATTTTTTGACAGCCGGTTCGGTTCCAATATGATTTTGAAACCTAGCCCACCATTTGATTCTGAAGACTCTTGTTAAAGAGTAAGGAGAAGGATCCGGATAGATTTTTTCAAAGTTAAAATCCCAGGAAAAGATCCAAGGTACTTTGAACTCAGCATGGAACATGACAAATTTTTGAAAATTTTTGAGGGTAGAGTATTCCACAAAGGCGTGAAAACCCTTTTGAACTTCAGAAGGAAGAATATGGATGGAAGATCCTATTTTCCTCCACCAATCAGAAAACCAGATTGGAAATTGTTTCTCACAGTTATGGTGAAAGGCCATGAACCAGGAGTGGTTATAATATCTTAATAAGAAAGCTCTGAACCAAGCATTCTTATAGTCGATATAATTATACCCCTGAGCTGGGTGATTGAAGGTTTTGAATTCACTAAGGCCACCAAAGGTGGTTGTAGTATGGACTTTTTTGATAATGCATTTTGAATACTCAATCTCTTTGGATCTGTTGTAATTATGAGTTATTTCCACTGAATTAGAATCAACAAGAATAAACTCATAATACTTTTGGTCCTTTAGGCAATCATCTGATTCCCAGAGTTGGGAAGGATTTGGAAAACGGTTTCTAATGAAATCAGTTTGAGAGAGTTTGGCTGGAAAATCAGTGAAAGGGGTCATCCCACAATCTTCATGCCATTCTTTTGGAAAATATTTGAATTCTTCAGGAGCATTAGGGATTTGAATATTAGCGGCCTTTGGAATATTTGAGGTAAGGACAGTATTATAAGGGATTTCGGGAGTATTTTGAAGTGGGGAAAATCTATTTGAAATGATTTGATTTGAAAGGTGTCTTTGATTGGGTTTTTGAGGAGTGAGGGGAGCCGAGGATGAGACCAAGGCCTTTGAGGTTTTGTTTGAGGGGAAGATTTCATAATCTTTGACACTTTGTTTCTTGGACATCCTAGAGTCCGTCATTGCGACCTTGTAAAAATTCTCTGGTTAGGAAATCAGGTAGAGAATTATTTTCTCCTTTTATGAACTCAATTTCAAAATCAAAGACAGATAAAATGGCTTGCCATCTGGCAAAGATTTGTTTTGAGACAATATTTTGAACATCTTTTGTGAGGACTTCTTTTGCAGATTTGCAATCAATTCTGATTAAAAATCTTTTGTTATAAAGGTCGTCTTGAAATTTTGAATGCATAAAACAATGGACAAAATTTCTTTTTTAATAACAGAATAATTCATTTGGGCATTGTTCCAGATACCAGAATGGTATCTTACTAGTTGCTCTTTTGAATCCAGCTTTTGTTTTAATATCCCCCCATAGCCTATGTTTGAAGCATCTGTTTCAATAATCATGAAGGCTTTTGGATTAGGAATACCTAAACAAGGTAGAGTTTTGACCTGCTGTTTTATGATTTTAACCACATTGGTATGTTCTTCTGTCCAATTTGAAGGATTTTTCCTAAGTCTTTGATAGAGAGGTTTACAAGTCTCTCTGAGGTTGGGAAAGAAATCTGAGATGTAATTTAAACATCCTAAAAATCTTTGTAATTGATTCTTTTCTTTTATCTCATCAGGAAATTTGTCTGTAAAGGATATGGATCTACTGATGGGTCTAAAAGCTCCCTTTCCAATCTCATGACCTAAGAATCTTATATTAGTTTGGAAAAGTTTCATTTTTGGAGTAGAAATAACTAATCCATTTCTCTCAATGGTCCTTAAGAAGATTCCTAAATGTTTTATATGTTGATCAAGATCTTGGGAAAAGATCAAAACATCATCTATGTAGACAATGCTAAATTGACTATGAGGGTTTAAGATATCATTCATAATTTTTTGAAATTCCGAAGGAGCATTTTTGAGACCGAAAGGCATTACATTCCATTCGTAATGTCCAAAGGGAACTGTGAAGGCTGTTTTATACCTATCCTTCTCAGCGATTTGAATTTGCCAAAATCCAGATTTAAGATCGAATTTGGAAAATATTTTTGCATTATAAAGCCTGTTTATCAGATCTCTTTTATTAGGAATTGGATGCCTAATCCATTGTAAAACATTATTGAGAGGCTTATAATTAATAACAAGTCGGGGAGTTCCCCTTTCTAATTCTGCTTGTTTCATGACGTAGAAAGCAGAACAGCTCCAGGGAGAATTTGAGGGTCTAATAAGCCTTTTATTAAGTAAGTCTTTAATTTCTTTTTTACACACTTCAAGAAGTTCTTGATTCATTTGAATGGGTCTTGACTTCGTAGGGATTTTACTTTCGTGGAAATCTTCCTCATAAGGTAAATTAATCACATGATGCTTTCTTTCCCAGAAAGCATTGGGGACTTCATTACAAACCCTTTTGATAAAACTATTTTCTATTTCTTTGATTTTTGAAACAAATCTAGGATTTTTGAGTTGTTCTTCAATTTTTTGGAAAGGAATTTCTTCTTTAAGATAACTTATTTGTTTTTGTTTTTGGGTTATCTTATTGATTTGTTTAAAGATAGAACTTCTTTGAAGGTTAAGGATTTCTTGTTTCAAAATGGGGGAGATGAAATTAAATTTTAATTCTCTTCCCTGGATATTGGTAGTAATGCCACTATCATCGACACTAAAAGGATAGATTTGAGTTAAGAAAGGTGTTCCCAGAATCATATTGTAGGTGATATCTTCAACAATTGTAAAAATATTCCGGAAACAATAACCATTATTGCAGATATGAGCTTTGGAGAGTTTGTATCTGATTCTTAAAGGGTTATTATTGGCTGTGTAAAGTTTCTCTTTTGTTTTGTCACAATATTTAGTAGGAACAACTCCTTCTCTGATAATGTTCTGGTCAGCACCCGAATCAACTAACGCCATTATGTTGGTTTTGAAGTTACCGATAACCAGAGTTACATTAACATGCCATTTTGATAATTCATTTCTTGGATGACTTTTATGGAATTATTTTCTGAATTCTGTTCCGGATTTTCCCAGTTGTTAACTTCTGTATTTCTTTCCATGATAGAAAGTCTTGTTTCTAATTCAAAATCCTTTTCTTTAAGTCTATAAAATTCTTCATTAATTTGTTTTTTAAGATTATTAATTTCACTCTGAAGGTCTTTTGTAGTTATTTGTTTTGATATACTTTGATAAGGATATTTATCCCATAGTTTGTTTAGGCTGAAATCTTCTTTTATATTAACCTTTTTAGAAGTAGATGGCTCTTCAAGAATTAAGTCTTTTAACTTGTTAAGATAATCATCCCTAGTTTCAGTGTCAGGGATTTGGTGAAGGAGATCAAGAATAACTTCCTTCTTTTCTTTGGAAATGGTATTGATGCAAATTTTGCAAATATCTTTTTCATTTTCATTACTACTATGGTAATTACTGCTTCCAGAGGTGTTTTGAATTTCTTCAATTTCTGACTCACTTTCAGAATTGGAGGAACTATTTTCTTCTCTTAGAAGGTTATTAATCTGTTTACTTAGTAGCCTAATGTTTTTATTTCTTTTCTTCCAACATCGTTCTTCGGTGTGACCCATTTTTTTGCAATATTCACATTTTATCTTATCCCCATCCTTTCCTTTAGTTGGTTTGAATTTTCTTTTTGGTCTTGTAAACTTACTTCGTGACGTTCTATAATCATGCTTTTGAGTATCTTTCTTGAATTTTCTGATCTTTCTTTTGTTTTTAGACGAAGGAGCCTCAATTTTTTCTATTCCAAACATTTCGCAGAAACACCCTAATTCGTTTTTGGCATTTTGTTTGTCCTTCCTATATTTGTTTTGTATTTTTATTTCCATACAAAGGGCTAATCCTTCTTTTTGATAAAAGCAAATAATTGACCAAAAGTTATATTTTCAAAAGGGATATTTTCAGAATCAATATCATCTTTAAGTTTTTGTATTATTCTTTCACTAAATAATTTGGGTAATCCTGCTATGAATCTTTCTTTCCAAAAGGCTTGATTACAATCATTTCTTTTGAGGACATGAGTTATGAAGACATCTTTATGCCATCTGTAGTCGGATAAGGAAGGGCATCTTAGGTTATTTAAAACCATAGAGGAGCTATTATATTCTTCCCTAGGGTTTCCGACAAAATACATAGAGATGGTAATAATAAGGAAATCACAAGCATCGCTTGTTTCATGTATTTCACCATCTTGATCTTCGGTATTAACAATATGATTAAGAATTTCTTCCTTGCTTTCTAGGCTTAACGCATTATCCCACCAATTTTTAAGTTGGCCCGTAAAACCATTAACAAGGAGGACACAAGCTTCTTTTTCAGAAATACCAGCATATCTAAATGCCATTTTTGCCATTCCCATTTCTTGTAAAGTATTGAGAATTTCATATTCAGGTTTTCCATCAATATTCCATTCAGTAATTGAGGTTCCATCATAACTGGACCTATGAAATTGACCTCTTTCTTCATACAGCAGATCTGCTGGCGAAGGCCTACTATAATAAGGTTTATTACTGTTAAATTTTTTCCCTTTGAAAATTTTGTTTATTTTAAGAGGGGAGTTACTAGACTCTTTGAAAACATCTTCTAGTTTTTCAACAAAATTATCCTCTTCTTCAGAGGAAGAGTGACTTGACTGTTCAGAACTAGACCCGTGGAAATGTTGAATAACATTCGTAGTTGACTTGCTTGGACCAGCAAGATTTCCAGAGATTTTGTTAAGAATTTCCTCTGTTTTTGAATTGAAGGAAATATTCTTATTTTTCAAACTATCATTGCTTTTGAAAAAGGTTTGGAAGTATCATTGAGGATGCTTTGTTTATTAACAGTAAATAACTTTGATGAAATAGTATCTAGTTGTTCAGCAATGGTACCAAGGATTTGGTTTGAAAAATTACTTTGTTGGATAATTTTTCGGAACTCTCTGTTTTCCTCAGGGTCAGTAACATTGGTTCGTTTGAAAGGGTCAGCAATAATCTCTCCTTTAGCAGTTTGAATTTTCAGAGCTTGAAGAGGGGGATGGACAGCTGAAATAACTATATCCTTTTCAGAAGAATACCATCTTTTCATAAGGCTTGAACCAACTTCTATGGCGGGTTTTTTGAAACAATTATACCATCCTTCCGAGGATAGATGAATTGCTATGAAATCATAAAAAAGGAAATTTGACTTGATCTTTTTCATTTCTCTCATCCATTTCTCTTTTATTTCGCTCTTAATTTTATCATTTAATTCATTGAACCATGTTTCTTTTTCTTTGTAGATGGGATTGCTTAATTCTTTCTTAAGATAATCCATGTCAGGTTCAAATTCTTTGTTAGTAATTATGACCATGGTACTTCTGGTAGGAGAGTAAGAGTCATCCATGTTTTGTTCCGTAGGGGAATTTGGTCGAGGTATGGGTGTTTTGAAAGTCCAATTTCTTTCAGATGTGCTAGGCATGTCAGAACAGGAGGCTCTACTATTTTCGTAGTTGAAACTCCTATTGTTTCTAAAGGTTGAGAAAGAATTTGTTCTATCAAATTTGACAGTTATAGTGCCATTTGGTTCTTCAATGATCTGAGAAGGTTCCGTTCTTTCTAAGTTTCTAGGAGCCTGAGGCTCCATTATAGTAAACTGGCTTGGGATAGTAATTTCATCCCATTTTAATCTTTTAGGAGTATAGGTTGAGGATTGCTCAGCATCAACCTGAAGAAGGATAGTTTCTCCTTTTGAAAAGGGATTCTTGCTGAATTTGGGATTCAGATTGGACGTCATTAGTCTAAGATAGACCCTAAACATGACAGCAAAGTTTTTACATACATGAAACTTATCCCCTTGGATTTGAACATCAAGGATGAGAGATTCAAGGATCATGGGGTCAGTGAGATCAACAGAGAAATTTGGACAGCAGTTGAAGTAGATGGGACCATTACATATGTTTGTTTGAACCATGGCTAAAATAGAAGTTTTGTAATCTTTGAGTCTTTTATCTCTTAGAACAAGCAAAATAGGGGCATCAACTCCTATGTGGACTAAGGGTTTGACAGCAATTTGGGCAAGACCAAAATGTGCATATCTATATTTCTGTTCCCTATATTTTTTTAGGGATTCTCCATTAAGAAGAGGAAAGCTTTCCGATTTTTGTAATATGCTTCTAGTTTCTTCATGAGTTCTTATAGAAAAGGCAGTTTTGAAATCAATAAGTCCTATATCATAGTAGTTTTCTATTTTTTTCATTAGGGATGCTCCAATTAGAATAATCTATAGGGGCATGAGTTTCCCTACTTGGAACAATGCTTTTATCCATTTTATTTTTGGTTTTGGGTACTAAAAGACTTCTAAATTTACTGGCCATAGTCGAAAGGAGGGATAGATTAAGATTAGGAGATGGTTTAGATCTAAGAAACTGGTCGCAGGGGAACACTATGCGTGGAACACCTAAACTTAAGGCTTACCAACCGTCTTACAAGTTTGCCAAACCTGAATTCCAACGTTTCTTTGACTAAGGTTATTCCTAAGGATAATCTGATCATCTCAATTTCACGTATTAAGACAGTTGATTTTATAGGTCTAATAACATCCATTACCGCCATTAAAATGGCTCTGATACACAACACGGCCACGGCCAATACGATTTTAATGGCGGTAATGGATGTTATTAGACCTATAAAATCAACTGTCTTAATACGTGAAATTGAGATGATCAGATTATCCTTAGGAATAACCTTAGTCAAAGAAACGTTGGAATTCAGGTTTGGCAAACTTGTAAGACGGTTGGTAAGCCTTAAGTTTAGGTGTTCCACGCATAGTGTTCCCCTGCGACCAGTTTCTTAGATCTAAACCATCTCCTAATCTTAATCTATCCCTCCTTTCGACTATGGCCAGTAAATTTAGAAGTCTTTTAGTACCCAAAACCAAAAATAAAATGGATAAAAGCATTGTTCCAAGTAGGGAAACTCATGCCCCTATAGATTATTCTAATTGGAGCATCCCTAATGAAAAAATAGAAAACTACTATGATATAGAACTTATTGATTTCAAAACTGCCTTTTCTATAAGAACTCATGAAGAAACTAGAAGCATATTACAAAAATCGGAAAGCTTTCCTCTTCTTAATGGAGAATCCCTAAAAAAATATAGGGAACAGAAATATAGATATGCACATTTTGGTCTTGCCCAAATTGCTGTCAAACCCTTAGTCCACATAGGAGTTGATGCCCCTATTTTGCTTGTTCTAAGAGATAAAAGACTCAAAGATTACAAAACTTCTATTTTAGCCATGGTTCAAACAAACATATGTAATGGTCCCATCTACTTCAACTGCTGTCCAAATTTCTCTGTTGATCTCACTGACCCCATGATCCTTGAATCTCTCATCCTTGATGTTCAAATCCAAGGGGATAAGTTTCATGTATGTAAAAACTTTGCTGTCATGTTTAGGGTCTATCTTAGACTAATGACGTCCAATCTGAATCCCAAATTCAGCAAGAATCCCTTTTCAAAAGGAGAAACTATCCTTCTTCAGGTTGATGCTGAGCAATCCTCAACCTATACTCCTAAAAGATTAAAATGGGATGAAATTACTATCCCAAGCCAGTTTACTATAATGGAGCCTCAGGCTCCTAGAAACTTAGAAAGAACGGAACCTTCTCAGATCATTGAAGAACCAAATGGCACTATAACTGTCAAATTTGATAGAACAAATTCTTTCTCAACCTTTAGAAACAATAGGAGTTTCAACTACGAAAATAGTAGAGCCTCCTGTTCTGACATGCCTAGCACATCTGAAAGAAATTGGACTTTCAAAACACCCATACCTCGACCAAATTCCCCTACGGAACAAAACATGGATGACTCTTACTCTCCTACCAGAAGTACCATGGTCATAATTACTAACAAAGAATTTGAACCTGACATGGATTATCTTAAGAAAGAATTAAGCAATCCCATCTACAAAAGAAAAAGAAAGATGGTTCAATGAATTAAATGATAAAATTAAGAGCGAAATAAAAGAGAAATGGATGAGAGAAATGAAAAAGATCAAGTCAAATTTCCTTTTTTATGATTCATAGCAATTCATCTATCCTCGGAAGGATGGTATAATTGTTTCAAAAAACCCGCCATAGAAGTTGGTTCAAGCCTTATGAAAAGATGGTATTCTTCTGAAAAGGATATAGTTATTTCAGCTGTCCATCCCCCTCTTCAAGCTCTGAAAATTCAAACTGCTAAAGGAGAGATTATTGCTGACCCTTTCAAACGAACCAATGTTACTGACCCTGAGGAAAACAGAGAGTTCCGAAAAATTATCCAACAAAGTAATTTTTTCAAACCAAATCCTTGGTACCATTGCTGAACAACTAGATACTATTTCATCAAAGTTATTTACTGTTAATAAACAAAGCATCCTCAATGATACTTCCAAACCTTTTTTCAAAAGCAATGATAGTTTGAAAAATAAGAATATTTCCTTCAATTCAAAAACAGAGGAAATTCTTAACAAAATCTCTGGAAATCTTGCTGGTCCAAGCAAGTCAACTACGAATGTTATTCAACATTTCCACGGGTCTAGTTCTGAACAGTCAAGTCACTCTTCCTCTGAAGAAGAGGATAATTTTGTTGAAAAACTAGAAGATGTTTTCAAAGAGTCTAGTAACTCCCCTCTTAAAATAAACAAATTTCAAAAAAGGAAAAAATTTAACAGTAATAAACCTTATTATAGTAGGCCTTCGCCAGCAGATCTGCTGTATGAAGAAAGAGGTCAATTTCATAGGTACAAGAAAGATGGAACCTCAATTACTGAATGGAATATTGATGGAAAACCTGAATATGAAATTCTCAATACTTTACAAGAAATGGGAATGGCAAAAATGGCATTTAGATATGCTGGTATTTCTGAAAAAGAAGCTTGTGTCCTCCTTGTTAATGGTTTTACGGGCCAACTTAAAAATTGGTGGGATAATGCGTTAAGCCTAGAAAGCAAGGAAGAAATTCTTAATCATATTGTTAATACCGAAGATCAAGATGGTGAAATACATGAAACAAGCGATGCTTGTGATTTCCTTCCATATAAAAGGTAGCCCTTGGAGAGAGAGAGGGGGGAATGAACCCTTAGGAAAACACTCTTGAGTGTTATCTCTCTCCTGGGAGCAGGTGCCGTGTTCAGTTTTTTAAGGGTAGCATTGTGCGTCATTCCCTGTTCCCTCGCCACAGCCATGATCACCTGAGAGTTCCTTCAGTTCATCGGAGTTCCGCATTCTCTCGTTCCAGCTAGTGTGATCGTAGTGTCAGCAGTTTCATCGCCCGGAGTGGCAAAACAATCTTACTTGCTTTCGTAGTTAATCTTACTTGTTTTTCTTACATTGACTTCGAAGTATTTTGGTTGAGATCCGAACGTTTTTATGTTATGAAGTTGTTTTGTGCATCGGTTCTTGTTTGATTCAGTTTCTTTCTGCCTAGATAGCTTACATCTAACTGTTTCGGTAATTTCCAAGTCTTGCAAGCATGTTTTCATTTCCAAATTGATAGATCTGAGTTCATGAGTTTAGATAGCTGTTGGATTCTAGATCTGAAATGGTTAAGTGTGGAAGCCTAGCTTACGTGATTTCTGCCACCTTGCATGTCACCCAGTAAGCGTAATGTCAGCTTCGTTAGTTTAATCTTTCGATTTGAAGTTTAAATTGTTAGATCTGTGTTTCCGAAGTTGTTAATCTGCAGTTCTTGTCCAATAATCTGGGTTTGTTGATCTGATCCAATTCATGTCGAAGAAGATAACATCTCCATCCAAGTTTGGGACCACTTTTGCTTTTTAACTACTTTTTGCTTTGTCCTTTACTTTTCAGCTGGTACTTTTCATATCTGTAGGTCTAGTCACTTAACTAACACTTTTTCTCTGATATTCCGTTTAGCATTTTATAGTAACCCCGTACCTTCCACATACTTTCAGAGACATAATGTTCCCTTACTCTCACATACACAGCCGCTTATTAATCATCATTCACCCCACCTAGTCAGTAGAGTACCATCTTAAATTCTTGCCTAGTTAGAATCTCAACCCAAAGCGTGGTAGCTAACCAACCTTTCCAGAATATCACCACAATTACCAAAGCGCATTCATCTCTGTGGGATTCGACCCTTACATCCACTTTACTAGTCAGTAGAAGTGGGTTGGGGAATTATTGATAGCCAAGTTCAGGATTAGCTGGGATTTTCTATCCTGATCAGTAGGATACATCATTTGCTTGACGCGACACCTGCAACACCGTGGCTCTTTCACCCATTATGGTTTTTCCGGCCAACGAGTAAGTTGACGTGTCGTTTTTAATTGATGTGGCCGGTTCGTGGCGGCTGACATGGTCAACAATTATTGACTGTGTAATAAAATAAAAAATCAAAATAACAATAACAATAATTCACCCCCAATTCCCCCAATTCGTCCCCAAATTGACGAGCAACCTAATTAACATAAATTGACAAGCGACGTTGAGGCGACGACAACAGCGAAGTTGAGGCGACGGCGAGAAAGACCACGACGAGTAAGACGACGACGAGTCCATAGGCTTACATGCAACGGCGACGGACGGGCAACGAGCTATGTGTAAGGTTTCCTCAACATGGAGATGTGGCCAGGTTTCTTCCCAGATAAGCCGAATCCGAACCCGTAAGTATATCTTTGCCATTTTTACTGCAAAAGCGTTGGTTGGTCCCCAATTTGCATCAATTTAGTTTACATTATCTTGAACATGCTTTGGTTCAGTTTTTTATTTTTTTCAGCAAGCCTTTTCTGCTTCGGATTTACCATGGGGGGATTTTCATTCCAGATGGGAAGATTTGCGAGAAATACATAGGTGGGGAAATATGGGAAGGCAGTGGGTTTGATCCAGATAGATTTGGTTACTTCGACTTAGTGGATGAACTGAACAAACTAGGGTTAGATAGCTGGGATAGACTTAGCTTTAAGAGAAAGTGGGGAATGGAGTTAATTAACATCAAAGGTGATGCAGATGTGATGTTAATACTGAAGTTTCTAACCACAGTTAAGGAGCAAGTATGTGATGTGTATGTTGTTGGTGGGAAGAATGGTGGCCTAGAACACATTGATGTAGATCAATCCGTGTGTGGGGGGGACACTATGGGTGATGAAGCTGTCAGGCATCGAGTGGTTGAGTTTGAGTCAGTGAAAAGGAGTAATGTTGAGTCTGTGAATAAGAGTAAGTGTACCACAAGGAGTAGAAATGAAACAACTTCAAAGGCTGGCAAGTTAAAGTCAGTTTCTACCCAAGATATTATGGAGAAGAGTGTTGAAAGCAGTGTGAAGAAGAGTTTGCTCTAGTCTTCACAGAAGTCAGTGGTTGAAAGTGAGGGTAAGAGTGGGGGAGCTAGGAATTCTGCAGCTAAGGAGGTTGGTAAGAGTGTGGGTGAGGATGTGGGAGCTAGGGATTATGCAGCTAAAGATGTGGGTAAGAGTGTTGTTGAGGATGAGGTAGATAGCAATTCTGATGCTGAGGTTTTAGGTGAGGAGGTGGGAGGTAGGATTAATGATGCTGAGGATTTGGGTGATGATGTGGGAGCTGTAAATGTATCTGTGGGAATGAGAGATATAACTGATGAGAGTGTGGGGGATAAGGCTGATCAAAGTGTGGGAGTGGGTATGGGATATGATAGTGAGGATGATGGGAGTTATATACCATCTTCTGAAGATGATGAAACTGATGATGACATGGATGCTGAGGAGTTGGTGTCTGGGGATGAGGAATACACACAAG
Organism: Salvia splendens; assembly: GCF_004379255.2. Lineage (NCBI taxonomy): Eukaryota > Viridiplantae > Streptophyta > Magnoliopsida > Lamiales > Lamiaceae > Salvia > Salvia splendens. Next base: position 16,364,963 of record NC_056048.1, on the reverse strand, counting down.
GAGGGAAGAAATCAAAAGACAATAAGGAGAAAAGGTTTGTTGTTACTGATGACATCTTCTATGGCTTAGTCAGTGGAGAGAAGAAAAGTGACTATGTGTCTAAGGAGGAGAATTCTGAAAAAGGTGATATATACTCTAGCTCAACTGATTCTCAGGATGAATGGAGAAGAAGGTTGGAAAGGCATGCTAAAGTGATGTATGATCCACAGTGTGATCATAAGAATTTGAAATTGTGTATTGGAATGGGATTTATTGATGGTTTTCAAGCAAGAGATGCTCTGACAGACAACGCAGTTGAGAATGGTTGGGAGATTCATTTTAAAAGAGCAGGTAGGAAGACATTTGAGGCAGGTTGCAAAAGTCTTTGCAAATGGTTCTGTTCTGGGAGTCTAGTGAAGATAAATGGTTCTGTAGTAATAAAGAAACTTGAACCAGAGCACACATGTCCTAGGGCTATGAGAAACAAGATTATGACCTCTAATTGGATTGCCAGAAAATACTTGCATGTGTTTAGACTTAGACCAGAGTTCAGTTGCAAGGAGTTGGGTAAGGACTTGATGCAGCGGTTTGAATTTGATGCAACCAAGTGGAGGTTATACCACTCCAAGAGAAAGACAATTGACATGCTAAGGGGAACAGTGGAAGCTCATTATGCTAAAATGAGGAGCTATATTCTGGAGTTGAGTAAGTTTGACAGAGAAGGGAGGTTTGAACTACATGTAGATGTAGGTGCTATTTTCAAGGCTGTGTACATTAGTTTCAGTAGTCTAAGAAAGGGATTCAAGGAGGGATGTAGACCTGTGATTGGTCTAGATGGGGCTTTCCTTAAGACATATCTTGGTGGGATATTGCTAACCGCTGTAGGGACTGATGGAAACAATCAGATGTACCCCATTGCTTGGGCAGTGGTTGAAGCTGAGAATGAAGTTTGCTGGACTTGGTTCATTAAAATTCTTGTTGAAGAGTTGACATTGGATGAAGGAGTAGGAATTACCATTATCAGTGATCAGCAAAAGGTATATACTATGCTAACTTATTTTTTATGTTGTCTAATTTGTTATTTGTTGTCTGCTTTGTTATGTTGACACTTACAATGTTGCTTGATAGGGACTTGAAAATGCAGTACAGAGTCTACTTCCATTAGCTGAGCACAGAAATTGTGCAAGGCATATCTATGCAAACAGGAAAAAAACACACAAAGGTCCACTATTGAAGCAGCTTTTCTGGAAGCTGGTTAGGAGTACTTACATGGAAGAGTATGAGATTGCTTGCAGAGAGCTGGAGAAGGAAGATGATGGACAGGCATATGCAGATTTAATGGACAAGAACCTAAGCAGATTTTGTAAGGCTTTTCTAATACCTGACAACTGCTCTGATGCCATTCTAAACAATATTTGTGAATGTTTCAGTTCCTATATTCTAGAGGCAAGGAGTAAACATGTGTTAGACATGCTAGATGAAATGAGAACCAAACTAGTGGAGAGACTTTATAGAAAGAGTGTGGAAATGGAGAGTGCTGGGATCAATTCAACTGTGTGTCCAAAAGTGAGGGAAAAAATAGAAGCTATGGTCTATGAAAGTAGAAACTGTACCACCATTCCTGCAGTTGGAGGGAAATTTGAAGTTAGTCACTTTGAGGATATGTTTGTAGTGACTCCTTCCTTAAGGTAGTGAGGGTGTAGGAAATGGGATTTGACTGGCATCCCCTGTCTTCATGCATGCGCTGCTATTCATTTCCTCAAGCAGAATGTTGATGATTATGTACATGAATACTTCTCCTTGAGCAAGTACAAGTTGGCCTATGGATATGGGTTGCCAGCATTAAATTGGGGGAAGCTCTGGCTTCATGCTGAGGGGTACCCAGTTGTACCTCCACGTGTGAAGAAGATGCTTGGTATGCCTAAGAAGGTGAGAATGAGGGATCCATTCGAGAAGGATCCAGCCAGACCCAATACAATGAGGAAGATATGTGTGATGACATGCCAGAAGTGTTTCCAAGAAGGCCACAACTCCAGAACTTGCAAAAACGAGCCAGTTGAAGTTGTACCTAAGCCAAAGGTATTAAACTCTAGTTTTGATCTACGTACGCTCTATTTTGTTACTAGTTATTACTAACATTGCAAGTACTCAACTTATAGGCCAAGATGGCGAGCAAGACACCATCCAATGCTGAAAGTGGTACCACCGCAATAACAGGGAGAGCTGGAAGAAGGGGAGGCCGTGGAGGAGGTCGTGGTGGAGGCCGTACTGGAGCACGTGGTGGAGGTCGTGGAGTAGGTGATGGCTCAATCCCCACGCAGCAAAGCAACAACAACAATGGTTGAAGATGGTTGAAGACCCCTTATGTATTTGGAATTGGGAAGTAATTGTATTTGGAAGAAAACAATATTTTTTGTGAGCACCAAACCATGTGTTAACAATGTGTTTTGTGAACACCAAACTATGTCTTAACAATGTGTTTTGGGAGTACCAAACTATATGTGATTGGGTGCTAAATTCTGTGTAAACCGTGTGTTTAGTGGCACCAAACTGTTATGTGTAAACCATGTGTTTTGTGGCACTAAACTATTATGTGTAAACAAGGTGTATTACACCAAAAAACCAAACTATTATGTGTATTTAACCCTTGTCTTTGCAAACTTACATCATACCAGTAATTTCAGTTTCCATCATTACAAAGTTCCTAACGCTTATAGCTTCAAATGGTATGCACTTTAACCATCGACAAAGGTAGCCACCAAGAAGAGTCCCAGAAGTAACAATAAGGTGTTTTTGAACTCATAACTCAATGCATTCATAGGGGAAAATCACTACAACGTTCTTGGTTCCGTAGTGTATACATTGGAGTTCAACTTGCATAGACTATTACATTGGAGTTCTATTAGATAAGCTACGACAATATCCAAATGACGATACATAAAATGCAAATGACAACCTTCAAGTTCCGGTTTTGACACTGCAAATCTGCGACAACACCTTGGAGTGCTTCAACTTCAGCAGTTTTGGAACGGACGCTCTCGTCAAGTGCATCCTGCTGAGCAACTCTATCTCTCAATGCTCTTTGCACGTTGTCCCTATCCATCTTAAATTTTTTAAAGAAGTACTCTTGATTCGGTGACAACGATGGATCAATCCAACAAAAGAATTTGCAATCGTCCTCCAGACTTGGCAACGATAGAAGCGTCGTCCGGGATTGGCATCCGTATTTGATGTCACCACATCGGCTTCAAGACCGTGATCACAGACCACTGCCTCAAACCTCGGCCAAGTCATTCTGCTTGAATTATGGGAAGACGTGGACATCCTACACCAAAACCACAATCATCCTAAACTATTAACCCAATTGAACATTCAAACCACATTCATGAACCATAAATCTGGATTAAACATTAATCTGGAACCACCTGAAACGAACACAACTCTAAATTGCAAATTCAAAATTCGGGATTTCAAAACAACAGTCATAAACCCTAAATACAAATTGCCAATTCCACATTCGAAATTGCCCAATCCAACCACAAATTCGCATATTCAAAATTGAACCCTAAATCGGGATTACAAGCAAGCCCTAAAATTGAACCCTAGACCGAACCCTAAAACCAACAAAATCAATTGCATATTCAAAATTTGGGATTTCAAATGTGAGTTCTAAAAAATCGGGATTTCAGGCCCTAAATGAAGCTATGATCTTACCTTGTCACGGGTGAATCGTTCGCCGCAAATGGAAGGAAAATCGAGATTGCAACAGATTTGTAGGATCAATCGCGATTTGATTCTGAAAATCGACAGTGTGTGGATGAATCGCGATTTGAAGGATGAGTGTTTGATTTTGGGTTCAATTTTAGGTTTGATTTATACCTAATTGCGGATTGAAGAGATGAAACGACGTCATTTTACGATTTTCCGATGCCATCCATGTCAACATTCAGGCATGCCACATAGGACACTTAGTTGGCGGAAAATACAGGGTCGGGTCAATTTGGGAGATACCAGCGACCCAGCAAAGTTGGTGACTTTATACAATAATTTTAAAGGTCGTGGGAAAAACCAAAATTTGGGCAAAGTTGGTGACTTTTAAGGCGGTTATCCCATGAAAATAAGATGAAAGAAATGGATTATATTGGAAATAGGTGTATTACGCTATCCCTTTGAACAAAAAGAGCGGGAAATCCCTCCGATTTAATTTAATAAAAAAATATAATTTGAGTGTAGCTGAGATTAGAATCGAGCATTTTGGGATGGCAGGCGGCGGTGGAGGGCAGTCAATAAGGGTATCCACTATAAGACGGACACGCCCAATAGCCCGCCCCAGTTTTTTTCCATAGCCCCAGTTTTGTTGTCCACGGCCCCAAAATTCTATTTTCGCCACTATAGTGGACACCTCCAATAGCCCACAAATTTTGTAATTAAAATAATCGCAGTGTAAATAAATAGAAAATGAGATAATTATGGCCGAATATTCGTTGTATTGCAAACCGGTAAAATTATACAACGAATAATTAAAATAAAATACAGCTAAAAACTCCGCCACCGCCAAATCCCGATGGCTGCGAAGGATAGCACGACGGATGTGATGGATTGTTGCCATAGCCAGATTCCTGAGAGTCGGGTGATTCGTCGTCGCCTCGGTGCATTTTAGAGTGGTTGTGTAGATATTGAGTTGATGGATTTTGTGAAAATGGTGAAAAATAGGTGGTGGGGAGTGGTATTTATAGAGGTAAATAAAAAAAATAAAAAATTCGAAATTGAATCCGCCGCGCCGGTTGTCCGCCCCATGTGGGCGTCGCGCCTATAGGCGCGGCTAATTCTCCCCAGCCGCGGGCTCGCCCCAACCCCGCCTATCCCGCATCCGCCACCCCTACCGCCCCCAAATGTTGTCCGCCCGCCCTCCGGACAACTTCCCCACTATAGCCGCCCGCCCTCCGCCCCAACCTGCGGCTATAGCCGCGGGCTCCCCGTAGTGGACACTCTAAGGGCGCTGAATGTGGCAGAGAAGCCTTCAGTGGCTAAACAGGTGGCTGGTATACTCTCAAAGAATCCGTCGAGCGGCGGGATGAGAACAAGAGACGGCCAGTCCAGATACAATAGGATATTCGAATTCAACTGCGTGGTTAGGAGCCAGTTAATTCAAATGTCCTTCACCTCTGTCACAGGCCACCTAATGGAGCTCGAATTCGACGACAGGTATCGCAAGTGGCATCACTGTGACCCCGTCGATCTCTACCATGCCCCAGTTAAGAAATATGTGCCTCAGGTAACCTGCTAAACCCTAGATGTAGCGTTAATTCACGTGCTTCTCCTTCCTATGTTGTGAATTAACAGCCTCTTCATTTATTTACATATACGGATTAAGGCACCTTATTCCCCTTTTTGTTTCAAGTGATACGTTGAAGAAGAAACATACAGTATAAAATAAGCGGGGGGAAAATCGGGTTTCTAGGCTAGTTTGCCTTTAAAATAGCGTAAATGTACCCATTTTGTTATCTATTCCATAAATGGGGAAAACGTCACCCTCGTTGGCGTGTTTTTAAGTGAAAACGCCAACCGTATTGGCGTTTTACAATTAAGAACCGTATGTGGCATGTACGTTGAAAAACGCCGACTCGGTTGGCGTTTCCACATTGAATTAAGACGTCTATGGAGTTGGCGTCTTCACCTTGAATTAAGACGCCAATCTTGATGGCGTGTTTTGAATTAAAACGCCAATCTTGATGGCGTGTTTCACAAAAACGCCATCTCCGTCGGCGAGTCTATACAGAATGTTGCCTTCCACCGTGGAAAAAAATGGCCAAAAATTCTCCAAGTTATACACGCCAATGGGATTGGCGTGTTTCAACGTACATGCAATAAGTAAATACGTGTCTATGTGTGTGTGTGCTTGTGCCTGATATGTTTTCTCGAGTCTACTTAAGAAGGAATTACGAACCTATGCTTGTATGGGTGTGTGCGCTCTTGTATAACATGTTTTCTCGGGCTAATATGTTTTCAATCTACCGAACAAGTATATACGCACCTGTGTGTGTGTTGTGCTCGTGCCTAATATGTTTTCACTCGGCCTAACAAGTAAATATGTGCCTATATATGTGTGCGTGTGTGTGTGCTCATGCCTAATATGAAGGGATTCGTCTTTATGTATGGCTCGATAAGGTATGCTGAAATAGTTTTCTTGTAGGCTAAGCTTAGAGCTAGTGTGTTTGAAGCGATCGAAGAGGAAGATAAAGTAATTGAGAAGGAAGATGGATTGCCTCCTGCACTATTGGGTAGCTGCAATGATCGTGCTAAGCAGCTGCATAACTCACCTTCAGGTAGTTTTTGTTGTGACTGTTGGATTTTTCTTTCTTCACGATTGATCTGTGGATTCTTCTGGTTTACAAATCTATAGGATAATAACTTCCATGTAATATGTTTTCATTTTCAGGGAGGCTTCTAACTGCTTTGAGAATTTTTGTGAAACACGCCAATCCCACTGGCGTGTATAACTTGGAGATTTTTTGGCCTTTTTTTCCACAACGGAAGGCAACATTCGGTATAGACTCGCCGACCGAATTGGCATTTTTTGAAACACGCCAGTTGGATTGGCGTTTTTTGTTAAACACGCCAGTGGGATTGGCGTTTTTCAACGTACATACAATACAACGACACATACGGTTCTTAATTGTAAAACGCCAATACGGTTGGCGTTTTCACTTAAAAACATGCCAACGAGGGTGGCGTTTTTCCCATTTATGGAATAGATAACAAAATGGGTACATTTACGTTATTTTAAAGGCAAACTAGCCTAGAAACCCGATTTTCCCATAAGCGGGTTGGGGAGGGTCGCTGTGATTATTCGTTTCAAGGATTTCAATTTGTTTGAATTGGGAATAAAAAATTAGGCATTGACTTCGGACCATTGCCTAATTTTGTATGGCATATTTTGTAAATGTTCTGACCAATATCCAAGAGTTGAGAAGGGATGCATAATTTGTGCTGAGTTATCAATTTCTAAATTCCTTTCTTCATATATAATGCTGGGGATTGACATTTTAAGAATCATAGGGTCTAAGGGGTAATAAAGTTGAATTCATGCTGAAATAACAGAGACTAAATTTTCAAATATTTTTAGACCCCAAGCAGAATGTGTATGATGCTTATGTTCTTCAGACATTGATTATAATTATCATTTCGTGGAAGGGGATGGCTATAATTGGTGCAATGAGTTTTGAGTTTAACCTGATGCCAATTAAACGATAAGATATGTTGGCTGTCTTTTGTTTCATCTAGGATAAACTGGACTTCCAGAAAACACTGGAGGAAGAAGCTAGGAAGTGTCAGTGGCTTATCTTGTGGCTTGATTGCTGTTGAAGGAAATAAATCACGTGCGCATGGATGCAAGGCTGATGTATACGAATGCTTGGATGAGAAGATGGGATGCAGCCGAAAATATCTTGATCTTAGCTGTCGTACAGTTGGCTCCTAGTCAGCTCCAAGTCAGCATAGTGTGAACACAAAGGGAGTTAGTTTTTTTTGTTAGTTAGACGTCTTCTTAGCTTAGTGAGTTTGTATAAATAGCTTTGTTTAGTTTGTAAGGGGTAAGCTTTGATATTTTGATCAATAATATTCAATTTCCTTCCTTCTTCATTCTATGTGTTCTACTTCATCACTTTCAACATGGTATCAGAGCTGAACAAGGATTTATTACAGCAAACGTGATGAGTTGCTCCTGTATCTAAGAGCCAAATAGGAGATTGCAGAGACATGTTTGCTATGATAGGAGTATATAGAGTAGTACCTGTGAAAGGTGGAGATTGTGTAGGGGATGAAGTATGTTGTGCGGCAGAATTGGAGGTGGAAGGAGTGTTGGTGACAAGTTGACTTTGCAAAAGAGTTATCAATTGTTGACATTGCTCAAAAGTAGGCATGGCTGGAGCAGCAACAGTCTTATCAGAGGAATCTGGAGCATATTCATCCACAAGATTGACAGATTTAGGAGGACCATAATCCCTTGAATTTGGAGGTGGTTTGAACTTTCCTCTTCCAAAACTTGGAGGGTAACCATGAAGAGAAAAACATCTATCAACCGTATGATTTGTTTTTCCACAATGTGAGCACAATCTCCCTCGGTTAAACTGAGATGAAGCAGCATTTGCAGAATATGGCTGCTCACTTGGAGTTGGCAAAATAGGTGAATATTTTACAGATTCCTTGTTTCCACCTATGGTACGTTGTCTCTCTTCTTGTAAAACCAAAGCGAAAACCTTAGATAGAGTAGGTAAAGGTACCATGGATAGAATGTGAGATCTGATCTGTGAGTATGAAGAGTGTAATCCAATCAGGAACTGCATAACGCATTCTTCTTCCTGATGCTTGTGCCATTTAGTAGCACTTTGACATCTGCAATTTGGACAAATACACCATGAGATCGGTTGAGTATGCTTATACTCATCCCAAACTATCCGAAGATTGGTGAAGTAGTTATTGATATCATCATCGCCTTGAGTCAGAGACATAATTCTCTGTTTGAGTTGATAAACACGTGCAGAATCACACTGAGCAAACCGATCACGTAGATCAGACCATATCTCCTTCGCATCATCAAGGTACATGATGCTAGAACAAATTTGAGGAGATAACGAGTTCCTAATCCAGGAGACAACCATACTATTGCATCGGATCCAAGCATGATAGAGAAGATCATCATCGGAAGGTTTCAAAAGAACACCATTAACAAAAAGGAGTTTGTTCTTAGCTACGAGTGCAGTGGTCATAGATCGGCTCCAATTGATGTAATTGGAGCCATCAAGAGGTTGAGAAACCAGTTGCAGACCTGGATTGTCGCTCGGATGAAGGTAGTAAGGGCTGGAAAAATCCTCCGCCGGCTGGATCTGAACGCCGCCGCCGCGAGGAGCCATCGGAGATGAAAGAGATTACAGCGGAATTACAAGCAATGCCTCGGTAAAATTGCCAAATGGAGCAACAGCTTCCATTACTCACATTGTCACTATCTGCCTAACACCTTCTATTACTCTCTATTCTGTTTTATATGTCCCTTCTTTCTCTTATAATCTCATCTCTGTGAGTTCTTTAACCAGTTCAATCTCATGCTCCTTGATTTTCACTGCTAATTCTATTGAAATTCAGGAAGCTTCTCAGGCCATTGTGATTGGGAGGGGTAGAAGATTTGGAAACTTATACATTCTAGATGTTACTCCTGAGCATCATCACTCAAAAGGTTCTCCAGATTCTTCATCTGTTATCCCTTTATCTGTTTCTAAACCTATTGCTGTCAATTATGTTGTTAATGTTGACATTTGGCACCAAAGGTTAGGACATTTATCTTTCAGTAAATTGAAATCCATGTCAAGTATTCTCTCACTCACAAATAAAAGCCACTCTTTGTGTGATATTTGCCCTCTTGCTAAACAACAACATTTGCCTTTTCAACTGTCAGAAAATGTTGCCAAAGATCCTTTTGATCTCATCCATTGTGATGTTTGGGGTCCTTTCTCACCAAACACTAATCATGGATATAAATACTTTCTCACTATTGTTGATGATCATACCAGATTTGTATGGACCTTTCTCATGCAAACCAAATCTGATGTTAATCCCATTCTGGTTCAGTTTTTTAACACAATTCTGACACAGTTCAGCAGAAAGATCAAAGCCATTCGTTTTGATAATGCTCCCGAATTCAATATACCTTCCCTATATCACTCCTTTGGCACCATTGTGCAACATTCTTGTGTGGAAACCCCACAGCAAAATGCAAGGGTTGAGAGAAAACATAAACACCTTCTCAATGTGGCAAGAAGCCTTCTTTTTCAATCACATTTGCCAATACAGTTTTGGGGGGATTGCATCTTGGGTGCTTCCTATCTTATAAACAGAACACCTTCCTCTGTTCTCCCAGATAATCTAACACCTTTTCAAATGCTCTTTCGTAAACCTCCTTCCTACACTCACTTGAGAGTCATAGGTTGCCTTTGCTATGCTTCTTCATTGCATAAGGGCAGAGATAAATTCTCTCCTAGAGCTATAAAATGTGTTTTTTTGGGATATCCCACGGGGTACAAGGGTTATAAACTTCTAAATCTTGACACCATGGAAGAATTTATCTCAAGACATGTTGTCTTTCATGAGAGCACTTTCCCTCTGGCTCATCTTCCATCTTCAATCTTTCCAGATCCACCACCATTTTCTCACCATCCACCTCCTCATCCTCAGCCCAGCCTAATTCCCTCAGCTTATCCTCAAAATCTCCCTTCTGATCCTTCTGTCACCAAATCTGGCAGACAGACAAAACCACCTGCTCATTTAACAGATTTTGTTTGCAATTCTGTTGCATCCTCTACTCTTCATCCTATATCAGCACACTTCTCCTTGTCCAAACTCAGCCCTGAATATCTCAAATATATCATCCTTATGTCAGCCATACATGAACCTCACACATATAACCAAGCCTCAGAAATTAAAGAGTGGCAATTGGCAATGCAAGAAGAGTTATCAGCTTTCATTCGGACAGACACTTGGTATATAACTGTGTTGCCACCAGGAAAGATTCCAATAGATTGCAAATGGCTCTATAAAGTCAAATACCATGCTGATGCCACTGTGGAGAGGTTTAAAGCTAGACTTGTTGCCAAGGGATTTACTCAACTCGAGGGAGTTTATTTTTTAGACACTTTCTCTCCGGTTGCAAAGCTCACAACAGTTAAAATGATGCTAGCCTTGGCAGCTATCAATGGATGGTCTCTATCTCACTTAGATGTCAATAATGCCTTTCTATATGGGGACTTAGAAGAAGAAATATACATGACTTTACCACCTGGACTTGAAGTGGACAGACTTGCTGTTGAGGGGGCCACTCCAGATTCAACATTAGTCTGCAGATTGAAGAAATCTATCTACGGCCTCAAGCAAGCTTCAAGGCAGTGGTATCTTAAGCTGTCAGAAGTTTTGAGAGAATTTGGCTTGCAACAATCCACTTCTGATCATTCCTTCTTCTATAAATCTGATGCAGCAAGAAGATCCTTCATTGGTATAGTGGTGTATGTGGATGATATTTTGGTGGCCACTACAGATCCACAAACAACTGAAGACTTCAAAAATTTTCTATCTAAACACTTCAAATTCAAGGATCTTGGAGTACCAAAATATTTTCTTGGCATTGAAATTGCTAGGAACAAAAAGGGGATTCAGATCTCACAAAGAAAATATGCCATGGATCTAATCAATGATGCAGGACTCCTTGGCTGCAAACCCTCAACAACACCTATGGATCCCACAAAGAAGTTGCAATTGGATTCAGGCTCACTGCTAGAAAACTCATCAAAATATAGAAGGCTCATTGGAAGACTCTTGTATCTTTGCATTACTAGGCCTGATATAACTTATGCAGTGCATAAGTTGAGCCAATATGTTTCAAAACCGTGTGTTGATCACTGGAATGCTGCTGAGAAAATTCTGAGATATTTGAAGAGAACTCCAGCTCATGGTCTCTTCTTCTCTAGTTGCAGCAAACCTGCATTGAGCATCTTTTCAGATGCGGATTGGGCAGCCTGCCCGGATACAAGGAAGTCCATGACCGGCTATTGCTTGTTTCTTGGTAATTCTTTGATTTCATGGAAGGCTAAGAAACAAAACACTATATCTAGATCTTCGGCTGAGGCAGAATATCGAGCAATGGCTCAAGCTACTTGTGAGGTTGTGTGGGCCAAAAGCTTGCTTGAAGATTTTGGTGTGAAGACTGATAAAGCTGTGCCCTTATATTGTGACAATCAATCGGCTATCTACATATGTTCCAATCCAGTTTTCCATGAGAGGACGAAGCATATAGAAATTGATTGCCACACGGTTAGAGAGAAATATCAACAAGGCATCATTAAACCGATGCATATCAGAAACAACTTACAAATCGCTGACATTTTTACTAAGCCATTGGGAGATGCGGCTTTCCAATCTATTCTTGACAAGATGAACTTCACTAGCCTATATAGTCCATCTTGAGGGGGCATGTTGAAGGAAATAAATCACGTGCGCATGGATGCAAGGCTGATGTATACGAATGCTTGGATGAGAAGATGGGATGCAGCCGAAAATATCTTGATCTTAGCTGTCGTACAGTCGGCTCCTAGTCAGCTCCAAGTCAGCATAGTGTGAACACAAAGGGAGTTAGTTTTTTTTGTTAGTTAGACGTCTCTTACTTGCCTTCTTAGCTTAGTGAGTTTGTATAAATAGCTTTGTTTAGTTTGTAAGGGGTAAGCTTTGATATTTTGATCAATAATATTCAATTTCCTTCCTTCTTCATTCTATGTGTTCTACTTCATCACTTTCAACAATTGCGACAGAGAAGCAGAAAATATAGCATTTGAGGTGGTTGATATTTGCATGAGAGCGAATCGAAATATTAACATTTGGAGAGCACGTTTTTCTGCCCTGACCGATAGGTTCTAATCGCTTTTATATATATTTACGGCTGTTTATTCTGTTCCTCTTTCAAAAATACATGCTATTGAAAGTGATTTTTGGGATGCTCAGGGACATTTATGATGCAATCACGAGGCTTTCTCCGCCTAATCAATTGCAGGCAGAAGCTGTTGATCTTCGACAAGTGAGTCACTGAGAGTTCATATGTTTTGTACCTGATTATTAACTGATATTAATTAAAGTTTTCTTTAACCTTCTACTTGAAGATTTTTGGTTCTTTAGTGCTCATTTATCCTGGTTTTTTTTTATCATTATCAGTATACTTTATTACCTGTGAATGGGGCCGGTAGGACAAATTCAAAGTGCCTACTTCTGATAATCATGTAAGAATTCCAAAGCAAGTTATGAAACTGATAATGTGATGCAGGAAATAGATCTGCGAATTGGAGCTTCTTTCACACGGTTTCAGACTGTGCTATTGAGAGATGCATTCATCATTGATTCCACTACAGATGATACCAATGTTGTTTTAAGTTATGGTCCTTGCCAGGTGAGGCACACCCGGCCCTTGTTCCTCCGTCAAGCAACAGAAGATACGCAATTCCTTTTTATCAGTGGATTATTACAATAATTAATTTCTACATTCATCTCCTTTACCTGCAGAAAGTTTTGCTGTTTATTATGTTTACACTTTGTGTTTCTATGTTTTCTGCAGTTCCCTACCCTTGGTTTTATTGTAGAAAGGTTCTGGGAAATCCAAGCTCATCAACCTGAAGAGTTCTGGACTATTAACTGTACTCATAATTCAGAAGAAGGCACTGCTACCTTTAATTGGATGTAATTTTTATCCTACTTGAAATAACATTGAAACCAAATTATTTAATAAAATATCTTATGATTCTTTCACCTGGCAGGCGAGGTCATTTATTTGAATACACTTGTGCAGCAATAATATATGAAATGTGTGTCCAGGAACCCACTGCAACTGTAAGTCTCTTTGAAGAAATACTACTTCCTACAAATGGATTCGTTCATTTGGATTGGGTTTATTTACTTGTGATATTTACCGTCAGGTAACAAATGTTAGACACCAGGAAAAGCCTAAGTATCCTCCTTATCCTTTGAGTACAATAGAGCTGGAAAAACGTGCTTCACGTTACTTCCATATGAGTTCAGAAAAGACCATGAAAGTGAGTTCCTGCTTGGGTGAAAACATGCTGTATTACTCTCATCTCATTTAACCATTTTCTATTGATTTCACTGGCCTGTAAGGATGGAATTGATGTAAACGGTTTTTTTTTTATCCATTATCATTTGGTTTGAAATTCTACTGACAAAGATGTATGTAAATCTGGGAAGCTTTCACGAATATAATTTTTGATAAATGGTGGTAGTAATATAATTATAGCACAGTCTTTGAGAACCATAGTTTGGTTACTTGGCGAACAATGGGAAATTCAGCTGAATTGGATTTCAGTTTACTCCTTGTGTTATATGCTATCTCCTGAATATCTAATTTTCTGGCTGAAAAGGTAACGCTATCACCGAAGCACCATTTTATCACCATGCATAAAAACATTTCAGGGGCATAATGCAAAATGATTATTCCATGTTGCATGTCCTTAAATATGTTATGCTTTTTATTTGTAACTTGTGTAGGTAGCACCAGGTTCTATGTGTTAAATTTGTTGTGAATGATGAAATTATTTAATTGGTTCTTGAGAACTACTCCATCCGTTCCTAAAATAGACAACATTTGCCATTTTGGAATGTCCCTTACAAATAGACCAATTCTATTTAGGGAAACCTTTTTCAATCTAATGAGGTGGGTCCCATTTCCCACTAACAATAGTCAATCACTTTTTCTTTCTATTTCTCTCTTAATTTACCAATTGTGCATTAAAACCCGTGCCGTTTCAAATGTTGTCTAATTTTTAGGGACGGAGGGAGTATTTGTTAAGGTTATGTAACATGCTTTAGGTTATAATTATCGCTTGAATTATTAAATTAGATTACAGTTTTGCACATCTGTTTTTGTGACTAGGTTGCTGAAGATCTGTATCAAGCTGGTTTCATCAGTTATCCTCGTACAGAGAGACTGATAGCTTTTCATCGACAACAGATTTGCAAGAGAGTAATGGTTTTTACCAGTGACTTTAGTTAGTTAGCAATGCAAGTGCGCAACTACATTAAGAACAATAAGAAAAGTCATGAAAAGAAAAATCCGGGTGGCTAAAATTGTTGGCTGGCTTACAAGATCAAAAATTCCAGTAAATTGAACAGAATGGCTCAATTTTAGAATGATAATTAACTCACTAACCTGGTCAGTTGACCGTCAATTTTTGACGGGACTATTAATTATTGCCCAAAACATACTGTTTAGGACCATAAACTAACACACTTGATGCGTTGAAAAAAGTTTACTTGGCTGGACCAATTTTGGACTTTAGTCTAGTTAAAATATACTCATGGCATGTTATACCAAGAATTTAGAATGACAAAAACTAATATTTTTCAGAAATTCCATGCCAGTTAAAAACTTAAGCATCCTTGATTTTATTTGATGTTTTGATTTGTTTTGTTCTCTGGGTCTGGTGCAGATTATGGTGCAAGAGCAGCCAGTATGGGGAGCGGTTGCTGGATCCTGAAGCACGTCTTTGGAGAAATCCTAGTAGCGGAGGACATGATGACAAAGCTCACCCTCCCATTCACCCAACAAAATTTTCAGCCGGAGAGTCTGGGTGGAGTCAGGATCACCATGTTTGTATCAGTTTTTGATAAATTCATTTATTCATTTTATCTTTGATTGGATGGTTTTCTGAATTTTCAGTAAATTATTAATGTGCAACAGAAGGTTTATGAATTGGTTGTCCGACATTTCCTGGCTTGTGTTGGTGCTGAAACTACCGTTGAAATTGATATTGCGGGTGAACAATTTGCTGCATCTGGAAGAGTGATAATTGCTGTGAGTTTCCTAATTTTTAAATTCCTCAGTAATGTGATTTTTGGTTGTTTTCTACTGGGAATTATTGACTTACACCTGATTAGTTCAGCACAAAAGAATGCACAAACACGCCATCATAATTAAATGGCTGCAATAAGTATTATCTTGATTCCAAGGGTTAGCTTATAATTTCTTTGGTTGATACGCTTCATGTAAAATTTTGTCACTATCCCTCATGCTATTAAGCTAATTATAAGTTCAGATTTCACAATCTAGTCAATCACTATTAATGAGAGTTTCCTCCCCTTCTTAATGCTCACCTTAACAGGAAGTAGATGTGGTTTTTTAAATTATTGTAAATATATGTACAGTCTTACAATATATAATTAAGGCTTTTGTTCATCAAAAGCGCTAGAGACATGCCAGACACTTATTTTACCAGCAACTAAACTTCACTATCATCAAGTTTTCCCCGAGTTTCAGCTTTGCCTCTCTATCCTTATCGGGCCCCTAGCTTTGCTTGCAGTCTCCCCTGTTTAATGTCACCATTTTAAATTGTAAATAGCATATGCACCATCATGTATGTTTGTTATGCATACTTGCTAATATAGATAAATATTATTGTTGCAATCTCATTATTAATCCCCATGAATAATTTATATATTTTCGGTGTGCATAAAATATGTTATTAGCATGCTTAACTTGGAATTCATAAAATCACTATTATAATCACAGTTATTTGATATACATATTTGAAATGCATAAATTGATTATAATTTGCATAATCAATGTAGTAGTATATATTAATTTGTGGATATGCGAAGATCCATTCATTTTAAAGGAGTTTCAAAGTATAATTTAATGACTTATATTCACAAATATAATTGGAAATGCATTTGCTAAAACTGATTATGCATTAGATTATAGAGTTTGAAAGCATTAATTTAGTCCATTATTTGGTGTGACAAGTGCTACGAATATGCGATCTTACAAGAATAATTATGCATTGCATAGCGTCTGTTTAAATACAAAAACCACTATGTGTGGTTTTGTGAGATTTGAAACGTGATTCATTCTAAATTCATGAGTCTAGCCATTAATTTAAGTTTCAATATATATGTAAAATGCATACAATAATAATATTGATAGATTTTTTAAATGAGATGATACATTAATTGTTTTTTCTTTGGGTGTTGCTAAATGTATCCTTTGCTGCATATTTCAAGAAAAAATATTTGGATGTATATCGATTTGAATCATGGGGAGGCTCTATGATTCCGACGTACCAGTATGGGCAACAGGTTCGTTTCTGTTCTTTTTTGTTCAACTTTAATCTTGAGTGTTTACTCCTTATTTTGTTTATGGTATATTTGAAGTACTTTGTGGAGAAATTATATGCGTAGTGCCAAACACTTGACTCGACTTATTTTAGACTAGATCTAACCGCAAGTATATGGTGCAATTATATTCCTAGGCAAGTAAGGGGGTGTTCGGTTGACAAGATTAAATCTCATGATTAAATATGTATCATGTTTAAATATGTATCATGTTTGATTCATAAGATTGAACACTTCAACTTAATCCTAGATGGATAGTCTCATGATAATTAGTCATTGTCTCCCCCCTCCAACTAAAATAATCTCACAACTTAATCCTACATGGATAGTCTCATGATATTAGTCATGGCAACCGAACGCTACCTAAGAGTATTGTATCCACATAGACCAATGATTTAATCCTAAGTACTACGAACCAACTGTTTCTACTCTCTAGACAATCAAAAGAAGGTTGATTTTCTAACTCTACTAAATTGAAAGCATAAACAATTAAACAAACAATTAAATGACGGAAACCAAGAATTGGAGAAGTAGAATAGAAGTAGAATTCTATGGGTTCGAAAACAACTATCCTATGATCAATTAAATTCCACGCTATGCCAGCAAGGGTATCAAGAGTTCTTAAGCCACCACAAAGATAAAATCATGCCTTATCTCGAAGTACTATAAGTGAACAGATAACGCCTTCGAAGGAGGGCAATACCCAACTACCGCTGGTTGCTGCAAGACTCAACTAAACTTTTATCACACTTTAAATTGAGAAACATAAACCCATGAATTAATTTCATAATTGAAATGCGTGGGTATGTCTGGTGCAGTGTGTGGAAATATGTTTGACATCCTCATCTGAATTAACCATCGCCACTTGTGATGTTTTGTGGGGCAATAGTGCGTAGTGTTGTATTTATGGCCATAGTGCGAAATCAACGGTGAAGCGGCGGTGGTGATGAAGTCCGTGGCACAAAAGAAGTAATACGTGCTTGAAGACTGCAGCGGATTAGAACTGGAGAGAATGGCTCTGTTGGCAGTATCTGATTAAGAGGACGGATCACATGTGTTTGACGCACACCCCAACTGTTCAGCGGATTGTCACAGAAGAAATGCAACGGACTCTTGACTGTTTGAAATAATAACTGAATGAACACTACTATGAAAACAGAATGAAAGGAATAACAATACCTCTTGAGAGGTCCTTGGCCAATGCCAATACTAACAAAAGTTCCTAAACGAGGCTGCCCTTTTAACAACAAGGTATTTAAAGCCAAACTTAATCCTAAAAGCTTCAGGAAAGGAATCCATAAATCATAAGATAAACCAACCAGTATCATTGATTGTGAGTGCACAGCGACGGCCGACTGAGGTCAAGGAGCTGGGGCTGGGCGATGGTGCACCATTAAGGGACCAGAGAAACCAACCGCTATAATCAGTTGTGAGTGCACGGAACTCAGTGGGGCAGCAAGCTTTATGGGGGGACAATGCAGGGTCACCTTGAAGTCTAACCGTGTGCTTGTGGTATGTGAACTCCATAAAGAGTTGCTTCTCATTTTTCTTAATGTACCAAACTTCCGTGAGCCAAGATATGCCTAATATCAATATGAAATCAACATTATTGAGAGAAAAGACCTATAAGCCAATAAAAAACACCTCGAAAGTAATGTGTAGGGGAGCCGTGCAGCACATTCCCACGGCTTGTATCTTGATGCTGTTTCCAAGCATGACCGAGAATGTAGCCACAAAGTGTAGTTGGTACCGCGATCGGCCATTAGGCGGACGGTGTAGACTGTAGAGAGGAGCAGACCTCGGAATTTCATGGTTTGGAAACTATCCAACTCGTTAGAGGACAGTTCGGATAACGCTTTGGTAGTGAACTGAGCCAGATCCGATCACGTGTCACATCTAATCTCGGGGTCAAGATTCGTGTCCCGCATCCAACTCGTCATCCTTGTCGACTAGTACTTCTATTTTAACCCACACTTACAACATGTACCTTCAGCGAGATGTATACGGAACTTGTTGTTTGGCATCGAGCATAAACAAGGAGGAAAACGGCTTCAGGTGGCCTGTGGCTGTGTGGCATTGACAGGTTTGGCCGCGGTTGTGGTTGCTGATTGTGAATTCGATCAAGCTGAGTAGGGCGATGTATATGTCGGACAAACACTCTGCCAAAGGACTTAGACAACACCATACTGATGCGTTTGAACATCTGTATTGCGTTAACTGGGTATGTTTGTATCTTTAATATGCATGCGATTATCAGCTTTGAGACCTCCCAAAAAATGTTGACATGGTGATGCTGATGTTCGAGCACGTTAGGGGTCTGTGCATGACAAGCCTAAAAGAGTGATGTACTCTGCTACGGTTGGCGTGTGTGATGTAGTGCCATGTATCTCCCCCGAAGCGAGCCAAGGGAGCGTTTTAAAATTCCCAAGAATTATTGGCATTGTAACTAGTAAGCAATTGGACCCAAGGGAGGCCCGGGCCCGAAAAGGCGATCAAGGCCATAGGGACCCATTTATCCATCTGAGTGTGGTGGACAAGAAAGAACTAACCTGGTCGAGCCAGCCATGCTAGAGGGCCAGTCTCGACAAAGGATGGAAGGGATGGTGGCGGTTGGCGATAGGTGCTGCATGGGGCACAAGTTCGCTGGTAGGAGCAGGGGTGGAGCCAGAGATTCAATTCAGCAAGAGCAAAATATATATATGAAGAAAATTTTCAAGTTTGAGGTGGGACATTTGTAATGGAAATTGATTTTTTTTAAAATTGAATAACAACTTAGTATAAATGAAATATATTGAGGGGCAATTGCCCCTTATAATGTCTAAGTAGATCTGCCCTTGGGTAGGGGGTTGTGAAGAGCCTTATTGGGCGTCGACCTTTGCCACCAGTTTGTTGATAACGGTGGTGAGATTGCCCATATTTGCTGAGTGGGGAGTAGCATTTGATGTATGGCGTCCAAACTTCTCGGAGAAATGGAAACAGTTGATCATATATCAGCGTACGTGGCTTTCTTCATGGGTCATGTGGAGTGGCTCGAGCTATCTAGCACAGAATTCAGGCCAAAACGTACCATTAATTCCTGGGATTCAGAAGCGGGACCGGAGAGGGCGATGAGTGCTAAATCACCGCGCTATTCGACCAAGATTTTATTGAAGAGGAAGTATTGGGTTGCGCGAGCGAACCAACCTAGAGCATCAGTGCGTCAAAAATGGGGATATGAGCATGGTGTAGACACGAGCGAGCAAACCAACCTAGAGCATCAGTGCGTCAAAAATGGGGATATGAGCATGGTGAGCTGTATGCCAATGTGTGGAATCGTGGTGACTGGGGAGGTGCAACCAGGAGGTTTGTCGTGGTGTGCGAAGTGGAAGCATGAGACAAGCCGCTAGGATGGCAGTTGGACCAGTTTGGGCATTGTTGGATGCGCCAAGTTCCTGTAACATCGTGTGCATGTGCTAATATCCGTGGCATGACGGCGAATTTAGCATCTTGGGCTGTGAATATTGCCTCAAACGCATCTACCACTTTCTCCCGACCATCGCCTTGTGATTCAATGCCACAGGTGGAAACCATCTTTCACCACACCATTTTTTAGGAGTAAAGCCGGAGGAGATGAATAATTAGCTACAGAGAATAAGGAACACAACAAAACTACTGAAAAATAACAGAAAAAAGACCCAAAATAATATATACTGAACGAAAAATACAATTACAATATAAAGCCTCCGAAAATGCGACATCTCTAAGACTGTTGATTTTCTGAAATATATATAGACTCTACTAATGACTCCAATTGAAGTTAAAACACTAAGTATCTAAAATCTCTTAACTATACTTAAACTTGGAAAGATAAACTAACATATATAGAGAGAAACTTAAACAAATCTTGCAGGAAAAGGCAGGAACATGATGTGCATCATGATCAATCTGTTCTTCAACTGTATTGATCGATTCCATACTTTGTCAATGTCATTCCGATTTATACTTCATGTTCACTAATATTAGCTTTGATGCAATTTTGTATGGATTGGGGTGGGAGGGAGTGACACTCTTGATCCTAATGGGGATTCCTTCCTGTAAAGTGGCTGATGCATTTTTAACAAACAATGATTTGTATGTAATACTGGATGACTTATTTCAGTTTATACCAACTACATTGACTCTTGATTCTGAAGTGACCAGACCTCCTCCTCTTCTAAGTGAAGCTGATTTACTAAGTTGTATGGACAAGGTAAGGAATGTGTAAGTTGTGGTGGAATATATATATTTTTTTTTTCCAATTCGTCTTAATTTGTGGGACACATGGAAATCTATGTACAATTTACAAATTATATTGACTGTTAACTTATAATTCATTTAATTTTTACAGGCACAGATTGGAACAGATGCGACTATGCATGATCATATAAAAAAGCT
This sequence comes from Salvia splendens, assembly GCF_004379255.2. NCBI lineage: Eukaryota > Viridiplantae > Streptophyta > Magnoliopsida > Lamiales > Lamiaceae > Salvia > Salvia splendens. The sequence goes on along the minus strand of NC_056048.1, from coordinate 16,343,861 downwards.
TATAGATCGATTTTATGCCACTAAAGACTCTAGCATGCGGTTCTCACCTACAAAACTTGTAATTGTACTTTCAGAGATTTTTTTTTAAAATTTTGAAATTGCATCACTCTTTCCTACATCTCTAGAAAAATGGATAAAGTTGTAAATGATACGGGTTTTAATGCGCAAAGTAGGAGAGAGGGGAAAATGTGGTGAAGTAGTGTTAGTGGAATATGGGTCCACGTTATAAAATGATGTGTGGTTAATATATTGTCTAGACAGGGCTAAAGATATGTAAATTCTGATGATTCAGGCAATCATAGTACCTGTCACCCAGTTCATCTAGGCCCGCCACAAAGAAGTTAACAAGGTTGTGGGAAGGAGGGAGGTGATACGGATGTTTGTTGGAGGGGAGAGGTTTGGCCAGAATAATAGGGAAGTGGTTAGAGGGGAAATCCCAATATTATCTCGCCTGATTAGTTAGTTCAATTTCAGAGATTTTATTGTTATTTTGAATTATTGTAGATTTGTTTAGCCACCTATATAAGGCGGGTCAGTAGGAGTAGCTGATCATCTTGGATAGATCATTTGTAATTGGACGACTTAGTCGTAGGCCTCTGCGGAGGAGTGTTCTTCATTATTCTTTTTGCAATACAAGTGATCGAATTCCATCCATTACTAGCCTTACGCTTGACAAGTCGTAATTCCGTGCACCTCTCGTGCTCCCTACCCCTCCCCTCGCCTTTCTCTCTTAACAATTGGTGCGGTGAACGATGGTGAACTCTCGTGCGGACACGCGACTGGATGAATTGGAGAAGGCGACGTATGATTTGCAGCAGGGTAGACTCTTGTTGGACGCGGCAGTGAAGGAACTGAATGCTCAATTCCGCCGCACTGATGACCAGGTAACAGAGATCCGAACCAAACTGACCGCCATGCTTCAGGAGATGCGCGCGGGTTTCGGTTCGCTGAAACTCAAGGACACTTCCAACCCCGACGACGGATCCACCTCAGCGAATCAGGGGTCAAAGACGACAACCGCTGGTGGTACTTCGGCGTCACCCATGCCCACCTTCGATGGCTCGGACGCCCTCGCTTGGCTTGCACGGGCGGAACAATACTTCTTGATCTCGGGAACCGCCTCCGAGGATCGGGTGGGCGTCGCAATGGTGGCTTTGGCAGGCGCTGCCCTCCCTTGGTACCAGTTGATGCGACAGCGAGTTCCGGATCTGACGTGGGCTCGGTTTGCAAGGGAGTTGATGAAACGCTTTGGCGGCAATGGGGCGTTGAATGTATATGAAGCATTCGCCGCAGTACCATCTCCTCCCCGTCCACCTACACTAGCAAAGGTGACAGCTCCGATGTTGTCCTCTAGTCCGCCTACAACAGCCAAGGAGAATACTCTACACGCCATCCAACAGCCCCTGCCTATACAACAAATGTGCACACCCTTGACAGTACAACAACCCATTCCACCTCCAGTTTTGGTGCCTCCACCATCTCCTCCCAGTCCACTTACACCAGCAACTCCACCTACATTAGCACCAGTGACAGCACCGCTGTTGTCCACCTCCGGCCCTTACATTCTACAGTTTCAATCTCCGTTCCCGTCCTTGCTGCGATGTTTAGTTTCCGCTGCCCACCAGTCCACACCTATGGCAGTTTCCTTTCCAGGATCTCTATTTTCATTGGCAGGCGCTCCATTCTCCTATCTGGTCATGCTGCGATTCCTACATATAGTTGGCAATCTTCTATGGTTCGATGCTCTGGCTACTACTCGAAAGCATGAGTTTGAACCTCCACCGGTCAGAGTGATGTATTTTGAATTTTAACATAGCCTTGAGGACAAGGCTGTTTCGAGAGTGAGATAGTTGATACGGATGTTTGTTGGAGGGGAGAGGTTTGGCCAGAATAATAGGGAAGTGGTTAGAGGGGAAATCCCAATATTATCTCGCCTGATTAGTTAATTCAATTTCAGAGATTTTATTGTTATTTTGAATTATTGTAGATTTGTTTAGCCGCCTATATAAGGCGGGTCAGTAGGAGTAGCTGATCATCTTAGAGAGATCATTTGTATTGGACAACTTGGTCGTAGGCCTCTGCGGAGGATTGTTATTTCTTTACATTCTATTCAATCAAGTGATCATTCCTCTATTCTCTGCATTTACACATTGTTGCTTTGATTAAGGAGCATAACTCGTGCTCTCTGTTCCCCTCAAGCCTTTCACTCCTAACAGGAGGCTATAAGTATATTTATAGTTGCAATAGATTTTTATGTTACATAGTATTTTACACATGTGTGGTTAATATCTACAAAGATTTATGTGCATCTGATGTCTTGTAATCTCATTCCGGGATGGTGTATTTTTCACAGACATCACTTAGCAATTAGATAGGTTGCATTTAGAATGCCAAAACTGATTCTGCTGTTTAAAAGCCTGTATGAAATCCATGCTTACGAAATTCAGCTTAGATGGTTGCTTAGCAGCAACCAATTTTACTTTCTGTTTCTCTGGTGGCTGAGATATGATTCTTGTTTGATTGAGCGTCTTAAAATGTTAGGTTGCAAGATACAGTCAGATTACTAGATCTATCACTTGCTTGAAGAACTTATGAAGGAAATCAAGTTTCTATATCTGGTTATATGTATAACTTTAGAGGTTCCATGGCACCATCTGCCTCTTATTTAAGTTCAAAAATTCAAGCAACTGATTTACATTCTTATTGAAGCCTGTAAGTATGTACTAAAGTTATCCATTTACTTCTCTCACTTTAACAATATTTTAGCTTAAACCATGTATTGTACTAATACACTTTAATCATGTGCCACATACTTCTAATGTTAGCTTTATTAATTGCAGGGTGAGGCGCTAGTCATGGGATATGATGAGATGGGGTGAGTTAATTGTGCTATTATCATGCCTCATAGCATGACACTTTTGCACCCGTTATGCATTCAATTCTTATTAATTCCACAACTGCAAAATGGTTTTATAGAATGGAGCATTATGATCCAAGAATAATAAAATATTTTTCTGCAAATTTTAAAGAAATTATCATTTCTCTTTAATGCTACAACTTATTGTGTTATCCCATCTTTATATTTACATTGGAATTTTTCTTTTATTTCTTTTGTGTCCGACAATGTTATCAAATAGCGGATATGGCGCTATGGCATGGCGTTCAGAGGTGGAAACGCCATAGCACCATGTCGCTGCCATAGCACCGTCATATTCGACATTTGACAACATTGCGTGTGTATTGTATTTTACAATGAGGCATTATGCAAGAAACATGGAGGTTAGAGTTGTATTTTATACTTTATTAATTGTTTAAAGTGTTTTAGATGTTATATTTTAATTATTTTCTAATTTCTGAATTATATATAAATATATAAGTATTATTTTATTTATTTAATTATTGACCGCCATATCCGCCATACTAATACGCCATATCCCTGTGGCGGTTTTTAGGCGAACCGCCATAAGCCGCCATACGAGATTGATAACATTGGCGTCCGATGGGTTTCTACTGGTGTCTCTTTCTCCCAAGGGTGGGTGGGTGATTGAGTGGAGTTAAGCCATCATGCGTATCAGTCTGATGCAAGATCATCTGGTAAATAAATGGGATTTAAGTTTCGCCAGACTGTAGAAACTGTTGCTTGCAATCAAGATATTTCATCATTGCTAAAGGCCAATTGACCTCTAATGTTGGCAAATAAGAAGTAATACTGTATCATGACATATATAAACTGTTTTTGTGTAACATGGAGTCTTTACCAACAAATGGGTGAAATATCATGGGGTAAATTTATTCCAGCCTCATGTTGGACCTTTGGCTTAAAAAAACAGAAGGATCATTGAGGATTGTGAGGAATTTACATAAGGTTATGCTCAGAGTTGCATTTTGGTTTTAATTCTTAAAAGAGTGAAAATCCCAGAAGTAGCTATAAAATGGAGTTGTATGTTGTAATTAAGATGCTATTAACTGTGATTCATTATTTTTGTACACTTTTCATCTGAAATTACATTTTTTTCTTTTGATAAACAAAATGCATCATGATATAAAAAACAAACACATGCTCACTTGCAAACACTATTTTCCTTTTATTAATGATTGGAACAGTCATGAATTGTGGAAACCACGTCTCCGTGCTGAGATGGAAAGTGATATGACAGCAGTTAGTGAGGGTAGAAAGAGAAAAGATGAAGTTCTGCAAACTTGCCTACAACGGATGAAAGCCTGCTTTCTGGATGTAAGGCTTTATGTGGTACTCTAAGATATTTCTTATCTAGTGTTCTTCAGTGAAGATCCTATCTCCAGTATCGACTTTTACTGTTTATGCCTGCTACTATGTTGTCTTGTTATACAGCTAAGATGGGTTAACATCTTAAATAAGCACTAGTTTTCATACAGTAGTAAGATTACACATTCATAAAATGCTGGAAAGTTAATAGAGCATGTAGAACTTGTAAAGAAGCATGTTGCCACACATATGGATACATGACTTAATTAGTTTTCATTAGGCATGTCGGATGCCTATTCATTGGCTCTATGGATGTCAAGTAACAGGTTCTATGTTTATGTTTATCTATGTAAGTGAAATCAATGTCCATGTGTATTTTGATATACCTTCTGTTAACCTTGTGGAGTTATGTACAGCTACTCTTTTATTTGTCATATATATTTCCACCCCTTTCAGTTTATAAGCTCTATTTACAGGCTAGATTAAACAAAGGAAAGCTATTTGAAGCCATGGCTGTTACCTTGTAATCACCCCTGTGCTAATTCTGATATTACTTTAATCTTACAGTGTAGAAACGTTGTTTGGCTACCAGGATCAGTATCTGATGCCGTTGTTACCACAAATATCTGCAGTACTTGCTCTCCAGGTATCTGATTTTGGATTCGACCTAAGATTTCATCCCATAAAAATCTTTATCCGTGTAATCTTTTATTTGAAAATAAAAATTGTATATTAGCTAACTTGCAAACATTTTTTCAGGACCAGTTCTTATGATTCAATTTAAATTTCGTCGACTGGAGATACCTCCTAACTACAGTGTTGATCATTTGGGTAAGATTCAGCCTTCAGGAGATTCTGAGCCACTCTGCCAGTGCCTTTTTATTGTTAGAGTGAAGGCGACAAGAACAGAAATTAACTCTCCCCCGAAGAGGCCACATCGTATTTTCTGAGCTCTAATTATATTTCTGAGTGCATGAAACGTAGGAAACATAGCCTTTTAAATAAGTAACTGACTGAACCCTAGGACCATATACTTACGGGCTTGATTCAATTATTAAAAATAATACATATGACCTAATCAACTTAATATCAGAAAATAAACATAATAAGGAGTAAGGACCCAACTAATCTACTGCATCCCTGCCACTTTTCTTTTGCAACATAGTACTTACTATCTCCGTCTTTGAAAAATAAAAAATTGTGAAACGACACAGGTTCTAATACACAATTGGTAAAGTAAGAGAGAAAAAGAAAAAAAGGTAAAGTAAGAGAGAGGAAGAGAAAAAGTGGTGGAAGTTGTGGTAGTCTATTTCCTAAATTGGAAAGTTTAGAAAGTTTCTATTTTTAAGGGACATACCAAAATTGAAATAGTTTCTATTTTTATGGCACGGAGGTAGTATTATGTGAACTGCTTTTGGAGTTAACTGATGATACTTGATGTTTGTATGTCTCAGAATGAATTTCTCTAAGTAAGCTAAACTGAGTTGTAATTTGTCAGGCTGCATAGGGGGGGTTGTGATGATACTTTGAAGCAGCTAGTGGAAATATGTGGAACTGGGTCCCGCAACAACTCCAATGCCCCTGGTATGTTGAAGATGCATGTTATTAGACTATATTAATTTTCCTCAAATCTGTATAATCATACGCGAAAATATACGTTCCGTTCCTTGTGCCAGATATTGTATACCTTGGTATCGAGTTCCTAAAATAAATTTAAAAGTGAGTCTTTGCCTTTGAAGCAGAGAGTGAAGATAATAGTACCAAATCACTACTTGAGATTTCATGTTACTGTGGTTCCAGGAAGAGCGCAAAGGCATACATCATTATCCAGCACTTCCCAGCAAAGTGATTCTAGAAATCAGACATCTTGGCAAACAAGACATTCTTCTGGTTCATATCCTTCTGAGAATGCACGAGGTCATAATGCACGACCTCAGGAAGCTGTTGCAGGAGATGGTTTGATGATTATCTTGTTTTCTGAATTTACTATGTTTTTTCCTAATCTTGTACTGCCTCCAGTGCTTCTTGTGTTTGTCGTGTTTCTTCCTCATCCTTGACAGTCTATACATGACTTTCATTACATGTTGATATCAGTTAATATTTAAATTGCTCACACCTTATTTTGTTTGTACATCTTTAATTTCTCTGCATGTTGGTGCCAACACTAAATCTCTCTTCGAGACTAGAGTTTTGTATGTATCTATTGTGATTTGTATGACCCTATCACCATTCTTAAGCTTATTTCGTTTCCCCTTATTGTTTTCATGTGATGATGCAGGAGAATCTACAATTCCATGCACCTCCTGCGGTGCACCTTGCAATTTGCGAACAGCTAGTACTCCAGCTAATAGAGGGAGAAAGTTCTATTCATGCCGAGCTCAGGGGTGTAACTTCTTTGTGTACGTGAAATATATATGGGTTCCCCATGTAATTTTATTATGTGCTAGATACATAGCTATAAAATGTGTGATCTCCTTCGAAACATTGTTGGTGTGGTTGTGGTATGAGTTGCACATGTATTTTACTGTTGTGTCTGTATTTTAATGGTTGAATAAACTTATTTTTGGTGTGAAATCATCATTGGGCAATAATGATCTCATATAAGGGTCAATTTTTGTACCAGAAGACTTGTGCATTATTGTACAGAGAGCGTAGACAATTTGGGTATCTGTTTAATATTTAACCTGCGGAGTTAACTAATGAGCACCTAAACTTTGTAAGTGGTCTATGTGGAGGAAATGTAACACTGGCAGAAAAGGGTGGTTGCTCTGTTTATTTTGGAAACAAACTTGATATTAAAGCATTGGCTTGATTTTTAGCATTTTTCTGCAATGCAGTTGGGAAGATAGTGCAAATGATGGAGTAACAGCAGTACAAGGAAGCACTAGCAGATCAGCATCCAGTGGTGGCAGAAGAGGTGGTCGTGGTAGGGGTGGCCGGAGTAGAGGAAGGGGAAATGATGTGTCTTTCGTATCTGCTATTGGTGAGCCGATATCTGGAAGGTGTTTCGTTTGTGGAGATCCAGCACACTTTGCAAATGCTTGCCCCAATCGCGGCAGGTAGACCTTCAAAGTATTGGTTCTTGTATCAGTTTCTGAGGGTCATGCACCGGCTAGTGAATTGTGCTCTGTTTATACAAACTCAGGTTTAAACCATATCTTATACATCAGTTTTATGTTTCAATTGTTTTTTTTCCGTTATTTCTAGCAAAGATTAAGGAATGAGTGTGAGTTAAGTGAATAGAGAACAAAGTTGATAATAAGTGAAAAGAAAATAAATTAGAATAGAGAATATAATAGATAATTGAAGAGAGAAAAAATGGGAAGGATTAAATGTGTTGATTTTTTACTAATAAATTTTTCAAAAACAACCTTTTTTTTACTAACAACAAATTTTTCACATTTTTTCTTTTCTTCTTCATGCTTTGCATGTTCTTTTTCTACTTCTCTTTTTCTTTTCCTTTCCATTTCTTGAACGAACCACAACTTCCTTTTTCTTTCGTTCCTTTAAAGTTAAAGTGATTTTCACAAATAAAGCTATACGTATCTCAAACCATAGATTAGCTCAACAAATAAAAAAGGCTAATAGGTTAAAAATTGGCTAACAATGGATTATGAGAAGGCTATGAAGTATGACCTAACGTCCTTTCATATCTCTAAGGTCATGAACTTAAGGGAACTTACGAGCAAGTTCTAGCAACAATGATATAAATGATGATGAATCAAACATGAATAAATTTTGACTCGAAAAATCTCACTTAGGTCACTCGCACGAACCAAAAGAAACAAGCGATTCACTACTTTTTTTAATTCAACAAATTAAACTGCAAACACATGAATGTAAAACACACAATTGTTGCAAAGATCAAAATAGTCGGATTCAAAAACAGAAGCAACAATAAGTGCTTGCATTTGAGGTGATACTATTTGGCGCCCAAAATGTTTACCAAAATCCAGACACTAACCTACATCAAAATAAAATTTCAAAAAGGTATTGCTATAGCAATAAATGGCCCAGAGAAATCAACGGAGCCTCCTCGCCTCTCTCTTAGACTCCAAAAAGGTGTGGATGTCACTAGGGCTGGCAAATCGTGCGGATTGGGTCGTTATCGGGTCAACTTGATAATGACCCAACCCAATAAGGCCTAACCTGAACCCGACATGTTAAGGAAACTATAAATCCGAACACGAACCCGACCTGCTACCTTCAAATCCGAACACGACCTGCACCCGACACGAACCCGTTATCGACACGATATAATATGGGTTGACACGACACGATAACAACCCGAACCTGATATTACACGATTAAAACATAATATTACACGATTAAACCTTAATTTTTAACCTAATTTACATAATTAAAATTTGTTTTATACTATTTAAACCTAATTTATAAGAAATTAAAAAATTAAAGTAATATATATATTTTAAATAATAATAAAAATAATAATATTATTTCTTAATGGGTTACCCGTATCCGACCCGAACCCAACCCGAAATTATCGGGTTCTTAATGGGTCAACCCGATAAGGACACGGATCCAATAAGACTTGACTCCAACCCAATAATTTCGTGCAGATTCGTGTCAGATTATCGTGTCGTGTCGAAAATTGTCAGCCCTAGATGTCACCCTCATAATGGGGCCATTGACGTTTGTCATATGAAACGGTTTTGATCTTCAGTGAATTTCACCTGAGCCCATGAGATCTAGTCCTGCCAATTATCTTGATAACCACAACATGCTTGATTTGTAATTCCATCCTCGAGAGCAAAGCAGAAAGCCGCAGCAAAAAATTCTTAAGAAATTCGCTACTTATCCACCTAGGGGTGTGTTAGATTGCTAACTCACCTCTAAATAGCAAACTACAACTAAATAATAGACATTGGATCATGAAATCAAGGCACAAGATCATCAATCCATGAGTATCAATACAATGCACAAAAAATTTCAATTAGGGGTATTAATGTTAATTGACCAAATGTTAGTTATAACCAACTTTCAAAAAATATCCAAAAACTTTAAATGATTATAACTATCTCAATTTAAATTATTTTTTTACACAACTTATATCAAATTAAAGATAATTTTATAAGGATTCTAACAAGATCTCACTGCATATGTTCCGCTGTCAAAATTTGAAAAAAAATTCTCTAATTTTCGTATTTTTCAAAGGCAGCTTAATGTTAATGTAGCTATCATAATATGTCAATATAATGCATATACAATGTCAATGCTAAATTTTGTTGACATATTCAATGAATTGTATTGATATGTTTAATATATAATATTGATATTTTGATCCAAAACCCTAATTTTGATAGTTTTCTTATCTTTTAAAATTTAAATAATAATAAAACGAAATTACACATGACGATTTATAGACCACTAGATTTCTACAAATCTTATAGTTCTAAATTAATTGTAGTTAACAATTAAAAGTTGAGTTAGTAATTGATCACTCCCCTATCCACCTATTGCTAAAACTTTCAAGAGATTGATCGAAATAGCTTATAATGGATGATTTTAACATCATTAGCAACTAGTGTCCATGCTCAAGTTAACAATTTCTCCCTTAATTCAAATAATTCTACTCAATTACAATTCATCTCCGTACAATCAATCAAACAAAGACTGACTTAATAAAAAAACATCAAAAGCAATCAACAAAAAATAAAAAAAGAAAAAAATCAAACTTAAATTTGCAGCAATATGCACATAAGACTTGTTATCCACCATATCACCCCCTAAACTTATTTGATACTAAGAATTCAAATAAGTTTGAAATATTGGTGGAGAAGTGAGGCTTTAGTGGATCACTAATTACCCTCTTTAGAGCTTTTCTTCCATTCTGACTCATTCCTGATGAAGCTTTTCTTCTTCATCGAACATCCAATGAGGAATGGTCACTTCCTTGAGAGGTTGTTTAGGCTCGTAGTTTTGTGCATCGTCACCTTTTGCACCACATATATGGCCCTACATTCCATGACCTCTTTTGGCTCATTATCGACTATCTTTATCTCTTCCACTCCATAACACTTCATCTTGTCTAACATACAGAACACTGCAGACTTATTCATATGGCGAAGGGTGAACTCTTCTTTAGTCATATCAATTAACACTTTTCCCGTTGCAAGAAATGGTCTTCCAAGGGATCAGCGGAACATTGGGATCTTCCTTATCGAGGACGACGAAGTCCACGTGAAAAATAAAGCCATTCACCCGCACCCCCACATTCTCGAGGATTTCATTGGGCTGCTTCATGGATTTATCCACCATATGTAAGGTGATAGTGGTTGGATTCAAGACGCCAAAGTTCAGGAGAAGGGTAGGGTTGCTATTGTTGTTTCTGTCGTTATCCATCGCTACTGCTCCGTCCATGGGTTTCCTTCTATCTTCTTCCAGCTGAAGGTCAACTTCTCCAAGAGGTTGCGCTGAGGATTGTGTGTGCATACACTACTACCAACATAAAATAAGATAGTGTTGATGCATTATTTTATTAGCACTACCACTACCTGCAAGTATAGCAAGACAATTATAGCCAAAGCACATGATTGTCGAACACAGAGAATAGAATTGCAACTGCTATCATATACTAAGCGTAATATACTATCTTGAGACACAAGAGTTTGGGTTTTATTAATTAACTAGGCAGAAATAAACGGCGCAAATATATGTGGAGCTTCCCGATTATGTGGTTGGAGTTGAGCAAATGGACAATCAAGAAGTTGATGATGGTGATGAAGAGGAGGTCCCCCGCCATGATGAAGCTGACACGAGCAATCCGAGGAGACGATATCGACAAGAGTGAGAGGATAAGGATATGAGCTCTCTCATCGACATAGTGGATTGGATGGAGGTCAGACAGGAGGAGTATTGGGCTCAGAATGAAGCCCGTTGGAGTCAGTATGAGACAAACTGTAATCAATTCACTGATTTCAACAACGCGCAATGGGCTAACCTCAATGCCCGACTCGATGAGTTCAGAGGCTACTGGCAGCATCGGCCCCTTCCTCCGCAGTGAAGGTCCATGGGAGATCCACTCTCTTTCAAACTTATCCTAGCTTTGCTTGGAATAAGTTTGGGGGGTGTCTAGTGGATTCCCTTTCACCCCTCTCTCTCTCTCTCGTGGTTTGTTTATGCTATCGTCGTTGTTGTTTTGATTCGGAGATACCCCGGCCGGTACCCATATTCTTTTGGCCATATTTGATGATGATATTTGGGCATGTAACCTAACTTATGTTTTTCTTTGATTTTGGATTTTGGATTTTGGGGAATGTTTTCCTTGTTCCACTTGTGTTTTTGACTTTATGTTTTTAGGATTGTTTTTCTTGTGTTTATGTTTTTAGGTTTGTTTTACTTTTGTTCTTTGTGTGTTGAATAATCTAGGATGACGATATGGTGAAAATTGAAGTTTGAAACTGATGAATCCGCGAATTTTTGATGGTGATGAATGCAGGAAAATGCAGATTACGACACAGGGATTTACGTGGTTCGATTTACTGAGGTAAATCTACGTCCACGGGAAGAAAAGAGTGCAGAGTTGTATTGCTTGATCTGTTTTCTACAGCTTACAACACAAACTTGCTATATGATCTTTTATCTCTAGAGAGCTTAACAGAACTTCCTTATCTATCTGATCTAGGTTCTATTTATACATTGAACCAAGATCGTGGCATGCAGCACCATTTACTAGGTAGTGGATGTCGTGGAGATCGTGGCGATTTTGCATGGGTCCACTATCCTGCATGAGTTAATGCCTGCTTGACACCACTAAATAGATCGTGGGTGTAGTGGAGGTGGAAATCCTGCATGAGTCCACTATCTCCTAGTTCGGTCGAATACTGAGACCGAACTGCTGAATTATTGCCGAGCAGCTTTTGCCGATCTGAGAGTAGAGCTTGATGCCGACCTGAGAGCAGAGTTTGATTGGTTGGCTTTTACCGAGCTGTAGGCTGGGGCCGAACTCTTTGGTTGTGCCGAACTGAACTCTTTAGTCATGCCGGACTGATACTCTTTAGTCATGCCGAACTGATACTCTTTCTTGGGCTTTAGGCTGATGGGCTTGTTTAGTACGTACTCCATCACTACCCCCCCCGAAAAGTGAAGTGAATCACTTCGGCATTCTGGATAAAGGTACGGGGTAAGTTGATGTTTGTCCTCGGTCTTATGAAGTGAACTCTTCTTTGACCGGACTTGGTTTGTGTCCTAATTTGGCGAGTTTTATCGCTCGGATCGGACTTTCCGTTGTCCTAATTTGGGGATCGGACTTTCCCTTGTCCTAATTCGGCGAGTTTTATCGCGTGGATCGGACTTTCCCTTGTCCTAATTCAGGCAAGTTTTATCGCGTGAATCGGACTTTTGTTGCAGTTCGTTTCAGACGAAGTGCTTGATTCTTAAGCTGAATTGTGGTCTTGTATCCTCTTTAGAAGCTTGGACTTCACAATCGTTGGCTTATTGCAGTTCGTTTCAGACGAACTGCTTGTTTAAGCTGAATTGTGGTCTTGTATCCTCTTTAGAAGCTTTGACTCACAATCGTTGGCTTGTATATGTTCTAAGAAGGGGATCAGCCTTCGAAGAACAAGATACCTCAGTAACATTTGTAAGAGACGACACGCACAGAGACAGACAAAACACACAGACAAAACGCACAGAGACAAACAAAGACCAAGCAAACCAAAGAAAGCACATTGACCGAACAGGACTCAAGACTGACTGACCAGACTGTCTCTTACAAATGGAACTTCTTGAGGTTGGAAATGTGCCATGTTCGGGGTACCTGTTCTCCTGACATGTGAGCCAATTTGTAAGACCCTTTGCCGAGGACTTCTGACACCCGATACGGACCTTCCCATGTGGGTTCGAGCTTGCCCAGCTTTTCTGCTTGGCTTACTTCGTTGTTTCTCAAGACGAGATCTCCCACTTGAAATTGCAGCTTCTTCACCCTTTGGTTATAATACCGGGCTACTTGCTCCTTGTACTTGGCTGCTTTTATGCATGCCAATTCTCTTCTTTCTTCGGCAAGATCTAGCTCGGCTCTCAGTCCGTCGTCATTCATTTCTGCTGAGAAATTTAGAGTTCGGGGACTGGGTATGCCGATCTCCACCGGAATCACGGCTTCAGTGCCGTACACAAGACTGTACGGAGTTTCACCGTTGGAGGTTGTGGGTGTAGTTCGGTAGGACCATAGGACTTGAGGGAGATTTTCTACCCATTGTCCTTTGGCTTGTTCTAACCGAGCTTTTAACCCTTTCACCAGGATACGATTTGTTACCTCCGTTTGTCCGTTTGCTTGTGGATGAGAGACCGAAGTGAACCGCTGTTGAATATTCAGCTCTTGGCACCAATTCTTGAACGTCTTGTCGGTGAACTGAGTCCCGTTATCCGAGATGAGGATGTGGGGGATGCCAAATCGGCACACTATGTTCTTCCAGACGAAATCCAATGCCTTCGAGCTCGTTATCGTAGCTAATGGTTCAGCTTCTACCCACTTCGTAAAGTAGTCCACGGCAACGATTAGGAATTTTATTTGCCGAGGAGCTTGTGGTAGTGGTCCTACTATGTCTATACCCCATTGCATAAAAGGCCAAGGGCTTTGCATAGTGGATAGATCGGTCTGCGGCATCCTTGGGATATTTGCATGGATTTGGCACTTCGGGCATGTCTTGACGAGCTGCACTGCTTCTTGTACCAAGGTTGGCCAATAATATCCCCATCTTAGAATTTTTTTAGCTAAAGCTCTAGCTCCGATGTGGCTGCCGCACGATCCTTCATGAACTTCTCTGAGGATGTAGTCCGTCTCTTCTGGCCCTATACATCGTAATAACGGCTGAAGGTAGGACTTTCTGTATAAGACTCCTCCATGAAGTTCGTACCGAAGTGCTCGGCATGTGATTTTCCGAGCTTCTCTCTTATCCTCGGGCAGTTGTCCTTGACCTAGATACTGTAAGATCGGCGTCATCCAGTTCGGCGAGCTGGTTACTGAATGTACCTCAGCTTCATCAATGCTTCGATGCATCAATTCCTCCACCTTTGAGCTTGGACATGCTGCTAACTTACTTAAAGTATCTGCTCGGCTGTTTTCTGCTCTGGGAATGCGGATTATCCGAAAATAAGAGAAACTTCGGCTAATGCTTCGCGCTTTGTCTAAATATTTCCTCATCCTCTCATCACGGGCTTCACTTGTACCCAACATGTGATTCACTATGACTTGTGAATCACAATGGATTTTGAGAGACTTGATACATAGACTTTGCGCTAGCTGGAGTCCGGCAAGGAGGGCTTCGTATTCGGCTTCGTTATTAGTGGTTGGGAATGAAAACCGAAGTGAATAGGTTACCTCGTGTCCATCGGGAGCGATAAGCAGAATACCAGCTCCACTTCCCGTTTTATTCGAAGCTCCATCTACGAATCCGCTCCAGCAGTCCGGCGGCTCTTCTTCGGATTCCAAGGGCTGTGCTAGTTCGGCATTGGCAGAATTTTTCTGTTCGGCAATGACAGGGATTGCTTGATCGAACTTGGCCTCTGCAAGAAAATCTGCCAAGGCTTGTCCCTTGATGGCTTTTCGAGGTAGGTACTCGATTGAGTGTTCTCCCAGCTCTATGGCCCATTTGGCGATTCTGCCTGATGCTTCTGGCTTGGTCAAAACTTGCCGAAGAGGCAGATGGTGATGAAATCGGCACAACCAAAACTTGATGGTGACGCTCCGAAAACAGCTTTTTATAAATCGGCACAACCAAAACTTGATGGTGATGAATGCAGGAAAATGCAGATTACGACACAGGGATTTACGTGGTTCGATTTACTGAGGTAAATCTACGTCCACGGGAAGAAAAGAGTGCAGAGTTGTATTGCTTGATCTGTTTTCTACAGCTTACAACACAAACTTGCTATATGATCTTTTATCTCTAGAGAGCTTAACAGAACTTCCTTATCTATCTGATCTAGGTTCTATTTATACATTGAACCAAGATCGTGGCATGCAGCACCATTTACTAGGTAGTGGATGTCGTGGAGATCGTGGCGATTTTGCATGGGTCCACTATCCTGCATGAGTTAATGACTGCTTGACACCACTAAATAGATCGTGGGTGTAGTGGAGGTGGAAATCCTGCATGAGTCCACTATCTCCTAGTTCGGTCGAATACTGAGACCGAACTGCTGAATTATTGCCGAGCAGCTTTTGCCGATCTGAGAGTAGAGCTTGATGCCGACCTGAGAGCAGAGTTTGATTGGTTGGCTTTTACCGAGCTGTAGGCTGGGGCCGAACTCTTTGGTTGTGCCGAACTGAACTCTTTAGTCATGCCGGACTGATACTCTTTAGTCATGCCGAACTGATACTCTTTCTTGGGCTTTAGGCTGATGGGCTTGTTTAGTACGTACTCCATCAGAAACAAGTGTGAGATATGTTGGAGGAGTTGCCAATGATGATTTTGTGCAAAATTTTTCAAAAATCTTGTTGATATGGCTAAGTAAAGTGCAATTTTTCATTTCAAATTGCCTAAAGTGAATTGCATGGTGCCTTTTCTTTTGCCTAAAATACCTTGTGAGTATTGAGCCTATTTTGTTCTTAAATGTGTGTTTTATCTCAAGCATGTCATATGTTTCTAGAACTTGCTCGCGATCTCCTCAAGTCTACATAGTGGTTATATAGATAAGGGAGGATGTTAGACATCCTTGTTAGCCAAATCTTACTCCTACCCGTTATCATGTTAATAATCCTTGTTAGCCCACTTTGAGCCTATAGACCTTTTATTTGACAAACCAAGGGGTTGGATTTCTTATGCGTTACTTTTGAAAAATCAAAGGTAAATGAAAGTTTGGAAGTGGTGTTAGCAAATGAAAAACAAGCTTGCTGAGATAGAAAAGAAAAAGAAAGAAAAGATAGAGATAATACCATACAAAGCATGGAGAAAAAAAAAAGAAAAAAAGAGGAAAAGAAAAGAAAAATGAAAGTGAAAAATAGTGAATAATTGGCTTTTGGTGAAAAGGGTGTCTTGAAGGTTGGAAAAGACAAAAGTGGAATGGTGATAGATGAGAAGAGTATATGCAAAGCCTAGAACTAGCTAAGATTGGGGAAGAAAGTTGGTAAAGTTGAATAAGTTAGATCTTGGGGATTAAAGTCACTTTAGCCAAAAAGTACCTCACAACTCCAAAGAGCCTACATTACAACCTATAGAGAAGACCTTTCGGGCCTTAGATCTTTAATCACACCGTAGTAGGAGAGAGTGTAGATTTCGAGCAAGCCTATGGTAAACTATGCATGCCTTGATGATTTGAGAGTTATGTCATGAGCTTATACGCTTTGAGAGTGAGTGAAATTTATAAAATGCACATTGCATTTTCTCCTTATGAGGGCAAATTGACAAGGTTGATTACATGATAGTAACTTGAAGCTATATTTCGTAATACTTTACATGCATACGAGGCCATTGATACTTGTTTATTTTATTTCTACTGAGGCAATGATGACGCTCCACATCCTTACATGAGTTTGTAAGTCTTGCTTCTTTCTTCTTGTTCGAGGACAAGCAAGCGTTTAAGTTTGGGGGAGTTGGCAAACTCATAGTTTAGGATGTTTATGTGGGTGATTAACACATGTTGTTGAATATTTTGAGCTATAAAGTCTAGGTTTTATTCACTTATTTGCTATGTTTAGAGTTAAAGAGTTTGTCGGACTTTTGATGCAAAAATAGGTCTAAAGGGGCAAAAAGGAGCGAACTGGTGATTCCAGAGAGTTCGCCCGGTCGGGCGTTTTTCATATACAAAATGCCTAATCAGGCGTTTTGGGCGAGGATTCCAGAGAGTTCGCCCGGCCGGGTTCTTCGCATCTGACAAAACGCCCTGTCGGGCGTTTGAAGCTGATGTCGCGATTCAACCGAAACGCCCGATCGGACGTTTTCCCTCTTGCAAATTGCGCGGTTGGGCGTTTGAAGCAGATACCCATTTTTGCCCATTTTTCACTCCGAGCATAAAAGGGTTCTCACTCATTTTCGAACCCTAACCTCCCACACTGCAAAATCAAGAGAGAAATCGAGAGATTCAAGAGGATTGAGGGCAAGGAGGCTTTCATCTTGAAGAGATTGAAGAAGAAGACTCTCCCCAACATCAATTCCACCTTAAGGAGTTCTAATTTCCATTTCCATTATGTTTTCCTTTGTTTTAGCTTGCACTATGAGTAGCTAGATTTCCTTTAGGGATTTGGTGAAGTTTGAATGGATTGTATGGATTGAATCTTTGGTTTAATGCTTATCTATCTCATGTTGTTGGTTTTGTTGATTCTTGAGCTTTTAATGTCTAATTGCTCAGCTACCAATTAGATACATCATTTTTGCCTAATTGCTGTCATTGAGAAATGCATGATTAGGATAGATGTGTAATCAATAGCTCTGTGCTTTATATGTGATCGAGAGATGCATGAGCTAGAGAGAGGGCTTGGGTCCGTTGTTCTTAGGAGTCAATCTCGAATTGTATGGAGGAGACTCCTACTCTAGAGATTGATCCACGTGTTAGATGCACCCGAGAGGGGGTCTAACCAACCTTCCAGATTTTCCTAACCACAATTGAGGCCCATTAGATGAGCATGACCCTTAGATGACATCCTTGATCCATTCTAACGGATCCATATCCCTACCTTGCCCAATTTGTGTGAAAAAAACCATCTTTTACTTGCTTTGCTTAGTTAATTTGCCTTTATTGCTTATTTGTTCTTTGATCTTAGTTAAGAAAACGAAAACCAAAAACCCGTTTTATTAGTCTCGATAGTGTTCAAAGTTGCATCGTAGTACTCAAACCGGCTTTTAGTCTTCGTGGATCGATAATTTTAACTTGCCACGTGCTACATACCCCATACACTTGTGGGTGACATATTGATTGCAAAATTAGCATGAGTCATGTGTATCGACATGCTGAGAGATAGAGAAGAGATACTCCCTCTATCCCATATTACTTGTACTTTTCTATTTCGATTCGTCTCAAACTACCTACACTATTTATATTTTCAGTAAGAATTAGAGTACTTAATTAATATATTTATGTAAGTTAAGTGTTTCTTTATTTAATAATAATCACTTATTATATTTAAAATATTAGTTTAATTATATCAAAAAATCAATCTAAAATGTACTGCCTAAAATGAAAAGTGCGACTAATATGTGACGGAGGAGTATAAAATAAAAAGATAGAATACAAAAAATATACTCCCTCCGTCCCGCACTACTCGCACTTATTTCCTTTTTGGGCGTCCCAAGTTACTTGCACTCTTTCCATTTTTAGTAAAAAATTTCACCTACAGCCGTCATTTTTGACTTTCCTATACACTCATTCCTTAATCTCCGAGCCGAAAAGGAAATGAGCGAGTAGCCCGGGACGGAGGGAGTATAAAATTAGTAATTTTAAATTGATGAGTGGATCAAAACTATGTCATTTTGGTCTACTAAAGGAACAAGTTAACCTCAAAACTTAAGGATTTTTCACCTTCCAAGAATTGGTACGTTTTGGGTTCAAATCTGGGAAATTCAGTCATTCACTTTCCATGATTCAATACTGTCAGGCCTAAGATTTGAAGCTAGGCCTGCACTCTTCATTGCAGTTTATGCTAGAATGAAGTCTTACTCGGTTCGTGGTTTTCAAATCTGTTTTCATTTCTGAATCAAGAATTGGGGTGTCTTTTACTTCTTTGCCCCCCAAAAATCGATTTCCAACTTCATTTGTCCCAAATCAAAATTCTTAACTCTCACCTCCACTTTATTTCCCTAGCTCGACGACGTTGCCACAAGTTGCAGGCTTCGACGCCATCGCGTCGCTGTAAACGGTGTGAAGTTGAACGGCGAGTAAAATACACATTTTCACAGTAAACATGGTGAAACTTCATATAAACAGTAACCGACAATGGAGTAAAACCTAAACCAAATCAAGCTCAAAACTGAATAGGCGAACTTATTTTTAATTGGTGGGCCACACATGCCCAATTATGTTGCAGTTTTGTACTCCCTCCTTCCCTCATAATTGATGCAAAATTTTTCGGCGAAGATTAAGGACATATGTTTGACGTGTTACGTAGATAGATAAAAAAATAATACAGATAAAAAAGTAGAGAGAATAAAGTAGAAAGTAGTTAATAAAGTAATAGAGAGTAAATTAAAAGTAAGAAAAAATTTAACTATATATACATATAACTTAATTATTTGGAACAGAGGCGTTGAAACGCTTTCACGATGCCCCACCCCTACATAAGTCGTATAAAGTGAAAGAGTCAACCGACAATTAATGTAGATAGTTGTTATAATGTCAACGCAGATAAAATAAAATACGTCTCTTCACACCTCCGTTCAACTACACCAATTAATGACAATAATTATAGTAATGCTTAAAATTTCAACGATCATTTCAAATCACAACCCAATCACTCTGCCTGCATGGGCCGACCACCGGTTTTCCCCTTTTACCTCTTCATCCTCTGCACTCTTTTCTCACCCTCTCCAGCCTTGGCCGGCCCGATCTCCGTCCCATCCATACCGATCAACTTCACAGCTTCTTATCTCCAATTCATAGACAATTCTGGCGCCTTCTTGGCCTCCGAGAATAGCTCTTTTCAGGCCCGAATAACCAACTCCAAGCCCGAATCCAGATCCTTGTATTTCGTCATCATCCACGTCGCCTCCCACACGATTGTCTGGTCGGCCAACCGCAACCGCCACATCTCCCAGTCTTCTCAGCTCCGTCTCACGGCGCAGGGGCTAACTCTCTACAATGACTCCACTCACCCCATCTGGTCAACCCCTCCAAATCCCACGCCCGTTTCTTCTATGCACCTTCTCGAATCTGGAAACTTACTCCTCCTCGATTCCACCAACAACATCCTCTGGCAGTCGTTCGATTCCCCCACCGATCTGCTCGTCTCCGGGCAGACGCTGCCCGCAGGGAAATCGCTGGTGGCGTCGTCGGGCGATGACGGGGAACTGTCGCAGGGAAGCTACAGGCTAGTCGTGGGCGACGACGACGCGGTGCTGCAGTGGAACGGGATGGTTTACTGGAAGCTCTCCATGGACGAGAACACGTTCCGGGACACGAGTCTCCCCGTCGATTTCCTGATGTTCAACGCTACAGGTTTATTCTTAATGGGTGGAAATGGCCAAAAGATTGTGATGAAAAGAATCATTAAGGGAAATTCTCAGGGTTTGGCGTTTGCAAAACTCGATTACAAGGGATTGCTGAGCGTTGTGAGCTTTGATTCTATTGATAGAAGTAGTAATCAGGTGATGGATGGCCCCAGTGATAGGTGCCAGATTCCGATGATATGCAAGAAGCTCGATGTCTGCAGCAGTGGAGGTTCGTGTCGGTGTGCGCCTGGATTTCACAACGATCCTAGGATGAACAATGGTGATTGCATTCCAACTGATACTTCTCTTGTTTTCCCTGATTCCTGCAACAACCATACGGATTTCAAGTATCTTAGTTTGAGGAATGAATTGGATTACTTCTCAAATGACTTCACCGATCCCGTGATCCGCGGCGTCAACATTTCCTTGTGTCAGAGTCTGTGCTCCAAAAACTGCTCATGTTTGGGCGTTTTCTTCAGCCAGAGATTTGGGTCGTGTTACATGATCACAGACTATTTAGGCTCAATGAAGTCGGGCTCGGGAGACCGCGTCGGATATGTCAAAATGGTTGCTGTCGGAGTTCCAAACAGTGATGTAAAGGATAAGCCTGGTTTCCCGACAATCGTTGCGGTGCTATTACCATCATCGGTGGTTCTAGCAATCGCCGTTGTCGTCCTAGTCTGCTTAAGGAGAAGATTCTCGAGATCGAAGCAGGATGATGAGGAGATGGATTTGGTTTCCATCCCAGGGCTGCCGGTGAGGATTGACTACGCGGAGCTCGCCGAGGCTACTGAAAATTTCAAGAACCAAATTGGCTCCGGCGGATTCGGAACAGTGTATAAAGGGACTCTCCTCGACGGAAGTGAGGTAGCGGTGAAGAAGATCACGTGCTTAGGATCACAAGGGAAGAGAGAGTTCCTCACTGAGATTGCCGTTATCGGGAAAATCCATCACGTCAATCTCGTGAGGCTCAGAGGCTTCTGCGCTCACGGCCCGCAGAAGCTTCTTGTCTACGAGTACATGATGCGCGGCTCCTTGGATCGCACTCTGTTCCAAGGCGACACCGTTTTGGATTGGAAGGAGCGGTGCGAAATTGCGTTGGGGGCGGCTAGAGGACTGGCCTACTTGCACTCCGGCTGCGAGCACAAGATTATCCACTGCGACGTCAAGCCAGAGAACATACTCCTCCACCACAAATCGCAGGTCAAGATCTCCGATTTCGGCCTCTCGAAGCTGCTCACTCCAGAGCAGTCCGGTCTGTTCACGACCTTGAGGGGCACGCGCGGGTATCTCGCTCCAGAGTGGCTGACGAGCTCGGCCATTACGGACAAAAGCGATGTATATAGTTATGGCATGGTGCTGCTGGAGATTATAAGGGGAAGCAAGAATTCGACGACGAGGAGCAATAGCTCTGCTGCTGCCCTGTCTCCGTGCCCCTCAACATGGGATTCGGCAGGGCAGCAGCGCGTGTACTTCCCTCTCCTCGCTCTAGAGATGCACGTAGAGGGGAATTACCTGGAGCTGGTGGACCCAAGGTTGGCAGGCCAAGTCAGAAGCCACGAGGTTGAGAAGATGGTCCGTATAGCACTATGCTGCGTGCACGAGGACCCCAACTTGAGGCCCACCATGACTAATGTGGTCGGGATGCTAGAAGGAGTGGTGCCTTTGGTCGAGCCTAGATTGAAATCACTAAATTTTTTGAGGTTTTATGGACGTAGATTTGCGGAGTCATCTACTATGAGTGAAGGGACACAGCCGAACCAGCTCATGTTGTATAGGCAGCCTACCTCGAGTACTTCTTCCACTGCTTCCTATAATTCTTTCTCCTATGTATCTTCACAACAAGTTTCTGGCCCCCGATAGCACTTTTTAGGAATTAAACTACTGTATGTTTTATTTCATACTCATTATACAATATTATTAGGGGGAAGATGTATGTAATCGGACGAGTAGTTTGATTGATGATAGTGATTCAAAGCTTAGTATGGGTTGATCTATCTTCATTTTCATCTACGTTATTTCTTGCGAAATGTATATTGATTTGGATTTTTTTTGTCTTTCTATATATACTCTGTTTCAAGTAATGCTAACTGCAGTTGTTGGGATTCTAGTTGTCGCTTATCAACCATGTATAATTTGCGCTGAAAAAATTTGAAGTTTGGCACAAAGTGTGAAATCAATACCTGATGGCTCGTACGTAGGAATGAACTTAAAATTGGGTTGCATAGGAATGGAAAATATTATTGCTAAAATAAAGGCAAGTCAATTAGGCACATTCTCAAAAGTGCAATATAAAGAAGCAGAAAATATTATTTCATCAGATTTTACTGAATCGCATACTCTTATCCCATATTTATCAAAATGTGACATTGGCTAATGTAAAGCATCAAAACGCAGTTTGATCCCTCTCCGACAAACTATCTATCAATTTGTGAATCAAGATCATTGTAATATCTCATATTAATATGTTAGTTCAATAGCAAAACCTTCACCAAAACTCAGAACAGCATACAAATTTCAGCGAGAAAGCATAAGACAAATTGCCTCAAAATTGCTTCTCAAAAATAGCCCCTTTTCTATTTTTGGCAAGTCTTCTCTTTCTTATGAGGTGACCCTCGCTAAAAAAAACTCTCCAATTAGTGACGGATATTTCTGTCACTAATCAGTGAAATTTCTTCACTTAA
The DNA here is from genome assembly GCF_004379255.2 of Salvia splendens. Classification (NCBI taxonomy): domain Eukaryota; kingdom Viridiplantae; phylum Streptophyta; class Magnoliopsida; order Lamiales; family Lamiaceae; genus Salvia; species Salvia splendens. The sequence continues at coordinate 16,320,852 of NC_056048.1, read as the reverse complement.
CAGATTAGTGACAGATCAAGTTTTGGCAGTCCGTCATTAACAAACTTGTCATTAAAAAGTTTTAGTGAAGGAAAATTGTCATTAAAAAGTTTTAGTGACGGATTTTCCGTCACTAACGGTTCTATGACAGAATCTATAGGCGACTGCTTCTTGTTAGTGACGGATTAATCTGTCACTATTAGTGACTGACACTATTCAGTCACTAATTCTATCACTAGTTGTTGAGCTATTGGATGCCGTCACTAATTCCGTCACTATTTTGTGTTTTTTTTTGTAGTGCCTATTCTCTACTAATAATATTTCAATCACTTTTTCTTTCTCTATAACTCCTATTTTACCAATTACGTATTAAAATCAGTGCAGTCCCCAAAATCCCTATTTTTATGGGACAAGGGATAGAATATATTTTATAGTAGGATGTGAGTGTAATGAGTTAATGGAGTATAGGGTCCGCATACTAAAAATAGAAAAAAGATAATGTGTCAATGGCGGACAACCAAAATTTGCAAAATGTTTGAGATTTTAGCGGACAGAATGAGTAGTTCAGGTTTGAGTTTCAGTCAAGAGGCACTTGATGAGAAGCTTACAAATTGGCATAGCTAAAGAAAACATAAATGTAGAATGCTCTAACAACATGAACTAGTACAGGAAACCATAAACGGAAGCTAAAACTCAATTTCAGTTTGTAAAATAAGAAGAAAGTAACACCAAACAAACTAGTGGTAGTGAATTAATTTAGTAGGAGCTCCTCACTGCTGCTGCCCCTCTTCAGCTTTGGAGGCTTCCTTTATCTCATCAGCACCTTCCTCCTGATCCCCACAGTTAAGATTCAAAATAGTAAGGCATAATAATAATCTTACAAATTTCGAATATATATAATGATAAATGTATACTGACCTGAACGTCAGAGGTCCATAAAGTGAGGTTATCACGAAGAAGCTGCATGATCAATGTGCTGTCTTTGTAGGACTCCTCGCCCAAGGTATCCAACTCAGCAATAGCTTCATCAAATGCCTGATAAAAAAATTAATTGATGATCAATTTGATTGAACAAAATATAATATGATGTGCGTACTTGTTTTGCAAGACTACAGGCTCGGTCAGGGGAGTTGAGAATCTCGTAGTAGAAAACGGAGAAATTGAGAGCCAATCCAAGTCGGATTGGATGCGTGGGAGCCAGATCGGAGTTAGCAATGTCCTATGCAGCAGCTTTGTTTTATGAGTTAATGAAAAAAGAGCAAAGTAAAGTAAGAAAAATGAAAAGGCAAAGATGATGTTATTTTCACTTTTAAAGGGAATGGGATAGAAAAACGTTTCATTTTCATTTTTAATTAGCAGTACTCCTACTACCTACCTGAGCAGCCTTGTAGGCTGAGAGAGTGCTCTCAGCAGCTTCTTTTCTGTCAGCGCCGGTCTTAAACTCAGCCAAGTACCTGTGGTAGTCCCCCTTCATCTTAAGGTAGAAGACCTTAGAGTCGCCGGAGGAAGCAGAAGGGACGAGGCGCTGGTCGAGCATCTTAAGAATGCCGTCGCAAATGTTGCAGAGCTCCTTCTCGATCTTGGAGCGATAGGTCTTGATGGTGGCCACGTGATCCTCGTTTCCCTTGGACTCCTCCTTCTGCTCTATCGACGAGATTATCCGCCATGAAGCACGCCTCGCCCCGATTACGTTCTTGTAAGCCACTGACAGCAGATTCCGTTCCTCCACGCTCAGCTCCTCATTCTCCGCCAGAGACCCAGACACCTTCTCCATGAACTCCACCATCTCCTCGTACCTCTCCGCCTGCTCCGCCAGCTTTGCCATGTACACGTTCTCCTCTCGTGCCATCATCACCAATCGCTACAACTCAGGATCACTACCAACTATAATTTATAAATACAAAACACTAAATCAGAGGGACACAGGGAATTAAGGAGATTCATGAGGTGCCGCTTAATATACGCTGCTCCATTTGCTTTTCTATTTTTCTTTTATTTTTTCTTATTCAACAAATAAATACACCCTCCGTCCCCCAAATTTTGTCACAGTTTGACCAAACACGAGTTTTAAGAAATGTAATGGAAAGTGGGTTGAAAAAGTTAGTAGGATGTGGGTCCTACTTTTAAAGTATTAGTTTTATAAAAAAATGTGAGTGAAAATAAGTTAGTGGAATATGAGGTCCACTAATAAAAATGGTAAAAAGTGAAATGTAACAAATTTTATGGGACGGACGGAAATGAAAAAAATGTGACAAAATTTCAAGGATGGAGGAAGTATATTCTTTACTCCTTCACTCCTTACCATAATAAAACGGACGGATTTAAAATTATCACTACTTGATTACTAGCAGATTTCAACGGATATTCTGTTACTAAATTCTCCAATGAGTATTGGTGTGCATGCTTCGCTCTGAATTAAAACGTCTAATTCATGGCCGGCTATATGTTCCGAGGCGTGATCAATTGCTAACTACAACTAATTTAAGACCATAAAATTTGTAAAAATCTAGTAGTCTATAAATTGTCATGTGTAATTTCGTTTTTTTTATTATTATTATTATTATTATTATTATTATTATTATTATTATTATTATTATTATTATTATTATTATTATTATTATTATTATTCAAATTTAAAAAGATAATGTCATCAAAACGACTAAGGTAACATAGTTTGGCAGGGCAAAAGGTATTATGGCAGCGGAAATATAGTCAAAGAGAGTCTCATAGGGACATTCATTTGCACGTACGCCCCAAGCAGATGACAAGCGTATAAGTGGCGGATAGGGTGGCAGGCTATCTTGTGGCAGGGGCGATCCAATAGCCCAAGTGAACCTTAACCTCTTTCAGCATACACCACACGAAATACAATTCGGTTGTGGTGATTGTTGTGTTCGCCTGGTCAAGGAGGTTGTGCCCCAAGAAGACACGCACAAGCCTCAAGACGGGATCAGCAATATCCTGCCCCTTAGACACGCTAGTCCTGAATGGATCCGTATCCTCGGCCGTTATCAGGATCCACGCTTCTTTAGCGTCAAAGCCATCGGTGTCTTCGGGGTGGCCAATCTCCCGAATAGCCCATGTCCCTGCCCTATCCTCTTCTTGACTCAGCAGCCCCAGACTCAAAGACCACTCCCTGAGACTCATTACTATTTCTTGATTGAACACCTTAAAGCGGACTGAGTCTGTGTCAAGATCGGTAGTGTAATTGAAGTGGAAAGAAGTAAAGAACTCTTTCTCCAGGTTGACTGGAATTTCCACCAGCGAGTGCTCCAATAGCCACTCAAACCTGATATTCTTGACATAGTTGAGGAATTTCTACTCAGACTCGAGTACCCTTAGGGAAGGGAGATGCAACCTCTTCCCTGACTTTGCTTTCCTTGTTTCCGACACTCATCCTGCACAATTCCTTCTCAATTTTTGGTCCTTGAAATAGACTATAGCCTCCAGCAGCTTTTGTTGTATAATCCTTCACTTTCCTCGCTTTCACTCGTCTCCATTTGTACTTCTTCTCGCTCCTGGATAACCACACTCAATGATGCATGTCGCGGCTTACTATTCTTACTGGGGGTTGCAATCTGCTTCCCCTTTCTCTTCTTTTCTGCCATCTAAAACTCCTCCACTGCCTTGGCAGCAGACTCAACAAGCCTGCCTTGGTTCTTTGGGAGATTGTACTACTGGTGTCCCAATTGGTATTGTGGGGTCAGTGGGGATCTCAAGTGGGAGAGTGCCAGGGTCGGCTTATTCCTTTCTGATTTCGTCGGCCACGTGGGCGAGGAAATCGCTTACCTTTCCCCGGGGTTGAACTTTCCCATCATGTCTTTGATAATCTGTAAATACAACCCGCTCATGGACGTCTCCGATGACTGGGCCGGACTAACAGTCGGTGGTACTACTACAGGTGACAGTGATGGCGTCGTGATTTCTAGTCGTGGAATGGTCGGAATCTTCCGTACTCTGAGTTTGGTAGAAGACCGTTGTGTGTTCTCTCCCTTGAGAAGGGTTGCTGGCCGATGATCTGTCCATGACGAAATTTCTTGAGTTTAGTGGTGGTGGAGAGTGGCGTCGTCGGAAACTGAGAAAAAGAAAGTTTAGAATTTTGAGAAATATGTGAATACTAAGGGTTTGCAAAATGTGGAATGTGAAGAGAGAAATGAGCGTGAAGTTTAGAAAATGGGAAAAAAGGGAGGAAAACGGTTTTTTGTGATGTAAGCGCCTGTTCACCTTCCAGCGCAAATTCAAAATTTGAAATTCAAAATTCTCTCCCCCTTTTTTTTTACTTCTTTAAGTTAAAAACAAACATTTCTCCACACATTACTTTTATTTTTTTTCCTTTTTACATAACCTACTATTAAATATACTTGATAAAATTTTGAAAACAATTTTTTTTGTGTTACTCGAAATTTTCTCCAGAGTTTATAAAAACAGATATGTACACTTTATTTACAGAGTTTGTAAATATTCGGGGGATCTGCTTGACCCATTCTATTAATTAGCATATGACGATCCGATGGATCAAGTGGATTTCCCAAATATTTATCAAACTGATCAAATGGGTTGGAGAGTTTGCATTGATTATAGGATGTTAAACGCAGCCACTAGGAAAGATCACTTCCCTTTACCTTTTATTGATCAAATGCTTGATATATTAGGGGGATATGATTACTACTGTTTCTTAGATGGTTATTCTGGTTATAATCAAATTGCAATTACTCCCGAGGATCAACATAAGTCTGCCTTTACTTGCCCTTATGGGACTTATGCTTATAGGAAGATGTCTTTTGGATTACGTAATGCTCCTGCTACTTTCCAAAGATGCATGATGGCCATTTTTCATGATTTGATCAAGAATGTGATGGAGGTCTTTATGGATGACTTTTTTGTGTTTGGGAAGTCTTATGATCATTGTCTTGACAATTTGGCTAAGGTTTTGCAGAGATGTGTAGAAACTAATCTTGTTCTTAATTGGGAGAAATGTCACTTCATGGTGAAAGAAGGTATAGTTCTAGGTCACAAGGTATCTTCTGCAGGGATAGAAGTTGATCGAGCCAAGATTGCAGCCATTGAGCGATTGCCGCCCCCATCCAATGAGAAGGCAGTGAGAAGTTTCTTAGGGCATGTGGGATTCTATAGACAATTCATCAAGGATTTCTCTAAAATTTCTAAGCCTCTTTGTAAATTGCTTGAAAAAGATGTGAAATTTAATTTTACTTCTGACTATTTGCAGGCTTTTGAGAACTTGAAGAAGGCGTTAGTAAGTGCTCCCATCCTCATCACCCCAGATTGGAGTCAACCATTTGAGATCATGTGTGATGCAAGCGACATTGCCGTTGGTTCCGCCCTGGGGCAGAAGAGAGATAAAATTTTTAGAGTCATTTATTATGCTAGGAGAACTTTAGATTCTGTACAAGCTAATTATACGACTACAGAAAGGGAGATGCTCGCTATAATTTATTTTTTTGATAAATTTAGAGCCTATCTTGTTGGGACTAAAGCCATTGTTTATACTTACCACGCAGCTATTAGGCACTTGTTTGCAAAGAAGGATGCAAACCCAAGACTCATTCGATGGATCCTACTACTCCAAGAATTTGATGTGGAGATAAGAGATAGAAAGGGATGTGAGAATGTAGTAGCGGACCACTTGTCTCGGTTGGAGCATCTGGTGGATGGAGAAGATCTATCACGAGAAATCAACGAGGACTTCCCCGACGAGCATCTGTTCTTCACTCAAGCTACTTTTCCATGGTATGCCGACATTGTTAATTATTTAGCAGCCAAGGTACACCCTCCTGATCTTACTCCTTATCAAAGAAAGAAGTTTTATAGAGATGTAAGATCTTATTTTTGGGATGAGCCCAACTTGTTTAAAAGATGTGCAGATACTAAAAGATATACTTAGGAGATGTGTATCGCAAGAGATTGGACAACTCTAGTTGAAAGATGTCATTCGTCGCCAACGGGAGGACACTTTGGTGTGCAACGAACAACCATCAAAATCCTACAAAGTGGTTTTTATTGGCCAACCATCTACCATGACTCCGCCAGTTTTGTGCTCCAATGCAATGAATGCCAACGCACAGGGGGAATATCCAAGAAGAAGGAGATGCCTATGAACACGATCATTGAGGTAGAACTATTTGATGTATGGGGGATAGATTTTATGGGACCATTCCCATAATCAGGGGAGTACCAATACATTTTACTTGCAGTTGAATATGTGTCTAGATGGGTGGAAGCAATTCCTACCAAAACTAATGATTCTAAAGTTGTAACTGCTTTTGTGAGGAAAAACATTTTTAGTAGGTTCGGTATACCCTGGGCTCTCATAAGCGATGGAGGATCTCACATCAACAATAGGTGGCTAGACAACGTATTGGACAAGTATGGAGTCAAGCATAGAGTCACCTCGCCATATCACCACCAAGCCAATGGGCAGACCGAGCTAGCAAATCGGGAGATCAAGTCCAGTCTACAGAAAACAGTGAGCACTAATAGAAAGGATTGGGCACTCCGCTTGGACGATGCGTTGTGGGCATATCGTACCGCATATAAATCTCCTATAGGTATGTCTCCTTATCAATTAGTTTTTAAAAAATCAAGTCATTTGCCCTTTGAGTTGGAGTATAGGTCCTATTGGACGGTCAAGAAGTTGAATCAAGATTTCAAAAGGCTGGCGAAGAGAGGCGCCTCTTTCTCAATGAGATGGACGAGTTTTGGATGGAAGCCAATGATAGTTCATCTACCTACAAAGAAAGGATTAAGGCCTACCATGATAAGAGGATTAGTCCACGGGAGCTCCCCTTGGGGGGATATAGTTTTGCTGCACAATTCGAGACTCTCTCTCTTCCCTAAAAAGTTGAAGTCCAAATGGACCGGTCCTTACATTAGCAAGAAAATCTATGATAGTGGGACGGTTGAGTTGCTAGCTCCGGATGGAACATTGTTTCAAGCCAATGGTCACCGAGTGAAGAAATACTATAGCTCGGACAAGGTGATGGAGGAGGAAGTGGAACTAGAATAACCACCCAAGGAGTAAAAGGGGTAAAGTCAAGCTAATGACTATAAAAAAGCACTTGTTGGGAGGCAACCCAACCATTTTTTATTTTGTTTAATTTTTTGAGTACTTTTGGTTTTATTTTCGTTTACAAATTGTTGAAATTTTTTTGCAGGTTCTGGACCTTCGCCAGGGACCGATGCAGAGGCCGCAGTGGCATGCTGGCCAGTTTCTGGATACATTCTGACTCGCCGTGGCGACCGCCGGAGAGCCCCTAGCGACCGCCGCCCAATTGAAGTTTCCAGTGCGATTTTTTTTTTAATTTTCGCCCCGTCCAGCCGCTATGCGAGATTTTTCAAGGTATGTTTTCTTTTCAGTAGTTACTCGTGTCCCTACCGACTCTACAAACTTATTTTACACTTTGTTGTATTTGAGGCCGTGAGTTTAGGTTTTTTGTTTTAAGGTTTTAGTTTAAGTTTTTGTTTTTAAAATCCCAAAGGTGAATCCATGTCATGAACTTAACATGAAGAACTTAGAAACACGCATGCTTAGGGACACATTAGACCGAGTTGCTAATGATATGAACTTCTTTTCATCTTGATTAAGTATGGCTTGACGTTTTGATATGATGGTTTGGTGAAAAAGGTGCATAATTAGTGAATTGCTTGTTCCCCTTGAATCATGCTTATACCTTGTGAGATTTGAACCTAATTTCTTTCTTATGTGATTTATCTGCATGCATGTATATATTTCTAGAACTTGCTCCTAGTATGCCAAAGTTTATATAGTGTTTAAGTTGATTTAAGAGGAAGTTAGACCATCTTTTCTTAGCTACTTTTATACCTAAAATTTTGGACCCTCTCAAATTTCAAATTTTTTCCCTTTGGAGCCAATTTTGAGCCTTTAAGCCTATTATTTGGAAGCCAAATTAAATGGGGACAATTCCTTGGGTTAGTATAGTTTTATTATCTTTTGTAAAGAAATTGGAGAGATAAGGAGGAAAGTTGTAAAAAATAGTGTGCTTAATATAGAAAAGTGCAAGTTGTGAAATAGAAAAATTCAAAATTTGTGCTTGATCTAGAAAGGATGTTTATGAGAAAGAAAAGAAAAAAGAAAGAAAGAAACGTTGTGAAAAGAAAAGAAAAATCAAAGATTTGGAAATGGGAGTCATTTTAACTCTACTTGGGATATTTTATTTGAAGTCACTTTTTAGCCAAATATTCCTCACCTACCAAAGATCCTACTTTACAACAAAAAATAAAGACCTTTCAGACTTTTGGTGCTTAATCACATCTAGTAGAAGAGGGATTAGACTTTGAGCAAGCCTATGGTAAACTTTGCATGATGTATAATTTGAGTGCTATACACTTTTGTCATATACACTCTGAGACTGAGAGATAAATACACTTCCCATCTTTGGAAGTTTGCCACATGTGAGTGCATGAATTCAAGGTGTTTCACGAGCTAATAATGAAAGTGCACTAATAAGCCTTGCTTGATTTGATTGCGTGAATTCATGCTTGATCTATTCTTCCATCTTTTGAGGCAATTACGAAGTCTAGTCCTTGTTCATTCCGTGCCTCTATTCTTGTGTCTTTATTATTTTGTTCGAGGACAAACAAAAATGTAAGTTTGGGGGAGTTGATACGCTCGGATTTTGCACGGTTTTAAGGCCATTATTTGGTCTGTTTGAACGCAAAAGTTGCATTACATGTCCATTATTTGCATATTTTATATATTTTGGTATTTTAACATGGTTTGTGAGAAATGTGCATATTTGAGCTTAAAAAGGGAGTCAAAACGCGAAGCAAGAAATCTGGAGTTTCTGGGAGCGATCAGCGACCACTGCAACATTGTCGGTGACCGCCGGCGCTCAGCGGCCGCCATATCTGTAGCGGTCCGTTACGGTAAATTTGTGCATGGAATCAAGACACGCCCAACGACCGCTGGGAAATGCGTGGCGACCGCCACCCAAGAGACAAACTTCGGATCAAGGCATGGCGACCGCTGGCCAAGGTGCAGCGCTCCGCCACAAAAATGTGGTGCACGACAGCCTGTATTCAAACTTTTTTTTCCGACGAACCTAAAGTCTGATCGGGGCTTTCTATATGTTACTCTCTTTGTCTTCGAAAGAGCTTCCCGTTGGTATCAAGATCATCTCAATCGGAGTTCTGTGGTGAAAGTTATGGCCATTTTACAAAGGTCGCGCAAAGCTGTCAAATGCAATTTAGGCGGAAATTTATAGAACGAAAGAAGCCATTACCTTATGAAGCCAAATCTTTTCCTTCTACTATGGGGCACGAAAATTCCATCTTTACTTTTGCTTGGAGGAAACCTTTTACCAAATTTAAATCTTTTTCAAGCCTATCTATACCCCATAACCTAATTCATAATATTCACCCTTCCATAGCCCCCAAAAGGGAAGCCTTCATAGCTCCTCCTCCAACCCTAATCCTTCATCTAGATCTTCTTTTTCCCAATTAATTCCATAGCATAAATTTGAGAGTTCTTCATAGTGCAAAGGGTTGAAGAAGGAAGCAAGAGATCATCAAAGAGCTACAAGGATTCAACCTTTGAGTTTTATTTGCTCTTGCACTTATGTTCTTTATGTTTTCCCTACAATCTATGTTTTTAGTTTATTCTATCATGTGTAACTAAACTTATAGGATTGTAGGGATGTGTTAGTAACTTTTATTGGTTTATACAATTTCGTTTTGCTATTTAATATCCGTTTGTTTTTACTTTATTTCTTCCCTAAGTTGTTAGATAATGCTTCAAGTTTGAGTGACACATTCTACGCACTAGCTCAAATGTCTAAGGAAGGGAGCACGCCAACGTGTGAAATGGAGGAACCCGATTGTGAGGAGGTCGCCGGAATTTCACCGGTGCCGGCCAGTGGGGACCGTGATGTTCCACACAAGGAGAAGGTGCTGGTCAACGTTCAACATGTGGATGGTACAAGAGGTCATGTGAACCCTTGTCTTGGTGTGGGGGTGACATGTGAGGAAGTGGATGCATGTGACCCACAAATAGAGGAAAGGCCGAACTCTACTTTGCATGGGGAAGTAAGTGTTGGCCCTTTTTTGGTAAGTGACAATTTGAATTCAAATTAAACCCCATGTGACACACACCCCTCCCTCCCACCTCTAGTCAATGGTGAACGCAAAGGGGTCGACCTCCCGATGCACCACCGCCGGAATCCTCGCCAGAAAAGCTGGTGCCGCCAGCCGGAGCGTGGAAGGAGGCGAAAGAATCCCTATCTCGCGTGGGGATGGGGTCCGTGGAAGGAGCACTAGCCACGCAAAAATTCCAAAAAGCCGAGCCAATCTCGTTGGATGCCACCAAGATCAAAGCCTTGGGGATAGCGGGTTGTTTTGAAGGTACACCATCCCTCTCCTTTTCCGACTTAGAAACGGATTACCTCTCGGAGAAGCTAGGGCTAGCCGTCGTTGGAAAATTCTCCCATTCGCTCCCATCTACTTACCAAATACAAAAAAGTCTAGGAGGATTGGGGTTAGTTGGTTCATTTACTTGGAAATACTTGAATGCCAAGCATATTTTAATCCAATTCCATGAGATGGACGACTATGCTAAGGTGTTAAATGGTCCTAATGGGAGCCCGAATTGGTATGTTGATGTTCACCCCATGAGGGTGTTCAAATGGGCGCCGGACTTCGATACATTCTTCGAGTCGCCGATTGTTGCCGTTTGGTGCAACATCATGGGCATCCCGGCGCATCTCTATGAGGAATCGGCCATCATGGCAATCTGTAATCTCTTAGGCAAGCCACTACAAGCCGATCATGGCACCATCCATCAAAGCCGGCTCTCCTTTGCTAGGATTTGTGTGGAGATTGACATTTCGATCCCCCCGCCAGAAGTAATCATCCTCAATATCCGAGGTAAAGATTCAAGGTACAAAGTGGAATGAGACCGTATCCCTTTGTTTTGTGCAAATTGTAAACATGTTGGGCACGTGAAAGAAGATTGTCATGCTTTGGGAAGGAAGAATCAGGGTGGAGGTAGGGATCGCCGAGTACCAACCAAGGCATTTTACTCGAGCAACGTCCCCAAGATCACCCGCCAAGAGTGGCGCCCAAAGGCAGATACTTGGGCCGGCACCTCATCAACTAGTGGGCATCCCGAACAAGGCTAAAGAATGTACCGACCAAACGAAGAACATGGAGGGATCAACGGATGCAGAACCGTCGAAGATTAAAGAGGCTAGCAGGAGTCAACCACGTGTGGATGATGATGGGTTCCAATTGGTGTCGAGAAAGAGGAAAGGCAAGGTACATGAGGGCAATGTGTACATCAAAGCGCAACACATTGATTCATGGCATTTGAAGGAGAATGTTGCTACGGTGACATTTGGGATTGATAAATCAGATGTCAACGAGTCGGGCACTGGCTCAATGAGTGTAGCATGTGGGCCCCCCAACCGGGAGATGGAAGGCTTCATTGAGGACCTTGACCCAGGAGGGTGCGTCCCCTGCGGAGGTATCCCTATCGCAGGCCTTAATTAGGAGATGGACTAAGGTTTTTGGTGATGCACAGGCTGCATCAAAAGGGTAATAGGGTTCTTGAGAGTATATAGATGACCACTCTAGTTGTTAGGGAGGCCCTCGTTGTACTCTAATTGTCATGGCGAGTCGTCACTTTTGGGCGACTCGGTGTTTGTATGGTTGTTGCAAATGGCTTTTGGTAATGCACAGGTGTGGGTCCGCCTTAACCCTCCACCCCTTGGGGTGTTTTTATAAAAAAAAAACTAGACTTACCTGGGGAGTTTAATGTAAGTGCTACTTTCAATGTTTCTGATTTATCTCCTTATGTGGGTGAATTAGATTCGAGGACGAATCCTCTTGAAGAAGAAGGGAATGATGGAGACACACCCAAGCTGATCTACAAGGACAAGAAGATGGATCCATTGATCATTTAAAGTGGGCCAATTACAAGAGCTAGAGCTAAAAAGATAAAGGAGTCCATGTTGCTTTTAGTTGCTGAAATAAAAGCCCAATTCCAAGACCATTCTACATTGGGCCAAGTGGTGAATATTATTCAAGTTAGTGGGCAGCCCAAGGCATGAAGTTTGGAGTCCCTACATATCACATTTTGGAGGCCCAAATTGATGATACATGATGCATTTTCGTCCAAGTTGGAGCAGCCAAAATGAAGGATCATATTTAGGTACATTTTATGTTAAATAAGTGACTTTAGATGTCCTAGAGTTACACCAAAGGTTTAAGAGTTACTTTTCTTTTATTATGAGTCATTTTAAGTGTCTTAAGTTGTACTAATGATGTGAGACTTTCAAGAGTCCATTCTAGCCTATAAATAGGCTTGTAAGCGTGTCATTTGAAGACACCATTGATCAAATATGAAATAGACTTTTATCTTATTGAACCCTATTGTTTAAGAGAGAGAAGCTCTCCCTTCTCTCTAGAATTCGTCCACTCTCTCTCCCTCCCTCCCCTTTGAGGGAGGTGAAATGTGATTGTTGCATCCGACACATGGTGAAGTCCGGTAATGGGCTGCCGGAGGGGGAGGCCGCAGCTTTGGATCACACGATGCAGTCCCTCTCCTCGCCGAAGTGGAAGTTTCCTTTGATTGCACGACCTAAAACAAAAAGGGTTAGCATGCCCCACCCGGAGAAAGCTCGACGAGCCCTCAAACGAGCCGGTCTTGAATCTGGTTCGGAGGTTAGTCGGGCTAAGAAGAAGATGGTTTTTTATGGTTGATGGACTCGTCGAAATCCATGGTGAAAGGAAGAGGTCAGCGGTAAGCGAGCAGGTCCCTATTGGGGAGATGTTGAATTCTCTTGCTCAAATGGCCAAAGAAGGGAGCGTTCCAACGAAAATGGGAACGGTTGAAATGTCACCGGCTCTGGCTGGCCGGAGTCTTGATGCTCCAAGTTTGGAGTGTGAGTTGGTCAACAATATGGATGTTGCAAGTACATCCTCTCACGTGAAGCCTAGGTGTGAGGATGGGTTGGCATGTGATGGTGTGTTTGCATGTGACTCACCAAAGGAGAAAAAGACAAGGGACACTTTACATGGGGAAGAAAATGTTGCTCCATTTGTGGATAATAATGTTTGGAATTCAAATGTAGCACCATGTGCCATCCATCTCCCTCTCGACAATGATGGAGGCAAAGATGAATGTGGTCCTGGTGCTCGGCCACTGGAGTCTTCACCGGAAAAGGTGGCGCCGCCGGCGAATGCTTGGAAGGAGGCTAAAGATCTCTTCTCACATGGGGGGACGGGGTCCATGGTGGGACCTCCAAATCCACAAAAGACCCATAAGGCCAAGCCAATCGCGCTTGACGCCGGCAAGGCCACACCTATGGGGTCGGTCGGAAGCTTCGAAGGTACCCCTTATCTTGCCTTTACCGATCTAGAAACTGAATATCTCTCGAAGAAACTAGGACTAACCATTGTGGGGAAGTTCTCCCACTCGCTCCCATCCTCATTCCAAATTCAAAAAAGTTTAGGGTGCATGGGGTTAGTTGGAACTTACACTTGGAAATACATGAATGCTACGCACATACTACTCCAATTCCAAGAAGTGGCTGATTATGCCAAGGTGATAAACAGTCCTAATGGTAGTCCGATTTGGTATATGAATAATCATCCGATGAGGGTGTTCAAGTGGGCGCCAGATTTTGATACATTCTTCGAGTCGCCGATCGTCGCCGTGTGGTGTAATATCATGGGAATCCTACCCCACCTTTTTTAGGAATCGGCCCTCATGGCGATCGGCAAGCTCCTAGGCAAGCCGCTACAAGCGGATCATGCCACAATCAATCAAACCCAACTATCCTTTGCTAGGATATGCGTAGAGATTGATAACTCCGATCCCCCAACGGAAGAGATCATCCTAAACATCCTAGGCAAAGAATCAAGACACAAAGTGGCATGGGATCGTATCCCATTGTTTTGCGAGAATTGTAAGCATGTTGGGCACGTCATTGATGAATGTCATGCGTTGGGAAGGAAGGGACGAGTTGGAGGCAAGGACCACCGAGCATCAACAAAGGTGTATCATCCTAGCTATGTCCCCAAGACCATCCGCCGAGAGTGGTGTCCAAAGGTGGCCACTAGGGTTGGCACTTCTCCGAACACTGATCACACTTACAAGGAGAAAGAAAAAGACAACCAAGAGGAGAACAAGAAGGGCAAAATGGATGCAGATCCGTTGGGCTCAAGAGCGTCCTTTGGGAGTCAACCAAGTGTGGATGAAGATGGGTTCCAATTGGTGTCGCGGAAACGGAAAGGAAAGGCTCGTAAGGGAGAAACGCACTCCAAAGCTCAACACATCTATTATTGGTGCTCAAAAGTTAATGTGGCCATAGATTCATTTGATAGAGATGAACATAGTGCAAACGAGTCGAGCACTTGCTCAATGAGTGTCTCATGTGGGCTCCCCGACCGGGAGAAGGAAGGCTTCGTCGAGGAACTTGATCAGGGAAGGACTGTCCATCGCGGGGGTATCCCTATTGCTGGTCTCAATTGAGGGATGGAGTTATGTTTTGTGATGGGGAGGTTTTGTCATTTTAATTGTAATAGGTTTGCCAAGAGTACATTGATGACCACTCTAGTCGATAGGGTGGCTCTTGTTGTACTCTAATTGGTCGTTGCGAGTCGTCACTTTTGGGCGATTCGATGTTTTGGTTGTTCGTTGCAATTGAATTTGGTAATGCACAGGTGTGGTCCACCTTAACCCTCAACCCTCGTGGTGCTTTTGAAAAAAAAAATACGAAATAGACTTTGTCTTGTGAGTTGAATTCTCTTTGTAGAGTTTTTCACTTGTTTGGAACTTATCAAGATACTTTGAGCAAGTTCTTGTGGCGTTCAACCATACCGAGGTTCTTGGCTGATCATATTGCCAACGGGTCCAGGTTTTCTAAGCTCTGGAAGTGGATCAAACCAGATTATCAATCAAGGGAGTCCGCTGCCAAACCTTATACTTGTTGGGGGGGTTCTTGGATCAATATATCTAACGGGTCCTTCGTCGTGTCCCAATCCATATCAGTAAACACCATGACGAAAACGAAAACAACTTTGATTAAAACTAAAACTCAGAACAGTACAACGAACATTCAAAGTACAGAAAGATCGAAACTTAAGCTACAGCACAGCATGAAATTTAAACTAAGCTAACACTTCGAAAAATACGAAAGCAAGTAAAACCGAGGAGGTCCTCGGTGGGAAACTTGAGATAACGCCGACAGATATCGAGTATTCTGTAGCGCTCCCTTCGGTCGCCCTTTTCTCTAACTAAGCATTACTTTATCTAAGCTATCTAGAGAACTGAACTAAACTAGAGAACTAAACTAAACTAAAGACGGAAAGTAAAGTATCCCCTTTGCGTGGTGGCACATCCTCTATTTATAAGCTCGGCAACGACCTCCAGCTGGATAACGATCTTGGCAGGGAATATTCGCTCACGCTGAGAGTGAGCGACTCATCGATTGCTACGTGCTTTTCTTCTAGAATGACGATGCCTTTTTTAGTAACAAATTCATGACTCAACTCCGTCCTTGCGTCTCATATATCAGCACGTGTCCCCTTCTAGAACGTTGTCCTTGATAACAGAATGATGCGCACCATCCAGCTCATTGCCTCACATGTCCTTCTTCTGGAAGCCAGTGGTCCCCTCCTTGACTGCTTGATTACTCCCCTTGATCAATTCCCCCGATTTCTGGCCTTTTTCACCTATTGTACTTGCTTGATCAGTTTGGCCCTGTTGCCTTGGTCAAGCGGCATTCCTGCACATTTAACACTTGCTTTGTGCGATAAAACCGATCAAGTAGCGTACAGTTTACCCCTAAACCGATGCATGAAACGGTCCTTATCAAACTGCTCACACTTAAAACATACTTGTCCCCAAGTATAAAGAAAAAGAAAAGAAAAAGATAGGGCAAATTTCAGGCATGGTTTACTCATTTCAAGAAAGTAAAAGAAGACGAAAAAGAAAACAAGACTCGAAATAAAAACACATATTCACATAGATGCATTAGATCGAATAAATTTCCAACAATCATACCCGAGGTCGAGGTCAATCCATTTGCCAGCAGCTTATGTTTCTTCTTTTTCGCTTTTACTTGATCAAGGTGTCAGTTCATCAAGATTGCTCAATTTTAAAACCACTGTTGAATTCACTCCGTCACTCATTTCTCACCAGAGATGTTAGGACTGTTCACTCGGTATTTCCACAAATTTAATACCTCGAATCGGATTGCACAAGATAGTACCTTAAGATCTTTGTTTCGGGTGTAATGGGGCTTAAAGGTAGTGGTGTATCTGTTAGGGTTTTGTATACTAGAAATCACCTTTCGAGTGATTAGATACTGTAAAACTCTAATTGTTATTTTCCAATAAATACAACAGATTATTTTTTGTCATAATGTTGTTATGTTTTACATTTAATGGTTGTTTATTGCATATTTAAATGTATAAGCAAACATAACAAAGTCTAAGTCTTTGTTTTAGTAGACCGGTTGTGGGCGTCATCCAATTTAAGGTAACACGTTCAGTTCTAAACAAAGAAAAATAAGAATTTCACAACCTAGATAGGCCTAGACTACCTATCGTGAAAGGTTGCAATGTCAGTCCAATTATTTCTAAGCCTTATTGAAATAAGATGACGTTGGTGTGGTATAGCACTGAATGGATCTAACAGTAAGACGAGTCTTTATGCTATCTACTGAAAGACGAGGTCTTGATAATTAATTTCTTAATCAATGTACGTTAGCATTGAGCATACGATATTGAGTATGTAGTACTTTGACTTACCAAAGGTGTGGGTTTTTCGTCACCCAATGATCCAGGTATATTGAATAGTGGCGATCATTATCTAGCGGTGCTAGGATTGCTATTACGTTGAAACAAGGTTTTATTATTCGGAACCTAGCTAGTTGGAGTTTAATTACTCCATGAATAATAAATAAGAGTTTCTTGCTAAGTCCACTCTTGGAGATTAAAATATGTTAATTAATTAAGTCCATAGCAGACAATAATTAATTAGTTGATGTTTCTATCTTAAGCGCGGGAAATAAATTAAATGCAATTAAAGGAAACCCGGAGTACTTGTAATTTCAGATTTGGAAGGCAGTGCAGTATTACTTCTGTAGTGGCTGCTTGTAATATTCCAATATAAGCTTATATTAAATTGTGGGTTCAATTTAATTGGTAAAAAGCTAATTGGGTGAGGCATGTTCCAAATTCTTCCTTAGATCCCTGACTGGGCCCAATATGTGACTTAATATAAATAAGAGAATAAAGGAGACATAAAATACACATTATTACTCTATCAAATTTTCGTCCCCCTCTAAGAAAGAGAGAGCTCGAAATTTTGCCTCCTCCGTGAGCTGAGTTCTGTCTTCGTTATTCAAGTCCTAGTACGTTGGTGAGATTTGCCCACACAAATATCAGCGTATAGTCCGGGACACCAGTCAGAAGATCCAAGGTCGAGTATTGAAGATCTTCACGTGGAGACGGAGCAAGCCATCATCGATTCTTGATTGAATCAATGAGGTAAATTGGCTAATTCCGTAGTAAGCATGTTTTAGGGATTTTATATGCTAAAGCATGTTTTAATTCAAGTTATGAGCATGATACATGTGATAATTACGCGAATAGAATTTGTCTAAATAATCTGCTAAATAGATCAAATTTATGTGATCATTAAATGTTGCACGCTTCCGTGGCCAACCCCTTCAATTGGTATCAGAGCCAGTCTTTGGCTCTGACTATTTGGATTTAAATTTCGCGAAATTCATGTATGCATGTCCAATTTGATTGCGAAGAATGTTCTTGTGTTTTGTTTAATTTTTATGCATGTTGAACTCAAGAACTATCGAATCAAAGAACTTGAATTGCTCGAACGTACCACGTGCAATCGAGGTAGGGACGTCGAGACAGTGGGAGCCGGGGACTCGCGATCACGGGGTGACACGCAGGCGAACTAAGGCTCGTGCGCGCTGCAGGCCGAGACCGCATGATCCAGACGCACCCGAGTCAAGGTCGACACGGTGGAAGGCATGGCGTGGTAGTTTGAACGAGAACGTGCCGAGGCACCGAGCCGCCAGAACGAGAACGTGCCGATGGCGGCGCTGGCCGAGAGTAGCCGTGCTGTCGTGCGAGCTGCTGGCCGGGAGCGCGCGACCCAGACAATCGGATAGGCCTAGACGGGGGTCTGAGCTGGCCGAGAGCAGGCGCGCCACCGTGTTCTCTACTGGCCGAGAGCTCGAGCCGCCCGACGGAACGATGGCCGAGACGCGTCGGCACCCGACGGTCGACACATCTGAGATGGACGTCGAGACGCTGGCCGAGAGGCGCGCGCCGCAGCTTGCGCGCCTGACCGAGAACCGTCGGCACCCGACAAGCCGAGACGCCGAGACGGGGACTCGCCGCTGGCCGAGAGGAGCCGCGCCTCAGTGCACGCTCCTGGCCAAGACGCTGGCGACACCCGACGAGCCACTGGCCGAGACGCTGGCGCGCCACCTGCGCGCCGGTGGCCGAGACGCTGCGTGCGTCGTGATTCGACGACGAACTCGTCGGATCTTCGTCGTTCATCGTTCGTGCGAACCTCGTACGATGAGATAACGATGAAGGATTATTTTAATGATTATTTAATTATTTTATTAAAAGATATCATTAAAATATTATTATTTAATGGAAGTAAAATCTTTTTGGAAGATTTGTCTAGATTTTAGGAATATTTTTATTATTTTCTATATCTATGGAAATAAATAATATTATTTTATACTTAGATGATATAGATGCGAATAATTTAATAGTTTCCTAATATTTATCTAGACTTTAGGAATATTTTTATTATTTTCTATATCTATGGAAATAAATAATATTATTTTGATTCCTAGATGATATAAATGAGAATAATTTATAGTTTCCTAATATTTATATATCTAAGATCCTAAAAAGGATAGATATGTATGAATACATTAAATAATAAAATCCTAATCTTGAACAATGGAATTAATTTGAATTTAATTTTTCATGTCTTATTAAGAATTAAATAATTTATTTTAGACATATCTTATAGCAGACATGAATAAGAATTATATTCTAGAACAATAATTTCCTAAAGGAAGATACCAACTAATAAAAGATTTAATTATCCAGCAAATTAAATACCAACAGAATTTAATCAAGCCTTTCTCTGTCCTAAGGCTAAGGATAATTAAAGAAAAACCATAACCTAAATATCTAAGCTATAATTACGAACTCAACGTTTGTATATGGTCTCCACCAATTGGTCTGCAATTTATGAAGCCTTTTTCTAATATTATTGCCACCTGCACTATGGGGATAATAATCCTAAGAAATAGCAAGTTCATATGGCGGACTTCTTGTAACATCCCAAACTTTTGTGACTATTTTAATACGTTATTGGAATTTATGAAACTTTTGTTTCTATATGATTAAGTGAGTTGCGTGAAATAAATTGTCGTGGTTAATGTGAGTGATGAGCTTGAGTTTTTATATATTTTTTTCCAATGAGGGGAAATAATTAATAGGATCATGCATTTATTCTTTCTCAAGTCAATTCATTGAAAAATTCGGCCCTCCCTAATTATTGAAATAGTACTTCTTTTTGTGGATTTAATTAATTGTTTTGGGACATTATTCCAAATTAAATCCAAACGAATGGACCTTAAGTAACGCTACATGAAATTCGAACTCCATCCTTTTATCCTTGGGAGTTTCGAAAATCTCCAATAGGAGATTGGATTATTTTTCATTTGATTTAATTGGTGCTTAATTGACTCTCTTCTTTTGAATTTAATCCAATTAAATCATGTTATATTTTATTTCTTCACCCCAAAATAAATAGAGAGTTGGGATTTTTGCCTTGGCTACTTCAGCCTAATTTTTTTCGGCCCCCTCCAATAAATTTTGGAGAATATTTTATTTGTTTCCTAATTTTATGGGAGCCCTTTTCCTATAAAGAAATTACCTAATTTAAATCCTATTCTATTTAATTGGGGATTTAAATAATTTCCTTGTGCTTTCCCCCTCAAATTTTCGTCCACTACACTATTATTTCCTACTTGGAGATTTAATTTATTTTTGTTCCCTTGTTTATGGAATATTCACCTTTATTTCCTAATTTATGAATATCCTCTCCAAGTAAATATTGTTATATTTCCTTGTAATTAAATCAGTAAAATTTTGACTTCCCCACCTTCAAACCACACGCCTACTTTTTATTTTAATTGTGGTAATTTTATTTTTTTTATATATCTCCCCCAATTTAATTAATTCCTTATGTGTGGGATTTTAAACCTAACAAATAAATAGCAAATAATCAAACCCTAGCCCCCATCCACCTCAAATAAATTCGTCCCCTCTCTTCTCTCCCTCCCCCACACGTTTCTTTTTCCATCTCCCCCACTCTCCCATCTCCAAAAATCCTCCATCCAACTCGTGTTCTTGCAATCCGTTGAAGTTATTTTTGAGAGTCTCCGACGAATCTCTTTATCCATCGTTTCTACCGATGCGTTTTGTGTCAAGGAAGGTATATTGCTCACTTCTTATCATCCTATCCGTTTTGACCATGTTCTTGAGTCCTACATGCATGTAGAGGGTGTAGGTTTGATAGATCGCAAGTTTTAACGGGAGGGAAAGTGTGCTTCGTAAGAACTTGTTGTTTTTGCGTTGTTGTTTGAAATCATGTGAGTTGGGTCAATTTATTGGGTGAATAATATGAGTTTGTATGCAAATATGTGTATGAGGAACGTGTAAGCATGGTTATGTGTTTTCGAGCATGAAAAATCGGTGGTTGTGTTGTGGAAGTTTAAAAACCCTATTTTCGAACTTGAACCAGAAATCTGTGATGCACGACCAGTGACTTATGATCTGTATTTGACCCATCAAACGAACGAATTTTGCTATGAAAGTTTTACAGAGTAAACTTCAAGGTGTTTTCTGTGTCTCGTGTGAATTTCAGCCTGTTTTATCGAAAAATGAAATTTTAATAAATTTTTGAAGTTGACTGCGCAAATCTTCCAGAAACGTGAGTTCTCACCATGAATTTTTCGTTTTCTGTTTGACTGAACAAATGACCTCCGATTGATGTGATTCTTGAACTATATGAAAATTTGAAGTGTCTTATGAGTCGTGTTAAATTTTCAGCCTTTTTGGGCATCGGATGAATTTATGGTGAATTTTTCAAATGAACTGCGCAATACAGTCAGAAATTGTATGTTACGACCAGAGAGTTTAATATGTGATATGACTGACTAAATGACGTGATTTCGGTGTGAATATTTTCATGTATGAACTTGAATGTGTCTTCTGTATTGTGACCACAATTTAGCTTCTTTTGAGGTCGGGTGAATTTATAGTAATTTTTACAAAACGGTCGCGCAGTTCTGCCAGTTTTCTACCTTGTTAAAATAACTCTTATTTTCAAGTTTAAAAGTATTGTATGATGCATGTATGTCCAAGAAACGTGTCTAAATGGTGTAAGCACTTGTGATAAGTTGTAATGCGATACGTGTGTCTTTACACCTTTTTGACGTATGTTGGGTTGGGGGATTGAGAAAGACGATGAGAGAGAGACGATAGGACATGCATAGTAATATGTTGAAGTGTGAGGCTGACTTATATTGTCGTTGACTTATGTTCAAAAAAAATGTTAACTTTAAACTCTTTCAACTAAGTTGTTTTCTTCCTTTAAGTTAATCAAGATGTTCTTTTTAAATTGTTATCCATGCATGTCGGTCACGATCGCCGCGTTGTGGTACCCTTGTATGGGCGGTCGTGATAGAGTGGTATCAGAGCTTTGTTCTTTCGCTCTGGTCCGAGAGTCTTCTTTCACTTTAAGTCTAAGTTAGTGAACCCTTATTTGACTAGAAGCGTCACGAAGGCTCAACATCCAAAGCATCACGCTCAACCGATGAAAGTGAGGTATGTTCAAATTGTTGAAAGTATGGAAGATTGACGCATGAAAATATATGATGATATGATATGACGTTGACAAGTTACGCATGTGAATGAATGATATGCATAAGAATGAGTGGTAATGGAATGATTATGTGAGCATGAACTTAGTGATGTTGCTAAATGTGTATAATGCGCGAAAATACTACCACGATAGCATGCAAAGATATGAAACGTTAAGACAACGACAAATTTTCAAACTACGCGACAAACTTAAGAACTTTTTCGAACAAACAATAATACTTTTGGTGTTTTAAATGAAACTTTCATCTTCACATAGATGGTGCGAATGAAACGAACCGCGCTCAAGAGCAGTCAGTATAGTGCTAGAATGCGACAAGCGATATACGATTACGACCACTATGAGAGAGAGGAAGGCAAAGCCTTGAGAGAGGTTGTTGCCCGTTTTGAGACCCTATGGCGAGATGTCTGCGGGTACCATGTAACGGCCTATGGTAGCATAAGGAGACTAATTGAGTTGATGCCCGACAATTGGGAGCCTTAGATGGAAACAACAGCCAGTCGGTTCACGTGGTACGAACCAAGAAACCAGATGATGGTTGGCGACATGAAAGGTTTTCTAAAGGCCTTAACGTGTGCTTTGATCGACTCACGTTCCGAGCGACCACCGTCGACACAAGAAGGAAAAGATGAAACGGTATGGGAAGACAAAGACGTGATCGAGGTTAAACCCACGGCAGAAAGAGAAGCCGTACCACAAGAAGGCATGTGATGCGAATCAAATTGTACATTTTTATTCCCCTAACTTTACATAATTTATATAGTTTGATGCTTGCAAAAGTATGTTTTGTGGTGTAGGAAGAGGAATGAATGGTGAAACAAGGAATGAAGCTCGGATGGTGAAAAAGCTGTGCAGAGAGCTCTCAAAATTGGCCACCCGGCCGGGTTAATTTCATGCCCAATAATACACCCGGCCGGGTGATTTTCAGAAGGCATGTGAAGTCAGCAAGGGGCGAATTTCAGTCACCCGGCCGGGCGAGTTTTTAGCTTCACAATTCCACCCGGCCGGGTGAAACAATTATAACTGTTGCAGTTTCATGGGCGGTTTTTGGTGGAGAAAGGTGACAAGGTGGGACGTTTTGGCAGAATTAAAGAGAGAAAAGGAGGAGGAAAGGTGGAGAGAGGAATTAAATAAAAGGGGAGAGAGAAAAGGCTACGGCAGTTTTGGGCAGAGGAAAAAAGGTGATGGGACGGTTCTGAAGAAAAAGGGAGGAAGAAGTTCCGGTCAACATTCTGACGATCCGTCTCCAAATCTTGAGTCCACTCAAAGAGAGCTTGAATCCTACGGTTTTTATTGCATATTTCACAATGTTTTTAGGCTAAGCTCTCTATGTTGCTCCAAGTTGTAATCTAGTATTTGTAAAGATGTTCTTACACCTTTGAAGTCATTTGTTTGATACCAACAAGATGCTTAATGTTTTTCACTATGTTTTTGGCTAATAACGTAGTGATGTTAATTCCTTTGCTATTGTCTCTTTAACATAGTTTAGGAGTGATTGATTGTTGGTATGCTATAAAATTAGAATTGTTCAGAGGATAATTTAATAGTGGATTAGGTAAGTTCACATAGTAGATGATCTTTAATTCCCGCGCTTCCGCAGGAATTTAATATATTCGAAAATTAATTCATGGAACAAGTGTTCAGCTGACTGTGAATTATACGTCGCAAACATGTTCAGTGCACGCGATTAGGTTGATTAATTAATCCCAAATATGTGCTTTTAATATAGGTGTAGAACAATACAAGCCTAGTAAGCAACTTGGAGTGACATATTTCCCCATTCAAAGACGTCTTTCGTTAACTTGTAGCTTTAGATCATCTTTAATTTGTAGAAATCAAAACCTTCAAATCAAGATCATTTTTAGTATGCTTTTCCTTTGTTTTGGAGTTAAATAGCCTACGTCTCCCTGTGGTTCGACACTCGAAGTACTACAATCGACTCTGTACTCTTGCAGATTCGTTGTAATATTAGAGTCAATTTATTAAACTTGTGTGAACTTTACCATTAATATTTGAACTCGAAAATTACACATCATGTTTTGGCGCCGCTGCCGGGGAGGCAACTGGTTATTTAATTTAGGATTCTTTTTGTTTTTTATTTTTGTATAGTTTTCTAACATTTTATTTTTTGTTTCAGAGTTGTAGCTAGAAGACTAAGTCGAGCCAACGACTTTAAACAAAGACGCTAGTTGGGAGGCAACCCAATGAGTTTTTAGTTTTCTTTATTTTCTCTTAATAAATCGAGGGTTTTGTTTGCTCAATTCTTTCCTTCGATGTATTTTTATGAATTGAGTATTTTGTTTTCTTTTTGTTGTTTTAATTTTTTCTTTTTGTAGGAGCAACGTGGAGATAGGATTCACATTCGAGCTTATGGGGAAGCACACCTACAAAGGAAAATACACCCACCCACCCACCCGAATGCACTTTGGATATCACGCCAAGTTTGGGGGAGTCTCCTTTCCCTTTACTTTTTATGTTCTCTTTTGCATACATTGAGGATAATGAAGCATTCAAGTTTGGGGGGGTTGTGAATGATTTGATGCATGTTTATGGGTGTATTGTATGATAAAAGTGTTTTGAATCATGTAATTGACGGATGCATGCTAGATCTTTGGCTTTCTGGTTGGGAATTCCTGCTTGATTTTACTTGATCTTTGAAGCTTAGGATGGATGGAAGTTGTGCATGATTTATTTGAAAGAGCATGTTTTGATTATAATCGATTTCTTGAGTTGATGAGAGTATGAAAATTACATGTCTTGTGGAGATTATCTTGGATTGATTTGCTTTATCGAGTGAACCGCTTGTATTCATTTGTGTCAATGATAGGGGATGATAAGGCACTAGGATGAACTCCATGGCCAAATGATCACATGCCTAGTCCTATACATGATCTACTAGAAGCCACTTTGAGCTTATTTCCCTATTATTTGTGTAAACACTTAGACAATCACTTAGCCACTTAAATAAGCCTCATTTTAGCCTCATCAATGGACCTTGCTACTATTTGGGTACTAAAAACAAGTTTGAGCTTTGGTGATTTGAGTTTTGAGTGTTGGGTGGTGAATTGTAAAGTGTAGACATTTTTAGACTTGATGTAATGTATAAGTGAAAAGAATGAAGTTCTTAGAGAAAAAAAAGGAAACAAAAAGAAAGAAAAAGACGACCTCCAAATTTACAAAAGTCGAGGTCTTATCCAGAAAAAAAAAGAAAGAAAAAAAAGTTTGTGAAATAAAGTTAGAGCTTCTATTTGTGTAATATGTAATCTTGTCTAGATTTGATCTCAAGTTTGGGGGAGTGAGTTTGGTTGTAAAATCTTGTTGTTCGATCTTTGGAAGGAAGTTGTAGGAGAAAGAATTTGGCACTCAAATGTGTAGCCTTTGAGCTACTATCCATATTTATCCTACCTCATCCCTAGCCCCATTACAACCTTGAATTAAGACGTTGGACCTTATTGTTGATGCTAGTGGATGCTTTGTAAATAACTTGGTAGAGTTAATGAAGTTTGATTTGAAATCCGCGAGTCTATGTGATAAGTAATGCTTGACGAGTCAATGATGACGGTTTGAGTTGTATGATCACATGCTTGGACTTACTATGAAATGCACCTTGACTTGAAGTTCTAGGTTCATAAGTGATGGTTCTTGAGAGTAGGAAACCTTGATTGAAAAGTTTGGGGGTTTAGATTTTGTCATTCACATCCCTATATGATTCGCTTTTTTAAAATCTTTTGAAAAACTTTTGTGAGTTGAGCTTCAAAGTTTTGTGTTTTATGTGATCTTGCTCGAGGACGAGCAAGCAAATAAGTTTGGGGTATTT
This sequence comes from Salvia splendens, assembly GCF_004379255.2. Taxonomy (NCBI): domain Eukaryota; kingdom Viridiplantae; phylum Streptophyta; class Magnoliopsida; order Lamiales; family Lamiaceae; genus Salvia; species Salvia splendens. The sequence goes on along the minus strand of NC_056048.1, from coordinate 16,295,068 downwards.
GATGCGAATCAAATTGTACATTTTTATTCCCCTAACTTTACATAATTTATATAGTTTGATGCTTGCAAAAGTATGTTTTGTGGTGTAGGAAGAGGAATGAATGGTGAAACAAGGAATGAAGCTCGGATGGTGAAAAAGCTGTGCAGAGAGCTCTCAAAATTGGCCACCCGGCCGGGTTAATTTCATGCCCAATAATACACCCGGCCGGGTGATTTTCAGAAGGCATGTGAAGTCAGCAAGGGGCGAATTTCAGTCACCCGGCCGGGCGAGTTTTTAGCTTGACAATTCCACCCGGCCGGGTGAAACAATTATAACTGTTGCAGTTTCATGGGCGGTTTTTGGTGGAGAAAGGTGACAAGGTGGGACGTTTTGGCAGAATTAAAGAGAGAAAAGGAGGAGGAAAGGTGGAGAGATGAATTAAATAAAAGGGGAGAGAGAAAAGGCTACGGCAGTTTTGGGCAGAGGAAAAAAGGTGATGGGACGGTTCTGAAGAAAAAGGGAGGAAGAAGTTCCGGTCAACATTCTGACGATCCGTCTCCAAATCTTGAGTCCACTCAACGAGAGCTTGAATCCTACGGTTTTTATTGCATATTTCACAATGTTTTTAGGCTAAGCTCTCTATGTTGCTCCAAGTTGTAATCTAGTATTTGTAAAGATGTTCTTACACCTTTGAAATCATTTGTTTGATACCAACAAGATGCTTAATGTTTTTCACTATGTTTTTGGCTAATAACGTAGTGATGTTAATTCCTTTGCTATTGTCTCTTTAACATAGTTTAGGAGTGATTGATTGTTGGTATGCTATAAAATTAGAATTGTTCAGAGGATAATTTAATAGTGGATTAGGTAAGTTCGCATAGTAGATGATCTTTAATTCCCGCGCTTCCGCAGGAATTTAATATATTCGAAAATTAATTCATGGAACAAGTGTTCAGCTGACTGTGAATTATACGTCGCAAACATGTTCAGTGCACGCGATTAGGTTGATTAATTAATCCCAAATATGTGCTTTTAATATAGGTGTAGAACAATACAAGCCTAGTAAGCAACTTGGAGTGACATATTTCCCCATTCAAAGACGTCTTTCGTTAACTTGTAGCTTTAGAACATCTTTAATTTGTAGAAATCAAAACCTTCAAATCAAGATCATTTTTAGTATGCTTTTCCTTTGTTTTGGAGTTAAATAGCCTACGCCTCCCTGTGGTTCGACACTCGAAGTACTACAATCGACTCTGTACTCTTGCATATTCGTTGTAATATTAGAGTCAATTTATTAAACTTGTGTGAACTTTACCATTAATATTTGAACTCGAAAATTACACATCATGTTTTGGCGCCGCTGCCGGGGAGGCAACTGGTTATTTAATTTAGGATTCTTTTTGTTTTTTTATTTTTGTATAGTTTCTAACATTTTATTTTTTGTTTCAGAGTTGTAGCTAGAAGACTAAGTCGGGCCAACGACTTTAAACAAAGACGCTAGTTGGGAGGCAACCCAATGAGTTTTTAGTTTTCTTTATTTTCTCTTAATAAATCAAGGGTTTTGTTTGCTCAATTCTTTCCTTCGATGTATTTTTATGAATTGAGTATTTTGTTTTCTTTTTGTTGTTTTAATTTTTTCTTTTTGTAGGAGCAACGTGGAGATAGGATTCACATTCGAGCTTATGGGGAAGCACACCTACAAAGGAAAATACACCCACCCACCCACCCGAATGCACTTTGGATATCACGCCAAGTTTGGGGGAGTCTCCTTTCCCTTTACTTTTTATGTTCTCTTTTGCATACATTGAGGATAATGAAGCATTCAAGTTTGGGGGGTTGTGAATGATTTGATGCATGTTTATGGGTGTATTGTATGATAAAAGTGTTTTGAATCATGTAATTGACGGATGCATGCTAGATCTTTGGCTTTCTGGTTGGGAATTCCTGCTTGATTCTACTTGATCTTTGAAGCTTAGGATGGATGGAAGTTGTGCATGATTTATTTGAAAGAGCATGTTTTGATTATAATCGATTTCTTGAGTTGATGAGAGTATGAAAATTACATGTCTTGTGGAGATTATCTTGGATTGATTTGCTTTATCGAGTGAACCGCTTGTATTCATTTGTGTCAATGATAGGGGATGATAAGGCACTAGGATGAACTCCATGGCCAAATGATCACATGCCTAGTCCTATACATGATCTCCTAGAAGCCACTTTGAGCTTATTTCCCTATTATTTGTGTAAACACTTAGCCAATCACTTAGCCACTTAAATAAGCCTCATTTTAGCCTCATCAATGGACCTTGCTACTATTTGGGTGCTAAAAACAAGTTTGAGCTTTGGTGATTTGAGTTTTGAGTGTTGGGTGGTGAATTGTAAAGTATAGACATTTTTAGACTTGATGTAATGTATAAGTGAAAAGAATGAAGTTCTTAAAGAAAAAAAAGGAAACAAAAAGAAAGAAAAAGACGACCTCCAAATTTGCAAAAGTCGAGGTCTTATCTAGAAAAAAAAAGAAAGAAAAAAAAAGTTTGTGAAATAAAGTTAGAGCTTCTATTTGTGTAATATGTAATCTTGTCTAGATTTGATCTCAAGTTTGGGGGAGTGAGTTTGGTTGTAAAATCTTGTTGTTCGATCTTTGGAAGGAAGTTGTAGGAGGAAAGAATTTGACACTCAAATGTGTAGCCTTTGAGCTACTGTCCATATTTATCCTACCTCATCCCTAGCCCCATTACAACCTTGAATTAAGACGTTGGACCTTATTGTTGATGCTAGTGGATGCTTTGTAAATAACTTGGTAGAGTTAATGAAGTTTGATTTGAAATCCGCGAGTCTATGTGATAAGTAATGCTTGACGAGTCAATGATGACGGTTTGAGTTGTATGATCACATGCTTGGACTTACTATGAAATGCACCTTGACTTGAAGTTCTAGGTTCATAAGTGATGGTTCTTGAGAGTAGGAAACCTTGATTGAAAAGTTTGGGGGTTTAGATTTTATCATTCACATCCCTATATGATTCGCTTTTTAAAAATCTTTTGAAAAACTTTTGTGAGTTGAGCTTCAAAGTTTTGTGTTTTATGTGATCTTGCTCGAGGACGAGCAAGCAAATAAGTTTGGGGTATTTGATGCGAATCAAATTGTACATTTTTATTCCCCTAACTTTACATAATTTATATAGTTTGATGCTTGCAAAAGTATGTTTTGTGGTGTAGGAAGAGGAATGAATGGTGAAACAAGGAATGAAGCTCGGATGGTGAAAAAGCTGTGCAGAGAGCTCTCAAAATTGGCCACCCGGCCGGGTTAATTTCATGCCCAATAATACACCCGGCCGGGTGATTTTCAGAAGGCATGTGAAGTCAGCAAGGGGCGAATTTCAGTCACCCGGCCGGGCGAGTTTTTAGCTTGACAATTCCACCCGGCCGGGTGAAACAATTATAACTGTTGCAGTTTCATGGGCGGTTTTTGGTGGAGAAAGGTGACAAGGTGGGACGTTTTGGCAGAATTAAAGAGAGAAAAGGAGGAGGAAAGGTGGAGAGATGAATTAAATAAAAGGGGAGAGAGAAAAGGCTACGGCAGTTTTGGGCAGAGGAAAAAAGGTGATGGGACGGTTCTGAAGAAAAAGGGAGGAAAAAGTTCCGGTCAACATTCTGACGATCCGTCTCCAAATCTTGAGTCCACTCAACGAGAGCTTGAATCCTACGGTTTTTATTGCATATTTCACAATGTTTTTAGGCTAAGCTCTCTATGTTGCTCCAAGTTGTAATCTAGTATTTGTAAAGATGTTCTTACACCTTTAAAATCATTTGTTTGATACCAACAAGATGCTTAATGTTTTTCACTATGTTTTTGGCTAATAACGTAGTGATGTTAATTCCTTTGCTATTGTCTCTTTAACATAGTTTAGGAGTGATTGATTGTTGGTATGCTATAAAATTAGAATTTTTCAGAGGATAAATTAATAGTGGATTAGGTAAGTTCGCATAGTAGATGATCTTTAATTCCCGCGCTTCCGCAGGAATTTAATATATTCGAAAATTAATTCATGGAACAAGTGTTCAGCTGACTGTGAATTATACGTCGCAAACATGTTCAGTGCACGCGATTAGGTTGATTAATTAATCCCAAATATGTGCTTTTAATATAGGTGTAGAACAATACAAGCCTAGTAAGCAACTTGGAGTGACATATTTCCCCATTCAAAGAGTCCGTCTTTCGTTAACTTGTAGCTTTAGATCATCTTTAATTTGTAGAAATCAAAACCTTCAAATCAAGATCATTTTTAGTATGCTTTTCCTTTGTTTTGGAGTTAAATAGCCTACGCCTCCCTGTGGTTCGACACTCGAAGTACTACAATCGACTCTGTACTCTTGCAGATTCGTTGTAATATTAGAGTCAATTTATTAAACTTGTGTGAACATTACCATTAATATTTGAACTCGAAAATTACACATCATGTTTTGGCGCCGCTGCCGGGGAGGTAACTGGTTATTTAATTTAGGATTCTTTTTGTTTTTTATTTTTGTATAGTTTTCTAACATTTTATTTTTTGTTTCAGAGTTGTAGCTAGAAGACTAAGTCGAGCCAACGACTTTAAACAAAGACGCTAGTTGGGAGGCAACCCAATGAGTTTTTAGTTTTCTTTAATTTCTCTTAATAAATCGAGGGTTTTGTTTGCTCAATTCTTTCCTTCGATGTATTTTTATGAATTGAGTATTTTGTTTTCTTTTTGTTGTTTTAATTTTTTCTTTTTGTAGGAGCAACGTGGAGATAGGATTCACATTCGAGCTTATGGGGAAGCACACCTACAAAGGAAAATACACCCACCCACCCACCCGAATGCACTTTGGATATCACGCCAAGTTTGGGGGAGTCTCCTTTCCCTTTACTTTTTATGTTCTCTTTTGCATACATTGAGGATAATGAAGCATTCAAGTTTGGGGGGGTTGTGAATGATTTGATGCATGTTTATGGGTGTATTGTATGATAAAAGTGTTTTGAATCATGTAATTGACGGATGCATGCTAGATCTTTGGCTTTCTGGTTGGGAATTCCTGCTTGATTTTACTTGATCTTTGAAGCTTAGGATGGATGGAAGTTGTGCATGATTTATTTGAAAGGGCATGTTTTGATTATAATCGATTTCTTGAGTTGATGAGAGTATGAAAATTACATGTCTTGTGGAGATTATCTTGGATTGATTTGCTTTATCGAGTGAACCGCTTGTATTCATTTGTGTCAATGATAGGGGATGATAAGGCACTAGGATGAACTCCATGGCCAAATGATCACATGCCTAGTCCTATACATGATCTCCTAGAAGCCACTTTGAGCTTATTTCCCTATTATTTGTGTAAACACTTAGCCAATCACTTAGCCACTTAAATAAGCCTCATTTTAGCCTCATCAATGGACCTTGCTACTATTTGGGTGCTAAAAACAAGTTTGAGCTTTGGTGATTTGAGTTTTGAGTGTTGGGTGGTGAATTGTAAAGTGTAGACATTTTTAGACTTGATGTAATGTATAAGTGAAAAGAATGAAGTTCTTAGAGAAAAAAAAAGGAAACAAAAAGAAAGAAAAAGACGACCTCCAAATTTGCAAAAGTCGAGGTCTTATCTAGAAAAAAAAAGAAAGAAAGAAAAAGTTTGTGAAATAAAGTTAGAGCTTCTATTTGTGTAATATGTAATCTTGTCTAGATTTGATCTCAAGTTTGGGGGAGTGAGTTTGGTTGTAAAATCTTGTTGTTCGATCTTTGGAAGGAAGTTGTAGGAGGAAAGAATTTGGCACTCAAATGTGTAGCCTTTGAGCTACTATCCATATTTATCCTACCTCATCCCTAGCCCCATTACAACCTTGAATTAAGACGTTGGACCTTATTGTTGATGCTAGTGGATGCTTTGTAAATAACTTGGTAGAGTTAATGAAGTTTGATTTGAAATCCGCGAGTCTATGTGATAAGTAATGCTTGACGAGTCAATGATGACGGTTTGAGTTGTATGATCACATGCTTGGACTTACTATGAAATGCACCTTGACTTGAAGTTCTAGGTTCATAAGTGATGGTTCTTGAGAGTAGGAAACCTTGATTGAAAAGTTTGGGGGTTTAGATTTTGTCATTCACATCCCTATATGATTCGCTTTTTTAAAATCTTTTGAAAAACTTTTGTGAGTTGAGCTTCAAAGTTTTGTGTTTTATGTGATCTTGCTCGAGGACGAGCAAGCAAATAAGTTTGGGGGTATTTGATGCGAATCAAATTGTACATTTTTATTCCCCTAACTTTACATAATTTATATAGTTTGACGCTTGCAAAAGTATGTTTTGTGGTGTAGGAAGAGGAATGAATGGTGAAACGAGGAATGAAGCTCGGATGGTGAAAAAGCTGTGCAGAAAGCTCTCAAAATTGGCCACCCGGCCGGGTTAATTTCATGCCCAATAATACACCCGGCCGGGTGATTTTCAGAAGGCATGTGAAGTCAGCAAGGGGCGAATTTCAGTCACCCGGCCGGGCGAGTTTTTAGCTTGACAATTCCACCCGGCCGGGTGAAACAATTATAACTGTTGCAGTTTCATGGGCGGTTTTTGGTGGAGAAAGGTGACAAGGTGGGACGTTTTGGCAGAATTAAAGAGAGAAAAGGAGGAGGAAAGGTGGAGAGATGAATTAAATAAAAGGGGAGAGAGAAAAGGCTACGGCAGTTTTGGGCAGAGGAAAAAGGTGATGGGACGGTTCTGAAGAAAAAGGGAGGAAGAAGTTCCGGTCAACATTCTGACGATCCGTCTCCAAATCTTGAGTCCACTCAACGAGAGCTTGAATCCTACGGTTTTTATTGCATATTTCACAATGTTTTTAGGCTAAGCTCTCTATGTTGCTCCAAGTTGTAATCTAGTATTTGTAAAGATGTTCTTACACCTTTGAAATCATTTGTTTGATACCAACAAGATGCTTAATGTTTTTCACTATGTTTTTGGCTAATAACGTAGTGATGTTAATTCCTTTGCTATTGTCTCTTTAACATAGTTTAGGAGTGATTGATTGTTGGTATGCTATAAAATTAGAATTTTTCAGAGGATAAATTAATAGTGGATTAGGTAAGTTCGCATAGTAGATGATCTTTAATTCCCGCGCTTCCGCAGGAATTTAATATATTCGAAAATTAATTCATGGAACAAGTGTTCAGCTGACTGTGAATTATACGTCGCAAACATGTTCAGTGCACGCGATTAGGTTGATTAATTAATCCCAAATATGTGCTTTTAATATAGGTGTAGAACAATACAAGCCTAGTAAGCAACTTGGAGTGACATATTTCCCCATTCAAAGAGTCCGTCTTTCGTTAACTTGTAGCTTTAGATCATCTTTAATTTGTAGAAATCAAAACCTTCAAATCAAGATCATTTTTAGTATGCTTTTCCTTTGTTTTGGAGTTAAATAGCCTACGCCTCCCTGTGGTTCGACACTCGAAGTACTACAATCGACTCTGTACTCTTGCAGATTCGTTGTAATATTAGAGTCAATTTATTAAACTTGTGTGAACATTACCATTAATATTTGAACTCGAAAATTACACATCATGTTTTGGCGCCGCTGCCGGGGAGGTAACTGGTTATTTAATTTAGGATTCTTTTTGTTTTTTATTTTTGTATAGTTTTCTAACATTTTATTTTTTGTTTCAGAGTTGTACCTAGAAGACTAAGTCGAGCCAACGACTTTAAACAAAGACGCTAGTTGGGAGGCAACCCAATGAGTTTTTAGTTTTCTTTATTTTCTCTTAATAAATCGAGGGTTTTGTTTGCTCAATTCTTTCCTTCGATGTATTTTTATGAATTGAGTATTTTGTTTTCTTTTTGTTGTTTTAATTTTTTCTTTTTGTAGGAGCAACGTGGAGATAGGATTCACATTCGAGCTTATGGGGAAGCACACCTACAAAGGAAAATACACCCACCCACCCACCCGAATGCACTTTGGATATCACTCCAAGTTTGGGGGAGTCTCCTTTCCCTTTACTTTTTATGTTCTCTTTTGCATACATTGAGGATAATGAAGCATTCAAGTTTGGGGGGGTTGTGAATGATTTGATGCATGTTTATGGGTGTATTGTACGATAAAAGTGTTTTGAATCATGTAATTGACGGATGCATGCTAGATCTTTGGCTTTCTGGTTGGGAATTCCTGCTTGATTTTACTTGATCTTTGAAGCTTAGGATGGATGGAAGTTGTGCATGATTTATTTGAAAGAGCATGTTTTGATTATAATTGATTTCTTGAGTTGATGAGAGTATGAAAATTACATGTCTTGTGGAGATTATCTTGGATTGATTTGCTTTATCGAGTGAACCGCTTGTATTCATTTGTGTCAATGATAGGGGATGATAAGGGACTAGGATGAACTCCATGGCCAAATGATCGCATGCCTAGTCCTATACATGATCTCCAAGAAGCCACTTTGAGCTTATTTCCCTATTATTTGTGTAAACACTTAGCCAATCACTTACCCACTTAAATAAGCCTCATTTAAGCCTCATCAATGGACCTTGCTACTATTTGGGTGCTAAAAACAAGTTTGAGCTTTGGTGATTTGAGTTTTGAGTGTTGGGTGGTGAATTGTAAAGTGTAGACATTTTTAGACTTGATGTAATGTATAAGTGAAAAGAATGAAGTTCTTAGAGAAAAAAAAGGAAACAAAAAGAAAGAAAAAGACGATCTCCAAATTTGCAAAAGTCGAGGTCTTATCTAGAAAAAAAAAGAAAGAAAAAAAAAAGTTTGTGAAATAAAGTTAGAGCTTCTATTTGTGTAATATGTAATCTTGTCTAGATTTGATCTCAAGTTTGGGGGAGTGAGTTTGGTTGTAAAATCTTGTTGTTCGATCTTTGGAAGGAAGTTGTAGGAGGAAAGAATTTGGCACTCAAATGTGTAGCCTTTGAGCTACTATCCATATTTATCCTACCTCATCCCTAGCCCCATTACAACCTTGAATTAAGACGTTGGACCTTATTGTTGATGCTAGTGGATGCTTTGTAAATAACTTGGTAGAGTTAATGAAGTTTGATTTGAAATTCGCGAGTCTATGTGATAAGTAATGCTTGACGAGTCAATGATGACGGTTTGAGTTGTATGATCACATACTTGGACTTACTATGAAATGCACCTTGACTTGAAGTTCTAGGTTCATAAGTGATGGTTCTTGAGAGTAGGAAACCTTGATTGAAAAGTTTGGGGGTTTAGATTTTCTCATTCACATCCCTATATGATTCGCTTTTTTAAAATCTTTTGAAAAACTTTTGTGAGTTGAGCTTCAAAGTTTTGTGTTTTATGTGATCTTGCTCGAGGACGAGCAAGCAAATAAGTTTGGGGGTATTTGATGCGAATCAAATTGTACATTTTTATTCCCCTAACTTTACATAATTTATATAGTTTGATGCTTGCAAAAGTATGTTTTGTGGTGTAGGAAGATGAATGAATGGTGAAACAAGGAATGAAGCTCGGATGGTGAAAAAGCTGTGCAGAGAGCTCTCAAAATTGGCCACCCGGCCGGGTTAATTCCATGCCCAATAATACACCCGGCCGGGTGATTTTCAGAAGGCATGTGAAGTCAGCAAGGGGCGAATTTCAGTCACCCGGCCGGGCGAGTTTTTAGCTTCACAATTCCACCCGGCCGGGTGAAACAATTATAACTGTTGCAGTTTCATGGGCGGTTTTTGGTGGAGAACTTGCTCGAACATAGAGTTTGTGTTAGGAGAATTAGGAGTAGTGGCCCAGCTTTTGCACGTTATGCCTTTGGAGAATGTAGACATAATCTTGGGAATGGATTGGCTTTCCGAGAACCACGCAACGATTCACTGTAAAGAGAGACAGATTTCTTTTCAAGCCCCAGGCGAAGAGCCGGCTATCTTGTATGGGATCTCCATGAACCGACGAACCTCCATAATCTCTGTTTTGCAAGCAACTACGATGATAAGAAAATGGCGTCCGGCGTATCTGGTGTACTTGAATGGGGAGGAAAAGAAGGATTTGAAAGTCGAAGACGTGGCAGTAGTGCGAGATTTTCCCGATGTGTTTCCAGAAGCTTTGCCAGGACCGCCACCCGACAGACAAGTGGAGTTCACTATTGATTTGGAACCAGGGTCGGCGCCAGTATCAAAGGCGCCATACCGAATGGCCCCTAAGGAGTTGGCCGAGTTGAAGGTTCAGTTGCAGGATCTGTTAGACTTGGGTTTCATTCGACCCAGTGTGTCACCATGGGGAGCGCCAGTTTTGTTTGTTAAGAAGAAGGATGGAACGATGAGGATGTGCATCGACTATCGAGAGCTTAACAAGATGACCTTGAAGAATAAGTACCCACTGCCAAGGATGGACGACTTGTTTGACCAACTTCGAGGAGCGGGCGTATTCTCGAAAATGGATTTGAGATCAGGGTATCATCAACTAAAGGTCCGACGAGAGGATGTGCCTAAGACTGCTTTTCGCACTCGTTATGGCCATTATGAATTCGTCGTGATGCCATTTGGGCTGACCAACGCCCCAGCCGTTTTCATGGACTTGATGAACCGAGTTTTCCACGAGTATCTTGACAAGTTTGTGTTAGTCTTCATCGACGACGTGTTGGTATACTCGAAGAACGAGGAGGAGCATGGACAGCACCTACGAACAGTGTTGGAAACGTTGCAAAGGGAGAAACTTTATGCCAAGTTTAGTAAGTGTGAGTTTTGGTTGACTCGAGTGAACTTCCTTGGTCATATTGTGACGGCAAATGGGATTCAAGTAGACCCAGCAAAGGTCGAGGCCGTACAGAATTGGAAATCGCCGAAAACGCCAAGTGAAATCCGCAGTTTCTTGGGATTGGCGGGATATTATCGACGATTCATCGAGGGATTCTCTAAGATTGTGAGACCGATGATGCAACTACTAAAGAAAGGAATTAAGGTGGTTTGGACGCCAGAGTGCGAGGCGAGTTTCCAACTATTGAAGGAGAAGTTGACTACCGCACCAGTCCTAGCAGTACCCGAACCTGACAAGGACTTCGCCGTCTATACGGACGCATCGAAGGTAGGACTAGGATGCGTGTTGATGCAAGATGGGAAGGTGATAGCGTATGCTTCCCGATAGTTGAGACCGAATGAGTTGAATTTTCCGACGCACGATTTGGAGTTAGCAGCAGTGGTTCATCCACTGAAAATTTGGAGACATCATCTCTACGGAGTGAGATGCGAAATCTACACCGATCACAAGAGTCTCAAGTACTTCTTCGAGCAGAAGGAGATAAACATGCGACAACGACGTTGGTTAGAGGTCGTGAAAGACTATGACTGCGGTATTAATTACCATCCGGGCAAGGCGAACGTGGTCGCCGATGCTTTGAGTAGGAAGAACCAACCTCAACTGGCTTATTTCCTAACGCAAGAGGAAGCGCTGATTCACGAGTTCGACAAGATGAGAGTGGAGATAGTGAAAGCGCCCGAGACAGTGGGTGCAAGATTGGCGACGCTAGTGATTGAGCTAGATTTGAGGACCAAGCTCATAGAAGCCCAGCGACATGATGGAAAGTTGAAGGAATTACGTGCGAAGGTGAGAGCCGAGAAGCTTGATCATTACCGTGAGGAGGCGGATAATGCTTTGACGTATGATGGACGATTGTGTGTGCCAAGCGATGAGGTGCTAAAAGAGGAGATTTTGAGTGAAGCATACGGCACGCCTTACACCGCACACCCCGGAAGCACGAAGATGTATCGGGATTTGAAACAACAGTTTTGGTGGAATGGAATGAAAGGAGACGTAGCGTCATTTGTGGAACGATGTCTAGCATGCCAACAAGTGAAGGCCTTACACCAACGGCCATATGGGAAGTTACAACCGCTCGAAATTCCCGAATGGAAGTGGGAGCATCTAGCTATGGATTTCGTGACGGGTTTGCCAAAGTCATAGAAGGGCAACACTGCGATCTGGGTGATCATTGATCGACTTACTAAAAGCGCGCACTTCTTACCGATTAAGATTACTTATGGCGCAGACAAGTTAGCTAGGCTATACGTGAACGAGATTGTGCGAGTGCATGGAGTGCCAAAGACCATTGTATCCGACCGCGATACGAAGTTCACATCAAAGTTTTGGATGAGTTTGCAACGAGAATTGGGCACACAACTGAACTTCAGCACTGCATATCACCCGCAATCGGATGGGCAGTCAGAGAGGACGATTCAGACACTTGAAGATATGTTGCGAGCAGTTGTCTTAGATCGAGGGGAAAGTTGGGAAACGGTTCTGCCATTGGTTGAATTCGCCTACAACAATAGCTACCAAGCGACGATCGATATGGCTCCGTATGAAGCCTTGTACGGCAGGAAGTGTCAATCCCCACTTTATTGGGATGAAGTTGGCGAGAGGAAGATGTTAGGACCCGACGCTATAAAGGAGATGACCGAAATTGTGCACCAAATCCGAGCAAGGATCAAGGAAGCTCAAGATAGACAGAAGTCGTATGCTGAAGTGCGTCGAACGGAAATCAAATTCGACGTTGGTGACAAAGTGTTCTTGAAAGTATCCCCAACGAGAGGAGTTGTGAGATTTGGAGCGAAGGGCAAGCTGAAACCGCGTTTTGTGGGACCGTTTTGTGGCGTTACCTCCCAGCTTTGGGAACGTGCACAACGTTTTCCACGTGTCGCAGTTGCGCAAGTACATGTTCGACCCCAAGCATGTGATTCATCAAGAGGAAGTGATCCTAACCCCCGACATGAGCTACGAGGAAAGGCCCGAAGCAATACTAGATCGGAAGGTACAAGAGCTTCGAAACAAGTCGATAGCGTCCGTGAAGGTGTTGTGGAAGCACCATGGTCCCGAGGAAGCTACGTGGGAGTTAGAAGATAAGATGAAAGAAAAGTTTCCCGAGCTGTTTGTGTGAGACGTTTAAATTTCGGGACAAAATTTCTGTTTAGAGGGGAAGGATGTAACATCCCAAACTCTTGTGACTCTTTTAATACGTTATTGGAATTTATGAAACTTTTGTTTCTATGTGATTAAGTGAGTTGTGTGAAATAAATTGTCGTGGTTAATGTGAGTGATGAGCTTGAGTTTTTATATTTTTTTTTTCCAATGAGGGGAAATAATTAATAGGATCATGCATTTATTCTTTCTCAAGTCAATTCATTGAAAAATTCGGCCCTCCCTAATTATTGAAATAGTACTTCTTTTTGTGGATTTAATTAATTGTTTTGGGACATTATTCCAAATTAAATCCAAATCAACGGACCTTAAGTTACGCTACATGAAATTCGAACTCCATCCTTTTATCCTTGGGAGTTTCGAAAATCTCCAATAGGAGATTGGATTATTTTTCATTTGATTTAATTGGTGCTTAATTGACTCTCTTCTTTTGAATTTAATCCAATTAAATCATGTTATATTTTATTTCTTCACCCCAAAATAAATAGAGAGTTGGGATTTTTGCCTTGGCTACTTGAGCCTAATTTTTTTCGGCGCCCCCTCCAATAAATTTTGGAGAATATTTTATTTGTTTCCTAATTTTATGGGAGCCCTTTTGCTATAAAGAAATTACCTAATTTAAATCCTATTCTATTTAATTGGGGATTTAAATAATTTCCTTGTGCTTTCCCCCTCAAATTTTCGTCCACTACACTATTATTTCCTACTTGGAGATTTAATTTATTTTTGTTCCCTTGTTTATGGAATATTCACCTTTATTTCCTAATTTATGAATATCCTCTCCAAGTAAATATTGCTATATTTCCTTGTAATTAAATCAGCAAAATTTTGACTTCCCCACCTTCAAACCACACGCCTACTTTTTATTTTAATTGTGGGAATTTTATTTTTTTTATAAATCTCCCCCAATTTAATTAATTCCTTATGTGTGGAATTTTAAACCTAACAAATAAATAGCAAATAATCAAACCCTAGCCCCCATCCACCTCAAATAAATTCGTCCCCTCTCTTCTCTCCCTCCCCCACACGTTTCTTTTTCCATCTCCCCCACTCTCCCATCTCCAAAAATCCTCCATCCAACTCGTGTTCTTGCAATCCGTTGAAGTTATTTTCGAGAGTTTCCGACGAATCGCTTCATCCATCGTTTCTACCGATTCGTTTTATGTCAAGGAAGGTATATTGCTCACTTCTTATCATCCTATCCGTTTTGACCATGTTATTGAGTCCTACATGCATGTAGAGGGTGTAGGTTCGATAGATCGCAAGTTTTAACGGGAGGGAAAGTGTGCTTCGTAAGAACTTGTTGTTTTTGCGTTGTTGTTTGAAATCATGTGAGTTGGGTCGATTTATTGGGTGAATAATATGAGTTTGTATGCAAATATGTGTATGAGGAACGTGTAAGCATGATTATGTGTTTTCGAGCATGAAAAATCGGTGGTTGTGTTGTGGAAGTTTAAAAACCCTATTTTCGAACTTGAACCAGAAATCTGTGATGCACGACCAGTGACTTATGATCTGTATTTGACCCATCAAACGAACGAATTTTGCTATGAAATTTTTACTGAGTAAACTTCAAGGTGTTTTCTGGTTCTCGTGTGAATTTCAGCCTGTTTTATCGAAAAATGAAGTTTTAATAAATTTTTGAAGTTGACTGCGCAAATCTGCCAGAAACGTGGGTTCTCGCCATGAATTTTTCGTTTTCTGTTTGACTGACCAAATGACCTCCGATTGATGTGATTCTTGAACTATATGAAAATTTTAAGTGTCTTCTGAGTCGTGTTAAATATTTAGCCTTTTGGGCATCGGATGAATTTATGGTGAATTTTTCAAATGAACTGCGCAATACTGTTAGAAATTGTATGTTACGACCAGAGAGTTTAATATGTGATATGACTGACTAAATGACGTGATTTCGGTGTGAAACTTTTCATGTATGAACTTGAATGTGTCTTCTGTATTGTGACCACAATTTAGCTTCTTTTGAGGTCGGGTGAATTTATAGTAATTTTTACAAAACGGTCGCGCAGTTCTGCCAGTTTTCTGCCTTGTTAAAATAACTCTTATTTTCAAGTTTAAAAGTATTGTATGATGCATGTATGTCCAAGGAACGTGTCTAAATGGTGTAAGCACTTGTGATAAGTTGTAATGCGATACGTGTGTCTTTACACCTTTTTGACGTATGTTGGGTTGGGGGATTAAGAAAGACGATGAGAGAGAGACGATAGGACATGCATAGTAATATGTTGAAGTGTGAGGCTGACTTATGTTGTCGTTGACAAGGGGGTTGTGTATTCGTGAACTCTAGGTTCGAGAGTTGCTAAGTTGGGTTGTGAATTGCTAAGCGAACGAGGTGGGCTTTCTTTTCAAACCTCTTTACTTTTCCGAAAAATATTATGTGGAGATATAAGGGTGGTTTAACTGTTATGTCATGCCATGTTGTTTTTTTTGTTATGAGATTGTGTGCCTGATGCCTAGTTCGTATGAGTTTACTCCGTTAGGCTATATGGCTGTGTTGTGAAACGAATTCGGGTCCGAGTAGGGCCGTAAACCCTATCGGGCTGTGTACACTGGTGGGATCGCGAGCCGTCCTTGCAAGTCGGCCGGTCTCGTGGCGAATAGTGTGGCCACACTATCGTCGCACTGTGATGTGATTGATGGATTGATGAGAAAAGTGGGGAGATAAATTGTCTGGCCAGACTTGAATATTTTTGTGTTTCTCGTGATATTTTCTTACTACATAAAACTCGAGATCACTGGTATTGATGACATAACTATTATTAAAATGTGTTCGGCATGAGCCCATTGAGTACAACAAGTACTCAACCCTGCATATTATTTTCTTATGTGCAGGTTGAGCGGGATGTTGCGGTGGATGTTGAGCTGGCTTAAGTACTTAGGATGCGTTGTGTTGTCATACATAGGCGTCGTCCTTGACTCTCCTTGAACCGTATTTTCCGCTGCTATAACTTGAACTATGACTCAAGACTTAATCTTTCCTTTATGTTTTGTGTGTGAACATGTATGGTTGTGATAAGTTTTAAACTAGTGTTTACATTGTCTTTTGAAAATTTTATTCTTCGAGATTTAAGTTAAGTATTTGTTCAACTTTAGTTAGTTGATGTATTTCTTAAGTCTAATTTTTTCCGTTGTCCTTTTTAAAAGTATTTTACCTTATGTCGTTTCAAAAAAAAATGTTAACTTTAAACTCTTTCAACTAAGTTGTTTTCTTCCTTTAAGTTAATCAAGATGTTCTTTTTAAATTGTTATCCATGCATGTCGGTCACGATCGCCGCGTTGTGGTACCCTTGTATGGGCGGTCGTGACACTTCTCAAATATAAATGGTATGAACTAGAATGTGGTTTCCAATATTATCGCCACCTACTCTGTGGGGACAATAATCCTAAGAAACTACGAGATTCAGAAGTTCACACAGGATTTATGAGATAGCTTGATCTTGTTAGCAGCACATAAGCATTATTATGGGAGTGTGTTGTAGAAATGAGATTCTGTAATGCTAAATCGGTGGTCTTGCTTAGGCAACATTAGGCGGCCATGCCACTCTGTGGTCTCTTGACTATTCGTCGGTGTTGTGACCAGTAATATTGTAAGATTTTAATGCGTATTGACTTCCTCTGGAGGGTACAAAATTTTAATTTTACAGTTGTAAGATTTTAAAAAGTTTTATGGTTAATCTAATCAAATTTCTTACATAAGTTTATGACAAATAGTAAAATATTCTGTTTTGCAGTGCAATTCAAATCGTCACAATGTCGTTCAATCCTCTTTCTGCAATTCTCAAAGAAAACAAACTCGAGGGCCAAAATTACATAGAATGGAAACAAAATTTGGACATCGTTCTTACAGCTGAAGAGTACAACTTTGTGCTCACAACCCCGCGACCTCTAGTACCGGCGGCTAACGCTGCGGTAGGACTCAGAGATGCACATAGAAAGTGGCATAAGGCGAATGAGATGGCTAAGTGCTACATGTTGGCATCTATGTCTTCAGTACTCAAGCATCAGCATTCTGCCATGGAAACTGCCACTGCAATTATGCAGAATCTCAAGAATCTTTTTGGTACTCAGAATCGAACGGATAAGTCCCAAGCCTTTCGGAGTATTATGTCGAAGACAATGAAGGAAGGCTCGTCTGTGAGGGACCATGTCCTCGAGATGATGGGCCACCTCAACCAGATTGAGGTGTTGGGAGGGACGATCGATCCCGAGTCCCAGGTAACAATCATCCTTCAAAGTCTTCCCCCTAGCTTCCAGCAGTTCAAGCTCAATTTTGAGATGAACCAAAGGAATTACACATTGGCAGAACTATTGACTGAACTTCAGTCAGCAGAGGACTTATGGTCCAGGCTAAGGCTTCCATGATGACTTCGGCACCGCGTTCCACTGGCTTCAAGCCTAGCAAAGGAAAAAGGAAGGCACCGAACTCAGAATCGGGCAAAGTGGCTAAGGGAAAGAAGAAGAAAAGGGCAAATAAGAAGCCCTCGGGGAAGTGTTTCAAGTGTGGAGAAAAGGGGCATTGGAAGCCAGACTGTCCTAAAAGGAGCAAGGCTACAGGTATGCACCAAGCTTTAGTAGTTGAGTCATGTTTGACTTTGACATCTACTTGCACTTGGGTTATTGACACAGGAGCCACTGATCATATTTGTTTTGATCCTGACTTAATGCAGGTGACAAGAAAGCTACATGATCGTGAGATCGAAGTCCAGCTGGGCGACGCTACCAAAGTGACGGCCGTTGCAGTGGGAGACATTTATTTGCGTTTTAGTAGTGATAGATTTTTTATTTTGAAGAATGTTTTGTTGATACCTTCTTTTAGAAGAAATTTAATTTCAGTTTCTAAATTGGTTTTTGATGGATATTCGATTTCTTTTAATGACAACTGCGTTATTAAGAAAGATGGTTCTTATATCTGTCGTGGTATCATGGAAAACAATCTGTACACAATCACTTCTACACAATTTAATAATCGCAAATCAGAACTCAATACAACATCAAAAATTTCAAAGAAACGAAAGGAACCTTCAAGTTCAATGAACGAAACGTACTTATGGCACCTTAGACTTGGTCATGCAAATGAAAGGAGGATTCATTCTCTTGTTCAACAAGATCTTATTAAAGGTCTAAAGAGCAACCTTTTCATAAGTGTGAGCCATGCTTAGAAGGTAAGATGACCAAGGGGCCTTTTAAGATTAAGGGTAATAGTGCCAAGGAAGTACTTGAGCTTGTTCATTCCGATGTATGTGGACCAATGTCTACGGAGGCAAGAGGTGGTTTTCGATACTTCATCATATTTATTGATGACTTCTCGAAAATTGGATATGTCTATTTGATGCGTCACAAGTCACAGTCTTTTGACAAGTTTAAAGACTTTAAGATTCTTGTGGAGAAGTATCATGGAAAGAATATCAAAAGCCTACGATCTGATCGTGGAGGCGAATACCTCAGTGCCGAATTTTTGGACTACTTATCGGAGTCGGGTATTGAATCCCAACTGACTGCCCCGGGCACGCCCCAGCAGAACGGCGTGGCTGAAAGAAGGAACATGACCTTGTTAAATATGGTTCGATCGATGATGAGTTATGCACGTCTGCCTATTTCGTTTTAGGGACATGCCTTGCTTTCTGCAACCCATATTTTAGACAATTTACCATCAAAATCCGTACCTACTACTCCTTATGAGTTGTGGACTGGGCGCAAGCCAAATCTAGCACATCTCAAGATTTGGGGTTGCCCGGCTCATGTATTGGAAAATGATCCAACTAAGCTAGGATCAAGGATAGAGGTATGTTTGTTTATAGGATACCCTAAAGGGACGAAAGGTTATGAATTCTTTAGTCTCCGAGACAAGAAAGTCATTGTGAGTACTTATGCGACATTCTTAGAGGAAGACTATGTAATGAATCATAAACCCAGCAGTGAAGTGGCTCTTGATGAGCTAACTTCTGTCACAAGTTCCATTAACCAAAAACAAGTACCAAGTGTACAAACTATTCCCGAAACTTCAACTTCTACTCAAAATATTGTAGTGCCGCGCCGCAGTGGGAGGGTCTCGCATGAGCCCGACAGATACATTGGTTTGGGAGAATCTATGGATCACTCCTCGGACAACAATGTATTAGATCCCTGGAACTTTGCGAAGGCGCAGGCAGATGTCGATCATTGCGAATGGGTGAAAGCAATGGATTCGGAACTACAATCTATGATAGACAAAGACGTCTATGATTTATCCGTCCTACCCGAAGGCTATACTGCCATTGGGAGCAAGTGGATATATAAGCGTAAACGTGGACCCGATGGACGAGTTAAAGTCTTTAAGGCAAGACTAGTGGCCAAGGGGTATACCCAAAAGGAAGGCGTCGATTATGACGAGACCTTCTCCCCAGTGGCCATGCTCAAATCGATCCGGATACTATTGTCTATTGCAGCTTATATGGATTGAGATGTATGGCAGATGGACGTTAAGACTGCGTTTCTAAACGGCGGTCTTGAGGAGACCATCTACATGGAACAACCAGAAGGATATGCCATAAAGGGCAAAGAACACATGGTTTGGAAGCTTAAGAAGGCCATTTATGGCCTCAAGCAAGCATCAAGATCGTGGAACCAATGTTTCGATCAAACTGTTCGCATGTTTGGATTCGAAAAGTGCCCAAGTGAAAGCTGCGTGTATAAGAAAGTTGATAAGGGGAATGTGGTGTTTTTGGTTTTATATGTAGATGACATTCTTCTAATTGGAAACAATATAAAGATGTTGTCATCAGTACGAAAATGGTTGTCGAACCAGTTCGAGATGAAGGATATAGGAGACGCGGGACACATCCTCGGGATCAAGGTTCTTCGGAATCGAGAAAAGAAGATGTCGGCTTATCTCAAGAACCTTACATCAACACAGTACTTAGTCGTTTTAGCATGCAGGACGCCAAGAAAGGTTTCTTACCTTTTAGACACGACATCCATATATCTCAAAAGATGTGCCCTAAAACGCCGTCTGAGATTCAAGCAATGAGAAGGATTCCATACGCATCGGCAGTTGGAAGTCTCATGTATGCTATGCTTTGTACTAGACCTGATATTTGCTTTGTTGTTGGCATGGTGGCAAGATATCAGTCGAATCCAGGCCAAGGACATTGGACTGCCGTAAAGAACATACTCAAGTACCTTAAACGGACTAAGGACTATGCTCTAGTTTACAATGCAGTCGAGCTTTGTCCTTTGGGATATACTGACTCAGACTTTCAAGCTGATCAGGACTCAAGAAAATCTACTTCAGGATATGTGTTCACCTTAGGAGGTGGAGCCGTAATTTGGAAGAGTGTGAAGCAGAAATGCATCGCGGACTCGACCATGGAAGCCGACTATGTGGCCGCTTCGGAGGCTGCAAAAGAGGCTGTATGGTTCAAGAACTTCCTTATGGATTTAGGTGTGGTTTTGAATCTGCCCAAGAGCATCACCATTTATTGTGACCATTCTGGTGCTGTGGCAAACTCGAAAGAACCAAGAGCTCACAAAGCGAGCAAACACATAGAGCGGAAGTATCATATCATCAGGGATATAGTGCAGAGAGGAGACATATAAGTGGTCAAGATTGCGTCAGAGAACAACCTGGCAGATCCTTTTACAAAGGCTTTGGCGGTGAAACCGTTCGAGTCCCAAGTTGAAGGGATGGGCGTTCGACTCATTCAAGACCTCAACTCGCTTTCAGTATAAGTGGGAGAAATTTTAGACGTGTGCACTACCATTTTGTATACTCGAAAGCTGTTTTGAGTATAAGTGGGAGATTGTTAGGGTTTTGTATACTAGAAATCACCTTTCGAGTGATTGGATACTGTAAAACTCTAATTGTTATTTTCCAATAAATGCAACAGAGTATTTTTTGTCATAATGTTGTTATGTTTTACATTTAATGGTTGTTTATTGCATAATTAAATGTATAAGCAAATGTAACAAAGTCTAAGTCTTTGTTTTAGTAGACCCGTTGTGGGCGTCGTCCAATTTAAGGTAACACGGTCAGTTCTAAACAAAGAAAAATAAGAATTTCACAACCTAGATAGGCCTAGACTACCTATCGTGAAAGGTTGCAATGCCAGTCTGATTATTTCTAAGCTTTATTGAAATAAGATGACGTTGGTGTGGTATAGCACTGAATGGATCTAACAGGAAGACGAGTCTTTATGCTTTCTACTGAAAGACGAGGTCTTGATAATTAATTTCTTAATCAATGTACGTTAGCATTGAGCATACGATATTGAGTATCTACTACTTTGACTTACCAAAGGTGCGGATTTTTCGTCACCCAACGATCCAGGTATATTGGGTAGTGGCGATCATTATCTAGCGGTGCTAGGATTGCTATTACGTTGAATCGTGCGCGAGGGGAGTCTCGTTTGATAACATCCACAAGAGGAGATCGAAACAAGGTTTTATTATTCGGAACCTAGCTAGTTGGAGTTTAATTACTCCATGAATAATAAATAAGAGTTTCTTGCTAAGTCCACTCTTGGAGATTAAAATATGTTAATTAATTAAGTCCATAGCAGACAATAATTAATTAATGGATGTTTCTATCTTAAGCGCGGGAAATAAATTAAATGCAATTAAAGGAAACTCGGAATACTTGTAATTTTGGATTTGGAAGGCAGTGCAATATTACTTCTGTAGTGGCTGCTTGTAATATTCCAATATAAGCTTATATTAAATTGTGGGTTCAATTTAATTGGTAAAAAGCTAATTGGGTGAGGCCTGTTCCAAATTCTTTCTTAGATCCCTGACTGGGCCCAATATGTGACTTAATATAAATAAGAGAATAAAGGAGACAGAAAATACACATTATTACTCTATCCAATTTTCGTCCCCCTCTAAGAAAGAGAGAGCTCGAAATTTTGCCTCCTCCGTGAGCTAAGTTCTGTCTTCATTATTCAAGTCCTAGTACGTTGGTGAGATTTGCCCACACAAATATCAGCATATAGTCCGGGACACCAGTCAGAAGATCCAAGGTCGAGTATTGAAGATCTTCACGTGGAGACGGAGCAAGCCATCATCGATTCTTGATTGAATCAACGAGGTAAATTGGCTAATTCTGTAGTAAGCATGTTTTAGGGATTTTATATGCTAAAGCATGTTTTAATTCAAGTTATGAGCATGATACATGTGATAATTACGCGAATAGAATTTGTCTAAATAATCTGCTAAATAGATCAAATTTATGTGATCATTAAATGTTGCACGCTTCCGCTGCCAACCCCTTCAGTATCAGGGTAGTGCCCTAGGGGTTCTAAGTTTAAAATATAAACTGTAAAAACAAAAACAAATGAGTCAAGAGACCAAAGATTTGAACTTTTTATTTTGCCACTAGATACCTCACTTGGTCAAGTGGCGACTTTTTATTTTCTAACTTTCGACTTACCGGGTCAGGTTACAACTTTTTCCTGCCCTCTTTTTTCTCAACTTTTCTCGATATATAATTATTTTTTTTACTTGATTTCTGACTTGATTAGTCTGATTTACTAACTCGCTCAACCGGTTGTTAGGATTGGTATACTGAAAAGCATATTTCGAGCATGTTGCACGGATAGAATTGCTTGTATACAATAAACTCTACAATCCACTTTTAACCTAAGGCGAGAATAATTAATTTTATCGCATTGGTGTTTGCTTATTCATTTATAAGATGTTTCTCAAACATTTAAATGTATAAGAAGCAAATAAGTCTAATTCCTCTGCATAGTAGACTGGTCGTGAACGACGTTCACAGAAGGTGACGCAGTCGGTCATTTGTAGAAGAGAAATAGAATTTCACAACCCAGATAGGCTTTGGCTACCTATCGTGAAAGGTTGCAGTGTCAGTTCGCATGTTTCCTCACCTTAGGAAATAAATGACACTGGTGTGGTATAGCACTGAAGGATCTAACAGTTGAGATAAGTCTTTCTTGCTATTTACTGAAAGACAAGGTCTCGGTGATTGTTATTTCTTAATCATTGTTGACATAACATTGAGCATACGATATTGATTATGCACTACTTTGATTTACCAAATGGTGCGAATTTTTCGCAATCCAAGAATCCTGGTATCTTGGGTAGTGGTGATCAATGTCTAGAGGTGCTAGTATTGTCCAGTTTGATAATATCCTCAAGAGGTGATCGAAAAAGGTTTTATTATTCAGAAACCAGGCCGGTTGGAATTTATTCCAGAATAATAAATAAAGATTTTGAACTAGACAACTCTTGGAAAAAGATATTAATTAATTAAAGTCAAATAGCAGACTTAAATTAATT
Organism: Salvia splendens; assembly: GCF_004379255.2. Classification (NCBI taxonomy): domain Eukaryota; kingdom Viridiplantae; phylum Streptophyta; class Magnoliopsida; order Lamiales; family Lamiaceae; genus Salvia; species Salvia splendens. The sequence continues at coordinate 16,271,864 of NC_056048.1, read as the reverse complement.
ATTGGATATTTATATCTTAAACACGGGAAATAATAAGTTAAAGAGGTAAAGCCCGGATTACTCGTAATTTGGGATTGGACGGGCAGTCAATATTATTATACTATAGTGGATGATAATAATATTCTATTGGACTTGTATTAAATTGGGGCTCAATTTAATTAGTAAAAGTCCAACAGGTTTGGCCCAAGTCCAACCTCCATGGATCCCTAATCTGACCAATCATAACTCTATATAAAAGGAGATTAGAAAGGAGATTCAATAACAATTTAAGTGTTAATTTTCGTGCTCCCCTGTGGGAGTGGACGAAAAATCAGTTTTTGACAAAACTGATATTCTGTCTTCTTTCTAATCAAGCCCTTTTCGATTCTGACAAGCTTTGCCCACCCAAAGGTCATTATCTGAGTTCGGGATACAGATTAGAAGGTTCGTGGTTGAGTACGAAGAACATCACGTGGAGAAGGTGCAAGCAATCGACGATTCTTTGGAGAATCAGATCGGTAATTCTAAACCGTAGAAATTCATGTTTTAGGTTTTAATTCCTTTTACATGAATTATGTGCGTTCTTGGATGCAATTCTTTGTTTAACATGTAGTTAATTGATCCCATAATCGGTCAAATAGATCTTTAATTATGATTTGTTTGTGAATGCATAACTTCCGCTGTGCAAGGGGCTCCAAACCCCAACAATTGGTATCAGAGCCAATTTTTGGCTCTGATTATGTGGATTAATTTCATGTTATGTAAATTGCTTGAACGCATGAGTTTCTTCATTTCGTGTTGTTATTTGTATCGTTTCAATAGTGATAAATGCAAAGAACACGAAGAAGAGTTTGAGCGGCAGCAACTCACGCCGATTTGCCAAGCTAGGGTTTTTGACCTTTTCCCAAATTTTGATAACTTGGCGTGAATATTGGATACAATATTCAATGTATGTAGTCATGATATAATGATTACATGTTGTTTGCGAGAATTTTGATTCCCAAATAATGAATGCATGAATAATTACTAGATAACTTCTTGTAATTTGTTTTAATTGTTGTCGTGCATATTATTTGTTCGAATCAAATTGTCGCGCTTGTGACATCAAGAATCAGTCACAATGCGAGTTCGCTGAAAGAGAATTGAGAGAACAACTTCGACTGCTTGAATTAACAATCGGGCAGCAGTTCAGAGACGCAAGGCAGCGGCCAGACAGCAAAAGCAGTTCAACATGATGTGGCTAAGGACGGCGATCTGCGCGTGTGCAGCGCCGGCGGCTACGGGGACATGACGGACATTGGCTGTGGTGAAGCAGCTGCAGCAGCAGCCATGAATTGGGCAACCTCCGTACTAGGGTAGTTTGGGTTCAGGTTGGACAGTTTCGTTTCAGCCGAGAGCAGCCCAAGAGACTTCCCAGGCGGTCTGATCAGTGGCTCAAAAGGGCGATCTGAGTGGGAGCCCGGCGGCGGTTCCCAAGCTCGTGGGGCTGCGTTGAAAATTTTTCAAATTAGTTAGGGTTTCCTCAACCTTAGGAACTAATTTGGAGAAAATATTCAAAATTAGTAAGGGTTTTCATAATCCTAGAAATTAGTTTTTAATATATTTCAAGATATAATTTAGAATAAGTTTTGAATATATCAATTTAATTGGATTATCTAAAATTTAATTTTTTAATTAAATTATGGATTAATTAAATTTTTATCCTTATTTTATGGATTTGGATAGACTAAATTCTATCTAGATAAATCCTACATAAATTAGGATAATAATAATTTATTTTATTTTTTCTTATGGATTTATATAGATTTAATTCTATGTGAATAAATCCTGGATAGACTAGATAAATAGTTAATTATGTTTGGATTTTATCCTTATTATATGGATTTAGATATATTTAATTATATCTAGATAAATCCTAGATAAATTTGGTAATAATTAATTTTATTGTCTTATGAATTTATATAGATTTAATTCTATGTGGATAAATCTTAGATAGACTAAGATAAATTTTAATTATGTTTATCCATATCTTGTAGATATTGGTAGATCTATATCTATCCAGAATATATCTTAGTATATTTGGATAATTAAAATCCATGTTTATCTTTATCTTGTGGATATTTATAGAATTAATTCTATTTAGAAAATATCCTAGTAGATTTAGATAATTAAATGTATCTCTATCTTATAGATATTGATAGATTTATATCTATCTAGACTATATCTTAGAAGATTTAGATAATTGTTAATCCAGTATTGTAATTATCTTTTGAATTTAAGATAGATTTAGTTTTATCTAGTTAAATCCTAGTTGAATTAATTAATATTAATTCTAGTTTATCCTAATTTTATGGATATAAATAGATTTTTTTCTAATTAGAAAATATCCTAGATAAATTTGGATAAAGATAATACAAGATAATCCCAATCTAATTGGATTTTGATAAACTTAATTTTATCTAGAATAAATCCTAATAGATATGATATATTCTAGTTTCTTATTCTAAATAATCTAAGATTCTTTAAATCTTGGAATGATTGGATTTTATCTTCGTCTCATGGATTTGGAGAAATTTGTTTTTATCCTGAAATATCCTGGTAAGATTTAGATAATGATAATCCAAGGTCAGTTTTATCTTGAATTTTAGGATTTGATTTTATCCATGTAAAATCTAGAATAATCCTAAGAGTATTTAGATAGATTCAATTCTATCTAGATAAATCCTAAATTAGTTTGGATAGACATTATCCAAATAAATCGTATCAAATCCGAAATTCCTATTTTGGATAAGATAAGGAATTAATTATTTAATTAAATCTCCCTAGATTTATTAAATAATTTCAATAATTATCCAGTGAGATTAATTATCATATTATTAAATAGATTTATCTATTTATTTGGTGTTAATCTGTTCTAAGTGGATTATCTGTCTTAGCTACTTATGTGATGATTATGCAAAAACCATGTTTAAAATGACTAAGCGATAATTACAACAGTGCGTTGTATATGGTCTCCATAAATTGGTCTATATATGAAGCAATTTCTTATATTATCGCGACCCACCTTAGTGGGAGCAATAATCCTACGAAATAGCAAGTTCATAAGATTAGACTTCTTAATGGTAAATTGTTTAATCTGGAAGCATGTTTCTAATATTATCGCGACCCACCCTAGTGGGAGCCATAATCCTACGAAATTGCAAGTTCATATGTTTAAACATATTTATAAGATAGTTATGGAATTTTGTTAGTGGCGTGCGACCTTCCCTAGAAGGAGTATCAAAACAGAAACGAAATTCCTAGATGCTAATATTTATGGTTAAAGCTTAGGCAATATTTGGCGGCCATGCCACCTTAGTGGTCTCTGGACTATTCGTTGGTATTGTGACCAGGAAATTGTTGGAATCCGAATTTGTATGACCTCCCTAGAGGCGTACTTATTTTGGTTTTGACAGTTGCGAGATACATACATTGTTTTGTGGTTGATTGCAATTATGTATCAAGCATAGTATGTGATAAATAGTTTTATTTCTTCTCAGCCAAAATTCTTAATAATGTCTGCGAACCTTAAAGAAATCAAACTCGAAGGCCAAAATTATGTAGACTGGAAATATAAAATGGATAAGATTCTCATTGCTGAAAACTTAAAGTTTGTATTCACCAATTCATGTCCTCTATTTCTTTGACAAAATTCTATAAAGAAAGTTTAAGAATGCATTTAATGCATGTGCCTGACAAGTTCTTTGAGATAGAAGGTCAAACTACTTTCTTTTAAGTAGCAAGACACGTCTTGGTTTATATTGATGAAACAGGAATATCCAATAAGGACGATGTCCAGATTCTATTGGAATATCCACAAGAGATAGAATGTTTTGAGGAATCTTCTGATTCAGTTATTCAAATAGTTTCTACACTCAGTTCATCACCAAATGTAATAGGAAGTGAGTACAAGAAGGTTGTTACTGAAAAGTTGGAAACCTTCAGCATTGTATTCACTTTATTACTTTTGGAGGAAGATAACATGATAGCTGACGAATTCATCAAGGCTGCATCTTTCCTATGTCTTAGTTCAATCGAACAGAAGACTAGTAATGGAAAGAGGGAAGAGCTGAATTGTCATCAATGAAAGCTATAAAGGCACGAAAAATTGGGTGAAAAGGCAAAAGAGAAGATGCATTGTGAGTCGGATTGACCTCTTCTACAGAAGGACAATGACTTAGATAACAATGCAATTTCTAAAAGAGAGATCTAGATCCAGTTGGGCAGTTGTTGCAGTGGGAGCTATTTTTTATGCTCACTTTATTGTTTTGTTTTGATGTATAAGACTTTGTTTTATTGGTACAGTTTAGTGATGAAATGATGTTCGATGTCATTTGATAATGCATGCATTATTGAGAAATGTGGATCGAATATCTATCATAGTACCATAGAAAAACAAATTATACATCATAGTATCTAAACAATATAATTGCAAAAAGATTGAGTTTAACACCACAGTTCAACTTCTTAAACAATGAATGATAAAGTATTTATGGTACTTAATCATAAAGCCAAGAAAGTACTTAGTAATTGTTCAAACTGATTTTGTCTAACTCAAGTGACTATCAAGATTTTAATAGCTTACTTGTTAAATAGCTTGAAAGTCAAGTAAGTCTGGTTGATACACAATAAGTTAGAATCTTTTGGTGGTTCAAGGATTCAGAATACTTATAGAGGTGCGACATAGAAAGACTAGCAAGTCTTAATGGCTTATACCATAGGAGACGAGCAATGAGTTAAGATCAGTAGTGGGAGCTAAATCCTAGTTGACTACTCCAAGCATTCTTCTAAAGAATGAGATAGTCATATAAGAAGATATCGAAGTCTCTTGAAGACAAGTTCGATAAGTGAACAGATTTACTCAATAACACCTTATCATTGATGGGATATACGTTGGAAACAACGAGTTATACCTTAAAGAAACTATCATAACATCCGTAGCTTCTACAACACACGAGTTATGGACTAGAGGTAAGTTTAGTCCAACACATCTCAAGGTGTGGAGTTATTCCAAGACATGTTTTGGAAAATGTATCCATGTAATTGGAGTTGTGTACTGAGGTATGTTTTAAGGTTGTCCCAAATGATAGAAAAGGTACAAGTTCTATAATCTTCACGGCAAGATATGTGTTTGTTTACACGAATACTAGATTCCTTGATGAAGATTATGAGGAGAACTAGAAGCCTAACAAACATGATAATTCTCAAGATAATGAGAATATCTATTTCCCATCTTAACCAAGAAGTCATACCATTAGAAACTTATGCACTAAGAAAATCAACGTTTGTACCTAAGGTTGTAAGAGTCGTGTCGTAGTGGGAGCGTTCTTTGCGAACATAATAAGTTCATAGGTCTAAAAGAGTCTTAAGACTCAGTTTTAGATCAACTTGAACATAATCCCTGTAACTACAAGGACGCAATGACTTATTCAGATAATCATTCTTGATAAGATGATAGATTCTGAATAATAATCTTAAATAGACAAGAATGTTTGCAAGACTTGCGATACTACCCATAGACTATTTCAGTCAGTGGGAGCTAGTGGACCTGCAAGTGTAAGCATGGATCTCAGAAGGCTAGAAAAATGGCAAAGGGTTATACCCAGAGAATTATATTCTCGCCTGCCATTTTTGCCTAAGTCGATCTGTATATTGTCTATTGTAGCCTACATAAATTAGGATGTATGTACTATGATTGCCAAGACAGTTTTCTTTAAGTACAAGTCTTGAGGAGATCATCTGCATGGAACATCTTAATGGTTATGTAATACAGGGCAAGAAAGTTGAAAGTGCACTATATTTAATATTCTTGGTACTCTACGATGATGACATCTATAAAAGTTGATAAACAACTAAGAGGGTTATCTAGCGTAGGAAATTGGTCGTCTAGCCAGTTTAAGGATGATGGATTTAAGATAATCTAGTTACATTATAAGCATCTGTGTCATTAGATTGCTAGAAAAAGAATGTATGTTTTCTTAAAGAATCCTACATCTACACAATACTTAGACACTTTAGCATTGAAAATTCTAAGAAAAAGTTTTTCTTTTTCTAGACGGAATTATTTTGTCTCTAGTCAAGTGTTTTTCGACATTGAATGAGATCAAGAAGAATGGGACAAGTTCCATAATTGGAAGTCTTATATATGCTATGAAGTGTATTAAGTTAGATATTAGCTTTGCCGTTGGCATAAAAGCATGATATCATTTTAACCATGGCCAAGGACATTGGATTGGGTAAAGAATATACTATAGTACTTGAAGAAGACTAAACAGTATGCTCTAGTTTACCAGACATCCATGTTATGTCCTTTAGGTTACATCGACTCGATTTTATAATTGATCGGTGATCTAGTCATCCTCTGACTATGTGTTCACTTTAGGAGTTGAACACTGAGACATGAAGGAGTGTTGATTAAATCATAGACTCCATCATGAAAATTACAAGTGTGGTTTCATCGGAAACTACTAAGGTAGTTGCTCATCTCAGTAACATCCTAATAGCTTTGACCGTGATTCTGAGTAGGTGTATGAGTATTATATTTTGTTATAATTGCTCTAGTCATATGTCTAACTCGAGGGAAACACGATCTGATAAAGCTAAGCAATCACATAGAGATGAAGTATGAAATTAATTAAGGATTAAGTGCGCAGCAAGACGTTATGGTTTCCAAGATATCATCAGAGAACAACCTAGCAGAACTTTTCACAAAATCCCTATATGGCAACATGTTTTACACATGAAGTAAAAAGTAGGGTAGTTCGACGTATCATGGCCCGAGACCTGCTTAGAGTATAAGTGGGAGAGTTTTGGCAGTGGGTATACTCGAAAGCATGATTTTGAGTATAAGTGGGAGATTGTTAGGATTGGTATACTGAAAAGCATATTTCGAGCATGTTGCACGGATAGAATTGCTTGTATACAATAAACTCTACAATCCACTTTTAACCCAAGGCGAGAATAATTAATTTTATCGCATTGGTGTTTGCTTATGCATTTATAAGATGTTTCTCAAACATTTAAATGTATAAGAAGCAAATAAGTCTAATTCTTCTGCATAGTAGACTGGTCGTGAACGACGTTCACAGAAGGTGACGCAGTCGGTCCTTTGTAGAAGAGAAATAGAATTTCACAACCCAGATAGGCTTTGGCTACCTATCGTGAAAGGTTGCAGTGTCAGTCCGCATGTTTCCTCACCTTAGGAAATAAATGACACTGGTGTGGTATAGCACTGAAGGATCTAGCAGTTGAGATAAGTCTTTCTTGCTATTTACTGAAAGTCGAGGTCTCGGTGATTGTTATTTCTTAATGATTGTTGACATAACATTGAGCATACGATATTGATTATGCACTACTTTGATTTATCAAATGGTGCGGATTTTTCACAATCCAAGAATCCTGGTATCTTGGGTAATGGTGATTAATGTCTAGAGGTGCTAGTATTGTTATTGCAATGAATCGTGTGCTGGGTGAGTCCAGTTTGATAATATCCTCAAGAGGTGATCGAAAAAGGTTTTATTATTCAGAAACCAGGCCGGTTGGAATTTATTCCAGAATAATAAATAAAGATTTTGAACTAGACAAGTCTTGGAAAAAGATATCAATTAATTAAAGTCAAATAGCAGACTTAAATTAATTAATGGATATTTATATCTTAAACACGGGAAATAATAAGTTAAAGAGGTAAAGCCCGGATTACTCGTAATTTGGGATTGGACGGGCAATCAATATTATTATACTATAGTGGATGATAATAATATTCTATTGGACTTGTATTATATCGGGGCTCAATTTAATTAGTAAAAGTCCAACAGGTTTGGCCCAAGTCCAACTTCCATGGATCCCTAATCTGGCCCATCATAAATCTATATAAAAGGAGTTTAGAAAGGAGATTCAATGACAATTTAAGTGTTAATTTTCGTGCTCCCCTGTGGGAGTGGACGAAAAATCGGTTTTTGACAAAACTGATATTCTGTCTTCTTTCTAATCAAGCCCTTTTCGATTCTGACAAGCTTTGCCCACCCAAAGGTCATTATCTGAGTTCGGGATACAGATTAGAAGATTCGTGGTTGAGTACGAAGAACATCACGTGGAGAAGGTGCAAGCAATCGACGATTCTTTAGAGAATCAGATCGGTAATTCTAACCGTAGAAATTCATGTTTTAGGTTTTAATTCCTTTTACATGAATTATGTGCGTTCTTGGATGCAATTCTGTGTTTAACATGTAGTTAATTGATCCCATAATCGGTCAAATAGATCTTTAATTATGATTTGTTTGTGAATGCATAACTTCCGCTGTGCAAGGGGCTCCAAACCCCAACACCCGTCTACCCTTTTATTTTTACTTTCTATCGTACTACCCCTTACTTTAAAATGACTCATCTCTTGACCTCTTTTCCTCACGTGTTTATAAAAGAAAAGAAAAAGTGTATGGATATGGGTTATGGTTTCAAAAGAACGGGTCAAAGTGTATGGGCTCAACTTGGCTAACTACGGGGTGCCTTGCTTGACGAGGTGGGTTCGTGGAGCGAAAGAAGAAAAGGCTCAAAATGGTTAAGTCATAATGCCTTTAGTGCTTACTACTTGTGCAATTTTCATCTAAATATAAAAAATTCAGCCTCTCGTAAAATCTTTTTCTTTGTAAAAATAGTAGAAAGTGTTCTACTTTGGCTTATAACTCACATATAGAGAGACTTCACAGTAAGATTAAAAAATTTATCCGGTGTGTGCATTGGCATGATGGTACGAGGGTCTGCCCATTTTGAATTTCGCATCCTGGGTATCAGTTTGAGTTGACACTGGAAGAGTAGCGCTTTCTGCCCCACTATGAGCTCTTCCTTTCTCAAAGCGGGGTCGAGTCTGCGTTGTCGATCAAGGTGGGGTGTCACTCCTTCTTCTAACATGACGGGATGCACGCACAGATCTGGGTTAATCTCTATCAAGTCTGGTGTTTTCCACTTGACCACCTCTTGACCCAGCCTCAGTTCTTCCAACAATTGTCCTCCCTGTCCTTGAAGATTTTGTTTGACTGGTTTTTGATACATCTGGTTGGATAGGCTCTTGAGGGTAACTGGCGATGCAGGTAAAGACAATAGTTGCCTTGTAGGCGCGGTACTTTCCTTCAACATTCTTCTCAATGGGGGAGCTTGGTCAGGTGGTTTTTCGACCCTTGCCGGTTGAGTGATCTCTTTTGACTCGGTTGGTCATGGCGGCTTACAGAATTGCCCTTTCAATGGCTTGATCATCCATTTCCCCAGTCATCGTTGCATCGAACCATTCAACTGCTTCCTTCTTAAGCTGTTCATCTTCAATGGAATCAGTGGACGGTGTTTTGAAGAGTTCCTTTTCTAGATTCCTTTGCTCCCAAGGTCTGATAGTACCTACTGATTGTATGCTATCACTGTCCTGTGAATTTCTCACAGCTTCATCAATGTCGAATGTATGCCGTTCTCCATTAAAATCCAGACTCATCGTCCCATGGCGGACGTCAATGACTGTGCTGGGTGTAGATAGGAATGGCCTTCCCAAAAGGACTCCAATAGACTCATCCGCTCCTCGCTCTGTCATCTTTATGACGAAGAAGTCGGCGGGGTACATGAATTTTTTTACCTTGACGATTTCATCTTTCAGAATTCCCTCTGGGTGAACGTAAGACCTGTTTGCTAGCCGTATCACCATACCAGTTTTGACAAGCTTAGCTTTTCCCAGCTTTTCGTATATAGAATACGGCATAACATTGATGGAAGCCCCTAGATCGCACATTGCGTGCTCCACTCGAACGTCTCTGATCGAAATTTGGAGAGTGAACACCCCTGGGTCAGTCTTCTTTGGTGGAAGATCACTTGGTTGGATCACCATGGTTACATTTTCTGCTTCGACCATCCTCCCCTTCTCAGGTACCTATTCAAGGGTACTAGACTCTCCTTCTTTTGTGACTTGATCAAGGGCGCTGGACTCAGAGCCTTCTTCATGATTGGATCCGTCTGCGGGTGCTGGAGAACTCGCAGACGGGCTTTGATAAATAATCCGAAGGCCGTTTTAATTAGTTGAAATTGTAAGTTAGAGAGAGACACCCCCGCCTTCTCTACTCTCTTACGGCCCACCCTCGTCGGCGGTCCCCCCACACGCCCCCCGCCTCCACCAGCCACCCACCACCCCCCCCGACCTCGGTCTCTCACTCCAAACCACTCCTCCTTGCCCTAGGCACGCACAAAGCTCCGGTGCGGCCGATGTCTCGACTTTCCCTCTCGATCATGCCGGAGCTCCCGCCGGACCCCCTCGGAGTCCGAAGAACCCCGTACCATCTCGGACCAGCTAATGGTCCTCCGGTCAGCTGAGGATCCTCTCTCGGATCAGCCAATGACATTCACGTCGGAAGAGGCTCCCTCCATAAACCCCCCCTCTAAGGAAACGTCGAGGAAAACCTTGAAAATGAAGGTGAAGGAACGAAAAAGTACACCAGCCCCTCCCACCTAAGGCACTGGTCGGAAAAGGTTCGTACCCTCTCCGATGCCGGAAGACAAGCAACTAAGGAAGAAGATTGACTTCGGGGCCGAAGGGAGCTTGCCGGTCGGAAGTCCAAAATGCAAAGGCCCCATCTTCCCGACGCCGATGGAACCCCCCTAATCCCAATGGTGAAGATGAATCTAAGAGCAACGAAGAACTTGTCGGCGCCGGAACTGATGGTGACGCTCCGGCCGACGATCTTGCGGCCGGCGTAGGCGCGGGGACCGGTGACGGAGTCGAGCACAACCTCCCACATGATGGCCGCTTGGAGAGAGATGGCTCTAGCATGGGTCAAAAGGCCTTGGTGGTCGCGCTAGTCAACTTGCCCGAAATGGGCACAACAACAAACTCCCTTTCTGAAAGTCCCTTGGCGCCTTGCCACTTCGGGACACCACGTGATGCTAGCCCCAATGCGACCGTTGAGCCCCCAAAACAACAAAAAACTAGCTCCTTTTTGCAGCAAGCCAACTTTCCCGATTTGGTTTAGAGACCAAAATCACCTTCCGAAAGTGCGCTAACTCCTTTCCGTCCCAAGAGTTCACGTGAGCCTACTGTCGTGTAGGCTCCAATGCAACCAAAAAAGGCCGAAATCATCCACTTAGCCGCCTTGGACTCGACGGAGATGCTAGACACATTGGTTGCGCAACCTCTCATTACGGCCGGCCCGTCGGGACCCGAGTCCATGACTACCGAACCTTACCCCACACCATGGCCGAGAGTCGAACAACTAAAACCCCCAAGGGGTGCTCCAAACTTCCCTTCCCTCGAAGAATTCCCCCCCTAGAAAAAGGGAGGACGCATAAGATCCGAGACACATTTGAAGCCGGAAAGTCGCAACCGAGGGAGCACCAGGCCGGCCTTCCTCCCTTGATCGAGGGTAACTCAAGCGTAAGGGCGGCAAATCCCAAAGGAGCCGAAGGGAATGAAGCGGACTCGAGAGAATCGAACCAGCCGATGGACACGATAGACCCAACCCGGAAGGCCGCACCTTCGGGCTCGACGAGCGGCAACCAACAAGGGGGACTAAAGGCACCTCGGGCCATCTCGACCGGCCGAAATCTTTGGCGGATATGCTCAAAGGCTCAACCGACACCATCGGCCCCCAAGCCTTTGAGCTAGAGAGGCTCCAAAACATTGGATTTGCCTCCGTGTCCAACGGCATCCCGGCCATCTATTTCTCCAGGGCGGAAACTCAAAAGCTTGCCGAAAGCATGGGTCACGCCATTGTGGGTAAGTTCTCTCATTCTATCCCAACGGGTCTTCAAATTCAAAAGGCCCTTGATAGTATTAAACTCCGGTGTGGTTTTAATTGGAAATACATTAACGCTAAACACATTCTCATCCAATACGAGGACTTGGCGGATTATGCCCGGCTCCTCAGAGGACCAAAGGGTACGCACGTATGGCTCATCGACCGCCATCCGATGAGAGTTTTCAAATGGTCCCCGGACTTTGATGCATATTGCGAGTCCCCGATCGCGACAATTTGGTGCAACCTAATCGGCCTCCCATTCATCTTTTTGACCAATCCGCCTTATTCGCCATCGGCAAGCTCCTTGGCACCCCCAATTCAAGTTGATCGAGCCACGGCCAACAAGACTAGACTTTCCTTTGCTCGAATTTGCGTCGAGATAGACATCACAAAACCGCCCCCCGAAGAGATAATCCTCGACCTTTGTGGTCGTGAAACGGTGCAGCGAGTCCGGTGGGACAAGATACCATCATATTGTCAAGAATGCAAGCACGTTGGCCATGCGAGTGATGTGTGCTATGCGACGAGCAAGAAGGAACGACCACAAAAGAGAAACTACAACACCGCTCCGCCAAAACAGCCACACCCCGAGGGCCAAGGGACGAATGGGAAGCAAGACATGGGGAAGAATGGCCCCAACCACAATGAATGGAAACGCCAAGGGAAGAAACACGGCAAGACGGGCGATCGACCAAGTAATAACAAAACAAATGGGGGGGATGCCGGTGGTACTCCTTGGGAAGGACCGGACATTATGGGTGACCATCCAATGGGAAGCGGAATGCGCCCCGACACAAAAAGCGAGGGGCCCAAACTCGGGGGCGAGGGAGGGAAGACCTCGCCGAACCCGTTGAACCTGTCGAACTCATGCGGAATGGAGCCCCGCCAACGCGAGGTGTTCGATGTCACCGCCTAGGCGAGGGAATCCGAGAGGAGGCGCACGCCATGCAATGACAAGGGGACGCGGCTATTTCTCGGCTAAGAATCACATGAGCACCAACCAATACTATTCACTCATGGCGAATGGAGAGTTTGCTATTGAAAATTGTGGAGATGCGGATGACATGGCTATGGACATGCAAGAGGGGGACGAGAGGGTTGGTGGCAATCTTCCTCCGGGCAATGCCGAGGGATACGCAAAGAATAAAGCGCAACAAATCTTTGAATATCAAGGAGGGACTTCATCCCCTTCGGGTACGTCTCCCACTTGTTAATAATGTCTTACAACATCATGTTTTGGAACGTGAGGGGAATCGCTAACGCGTCAACCCAAAACATCTTGAAACGCTTAATTAAATGTCATAATGTGTTTTTTCTTGCAATAATGGAACCGCTCACAACCCCTGATCCGGACCGGTTCTCCAAGGCCTTGGGGCTATCCTTCATTGGCTCGAACACGTCGGGGAAGATCTGGTTGTTTGTGGAAGAAGGCGCTACTTTTGATATTGATTGTGATACGGAACAAATCCTACATGGGCGGCTTATGTCTCACCGGCTTACTAGCCCACTAGCTTTCTCGGCCGTGTACGCCAAATGCACAAGGTCCAAGAGATACCCACTGTGGGATAGGTTGAGAGAGATTGCGAGGCCCCTCGAAGGAACACCGTGGATTGTCGGTGGTGACTTCAACACCATCCTCTCGCACCGGACAGAATTGGGAGCGACACCAACCGGCAAGCCGAGATGGTTGATTTCGCGGAGACAATTGAAGACTGCAGGCTCCTCGACCCCGGGTTCGATGGGGCGGACTTCACATGGGCCAAAAATGGTCTCTTTGAACGATTGGATAGAGTGCTCGTTAGTGAAGCTTGGACCAGGGTCTTTCAGGCCACTCGAGTTACGAACCTCCCAAGGATTGCCTCGGACCACGGCCCAGTTCTAGCAAGATGCAAGATGTCGATCTCTACCAATGGAGGCAAGGCGTTCAGGTTCCTAAACATGTGGATCCGACACGAGGCTTTTATGGCTGTTGTACAGAATGCATGGGAGGAACCCACGGGGGCTGGGGGACTTTTAAACATCCAAATCAAGCATGCTAGAGTTAAAAGAGCTCTAAAGAAGTGGAACACAGAGGTTTTCGGGAACATCCATGCGAACCTCAAGGACAAGGAGGAAGCTATCGAGCTGGCCCAATCCGAGTTCGAGGCAAGGCCAACGCCCGAGAATAGGACAGCGATCAATAAATACATTGCCGAGTACATCCTCCTGCTGCGAATGGAAGAGGACTTTTGGCGACAAAAGGCAACCCTGAGATGGCTAGCCGAGGGTGACAAGAACACTCGGTTCTACCAAAGCTGGGTGAAACAAAAAAGGGTACGGCTGCGTATCCATTCGATCTGTACCAATGGACAAGAGCTAACTGAGGAAGAGGATATAAAAAAGTTAGCGGTGGACTTCTTCCAACAACTTCTCGCGCCTAGCAATTCGGCACTCGAAGAACCGGACCTCGACCTAATCCAGCAAGTCCATTCAGACGAGCATTTTGCAGATATCGCAAAGGTACCGGACGCGGAAGAGGTCAAGAGTGCCGTCTTCAGTATCTCCTGCGATAGCGCACCCGGACCCGATGGATTCTCTGCCACCTTCTATCAAGCCTGTTGGAACATCGTGGGTCCGGAGGTGGTGGAAGCTACTGGGCAGTTCTTTAGGGGGGCGTACCTACCACGAAGCATCACGGCCACGAGCGTCGTCCTCATCCCAAAGAAGGCGTCACCTGAGTCATGGACCGACTACCAACCCATCAGCCTTTGCAACGTCCTGAACAAGATCATCACCAAGGTACTCACGAACCTACTCTCTCCTTTCCTTCCGCAGGACATTGCCCCAAACCAAAGCGGCTTTGTTAAAGGGCGGCTTCTCAATGATAATGCGCTGCTGGCTCAAGAGATGTTCCATGAACTTGCACGGTGCTCCCCAGCGCCTAATGTAGCGGTGAAGATTGATACGGCCAAAGCCTACGACAGGGTCCAATGGCCTTTCCTATTTAAGGTGCTTCGACGCATGGGATTCCCGGACGCATGGATCTCTCTTATGGAGAGGTGTATAAGCTCGTGCTAGTTCTCGATTCTTATCAATGGGGCACCATCGGGTTTCTTTAGATCAACATGAGGTCTCCGTCAAGGCGATCCGATATCCCCCGCCTTGTTTGTGATAGCAGCGGACTATTTGTCGCGAGCACTAGACAAGCTCATACTCGGCCAAAAGGAGATGACCTTCAAAGCCTCCCGAAGATGTATCAAGATCAGCCATCTAGCCTATGCGGATGACTTAATTATATTCACACAAGCGGCGGCTACCTCCTTGCGCCGACTCAGAGCTTGTCTTGAAAATTATGAAAAAGTCTCAGGCCAACAAATCAGCCTTGCCAAGAGCAACTTCTACATTGCGGAAATTCATGAGCAATGGGCAAGCTCGATTCAAGCGGAAGGGGGTTTTTCTAGGGGGGCCTTCCCGTTCCTCTACCTAGGTGTCCCCATCTACCGAGGTGTAAAGCGCACGGACATGTTCCTCTTCCTCCGTGAGAAAATTGCAAGAAGAGTCTCAGGGTGGGCGCACAGGCATTTATCTTTTGGAGGGAGGCTCACGCTTATTAAGAGCACTCTTGAAGCGATCCCCTTGCATATCTTCCAAGCCATTGAGCTTACCGCCGGTACTCTCAAACAACTCGATCAACAAATGGCTCGATTCTTCTGGGGCTCTACGAGTGAGAGGAAGCGGACCCACTGGATTGGATGGGACCAAATGTGCCTCCCAACTGATGAAGGGGGACTCGGGATCCGCAAAACTAAGGAGGTCCTTCGTGCCTTCAACATTAAACTATGGTGGCACTTCCGGGAGCAAAACTCCCTTTGGGCGAGATATATGATGGCTAAATACTCTTCCAACTCCTCACCTCTTGCCGTAAGAACACCGAGCAGGAGTAGCACCATGTGGAGGAGGCTTTCTAAAGCCTGGACCCTCGCACAACCGCATATGAGGTGGCTAGTGGGCCAAGGTAATATTTATTTTTGGGATGACATCTGGCTCGGTAACACCCCACTTAGGGAGCTCAGCCTCGATGAAAGGGGGAGTCCTACCACTCGGGTGTCGGAGTATATTAGGAATGGCTCATGGGATGAACCCAAGCTCCAACTCCTTCATGATCAGGCCGGCATTCCACAGCACATCATTGATCGCATCCTCAACACCCCGATCCTCCACGGTGAAAAGGACATCCCGAGGTGGACCCTTTCTAAGCATGGGGAATTCACGGTGGCCTCGACATGGGACACAATCCGAGGGCAGCACCCGCTCATTCAGGGACTACTACTTCCATAGCCATCTTCATCTGGAGGCTCCTCTCCAACCGCGTACCGGTCGACAAGAAACTTCAGTGGCGGGAGATTGAGCTAGCTTCCAAGTGCCAATGTTGCCCCCACCGATCGGGTATCGAGTCCCTCCAACACCTATTCATCCAGGGACATGGAGCTCGCAGAGTATGGAGTGAGTTTGACGCTTGGTTCGCAGGCCCGTCCCCCCACCTCCATATCAATGACACAATCCCTACGAGAATTGAAGTGTGGGGCGCGGAGATATCAGCAGCTGAACAAGAAGCATCTTAGCCGAGCCACCCCATACCTCATTCTTTGGTTTATCTGGTCGGAGAGAAATAGGAGTCGCCACCAAGGCACAAGGTTTAAACCACAAAATGTGGTATGGCAGGTCCACGTGTTCATTCGGAATTCTATGTCCAAAGGAAGCTTGTAGCCGAATCATTGGAAGGGAGTTAAACTTGGAATCAACATTCCTCAACAAGCGGCGGCAATCAGGGTGCTACCCCTAGCCATGGCAATCAAATGGAATCCCCCGGATCAGCCGTGGATAAAGCTCAACACGGATGGTTCCTTTAATGAAGCGAACGACAAAGTAGGGGCTGGAGGGATCATTCGAGACCACTTGGGTAAGATGCTCGTCGCCTTCAGCACGCCCCTCGAAGCACACTCGGCGTTAGAGGCGGAGCTCTTGGCCATGCTCCACGGTTTGAACATAGCCAAGGAATTTGCTCTACCAATCTAGATTGAGTCGAATGCTGAGCAAGCAATCAAATTGGTCAATGGGACATGATGGGGCCCGGCACTCGCTCGGCAAGCGGTGGCACAACTAATCCTACACAAACGCCAACTCAAATTCCGAGCCACGTTCATACACCGGGAGGGAAACAAAGCGGCGGACTTCCTTGCGAGAATGGGGCTAGACCAAGACAGTGGTACGAATGCAAGTCAACCCAGCACCGAGCAAATTGCTGGACTTGGTTCGATTGGACGAGATGGGAGTGTCGCACATCCGAAACCTAGACGGGGACGGACACTAAAGTTGGTAATGAGACGTTGGGAGACAATAGTGACTAGTTTTTTGGTTAATTGTATTTTGGAAAAGAGTATGATGGGGTCCGAACCTTGTGGGATCGGACCGCATACTACTCTTGGCTTTGTTACGGCACACCACTTTCGGGTGTGGCCATGCCTTGTAATTATCTCTTTTGGAAATATAGGGATGAGGGACCCACGAACCCTCCATCGTAAAGGTGTTTGATTAAAAAAAAAGACGGGCTTTGATAAACTCTTCCTGATTTTAGAGATACTGCATTTATGTTCTCATGACCAGGTGGCCGCACAGTGGCTGGAATCTTTCCTTCATTTCCCCTCAGCTCGCCCAGCCAGGAGCGGAGCCAGGAATTTGTAAGAAAGGGGGCAAATTTATCTATAAAGAAAATTTAAGAATTTGAGGAGGGGCATTTAATGAATAATTAAAAAAAATAAATTTTATACATACAATATATATATGGAAAAAAAATTTGAGGTGGGGCAAATGCCCCTCCTAGCACTTTACTAGATCCGCCCCTGCGCCCAGCGACATTGCAACTTGAGAAAGTTGCTTCGTAAGCATCTCCAACGCAGCCCTCTGCTCTTTCTGAGCCTCCTGGATTTCTCGCATCGCATCATTAGGATGGTGCGGTACTATCATATCCCCTTGGCCATCGTTGGGGTGTCGGTTGTATCTTTGTTCGGTGGTCCCCCACCGTGGTTGGGCTGCGGGTAGTCAGATTGCCCATAATGCTCTTGCTGGTATTGCGACTGGGTATGATGTTGGTTGCTTCTCTAGTGTGGCGGGACATAACTCACCATTTGGTTGTTCGGTTGCGTTCTAGTTGCTTGACTGGGGGCCTTGCTGTCTGTATCCCCAATTTCCCTCATTCTGTCTGTTTGACCAGTTTGGCTGCCCTCCACTGGACCAGTTTCCTAGAGATCCACTTGACCAACCTGCCCGTCCTCCATGCATTCTGATCCCTCCGCTATTTGTCCTTTCCTAGTTTCGGGCTGCCCAGTTGGGCTGCCCCTCAGAGGGTTGCATCTGATGTGTCGAGGGTTGAGGTGGTTGGCTCCGACTCTGATCACTCCACCTGAAGTTAGGATGATCTCTCCATGGAGCGTCTCTCTGTTTCCCCTGGATCCAGTTGCCATTCGCATTCCAGTGGCCCACGACATTCACTTGGGGTTGCGGCTCTGCCTCAAGAGGGAATTCGCAATAGTAATAGTGATGCTCTTCTGGTGGTGGTGGTGGCACATACTGTTGCTCTTTGGGTGCAGGTGGCGGAGGTGCTCTGGATTTCTCTACTGCCTCAAGCAGCTTCTTCTCCATCTGCTCGAATCGAGCCTCCAATTTTTCATTACTGCGTGCCTCTGCTGCGCGTACTGCACCTCTTCTGTACTAGCCACGGGACGTCTCGTACGAGCACTTGGCCTCAATGAGCCTCTCCAGGATGTTTTTGGCTTAGCTGAATGGGGTCTTTGAGAAATCCCCTTGG
Organism: Salvia splendens; assembly: GCF_004379255.2. Classification (NCBI taxonomy): domain Eukaryota; kingdom Viridiplantae; phylum Streptophyta; class Magnoliopsida; order Lamiales; family Lamiaceae; genus Salvia; species Salvia splendens. The sequence continues at coordinate 16,253,243 of NC_056048.1, read as the reverse complement.
GTAGCGAGGTTGAGATCATTCTTGCTATCGACTGTCAGTCTGCCGTAGAAGATCGAGTAGATCTCCTGCTCCCCCAGCTTGTGGTTGGGGCATGCTTGAAGCAGCTCTTGGAATCTATCACAGTACTGTCCGAGGGGCTCATCGTACTCCTGTCTGGCTTCTGTAATCTCCCGCTTGAGGGCACTCATTTTTTACGCTGGAAAGAAGCGATCAAGGAATATCATTCAGAACTCGGCCCATGTTTTGATGGACCCTTCTGGCAGTCTTGACAGCCATACACCAGGATCACCCTTCAAAACGAATGGGATGGCTTTCAACCTATAAACTTCAGACGTAGATCCAGCCAGTACGGGATGCATATCACAGTATCGGCAAAATTCCTCCAGGAAGGCGTACGGACACTCTTTTGAAAGGTCATAAAAATGGGATAAAACGGCCAGTACTCCTGACTTAATTGTGATGGTCCGCATCCCAGGAGTAACGACAATGGCATGTGTGGGCTCCTTCTCGTCATGAGCGTGCAGAGAGCCAATTCCTGAGTCGTTGTCGACGAGGGCCATCTCTGCTTATGCTTGTTCAAGTGGTGGTGGTCTGGGCTGCGCGTTCTGCTCTCCTTCTTCTTCACTGGTCAGTTGATCAGCGGCTACTGCTGCTGCTAGTGTGGCTCTGTAACGAGTGGTAACTACGCCGACTTCCTGGACTCTCCTATGAGCGTTTGTGCCTCGGTATATAAGAGGGTGATTCCCGTGGCCGCCGCGGTGGTACCTTCTCATCAACAGAAGAAAAACAAATGAGAAAAGAAAGAAACAAAATTATATACACCTACGCACTACACACAAACATAAAATAACACCATGCATCCCCGGCAACAGCGCCATTTTGGTTGGGCTTGCGGAAGCGAATGTGGATTTTGATTCAAGTTATATGGAAGAGATAACTGAACTGGATGGATCAGTTAGCAATTGTCGTTGCCACTTGATCAAGTTGATCTCGCTCTCGCACACCACCAACGTAATTTATAAACTCCCAATTATGCACTACTTTAACAGTAAAGCAGCAAGTTCGCGGTCGATCCCACAGAGAAGCTAGTGTATCAAGTGTGTGAGTATTGAACAGGGGTTGGCTGTTGCCACGCTTTACTTTTGGGAGTTTTTAGCTACTGATTTTAACTTAGACAGAAAAGTAACTAACTACTTGATCAAGGGAAATTTAACTATTGGGTCAAGTGCTCAAAAGTGAAACGAAACTGAAACAGTAAACACCATGACGAAAACGAAAACAACTTTGATTAAAACTAAAACTCAGAATAGTACAGCGAACATTCGAAGTACAGAAAGATCGAAACTTAAGCTACAGCACAACATGAAATTTAAACTAAGCTAACACTTCAGAAAATATGAAAGCAAGTAAAATCGAGGAGGTCCTCGGCGGGAAACTTGAGATAACGCCAACAGATATCGAGTATTCTGTAGCGCTCCCTTCGGTCGCCCTTTTCTCTAACTAAGCATTACTTTATCTAAGCTATCTAGAGAACTGAACTAAACTAGAGAACTAAACTAAACTAAAGACGGAAAGTAAAGTATTCCCTTTGCGTGGTGGCACATCCTCTATTTATAAGCTCGACAACGACCTCCAGCTGCATAACGATCTTGGCAGGGAATATTCGCTCACGCTGAGAGTGAGCGACTCATCGATTGCTACGTGCTTTTCTTCTAGAATGACGATGCTTTTTTTAGTAACAGATTCATGACTCAGCTCCGTCCTTGTGTCTCATATATCAGCACGTGTCCCCTTCTAGAACGTTGTCGTTGATAACAGAATGATGCGCACCATCCAGCTCATTGCCTCACATGTCATTCTTCTGGAAGCCAGTGGTCCCCTCATTGACTGCTTGATTACTCCCCTTGATCAACTTCCCCGATTTCTTGCCTTTTTCGCCTATTGTACTTGCTTGATCAGTTTGGCCTTGTTGCCTTGGTCAAGCGGCATTCCTGCACATTTAATACATGCTTTGCGTGATAAAACCGATCAAGTAGCGTACATTTTACCCCTAAACTGATGCATGAAATGGGCCTTATCAGCCCTGCATGTGTTTTCCCTATGTGCAGGTTGAGCGGTGATGTTACAGCGGATGTTGAGTCGGACTTTAAGAATTTATGGATGCGTCGTGTCTGCATACATAGGCGTGATCCTATGATTCTCTTTAGATAACTTATTTCCGCTGCCTTGTTTGAATTGTTTTTCCAAAAGTGTTCCGTTTTACTCCATACTGTTTTATGACATTAAATACCTTGAGACATTAATCCGCTGCTTAACTATTTAAATGAGTTAAATATTTCTTTTAAAGTTTGATCGATTTTCGTGTCAAATGTTGTCTTTTATTGTTCCCCCATTTTCTTCCCCGCTTCTTAGTTCCTCCCCTAGTCACGATTTCCCCGTCCTTACTATCCTTAGTAAGGGCGGCCGTGACAGAGTGGTATCAGAGCTTCGTTCTTTCGCTCTGGTCTGAGAGTCTTCTTTTAGTTTAAGTCTAGATTAGTACCCCTAGACTAGAAGTGTCACGAAGGCTCGACATCGGTAGCATCACGCTCAACCAAAAGAAAATGAGGTCTGTTTTAAGTTTTTGAAAGAATACGAAATCGAGGATGAGATGATATGAATGTATTGGTAACGGTATGGATATGTATGAAAGTTATGTGTGAATGTGATAATGTGATGATATTACTATGTGGAAACGTGAGCATGAGTGACATGATGTCATAAGTATGTGTTATGTGTGAAAGTACTACGACGTAAGCATGTGAACATAGGAAGCCTTAAGATAACCTCAAACTTGGTGATACGTAACAAGCTTTAGATATATTACAAACAACGAGATAAAAGATATTTGAGAAATCTTCGTCTATTGAGGAAAATCTTCGTTTTCACGTAGATGGTACGAACAATACAAACCGCACGTAAGGGCGTTCAATATATTGTCAGCATGCGACGAGCAATGATCGAGTACCGCGACTATCAGCGAGAAGAAGAAAAAGCTCTAAGGGAAGTTGTCGCCCGTGTCGATACCCTGTGGAGAGAGATCCATGGGTACTATGAGACGGCTTATGGTGGCATACGAAAGCTAGTTGGCTTAATGCCCGAGTGTTGGAAGGAGTGGATCGAAGCGACGGCTAGTCGTTTTACTTGGCACGAACCGCGGAGTAACGAAATGGACGGTGACTTGAACGGCTTCCTGCAGGCCGTGTATTGTGCACTAGTCAATTCTCGTCATGAGCAACCATCATCGACAAACAAGGAGGAGGACGAGGTAGAATATGAGGACAAACACATGGTCGAGGTTGGACCCGTGACGGGAGGTGAAGAGGGAGCAAGAGTAGGAATGGTTCCGGGCTTCGAGGAAGATTATGTATGGGATGCCATGGAGGATGATGAAGACCTCCGTTGGCTTGACGAGTATCACGTAGAGGAGGACCCTGAAGAAGAAGAGGACCCGAAAGAAGAAGAAAATAACGATAGATAGTTCGATGTTTGATTCTGTCCTGAGTTGTTAGAAACAGTAGAAGTAGTACCTCTTTTGCTTTTGATCTTGAACGAATGTTTTGTTTTTCCTTTCCAAGCTATCTATGAAAGTTCCACGTTTTACTTAACTTTGCGTACTTGTGGTTTTATCGTTTCATACACGTGAAAGAATGCAAGGAAGTTGTGTTTTGATAACAACGAATACTAACAACAATGCTAACCTGTGTTTTGGATCAGAATGCCACCGAGATGTAGACGTGGCCCACGAGTGGAGAACAATGGGGAGGAACGGTCTGAGGGAAGAGTTGGGAATCAACCCCCGCCCCCGCCACCACCCCTAACTCAACCTCACAAAAAAGAATACATCAAGACCTTCCGGAAAGAAACCCTCCCAAAGTTTGATGGGCTGGGAGAGCCACAAAAGGCAGAGGCCTGGATACGCGCCCTCGAGTGTATTTTTGATTTTATGGAGTTCACCGATAGGGAACGTCTGGCTTGCGTGACTTATCAATTGATTGCGTGACTTATCAATTGACAGGGCCTGCCGATTTTTGGTGGGAAACCAAGCGAAGGACAATGGACCCCGCCCGCCGTGAGGCGTTGACATGGGATGAATTCAAGGAAGAGGTGTACAACAAGTATGTTCCCATGAGCTATCGACGGGCAAAGATAGTTGAGTTCCACACCCTGAAACAGGGAAGCATGATGGTGATAGAGTATGACCGTGCTCTTTGTGAGATGACCCGATATGTGCCCGAGTTGGTGGACACGGATGAGAAGATGGCCGCAAAGTTTCGTTCTGGCCATAGACACGAGATAAGAGTAGCCATGGCCAGCCGCAGAGGAATTTCTAACTCCGAGATTTTGAGTTGCGCCTTAGATGTGGAAGAGGCACTGCCAAAGGACGAGAGGATAGCAAATCTTACACTACCCACACTCCAACCAAACTATCGAGACAAGAGGAGTGGGAAGGCAACCGAGCCCCTTATGAAAACAAGCGACACCATTCCACTTTCCGCCAGTCACAGAACTATGGTCGGCAAGTCGTGCCACAACAGAGAGGAAATCAACAGAGGGTACCCCACTGCAACCGGTGCTCCAAGTTTCACGTCGGGGAGTGCAGAGTCGGAGGTATTCGATGCTTCGCCTATGGTGGAAATGGACACATGTCTCGAGAATGTCTGAATAACAACAACGGCGGGATGAGGAACAGCAAGGACAGAGGCCACCGCAACAACCACAATCGATCCGACAAGTGGCCCCACAACAGGCGAGGGCGTATGCACTGAAAGGAAATCAAGGGCAGGAGCAGCAAGCCAGCAAGGGCAAAGTTAACTTGGCAGGTATGGGCAAACTCCAGCAACTACCTATTATCGTGCTGTTTGATACGGGTGATTCGCACTCTTTTATTTCGATGTCATGTGTGAATGCCTTAGAACTCTCTACTGCTAAACTTGATTTGGGTTTGAGGGTGTCTTCACCTGTTGGAGGTCTGGTTGATATTGTGCAAACTTGCTCGAACGTAGAGTTTGATTTAGGAGAGTTAGGAGTAGTAGCTCGTCTTTTACACGTCATGCCTTTGGAGAACGTCGACATAATTTTGGGAATGGATTGCTCACCAAGAACCACGCGATGATTCACTGCAAGGAGAGGCGGATTTCTGTTCGAGCCCCTGGCAAAGAGCCGACTATCTTGTATGGAATTTCCATGAACCGGCGAACCTTCATAATCTCAGCATTGCAAGCAACCACGATAATCAAAAAAGGGCGTCCGACATATCTTGTGTACATGAATGGAGAGGGGAAGAAGGACTTGAAGGTAGAAGACGTGGCCGTAGTACGAGAATTTCCCGGCGTGTTCCCTGAAACTTTGCCTGGACCTCCGCCTGACAGGCAAGTGGAGTTTACCATTGACTTGGAACCTGGATCTGCGCCAATATCGAAAGCACCATACCGAAATGGCCCCTAAGGAGTTGGCAGAATTGAAGATTTAGTTGCAAGAACTCCTAGATTTGAGATTCATTCGACCTAGTGTGTCACTGTGGGGAGCGCCTGTTTTATTCGTGAAGAAGAAGGATGGGACGATGAGGATGTGCATTGACTATCGTGAGCTCAACAAGTTGACCTTGAAGAATAAGTACCCTCTGCCAAGAGTTGATGACTTATTTGACCAACTTCGAGGAGCCGGCGTATTTTTGAAAATGGACTTGAGGTCGAGATCTCATCAACTAAGGGTCCGACGAGAGGATGTGCCTAAGATTTCTTTTCGCACTCGCTATGGCCATTACGAGTTTGTCGTGATGCCATTTGGACTGACTAACGCCCCGACAGTTTTCATGGACTTAATGAACTGAGTTTTCCATGATTATCTCGACAAATTTGTGCTAGTCTTCATTGATTATGTGTTGGTGTATTCGAAGAACGAGGAGGAGCATGGATGGCACCTGCGAACCGTATTGGAAACATTGTGGAAGGAACAGCTTAACGCCAAGTTTAGTAAGTGTGAGTTTTGGTTGAATAAAGTGAACTTTCTTGATCATATAGTGACGGCTGATGGAATTCAAGTGGACCCAGCGAAGGTCGAGGCCGTGCAAAATTGGAAATCACCAAAAACGCCGAGTGAAATTCTCAGTTTCTTGGGATTGGCAGGATACTACCGACGCTTCATCAAGGGATTCTCTAAAATTGCAAGACCAATGACGCAACTGTTAAAAGAGAAATTGACTACAACACCTGTTCTAGTGGATTGGACCTGAATGCGAGGCGAGTTTCCAACTTTTGAAAGAGAAATTGACTACAACACCTGTTCTAGTGGTGTCGGAACCCGACAAGGACTTCGCCGTCTACACTGACGCGTAGAAAGTAGGACTAGGATGCGTGTTGATGCAAGATGAGAAGGTGATAGCATATGCTTCCCGGCAATTGAGGTCGAATGAGCTGAACTTTCATACTCATGACTTGGAGCTAGCAGCGGTAGTGCACGCACTAGAGATTTGGAGACATCATCTCTATGGAGTGAGATGTGAGATTTATACGGATCACAAGAGTCTCAAGTACTTCTTTGAGCAGAAGGAGCTGAACATGCGACAACGACGTTGGCTGGAGATCATGAAGGATTATGACTGCGGTATTCACTATCATCCGGGTAAGGCGAACGTAGTGGCTGATGCTTTGAGTAGAAAGAACAAACCCCAACTGGCTTCTTTTCTAACTCAAGAGGAAGCGTTGATCTGTGAGTTCGATAGGATGCAATTGGAAATAGTGAAAGCGTCCGAGACAGTAGGAGGAAGAATAGAGACACTAGTAATTGAGCCAGACTTAAGAACCAAAATCATAGAAGCTCAACGACGTGATGAGAAGTTAGAAGAGACACGTGCGAAGGTGAGGACCGAGAAACATGACCACTTTCGTGAGGAGGCGGACAATGCTTTGACATTCGAAGGGCGATTGTGTGTGCCGAACGATGAGGCACTGAAAGATGAGATTTTGAGTGAAGCACACGACACGCCTTACACTGCTCACCCTGGAAGCATGAAGATGTATCGAGACTTGAAGCAACATTTTTGGTGGAATATAATGAAAGGGGACGTAGCATCATTTGTGGAACGATGTCTAGCGTATCAACAAGTGAAGGCCTTACACCAACGACCATATGGGAAATTGCAACCGCTCGAAATTACACTAACGATGTCTAGCATCACTTGGCCATGGACTTTGTGACGGGATTGCCGAAGTCACAAAAGGGGAATACTGCGATTTGGGTGATCATCAATCGACTCACTAAAAGCACGCACTTCATACCAATTAGGATTACCTATGGATCAGACAAGTTAGCTAAGCTCTGCGTGAGTGAGATTGTACGTTTGCATGGAGTGCCAAAGACCATTGTGTCCGATCGCGACACGAAGTTCACGCTAAAATTTTGGATGAGTTTGCAACTAGGCACGAAGTTGAACTTTAGCACTGCTTACCACCCGCAATCTGACGGGCAGTCGGAGAGGACGATTCAAACACTTGAAGATATGCTGCGAGCCGTTGTCCTAGACCAAGGGAAAAGTTGGGAAACTGTTCTACCTTTGGTTGAATTCGCCTATAATAATATTTACCAAACAACGATCGACATGGAGTCGTATGAAGCCCTGTATGGTCGGAAATGTCGATCCCCACTCTACTGGGATGAAGTTGGTGAAAGAAGGATGTTAGGACCCGACGCTATCAAGGAGATGACCGAAATTGTGCATCAAATGTTAGGGTTTTGTATACTAGAAATCACCTTTCGAGTGATTGAATACTGTAAAATTCTAATGCAACAGATTAATTTTGTCATAATGTTGTTATGTTTTTACATTTAATGGATGTTTATTGCATATTTAAATGTATAAGCGAACGTAACAAAGTCTAAGTCTTTGTTTTAGTAGACGGGTTGTGGGCCGCGCTCAATTTAAGGTAACACGGTCAGTCCCGAACAAAGAAAAATAAGAATTTCACAACCTAGATAGGCTTAGATTAGACTACCTATCGTGAAAGGTTGCAATGTCAGTCTGATTATTTCTAAGCCTTATTGAAATAAGATGACGTTGGTGTGGTATAGCACTAAATTGGCTCTAAACAGCAAGACGAGTCTTTATGCTATCTAATGAAAAACGAGGTCTTGATAATTAATTTTTTAATCAATGTACGTTAGCATTGAGCATACGATATTGAGTATCTACTACTTTGACTTACCAAAGGTGCGGGTTTTTTGGCACCCAACGATCCAGGTATATTGGGTAGTGGTGATCATTATCTTGCGGTGCTAGGATTGCTATTATGTTGAATCATGCGCGAGGAGAGTCTCGTTTGATAACATCCACAAGAGGAGCTCGAAACAAGGTTTTATTATTCGAAACCTAGCTAGTTGGAGTTTAATCACTCTATGAATAATAAATAAGAGTTTCTTGCTAAGTCCACTCTTTGAGATTAAAATATGTTAATTAATTAAGTCCATAGCAGACATCGATTAATTAATGGATGTTTCAATCTTAAGCGCGGGAAATGAATTAAACACACAAAAGGAAACCCAGAATACTTGTAATTTCGAATTTGGAAAGGCAGTGCAATATTACTTCTGTAGTGGCTGCTTGTAATATTCCAATATAAGCTTGTATTAAATTGTGGGTTCAATTTAATTAGTAAAAAGCTAATTGGGTGAGGTCATGTCCAAATTCTTCCTTAGATCCCTGACTGAGCCCAATATATGACTTAATATAAATAGGAGAATAAAGGAGACAGAAAATACACTTTTTTCCTCATCATAATTTTCATCCATCTCCATCTAGAGAGAGAATCGAAAATTGCTCTCCTTCCGTGAGCAGGTTTTTGTCTTCATTATTTAAGTCCTAGTACACTGGTGAGATTTTCCCACACAAATATCATTCTACAGTCTGGGACACCAGTCAGAAGATCCGAGGTCGAGTTCTCAAGATCTTCACGTGGAGAAGACGCAAGCCATCTTCGATTCTTAAGTGAATCAACAAGGTAATTTGACTAACTCCGTAGTAAGCATGTTTTAGGGATTATTTGTGCTAAAGCATGTTTAGAATTCAAGTTATGAGCATGATACATGTGATAATTACGTGAATGGAATTTATCTAAATAATCTGCTAAATAGATTTGTATTATGTGATCCGTTTGAACGCACGCTTCCACTACCAACCCCTTCAATTGGTATCAGAGCCAGTCTTTGGCTCTGATTATTTGGATTTAAATTTTGCAAAATTCATGTATACATGTGTTATTTAATTACGAAGCATGTTCTTGTTGGTTTTTGTTTAATTTTATGCATGTTGAACTCAAGAACAATCGAATCAAAGAACTTGAATTTTTCAATCGTACGAGACGTACGATCTGTCAGAGCTCGCGCCGAGACGGATCGCACCACGCAGGATCGAGATAGGGTTATCGATTGAGTGGGAGCCGAGGGATCGCGATCACGGGGCGATGCACAGACGAGCGTGGGCTCGTGCGCACCGCCGGCTGAGACCGCACGCCCAGGCAGAACCCGCGACGTATTCGATGCGTAGTGGTGGTTCATCCGAGAACCACCGAGACACCACGAGCCACTAGGTCAGGAACCCTAGGCGGAAGAAACAGCGCCCAGACCAGATGACAGGCCGAGAGCGTCGCACCTGTATGCTTGTCGTTGGCTTGGGCAGAGGGAGCCGCTGGGGCGAGACGACCAAGATAGGTGGTCGGGCTGGCCGACACCTCACACCACCCGACGGGTCACGGTGCCGCGATGAGTAGCGAGAAGCTGGCCAAGAGACAGCGCCATCCGTCGAGACGGCTGGCCGAGACGCATCGGCACCCGACGGTCGAGATGGCCGAGACGGGTGGTCGCCTCTGGCTGAGACGCTCGCCGAGTGCAGCGGCCATCCGAAGGTGCGCTGCTGGCCGAGACGCCGTGTGCGTCATTATCCGGTGACGAACTCGTCGGATTTTCGTCGTTCATCGTTCGTACAAACCTCGTGCGATGAGATAACGATGAAAGATTATTTTAATGATCATTTAATTTTTTAATAAAAAGATATCATTAAAATATTATTATTTAATGTAAATAAAATCTTTTTGGAAGATTTCCCTAGATTCTAGGAATATATTTATTATTATCTATATCTATGGAAATAAATAATATTATTTTATTCCTAGATGATATAGACAAGAATAATTTAATAGTTTCCTAATATTTACATATCTAGAGTCCTAATTAGGATAGATATGTATGAATACATTAAATAATAAAACATCACTTCCTAATCTTGAACATGGAAATAATTTGATGCTTGTCTCATTGACACCTCAACAAGTAATAATGCTCTCCCTTCTCTCTAACTTCTCTCTCTAAACTTTGAAGTCGACGGCAACCTAGGCGGTCTCCCCGTCGACAGACCTCCCGAGGGGGCGCACGGTCTCCCGGCCAAGGCAACAATCTTTCGGGTGGTGGTGACATATGGTGGCTCCCGATAGCATGGTGAAATCCGGAGGTGAGCGACCGGAGGGGGAGGGCACGACCTTGTCACAAACGAGGCAGCCCATATACTCGCCGGAGTGGACCTTCCCATTGATTGCACGGCCAAAATCAAAGAGGGTGGGCACGCCTTACTCGGAGAAAGCACACCGAGCTCTCAAACATGTCGGACTTGAATCAGGTTCGGGGGTGAGTAGGGCCAAGAAGAAGATGGTATTTGAAATGGCGGATAATCTTCTTGCCAAGCTCCATGGTGAGGAGAAGGGGTCGCCGGAAACCGAGCACTCCCTTGTTGAGGAGATGTTGAGCTCTCTAGATCAAATGGCGAAACAAGGGAATGCCCCGACGTGCAACATGGCTGGAGCCGATTGTGAGGAGGTGGCCGGAACTTCTCCGGCGCCGGCTGGCCGGAATAATGTTGAATCACACATGGGGATGGAATTGGCCAACCATTTGGTCAAAGATAGTACAAATCCTCACGTGAATCCTAAGGGACATGGGGTGGCACGCTTGGATGTGGCTGCATGTGATTCACAAAAAAAGAAAGGCCAAAAGCTACTTTGCATGGGGAAGGATATGTTGGCCCATTCTTGGTAAATGACATTTTGAATTCAAATTCAACCCCATGTGAACACACCCTCTCCCCCTCCCTCTAGTCAATGGTGAATGTCAAGGGGGTCGGCCCCCCGGTGCTTCCCCGCTGGAATCCTCGCCGGAAAAGCTGGTGGCACCGCCGGCGGGAGCTTGGAAGGCGGCGAAAGAATCCCTATCTCGTGTGGGGGTGGGGTCCGCGGAAGGAGCACCAGCCACACAAAGTTTCCATAAAGCCGAGCCAATCTCTTTGGATGCCACCAAGATCAAAGCCTTGGGGATAGCCGGCTGTTTTGAAGGTACACACCATCCCTCTCCTTTTCTGACTTAGAAACGGATTACCTCTCGGAGAAACTAAGGTTAGCCGTCGTTGGAAAATTCTCCCATTCACTCCCAACTACTTACCAAATACAAAAGATCCTAGGATGTTTGGGGCTAGTTGGCTCTTTTAGTTGGAAACACTTGAATGCGAAGCATGTTTTAATCCAATTCCAAGAGATGGCCGATTATGTTAAGGTGTTAAATGGACCTAATGGGAGCCCGATTTGGTATGTTGAGGGTCACCCGATGAGGGTATTCAAGTGGGCGCCGGACTTCGATACATTCTTCGAGTCACCGATTGTAGCCGTTTAGTGCAACATTGTGTGCATACCGGCGCATCTCTTTGAGGAATCGGCTATCATGGCAATCGGTAATCTCTTAGGCAAGCCACTACAAGCCGATCATGCCACAATCCATCAAAGTCGTCTCTCCTTTGCTAGGATATGTGTATAGATTGACATCTCGATCCCCCCGCTGGAAGAAATCATCCTCAATATCCAAGGTAAGGACTCAAGGTACAAAGTGGCATGGGACCGTATCCCCTTGTTTTGTGCAAATTGTAAACATGTTGGGCACGTGAGAGAAGATTGCCATGCTTCGGGCAGGAAGGACCGGGGTGGTGGTAGAGATCGCCGAGTACCGACCAATGCATTTTACTCGCCATGTCTCCAAGATCACCCGCCAAGAATGGCGCCCAAAGGTGGACACATGGACAGGGACTTCATCATGTAATGGGCATTCGATCAAGGCCAAAGAAGGAACCAACCAAATGAGGAACATGGAGGGATCAACGGTTAAAGAATCGTCGAAGACAAGAGTGGCTATTAGGTGTCAACCAAGTGTGGATGATGATGGATTCCAATTGGTGTCGAGAAAGAGGAAAGGCAAGGTTCATGAGGGCGACGTGCACCACAAAGCACAACACATTGATGCATGGCATTTGAAGGAGAATGTTGCTACGGTGACATTTGAGATTGATAAACCAGGCGTGAACGAGCCGGGCACTGGCTCAATAAGGGTAGAATGTGCCCCCCCCTCCCCGAGCGGGAGATGGAAGGATTCATTGAGGACCTTGACCCAGGAGGATGCGTCCCTTGTGGAGGTATTCCTATCGCGGGACTTATTTAGAAGATCGACTCAGGATTTTGTTGATGCACAAGCTGCATCATAGTAATTGTAATAGGTGCCCTAAGAGTATATAGATGACCACTCTAGTTGTTAGAGAGGCCCTCGTTGTACTCTAATTGGTTGTGACGAGTCGTCACTTTTGGACGACTCGGTGTTAATGGTTGTTGTTTCAATTGCCCCTTTTTAATGCACAGGTGTGGGTCCGCCTTAACCCTCTACCCTCATGGTGCTTTTGTAAAAAAAAACATGGAAATAATTTGAATTTAATTTTTCATGTCTTATTAAGAATTAAATAACTTAATTATTTTAGATATATCTTATAGTAGACATGAATAAGAATTAGATTCTAGAACATTACTTCCCTAAAGGAAGATACCAATAATGAATAAAAGATTTATTTATCCAGCATATTAAATACCAACAGAATTTAATTAAGCCTTAATTTGCCTCAAGGCTAAGGATAATTAAAGAAAAACCATAACCAAAATATCTAAGCTGTAATTACGAACTCTACGTTTGTATATGGTCTCCATCAATTGGTCTGCAATTTATAAAGCTTTTTTCTAATATTATCGCCACCTGCTCTGTGGAGACAATAATCCTAATAAATAGCGAGTTCATGAGGGCGGATTTCTCAAAAATAAATAGTATGAACTAGAATGTGGTTTCCAATATAATCGCCACCTGCTATGTGGGGACAATAATCCTAAGAAACTGCGAGATTCAGAAGTTCACACAGGGTTTATGGGATAGCTTGATCTTGTTAGCAGCACATGAGCATTGTTATGGGAGTGTGTTGTAGGAATGAGACTCTGTAATGTTAAATTCGGTGGTCTTACTTAGCCAACATTAGGTGGCCATGCCACTCTGTGGTCTCTGGACTATTCGTCGGTATTGTGACTAGTAAAATTGTAAGATTTTAATGCGTATTGACTTCCACTGGAGGGTACAAAATTTTAATTTTACAGTTGTAAGATTTTGAAAAGTTTTACGGTTAATCTAATCAAACATCTTACATAAGTTTATGACAAATAGTAAATACTCTGTTCTGCAGTGCAAATCAAATCGTCAAAAATGTCGTTCAATCCTCTTTTTGCTATTCTTAAAGAAACAAACTCGAGGGCCAAAATTACATAGAATGGAAATAAAACTTGGATATCGTTCTTAAAGCAGAAGAGTACAACTTCGTACTCACAACCCCGCGACCTCCTGTGCCGCCGGCCAACAAAGTGGCTGGAGTCAGAGATGCACACAGACGGTGGCATAAGGCGAATGAGATGGCTAAGTGCTATATGTTGGCATCTATGTCATCAGTGCTCAAGCATCAACATTCAGCCATGGAAACAGCCGCTGAGATCATGCTGAATCTCAAGAATCTCTTTGGTACTCAGAATAGAACGGCATAGTCTCAAGCCTTTCGGAGTATCATGTCGAAGACAATGAAGGAAGGCTCGTCTGTGAGGGACCATGTCCTCGAGATGATGGGCCGCCTCAACCAGATTGAGGTCTTGGGAGGGACGATCGATCCCGAGTCCCAAGTGACTATTATCCGTCAAAGTGTTCTCCCTAGCTTCCAGCAGTTCAAGATCAATTTCGAGATGAACAAAAGGAACTACACCTTGGCAGAGCTGTTGACTGAACTTCAGTCGGCAGAGGACCTTATGGTTCAGGCTAAGGCGGCCATGATGACTTGGGCGCCTCGTTCCTCTGGCTTTAGGCCTAGCAAAGGAAAAAGGCAGGCACCAAACTCAGAAGCGGCCAAGATGGCTAAGGGAAAGAAGAAGAAGAGGGCCAACAAAAAGCCCACGGGGAAGTGTTTCAAGTATGGGGAAAAGGGGCATTGGAAGCCAGACAGTCCTAAAAAGGGCAAGGCTACAGGTATGCACCAAGCTTTAGTAGTCGAGTCATGTTTGGCATCGACGTTTACTTGCACTTGGGTTATTGACACATGAGCCACTGATCATATGTGTTTTGATCCTTTTTTTTTAATCAAACACCTTCACGGTGGAGGGTTCGTGGGTCCCTCGTCCCTATATATCAAAAGGAGATGTATACAAAACGTGGCCACACCCGAAAGTGGTGGCCTACACAAGGTTCAAGAGTAGTATGCGGTCCGGTTCCGCACATCCGGACCTCATCATACTCCCTCCCAAAAGTCAAAAAACAATTGATCATAAACAAAAGACTATACACTCCTAACATCCAACGCTCAAGACTAGTCTTCCTCTTCATTTTGGCCCGAAAGTTCGGTACTCCCATTACGTCCGTTAGGAAGATGATCGGAGGGCTTCATCCCAGCCCATGCTCTACTCGCGGTCGTCATTTCTAACCCTGATATTAGGTGTACCCCTCTCCTCCAGTCGGACAATAGCTTTGAGCAATCGTGGTGCGTTATGGGCTGAAATCCGGAGGGGGAAATGTTGTTCAAGTCCCTACTTGGCAAGCATATCTGCCGCTTTATTGCCCTCTCGGTGGATGAAGGTTGTGCGGATGGTGTGCTTCTGTTTGTGGGTGCTTAGGCGGGCCATGACTCGGCGGATGTGCGCCGGCCCCCACGTCTTCCAATTGAAAAGTTTGATCGCCTGATCGGCTTCCGATTCAAGCCAAATGGGCCGGTTGAATTCCTTTGCCAGCTTCAATCTGTGATGGATGGCCATGAGTTCGGCCTCCAGGGTCGAATGTGCATCGAGGGGGATCGCAAAGGCGGCAATCATCTGTCCTGAATGATCTCGAACTATGCCTCCCCCAGCTCCCTTGTTTGTTGTGGCCTTGAAAGCTCCATCCGTATTGAGCTTGACCCACGGTCGGTCTGGGGGTATGCCATTTGATCAGCATGGCAATCATTCCCGGCCTCCTTGGCTCAGCTTGGCTCGGTATCTCCATTTTTAGTCTCACTCCTTTCCATTGTTTGGGCTTAATCCCCCCGCTAGCCATGCTGTTCCGGATGAACATTTGGACCTGCCAAACCACATTAAACGGTTTGAATTGGACCTGCTCATGGTGACTCCGATTACGCTCTGCCCAGTTGAACCAAAATATGAGGTACAACATGGCCCGACAGAGGTGCTTCGTGTCTTGTTGTTGGATCCTCCGAGACCAGAACGCAAGCCTCTACGAAATGGTATAATTAATGCGGATGGATGGGGCCGAGCCATCAAACCACCCATCAAACTCTCTCCATACACTAGTTGCTCCCCATCCTTGGATGAACAAATGTTGGAGGGACTCCGTGTTCGGTCTTTGGGGGCAGCATTGGCATTTTGACGCCATCTCGATATTCCGCTATTGGAGTTTAGAGTCAACCGGAATTTGATTCGACAACAATGGCCAATTGAATATTGCTATTGATTTGGTGAGGCCGGTCTTCCAAACATCGTCGAGCCCCTGGATTCTCGGCCTTCTCGAACGGATGGTTTCCCATGTTGTGGACACCGAAAAGTCTCCTAGCCGAGAGAGGGACCATCTCGGAATGTCCGGCTCCCCTGAGACAATCGGCGTGTCCATAATTTGTGTGATCACCTGCTGGGAGAGCCCGGCTTGGTATTGAAGTAGTTGGAGCTTGGCCTCATCCCATGATCCTTCTCTTATGAAGTCCGCCACCAAGGATAACGAGGCCCCTCGGTCATCGATGCTAAGCTCCCTAAGGGTCGTGTTGTCTAGCCAAATATCATCCTAGAAGTAGATTTCTCCCTGGCCGACCACCCATCTGATATGTGGGTTGGCATGAGCCCGCACTCTTAGTAGTCTTCTCCACGTCGGGTTGTTCCTCCCCGATGGTCTGGCTGCAAGGGGGGACACCTTATAGCAATATTTGTCCTTCATATACATCGCCCAAAGTGAGTTTTGCTCACGAAATCTCCACCACAGTTTGATATTGAAGGCTCGGAGGACTTCATTAAATTTGCGGATTCCTAGCCCCCCTTTGGTAGTCGGTCGGCAAATTTGGTCCCATCCTATCCAATGCGTCTTCTTTTTGTCATTTGTCGAGCCCCAAAAGAAACAGGCCAATTGTTGGTCGAGGAGTTTTAGGGCCTTAGCCGTGGGCTCAATGGCCTGGAAAATATGGAGTGCCACCGCCTCGAGCGTGCTTTTGATAAGTGTTAGCCTTCCTCCAAACGAAAGGTGTCGGTGTGCCCATCCGGAGATTCGTGCTGCTATCTTTTCCCGAAGTAACATAAATATATCTGTTCGCTTAACACCCCGATAAATGGGAACCCCCAGGTAAAGGAAGGGAAAGGTACCTCGTGAAAAGCCTCCCTCGGATTGTATGAGATTGGCACTCCCTTCATGGCATTCGGCGATGTAGAAGTTACTCTTTGACAGGTTGATTTGCTGCCCAGACACCTTCTCATAATCGTCAAGGCAAGTCCGGAGCCGCCTAAGGGGTGTAGTCGCCATTTGAGTAAAAATGATAACATCATCGGCATAGGCAATGTGACTGATCTCCATGCACCGTCGGGTAGCTTTAAAGGTCATGTCCCTCTGCCCCACAATAAGCTTATCGAGTGTCCTTGATAAGTATTCCGCCGCTATGATGTGGGAGGAGGAGGGCTAACCTCATCGTGATAATCTTCGTTATGACCTTGTTGATGACATTGCATAGACTGATGGGTCGGTAGTCACCCCATGATTCCGGCGAGGGTTTCTTGGGGATGAGCACAATACTAGTTGCCGTCACACTTTGCGGGAGGTAAGCACCTCGGAAGAATTGGTGAATTGCTGCGACCACATCCCGTCCAATAATATCCCAGCATGCTTGAATGAAAGTGGCCGTGAGGCCATCCGGGCCTGGCGCACTATCACCCAAGATGACAAAGACCGCTCGTTTAACCTCCTCCACTTCCGGTTCCTTAGTCAAGGAGCTCATGTCGTCCGAGGGAGAGATTTGGTTTAGGGAGCAAGGAGCTTTTGGAAGAATTGCACCGCCGAGTTCTTAATCTCTGTTTCATCCGATAGTTCACGTCCATCAATGTTGATCTTGTGGATGCGCATCCGGATTCTCTTTTGCTTAACCCAGCTTTGGTAAAATCTCGTATTCTTATCTCCCTCCGTGAGCCATCGTAGCGTGGCTTTTTGGCGCCAGAAGTCTTCCTCCATTCTGAGGAGGCAAATATACTCGGCAATAAGTTTATTGACTTCCATTCTATTTTCCGGTGACGGCCTATCTTCAAAAGCAGCATGGGCCATCGCTATCTTCTCTTCCATGTCCCTAGGGTTGGAGTGAATATTTCCAAAAACCTCCTTATTCCATTTCTTCAAAGTTTTCTTGACTCTCGCAAGTTTGATTAGGAGGTTGAGGAGTCCTTCCTCTTCTGTCGGCATGCCTCAATCTTCTCGTACCAAATCTAGAAAGCCATCGTGTCGAATCCACATATTCTGAAATTGGAAAGGGCTACCCCCAGGGTTGGTGCCCACCAACTTGCACCTAAGCAGTACCAGCCCATGGTCCGAGGCAACCCGTGGTAGGTTTGTTGCCCTCACCACTTCAAAAAATCGAGTACACGGCTCACTCACCAGCACCCTATATAGTCTTTCGAAGAGGCCATTCTTGGCCCATGTGTAGTCCGAGCCATCCTAGCCTGGGTCAAGTAGTCTGCAGTCCTCAATGGCTTCGGCGAAGTCAATCATCTCCGCCTGCCGGTTAGTGTCACTTCCCTCCCTATCTCGAGTGGAGAGAATAGTATTAAAGTCCCCGCCGATGAACCAAGGCAACCCTTCAACGGCTATTGAGGTTTCTCTCATTGTGTCCCATAGCATGGTTCGCTCCCCTCTTGTGCACTTTGCATACACGGCCGAGACCATGGTGGAATATGGTAGTCGTGGGCAAGAATATCTTCCGTGAAGCATCTGATCCGTATCAACCACAACCTCAAAGTCAGCCCCTTCCTCCACAGAAACCCAAATCTTCCCATTTGAATTCGAGGCTTTGAAGATCAGCCCCAACACTTTTGAGAACTTCTCCGGGTTCGGTGTCGTGAGCGGTTTCATGATTGCAAGAAAATTTATTTTGTGAGATTTGATTAGCCTTTTTAGGACGTTTTGGGTTGACGCATTCGCGATCCCCCTAACGTTCCAAAACATGAAGTTGATTGACATCATAAACAAGAGGAGGACGTACCCGGGGGGTATGAAGGCCCTCCTTGGAGTTCGGTGATTTGGAGGTCATTTTCTCCTTGGCATTGATCAGCTTCCATGAGGTTGGGATTCGCCCCATCCTCGTCAATGTGCGGGGGCATGTTCATTTCCCAATCCTCGGTATCTCCATTATCATTTTCTATGAAATTCTCATTGTCCATGAGGGAGAAATACCGGTTGGTGCTCATGTGGCTTTCCAACTCTCGTGCTTCGGCTTTCTCAAGATCGAAACGTTGAAACGACCCGCTAGGTGTCCCTTGTCCCGCCGCGAGTGCGGGATCATCTTGCCTCTCGGTGGTACTTCATTTCCACGCCCTTTCACGACCTCCATCAAATGAGGAGGATCTAGTGATCGGGCCTCTAGGGTGGTTGGGGCTTTGTGGCCCACTTCGGTCCTTCCTACTGTGGTATGGGACCATTTCTAAGCCATGTTCTCCATGCAAGCCGCCATTGATGTCCGGGCCTGCCCCTCCCGATCCATTACTTCCTCTTGCTTTCGAGCCCATCCGTGATTGACCTTCCTTGGCTTTATTCATTCCTTTTTGTTTCCATTCCGTGTCGAGCTCCTTTTGTTTCGGTTCTACTGTAGTACTCTTGGCTCCACGATCCCCTTGTTGCGGCTGTTTTGATGGAGCTATGTTGTAGTTCCATCTTGGGGGGCGTTCCGATGGCTTGGCCGCATAACACACCTCACTTCTATGCCCCACATGCTTGCATTCCCGGCAATAAGGTGGAATTTTGGCCCATTTCACTTGTTGCACAACTTCTCGACCACAAATATCCAAGATGATCTCGTCGGGAGGCGATTTTGTAATATCATTCTCGATGCAAATTCGGGTGAAGGATAAACGAGCTTTGTTGGCCGTTGCCCGATCTACTTGAATTGGCATGCCAAGTAACTTGCCAATTGCAAAGAGGGCTGATTGATCAAAAAGGTGGATGGGGAGGCCTATTAGGTTGCACCAAATTGCCGCAATGGGAGATTCGCAATACGCATCGAAATCCGGTGGCCACTTGAATACTCTCATCGGGTGACGGTCAACGAACCACACCAGAGTTCCTTTAGGGCCACTAAGGAGCCGAGCATAGTCCGCAATGTCCTCGAATTGCACAAGTATGTGTTTAGCATTAATGTATGTCCAAGTAAAACCACAACGGAATATAATATGTTCAAGTGCTTTTTGAATTTGGGGCGAAGCCGGGATAGAGTGTGAAAACTTACCGACGATGGCGTGACCAAGATTTGTTGCTAGCTTTTGAATTTCAGCCCCGGAGAAGTAGATTGTCTGGACACCATTGGACGTGGAGGCGAAGCCAATTTTTTGGATGTGTTACGGGTTAAAGACTTGCGAGCCATCGGAGTTAGGAGCTTCCCGAACCATGTCGGCCATGGATATTGGCTTGTTCCTATTCCTCGAGACCCCCTCATCTTCTCGGCTTAGTGGGACGTCCGTCGGGTTCTCGGTAGGCCTCTCCGTAGCCTTGGCTTGGGGTCCACCCGTGTCGGCTCGAGGTTTCTCCCTGCTTGGATTACCTTCGGCCATCGGTACGTCAGTGTCCCTAGTGCGGGTCGCGATTGGTACTACGGGGGATGGCATGTCTCGGCAGCTCTGGTCCTTGGGTTTAGCTTTCGGCCATGTCGGGGCCGAGCCAGCATGCAGCGCACCGGCCTTGAAGGATGCTCGGATCTTCCTAGTCCGACCTCGTTCAAGTAGGGGAAAAGTCTTCCAAGGAGGGCCCATTGGTAACTAGCGGTAGCGCCGGGGTAGATTCAACTGCCGCCGTAAGCATTAGGAGGGGTTCCACCGTCGAATGATCGTCCTCCGGTGGGTTGCCGGCAAGAAGTGGCTGCACCGCCCATGTGTCCAGCCTTTCCGCCGAGTCCAAGGCGGTCACTTGTAGGATGGGACTTATTTTTGGCTGCATTATTAGGGCCATGTGTTGTGCATCACGTGAGAGAAAGGGACAAAGGCACTTTCACAGAGGACATTTGTTCCTTTAGCCGTTTTGGGAAAGTTGACTCTTACACAATCCAAGGCACTTTTGGCATCACATGTGTCATCGAGATCCGAGGGGGATGCGGTTGGGGATTTGGCTTTCCCTCCTCCAACGGTTATCACTCCTCCGCCGGAGCCATGGCCGGCCGGCGAAGCCTCGGCGGCCACGTTTACACCCCCGTGGGCGGTTGTGTTCGTTTCCTCCCCCTCTTCTTGGACGGGGGTAGCTTCATCATTTCCGAGGTCACCACTCATCTTTTCGCGGTCGGAGCTCACCGGAAAGATAGTCGCCTTGCACCGTGGTGATTCGGGGCCAGGGCTGGTGTTATTGCCAAAGGAAATCTTTTTCCGGAGCTGCTTGTCCTCCGGGAGAAGGGATGGGACAAAGCGCTTCCGGCCATTCCCCTTGGAATGTGGTGCCAGCGTGTTCTTACATACCTTGCATCGGCTCTTCGCGGCTTTCAACTTTATCGCTTTGGTCGGCTGTTTAGGGGAGTCGTCGCCGGCGGACCGGAAGACCATGAGGTGGTCCGCAATGTGTCGTGCTTCCTCGGCCCCAAGAGCGGAGTCCGGTGGGGGTTCTGGCATGGCCGGTGTAAGGTGCAACTCTGAAGTGTGGGGCGTGTCACCGAGCACTTTCAAGGTCGGGGTTGGGAGTATGGTGATAGGAGAGGGCGATGGTGGAGGTTGGGTGGCTCGTCGTGGGGTGTGGTGGTCAGCAAGGATGCTTAGGCACCGGACAATGAGGGGGGATTTTTTTTTCTTTATTAAAGGAGGATCAACGATGGTTCCCCATCTCCCCTCCGAAGTGACTCGGACCCCCGGCCTAACGGTTGGAGGTGAAGCGTCTTACCACCGAGCTGCGCTTTGTTGTCTTGGAGGGGACCAACGGGTCCACCTACCTTCCTTCCAGTCACGGGTCCAGACCAGTTAACCTATCTTCCCAATTATGGGCCTGACCAGTTAACCTATCTCCCCCTGCTCCTGGGTTCAGGCCAGTGAACTCATCACCCCCCAGGGGAAATAAATCCCCAAGATGCGCCTCCCAGGGGTCGAACACGTGACCTCTAGGATGGCGCGGTATCCTTGCCCCCCTTCTCAACCACTTGAGGACTTAACGCAGGTGACAAGACCGCTACATGATCGTAAGATCGAAGTCCAGCTGGGCGCGCTACAAAAGTGGCGGCCGTTGCAGTGGGAGACGTTTATTTGCGCTTTAGTAGTGATAGATTTTTTATTTTGAAGAATGTTTTATTGATACCTTCTTTTAGAAAAAAATTAATTTCAGTTTCTAAATTAGTTTTTTATGGATATTCGATTTCTTTTAATGACAACTACGTTATTAAGAAAGATGGTTCTTATATCTGTCGTGGTATCATGGAAAACGATCTGTACACAATCACATCTACACGGTTTAATAATCGCAAATCAGAACTCAATACTACATCGAAAATTTCAAAGAAACGAAAGGAACCTTCAAGTTCAATGAACGAAACGTACTTATGGCACCTTACACTTGGTCATGCCAATGAAATGAGGATCCATTCTCTTGTTCAACAAGATCTTATTAAAGGTCTAGGGGAGGAACCTTTTCATAAGTGTGAGTCATGCTTAGAATGCAAGATGACCAAGAGGCCTTTTCAAGCTAAAGGCAATAGGGCCAAGGAAGTACTTGAGCTCGTTCATTCCGATGTATATGGACCAATGTCTACTGAAGCAAGAGGTGGTTTTCGATACTTCATCACATTCATTGATGACTTCTTGAAAATTGGATATGTCTATTTGATGACCCACAAGTCAGAGTCTTTTGACATGTTCAAGAACTTTAAGGCTCAAGTGGAGAAGTATCACGGTAAGAGTATCAAATGCCTACGATCTGATCGTGGAGGCGAATACCTCAGTGCCGAGTTTTTGGACTACTTATCGGAGTCGGGAATTGAATCCCAACTGACTGCGCCGGGCACGCCCCAACAGAACGGCGTGGCTGAAAGAAGGAACATGACCTTGTTAAACATGGTCAAGTGGATGATGACTTATGCACGGCTACCTACTTCATTTTGGGGACATGCCTTGCTTTCGACAAGCCATATATTAGACAATTTACCATCAAATCTGTACCTACTACTCCTTATGAGTTGTGGACTGGGCGCAAGTCCAATCTAGAACATCTCAAGATTTGGGGTTGCCCGGCTCATGTATTGGAAAATGATCCAACTAAGCTAGGATCAAGGACGGACGTATGTTTGTTTATAGGGTACCCTAGAGGGACGAAAGCTTATGAATTTTACAGTCTTCGAGATAAGAAAGTTATTGTGAGCACTCACGCGACATTCTTAGAGGAAGACTATGTAATGAATCATAAACCCAGCAGTGAAGTGGCTCTTGATTTTTTTTTATATATCAAGGATAAGCAATTACTACTATGTCTCCCCAAAAATGGTACAAATTCAGCAACCAACCACACTTGAACACAATATTACAGAATACCTAATCTAACACGGATTAAATCAAACTCATCCACCATAAGCACATCGCTTACGGACTATGAATATAACCAAAAATTTAATGAGACCTGCGAATATTTCAAGCGACGGCGACGGGCTGCGGCTTGGGAAGCTCGGCTTTTTTGTTGGATTTTTCCGGAAAATCTTCCATGTTGTAGATTACGGTGAGGTAGATGGAGCAGCTAGGGCAGCGGGCGATCTCCTCGCCAAGTCGGAGGTCTTCTTTGGTGATCTGGAATAGATCGCCGCAGGGACAAGGATAGGTGAAGGCCCGAAACTTCAACTTCTATTCCAAGTATTGTAGTGCCGCGCCGCAGTGGGACGGTCTCGCATGAGCCACAAAGATACATTGGTTTGGGGGAATCCATGGATCACTCCTCGGACAATAATGTATTAGATCCCTGGAACTTTGCAGAGGCGCTGGCAGATGTCGATCATTGTGAATGGGTGAAAGCAATTGTAACATCCCAAATTTTTGTGACTCTTTTTATATGTTTATTTGAAATTTCAATTATTAAACTTTTGTTTCTATGTGATTAAGTGAATTGCGTGAAATAATTGTCGTGAGTGATGTGGAATGAAGTGCTTGATATTTTATATTTTCCAATGTGGGGAAATAATTAATAAGATCATGCATTTATATTTTTTTTCGAGCCAATTCATTGGAATTTTCAGCCCCTTCCTTTTTTTTCTACTTGGAGATTTAAATTATTTTGTTCCCTTAATTGTGAAATACCCACTATTTTATTTCCTAAGTTGTGACTATATTTCTCTCCAAGTAAATATTGCTATTTTTCCTTGCTAATTAAATCAGCAAATTTCGAATTTCTCACCCTCAAATCACACGCCTACCTTGCTCCACATTGTGGGATTTTTATTTTATTCCTTCCACAATTTAATTACTTTTAATTGGGTGTGAATTAAACCTAGTACATAAAATAAACTAAACCCTAACCCTAGCCCCCATAATTTCACACGCCCCCTCCCTCATTCCCTCCCTCACACGCCTCTCTTCTCCCACTCATATCCTCTCCAAAAATCCTCCATCCAATCCTTGTTCTTGCATCCGTTGAAGTTTATTTTCAAGAGTCTCCGACGAATCGCATCAATTCATTTTCTACCGATTCGTTTTCTTCAAGGAAGGTATATTTGATTCACTTTCCCTCAATCTTTTCATATAATCCTTGTTCTTGAACCCTACATGCTTATAGTGAGTGTATGAATGATAGATCGCAAAATTAATCGGTGGGAAAGTGTGGTTGCATGAGAACTTTGATAATTATGCGATTTTGATTGAGTTCATATGAAGTTTGATTTGAATCTTTGGTGAATGATGTGAGTTTATGTGCAAACATGATTATGAGAACCTTTTAAGCATGATTGTGTGTTATAAGCATGAAAAATTGTGTTTTGATGATTGAGGAAGAAACCCTAATTTCGAATTTGTGATCCTAAAATCTGTGACGTTCGAACAGCGGTTTCTGATATTTAATTGACCTATCAAATGATTGAATGTTGATATGAAAATTTTACTGAGTAAATTTCAAAGTGTTTTCTGTGCCTTGTGTGAATTTCAACCCTTTTAGTCGAAAAATGAATTTTTTAAAAATATTTGAAGTTGACTGCGCAATTCTGCCAGAAACTTGTGTTCTCGGCCAGAATGTTTCGTTTTCTGTTTGACCGACCAAATGACCTACTTTTGATGTAAATTTGTAAATGGGTGAAATTTGATGTGTCTTCTGCATTGTGTGAAAATTTCATCCTCATTGGACATCATATGGATTTTTAGTGATTTTTACAAACGGTCGTGCAGTTCTGCCAGTTTTCTGCCTTAATAAAATAGTGCTTATTTTCAAGTCTAATGGTGTTATATGATGCATGTATGTCCAAGGAGTGTGTTTATTGGTGTGGTTAGGTGTTGCACGTTAAAATATGTCATGATGTGTTTTTCCCTCTTGTGTGGAATGTTGGGTTGGGTAAATTAAGAAAAACGATGAGAGAGGAACGATAGGACATGCATAGAAATATGAGTTTATGGAAGGCTGACTTATGTTGTGATGTTGGCAAGGATTATTGTATGTACGTGAGCACAAGGAACGAGAGTTGCCTTAAGTTGGATTGAATTTTGTTAAGCGAACGAGGTGGGCTTTCTCTTTCAAATCTCTTTATTTTCCGAAAATATGTTATGGTGTTATAAGGGTGGTTTAACTGTTATATCATGCCATGTTATTTTTGGTTTATGAGATTGTTGCCTGATGCCTAGTTCGTCTGAGCTTGCTCCGTTAGGCTATACGGCTGTGTTGTGAAACGAATTCGGGTCTGAGTAAGGCAGCAAACCCTATTAGGTTGTGTACACTGGTGGTATCGTGAGCCGTCCTTGCTAGTCGGCCGGTCTCGTGGGCGAATAGTGTGGCCACACTTTCGTCGCACTGTGATATGATGATTGTGATTGATGGATTGATGTGAAAAGTGGGGAGATAAATTGTCTGGCCAGACTTGAAATATTTTTGTGTTCGCGTGATATTTCTTACTACATATAAAACTCGAGATCACTGGTATGGATGACATAACTATATTAAAATATTTTCAGCATGAACCCATTGAGTACAACAAGTACTCAGCCCTGCATATTCTTTTTCTTTCTGTGCAGGTTGAGCGGGATGTTGCGGAGGATATTGAGTTGGCCTAAGAACTTAGGATGCGTTGTGTCTTCATACATAGGCGTTATCCTTGACTCTTTTTAAACCTTATTTCCGCTGCTATATTTTGAACTATGTCTCAAGACTTTAATCTTTTTCGTACTGTGTTTGAGCATGTTTGGTTGTGTTAGGTTTTTAACCGGGTATTTACAATGTTACTTTAAAATGGTGTTTACGTGTTTTAATCTATATGTTTCTTTAGAAGTTAATTGGGTTTTAATATTTATTTTCTCCGCTGCTTCTTTTAAAATAAAAATATTTATCATAAGTCGTTTCTAATTAATAGTAAATTATAACCTTAAACTTCTTTCTTTAAACCAAATTGTTTTTCATTCTTTTAAATTAATTAAGTTTTCAAATAAAACGCTATCCTTGCATGTTGGATCACGATCGCCGCGTTTGTAGTTCCCCTAGTATGGGCGGTCGTGACAGAGTGGTATCAGAGCTTTGTTCTTTCGCTCTGGTCCGAGAGTCTTCTTTTACTTTAAGTCTAATTAGTGAACCTCAGATTAGAAGTGTCACGAAGATTCAACATCCACAGCATCACGTTCAACCAAGGAAAGTGAGGTATGTTTTAAGTTATTGATGAAATGAGGGAACGATGTATAAAGTTGAGAATGATATGATGAGGATGTTTTGGGCAAAAGTATGCATGAGCATGTAACTACGTGATGATGTGATGTTATTATCATGTTGAAATTTGAGTATAAATGATGTGAGGACATAAATAAGTTGAATGTGAGCATGATTGGCATGATGATCTAAACACGTATTATATGTGTGAAAGCGATATTGTGATAGTATGAGTATGTGGAATATGAGCATGAATTGACAAGATGATTTAAGCACGTGTTGTATGTACGGACATGATATTGATATGGTATGATTATGTGTGACATGAACAAAATCTGTGTAATGACCCAAGTATATGTCAAATGGGTGAAAGTGATAAGACGTGTGCATGAAATTTGTGATGTTGTGAATGTGTATCACGTGCGAAAATACTACGACGTTAGCATGTGAAGGTATGAAGCCTTAAGATAATATTAAACTTGAAAATACATGACGAGCTTAGAAACCATCACAAACAACAATGAGATAAAAGATGTTTTGAGAAAATTTTGAGAATGAAAGAGGAGAAAAATGTTTACACGAGCAATGAAGTAAAATCTTTCTATGAGGGATTGTTTTCAAATTAAGAAGTATTTTCTGATGTTTGTAAAAAGAGCGAGTTGTGAAGAGGAATGATTGAGTGTTTTACATGAAAGATGAAAATTTTATGAGTTGCTGAGAATGTTGAAAATTTTTTAGAGAAAAAGGATGGGTCATCTGAAAATGATTGTTTCAAACATAGATGTGAAGTGCATGGTGTCTGAGTATGTGGAAAATAAAAAATAATAATAATTTTGAGGTTGATGTTTTACAATGGTAAGGACTAGTTGTTCATAGTGGAATTTGATTGACAAAACTATAACATGTTATGGAAAACTGTTGAAAATTTCGGAAAATCATTGAACCTTGAACGAAAGCAAGTTAGTTCGTTTCTTTTGGGAAAATTTAGATCTGGAAGTGAATGAGGAATATGACGTAGTTATGCATGGCGATATACGTTTATGCATGTTGAATCATTTGGTATGTGAATCATGTTTTAAGTGATGAATTATGAACGTAAAAGTGTGAGGTACTTTATGAAAGTGTTGATAGAAGAAAGTATGATGCTATGAACTTTG
The DNA here is from genome assembly GCF_004379255.2 of Salvia splendens. Taxonomy (NCBI): domain Eukaryota; kingdom Viridiplantae; phylum Streptophyta; class Magnoliopsida; order Lamiales; family Lamiaceae; genus Salvia; species Salvia splendens. The sequence goes on along the minus strand of NC_056048.1, from coordinate 16,225,614 downwards.
TTGCAAACATAGAATGCCCAAGATATCTGTTTGATCGAACGATATCGAACTTAGTTGTTACAACTACAATATCACTTTCCTGAGGGGTAAGATAAATGGAAATATGTAGTGCGAATTCGAACTCCATTAGATAATTACAAATTCACCATCGTTTTCCTGAACGATAAGAATAAAGAGAATACGAAAAGACATTACGTACAAAAAGAACTTCAAGAGGAGATGCTAAATGATTTAATCCTACAACGGGGAGAACTCATACTTGTGATCCAATATGTAAACTCATTCTTGCGTAAAAAGTGGTGATGCGACGAGGACGACTGTTATAGCACGTTGGGAGCGCGAGTAAAATTATGATGTTTTAAGAGAATGGTTTTTATGAGGTGCAAAGAATATTATGAAGATATGGATTCCGACTATAATTATTAGTGGCAACGATACGAAGAATCTCAGCGTGGAATCCACAGTTCCTAGAGCGATATTACCAGTTTTGGCTCGCGAAAGATGAATGAGAAGGTGCAATTTTAATAGCTAGAACGAACTTTTTAATCAACAGTTCTTACTTGGATTCTAAGAAGTTGTCTTTCAGGACCTTTCAAATAATCGTGAGCCCTTGTCTATTTAACGTCTTGTTTCACTCACTCTTTGCAATAACGCATATTATTCCTTTTCATCCATTGATTCATAACTCACTTTCAGTTATTGGAAAGTGGAGTTTCCTTCATAACTTTGGACACCTGGATTGATTGTAGTCTTCGTTGACCAATTATTTACGAACAATATTTTGACCTTGTGAGCCTTTGCTATTTAACTTCATACCTAAGGCTGCTTGCAGTTATGTCCTTTAATATGTTCACATTTCACAGACATGCTTTCTATGGGATATTCTTCTTCGAACTATTTTTTTCAGCCTTTCCTTTTGTAACCATGGCTGTGTCAAAGTTCTTTCTTACAGAGTGAAATTCCTTTGGTTATGTTCCACTATACGTATCATTTCCATATCAGAACTTTTCTTTCTACAAAACATAGTTACATTTTGTACTTTGCCTTAACAAACTCAATCCACTAGATTTTCTTTCAAAACTTCCTTTGACCTTGGTAGCCTACTATGAGACTTGAGATTTAATTCGATTCCACCCTATATTCATGATCTATCTTATGTTCTTTCAAGCTCCGTGGAGATGATCATAACCAATTGTTGCAAGTTAGTGAGATCCGAAAGAGTCGAGCTAGAGATGTTGTTTTCTTGATTAATTCTGCAGCCTTTCTGCTTAAGACACTTTCAGCAGTGTTGCTACAATTTTGAAATCAGTTCATATCCAAGTAAGACTGGTTGATCAATTTTCGAGTTCTTAATGCTAGACTTGGAGGAAAGAGTGAGGTTGAGCTTTTCGAATGCACTTTATGCGGACGTGTTTGTAGACATGTTGATTTGGGTTTGAGGGTGTCTTCACCTGTTGGAGGTTTGATTGATTTTGTGCAAACTTGCTCGAACATAGAGTTTGTGTTAGGAGAATAAGGAGTAGTAGCCCAACTTTTGCATGTTATGCTTTTGGAGAACGTAGACATAATTTTGGGAATGGATTGGCTTACCGAGAACCACGCAAAGATTCACTGTAAAGAGAGACAGATTTCTTTTCAAGCCCCGGGCAAAGAGCCGACTATCTTGTATGGGATCTCCATGAACCAACGAACCCCCATAATCTCCGCATTGCAAGCAACCACGATGATAAGAAAAGGACGTCCGGCGTATCTTGTGTATTTGAACGGAGAGGAAAAGAAGGATTTGGAAGTGGAAGACGTGGCAGTAGTGTGAGATTTTCCTGATGTGGTTCCCGAAGCTTTGCCTGGACCGCCACCCGACAGAAAATTAGAGTTTACCATTGATTTGGAACCAGGGTCTAGGCCAGTATCGAAAGCAACATACCGAATGGCCCTAAAGAGTTGGCAGAGTTGAAGATTCAGTTGCAAGAACTGCTAGATTTGGGATTTATTCGACCTAGTGTGTCACCATGGGGAGCGCCTGTGTTGTTCGTAAAGAAAAAGGGATGGAAAGATGAGGATGTGCATCGACTATCGTGAGCTCAACAAGATGACCTTGAAGAATAAGTACCCACTGCCGAGGATTGATGATTTATTTGACCAACTTTGAGGAGCGGGCGTATTTTTTTGAAAATGGACTTGAGGTCGGGATATTATCAACTAAAGGTCCGACGAGAGGATGTGCCTAAGACTGCTTTTCACACTCGTTATGGCCATTATGAATTCGTCGTAATGCCAATCAGGCTGACCAACGCCCCGGCTGTCTTCATGGACTTGATGAACCGAGTCTTCCACGAGTATCTCGACAAGTTCGTGTTGGTCTTCATCGACGATGATTTAGTATACTCGAAGAACGAGGAGGAACATGGATGGCATCTACAGACATTGTTGGAAACGTTGCGAAATGAGAAGCTTTATGCCAAGTTTAGTAAGTGTGAGTTTTGGTTGACTCGAGTAAACTTTCTTGGTCATATTGTGACGGCATATGGAATTCAAGTAGACCCAGCAAAGGTCGAGGCCGTGCAGAATTGGAAATCGCCAAAAACGCCGAGTGAAATCCTCAGTTTCTTGGGATTGGCGGGATACGATCGACATTTCATTGAAGGATTCTCGAAAATCGCTAGACCCATGACACAACTGCTAAAGAAGGGAATCAAAGTGGTTTGGACGCTGGAGTGCGAGGCGAGTTTCCAACTGTTGAAGGAAAAATTGACGACAGCACCGGTTCTAGCCGTGCCGGCAACCGACAAAGACTTCGCCGTCTATACTGATGCATCAAAAGTAGGACTTGGATGCGTGTTGATGCAAGATGGGAAAGTGATAGCATACGCTTCCCGACAGTTGAGACCGAATAAATTGAATTTTCTGACTCATGATTTGGAGTTAGCAGCAGTGGTGCATGCACTGAAAATTTGGAGACACCACCTCTATGGAGTGAGATGTGAGATATATACGGATCACAAGAGTCTCAAATACTTCTTCGTGCAGAAGGAGCTAAACATGCGACAGCGACGTTGGTTAGAGATCGTGAAAGATTATGACTGTGGTATTCACTATCATTCGGGCAAGGCAAATGTAGTCGCTGATGCTTTGAGTCGGAAAAACCAACCTCAATTAGCTTATTTACTAACGCAAGAAGAAGCGTTGATTCGCGAATTCGACAGAATGAGATTGGAAATAGTAAAAGCGCCCGAGATAGTAGGAGGAAGTATAGCGACGCTAGTAATTGGGCCAGATTTGAGAACCAAGCTCATAGAAGCCCAACGACGTGATGAGAAGTTGGAAGAATTACGTGTAAAGATGAGAGCCGAGAAGCTCGATCATTACCGTGAGGAGGTGGATAATGCTTTGACGTACGATGGGCGATTGTGTGTGCCGAGCGATAAGGCGCTAAAAGATGAGATTTTGAGTGAAGCGCACGACACGCCTTACACTGCTCACCCCGGAAGCACGAAGATGTATTGAGATCTGAAGCAACGGTTTTGGTGGAATGGAATGAAAGGAGGCATAGCGTCATATGTGGCACGATGTCTAGCATGCCAACAAGTGAAGGCCTTACACCAACGGCCATATGGGAAGTTACAACCACTCGAAATTCCCGAATGGAAGTGGGAGCATCTAGCTATGGATTTCGTGACGGGTTTGCCAAAGTCACAGAAAGGCAACACTGTGATTTGGGTGATCATCGATTGACTAACTAAAAGCGCGCACTTTTTACCAATTCGAATTACTTATGGCGCGGACAAATTAGCAAAACTCTACGTGAATGAGAGTGTGCGTTTGCATGGGGTGCCAAAGACCATTGTATCCGACCACGATACAAAGTTCACATCAAAGTTTTGGATGAGTTTGCAACGAGAATTGGGCACGCAATTAAACTTCAGCACTGCTTATCACCCGCAATTGGACGGGCAGTCAGAGAGGACGATTCAAACGCTTGAGGATATGCTACGAGCCGTTGTCTTAGATGGAGGGGAAAGTTGGGAAACTATTCTACCGTTGGTTGAGTTCGCCTACAACAATATCTACCAAGCGACGATCGATATGGCTCCGTATGAAGCCTTGTATGGCAGGAAGTGTCAATTCCCACTTTATTGGGATGAAATTGGCGAGAGGAAGATGTTAGGACATGACGCTATAAAGGAAATGACCGAAATTGTGCATCAAATCCGCACAAGGATCAAGGAAGGTCAAGATAGGCAGAAAGTCATATGCTGACGTGCGTCGAACGGAAATCAAATTCGACGTTGGTGACAAAGTGTTCTTGAAGGTATCCCCGACAAGAGAAGTTGTGAGGTTTGGAGTGAAAGGCAAGCTGAAACCGCGATTTGTAGGACCGTACGAGATTATCGATGAAGTAGGTCCTGTAGCGTATCGATTGGCGTTACCTCCCAGCTTTGCGAACGTGCACAACGTGTTCCATGTGTCGCAGTTGCGCAAATACGTGTTCGACCCCAAACAGGTAATTCATCAAGAGGAAGTGGTCTTAACCCCCGACATGAGCTACGAGGAAAGGCCCGAGGCGATCCTAGATCGGAAGGTACAGGAGTTACGAAACAAATCGATAGCGTCCGTGAAGGTATTGTGGAAGCACCATGGTCCCTAGGAAGCCACGTGGGAGTTAGAAGATAAAATGAAAGAAAAGTTTCCCGAGTTATTTATGTGAGACGATCAAATTTCGGGACGAAATTTCTGTTTAGAGGAGAATGATGTAACATCCCAAATTTTTGTGACTCTTTTTATATGTTTATTTGAAATTTCGATTATGAAACTTTTGTTTCTATGTGATTAAGTGAATTGCGTGAAATAATTGTCGTGAGTGATGTGGAATGAAGTGCTTGATATTTTATATTTTCCAATGTGGGGAAATAATTAATAAGATCATGCATTTATATTTTTTTTCGAGCCAATTCATTGGAATTTTCGGCCCCTTCCTTATTTTCCTACTTGGAGATTTAAATTATTTTGTTCCCTTAATTGTGAAATACCCACTATTTTATTTCCTAAGTTGTGACTATATTTTCTCTAAGTAAATATTGCTATTTTTCCTTGCTAATTAAATCAGCAAATTTTGAATTTCTCACCCTCAAATCACACGCCTACCTTGCTCCACATTGTGGGATTTTTATTTTATTCCTTCCACAAATTAATTACTTTTAATTGGGTGTGAATTAAACCTAGTACATAAAATAAACTAAACCCTAACCCTAGCCCCCATAATTTCACATGCCCCCTCCCTCATTCTCTCCCTCACAAGCCTCTCTTCTCCCATTCATATCCTCTCCAAAAATCCTCCATCCAATCCTTGTTCTTGCATCCGTTGAAGTTTATTTTCAAGAGTCTCCGACGAATCGCATCAATTCATTTTCTACCGATTCGTTTTCTTCAAGGAAGGTATATTTGATTCACTTTCCCTCAATCTTTTCATATAATCCTTGTTCTTGAACCCTACATGCATATAGTGAGTGTATGAATGATAGATCGCAAAATTAATCGGTGGGAAAGTGTGGTTGCATGAGAACTTTGATAATTATGCGATTTTGATTGAGTTCATATGAAGTTTGATTTGAATCTTTGGTGAATGATGTGAGTTTATGTGCAAACATGATTATGAGAACCTTTTAAGCATGATTGTGTGTTATAAGCAAGAAAAATTGTATTTTGATGATTGAGGAAGAAACCCTAATTTCGAATTTGTGATCCTGAAATCTGTGACGTTCGAACAGCAGTTTCTGATATGTAATTGACCTATCAAATGATCGAATGTTGATATGAAAATTTTACTGAGTAAATTTCAAGGTATTTTCTGTGTCTCGTGTGAATTTCAGATCTTTTTGTCAAAAAATGAATTTTTAAAAAATGTTTGAAGTTGACTGCGCAATTCTGCCAGAAACTTGTGTTCTCGGCCAGAATGTTTCATTTTCTGTTTGACCGACCAAATGACCTCCTTTTGATGTAAATTTGTAATGGGTGAAATTTGATGTGTCTTCTGCATTGTGTGAAAATTTCATCCTCATTGGACATCATATGGATTTTTAGTGATTTTTACAAAACGGTCGTGCAGTTCTGCCAGTTTTCTGCCTTAATAAAATAGTGCTTATTTTCAAGTCTAATGGTGTTATATGATGCATGTATGTCCAAGGAGTGTGTTTATTGGTGTGGTTAGGTGTTGCACGTTAAGATATGTTATGGTGTGTTTTTTCCTCTTGTGTTGAATGTTGGGTTGGGTAAATTGAGAAAAACGATGAGAGAAGAACGATAGGACATGCATAGAAATATGAGTTTATGGAAGACTGACTTATGTTGTGATGTTGGCAAGGATTTTTGTGTGTACGTGAGCACAAGGAACGAGAGTTGCCTTAAGTTGGATTGAATTTTGTTAAGCTAACGAGGTGGGCTTTCTTTTTCAAATCTCTTTATTTTCCGAAAATATGTTATGGTGTTATAAGGGTGGTTTAACTGTTATGTCATGCCATGTTGTTTTTGGTTTATGAAATTGTTGCCTGATGCCTAGTTCGTCTGAGCTTACTCCGTTAGGCTATATGGCTGTGTTGTGAAACGAATTCGGGTCTGAGTAGGGCCCAAACCCTATCAGGTTGTTTACACTGGTGGTATCGTGAGCCGTCCTTGCTAGTCGGCCGGTCTCGTGGGTGAATAGTGTGGCCACACTTTCGTCGCACTATGATATGATGATTGTGATTGATGGATTGATGTGAAAAGTGGGGAGATAAATTGTCTGGCCAGACTTGAAATATTTTTGTGTTCGCGTGATATTTCTTACTACATATAAAACTCGAGATCACTGGTATGGATGACATAACTATATTAAAATGTTTTCGGCATGAACCCATTGAGTACAACAAGTACTCAGCCCTGCATATTCTTTTTCTTTATGTGCAGGTTGAGCGGGATGTTGCGGAGGATGTTGAGTTGGCCTAAGAACTTAGGATGCGTTGTGTCTTCATACATAGGCGTTATCCTTGACTCTTTTTAAACCTTATTTCCGCTGCTATATTTTGAACTATGTCTCAAGACTTTAATTTTTTTCATACTGTGTTTGAGCATGTTTGGTTGTGTTAGGTTTTTAACCGGGTATTTACAATGTTACTTTAAAATGTTGTTTACGTGTTTTATTCTAAATGTTTCTTTAGAAGTTAATTTGGTTTTAATATTTATTTTCTCCGCTGCTTCTTTTAAAATAAAAATATTTATCATAAGTCGTTTTTAATTAATAGTAAATTATAACCTTAAACTTCTTTCTTTAAACCAAAATGTTTTTCATTCTTTTAAATTAATTAAGTTTTCAAATAAAACGCTATCCTTGCATGTTGGATCACGATCGCCGCGTTTGTAGTACCCCTAGTATGGACGGTCGTGACAGCAATGGATTCGGAACTACAATCTATGATCGACAATGACGACTACGATTTGTCCGTCCTACCCGAAGGCTGTACTACCATTGGGAAGAGTTAAAGTCTTCAAGGCAAGACTAGTGGCTATAGGGTATACCCAAAAGGAAGGCGTCAATTACGACGAGACCTTCTCCCCAGTGGCCATGCTCAAATCGATCCGGATACTATTGTCTATAGCAGCTTATATGGATTGGGATGTACGGAAGATGGACGTTAAGACTACGTTTCTTAACGGCGGTCTTGAGGAGACCATCTACATGGAACAACCCGAAGGATATGCCATAAAGGGCAAAGAACACATGGCTTGGAAGTGTAAGAAGGAGATTTATGGCCTTAAGCAAGCATCTAGATCGTGGAACCAGTGTTTCGATCAAACTATTCACAAGTTTGGATTCGAAAAGTGTCCAAATGAAAGCTGCGTGTATAAGAAGGTTGAAAAGGGGAATGTAGTGTTCTTAGTTTTATATGTAGATGACATTCTTCTAATTGGAAACAATAAAAAGATGTTGTCATCAGTAGGAACTTGGTTGTCAAACCAGTTCGAGATGAAGGATATGGGAGACGCGGGACACATCCTCGGGATCAAGGTTCTTCGGAATCGAGAAAAGTAGATGTTGTGCTTATCTCAAGAACCTTACACCAACACAGTAATTAGTCGTTTCAGCATGCAGGACGCCAAGAAATGTTTCTTACCTTTAAGACATGTCATCCATCTATCTCAAGAGATGTGCCCCAAAACGCCGTCTGAGATACAAGCAATGAGAAGGATTCCATATGCTTCGGCAGTTGAAAGTCTCATGTATGCTATGCTTTGTACGAGACATGATATCTGCTTTGCTGTTGGCATGGTGGCAAGATACTCACAAGACAAAGTCACAATATGAATTGAACGTATGCTTAACCTTTAGAGAGAGACGCTCCTCCTTCTCTCTAACAATCCCCCCACCTTCAACAACAAACCCACGGCTCCTCTTCCGCCGACCAATCCTCTTTACGCCGGTCAACCTTCATCCCGAACACCCCACCCTCTATAAGGTTGGCTATCGAGTCGGACGCCGAATCACCCGCCCCCACCCGTCGAGCCCCCACTACCTCTCGAGTGGCGCCTTCGACTTTGGCCGACCATGACGGACCCCCTACACTCTCCCCCTCTCCTCCACCGGACCCCGAGGAAGCAAGGATATCCCGGACCACCAAATGGTCTTCCTCTCATCCGAGGATACTCCTTCGAAGTTTCCGACCAAAGGCTTATCGCTGAAGAACAAGAAGACCCGGGCGAAGGCTAGGAAGAGCACCCCCACACCACCGTCGAAAGGAAATGGATGAAAACGGTTTGTTCCATCTCCTCTCCAGGAGGATAAACAACTTCGGAAGAAACTCTCGTTCGGAGAAGGTGATGGCCCCAACGCCGGAAGCCCCAAATGTAAATCGGCCATTTTCCGGCCAAGCTTTCCCCAAGATGATGAGGAAAGATCTACCTTGGAGACTTGTAGTCCTCACTCTAAACCAGAGGCTGAAAAATGCAAACCGAGGCACTTCCCGGTGCAGGCGACACTTCTAAGCTCCTTACCGCCGACCATGAACACGGCGGGATGACAGGGACCACCGGCGAGGACATGCAAATAGTACCATTTTCTGGCCAAGAGAAGTTGGGAGAGTCTAGCATGGGACAAACCGCCTTGAAAGTTGTGGAAGTCAACTTACCCGAATTGTTAGTGACACCAAATGCACTTTCCGAAAGCGCCTTGGAGCCTATCACAACCGAGGATTCACGCGATGAAGGTTCCGTTGGGACCCTAATGTCGCCAAAATGTTACCCCATTGTGCAGCTAGCGTACCTAGAGTCGGCGGAGTTGCTCGACTCCATGGTGGCTCACCGGCAAGGCTCCAATTGAAGACCAACCGACAAATGTCCAACCCACCTCCCTCCCATGGACAGCCGAGCCTATGGTAACCTTACCTATGTCTAAGAGCAACACATACTATGAGGATTTCCCACCGCTTGAACGAGGGAAGATTCGGAAGATCCGGGATACCTATAAAAGTGGCTCGGCGCCTCCTTTGTCGAGTTCGAATACTCTTTCTAGCCGAGGAGCTTCGGCTCATGTGTCTGCAAACATTTGGGCGCCGTCGACATGCCGAGGTCCGAGGATGGGAGGGATGGGATGATTCGAGGTTGCGATAAGCCGGGGAGGCCCGAAACGTTTGGCCAGCCGAAGAGGAGTTCACACTTGGCCGGGGGGAGATAGTACCGGGATCCCTCCCGAACCAGGTGCCGGGACGAGTGTGACTCCTCCAGCTAGGGATCATCATGGCCCGAGGGAGGTTGGTGCCATGCCGAAGACCGTTGCGGACGTGGTTAGGGGGAAGCCGAGTAACGAGTGGCCACAAGTGTTCATCCCCGAAAAAATCCAAAACATCGGATATGCAACCACTTCGAACGGTATTCCGGCCATCTACTTCTCGGGAGCCGAAACACAAAAATTGGCGACGTCCCATGGCCACGCCATCGTAGGTAAATTCTCACATTCCATCCCGGCCTCTTATCAAATTCAGAAAGCACTAGATAACATTAAATTCTACCGAGGCTTTTCGTGGACATATATTAATGCCAAACATATTCTCATACAATTTGAGGATTTGACGGACTATGCTCGTTTGCTTAGCGGCCTTAAAGATACTCCGGTTTGGTATATTGATCGACACCCGATGAGGGTTTTCAAATGGTCCCCGAATTTTGACGCCTACTGTGAGTCCCCCATCGCGGAAATTTGGTGCAACCTAATCGGCCTCCCTATACACTTGTATGATCAAGCGGCACTCTTCGCCATCGGCAAACTCCTTGGCACGCCCATCTAAATTGACCGAGCAACCGCCAATAGGATGCGACTCTCGTTCGCTCGCCTTTGCATCGAGATTGACACATCCAAACCGCCACCCGAAGAAATCATCCTTGATATTTGTGGATGTGAAATGGTGCAACAAGTTAAGTGGGATAAAATCCCATCATATTGTCGGGAGTGCAAGCATGTTGGGAACAAGAGCAAGGTATGCTATGCGATGGGGAAGACGGAGAGGCCGGCCAAAAGAAACTACAACTATCCCGCCCAAGACCAATAAAACCGTGGATCCCAAGGAGGCAAAGACAAGCAAGATCAATCGAAGCAAACATCAAATTCCAATGAGTGGAGATATCAAGGGAAAACGAAAGAACCTAAGGATCAGCCAAATGGAGGGAAAGGACCAAAAGAACTTGGACCGACGGAGTGGCATGGGCCAGATATAATGGGTGACCTACAAAACACACGCGACGAGAATCCATGCACCCAACCCGAGGGTGAGGGCATCCCCTCACATGCAAGATTTGACCGAAGCTTTAGTAAAGCCGGGGGATATACCTCTCATGAGGAGGTAGATGGTGACAAGTCGAGGGAGTTTTCATTTCCACGACGAGGTGCGTTCACAAATTGGCGCTGAGGCTCGCATAGCGCATCAAGGGGTCCTCGACGAAAGGCCAAAATATCCAAGGGACGATGGGTCTCCTTAGCACTAATCAATACTACTTCCTCATGGAGAATGAAGACTTCTCAATGGATGATGGTGACTATGGCGGGGGAGGGGAAGATGCTCGGGACCCCCGGCCTGCCCAACATCGAGGACTATGATGAAATCCTCATGATCATGAACGAGGAATCTTGTCAAGTACCGGACAATCTCCAAATGGTGGATGCTCGGGACCCCCGGTCTCCCCATTGTTAATTATATCTCTCAATCTCTTATTTTTGAACGTTAGGGGGATCGCGAATGAGCCAACCCAAAACGTCCTTAAAAGATTAATTAAATTTCATAATATCCATTTTCTTGCAATATTGGAGCCTTTCACTATCCCTAACCCGGAGAAATTTTCCAAGATGTTGGGGATGGCTTACCAAGGCATGAATGTTAATGGGAAGATTTGGATTTTTGTGGAAGAGGGGGCAAGCTTTAAAGCCGAGTGTGACACGGACCAGGTTCTACATGGTCGGTTCGTATCGCCTCGCTTGGCTAATCACATAAACTTGTCTGATGTCTATGCAAAATGCACGAGGGGTAAGAGGCTTCAACTTTGGGATAAAATGAGGGTGATCTCGGTAATCACGGAGGACACTCCTTGGATGATCGGTGGCGATTTCAACACCATCCTCTTGCCCCATGATAGAGCCAGAAGCGAGACTAATCGCCAAGCCGAGAGGGTGGACTTTGCGGAGACCATTCAAGACTGTAGGGTGCTTGACTCGGGCTTTGACAGCTCGGATTTCACGTGGGATAAGAATGGCCTTTTCGAAAGACTAGACATGGTGTTAGTGAATGAACCATGGGCACAAAACTTCGAAGTTATGAGGGTGACCAACCTTCCTCGGGTTTCTTCGGATCATGGGCCCGTGCTGGTAAGGTACCGAATCCCAAGTAACCATTCGGGGGGCTGACCATTCCGGTTCTAAAATATGTGGGTTAGACACGAAGGGTTCGCCGACTTGGTTCGAGAGGATTGGATTCAACCGACCGGGGTCGAGGGATTACTTAATTTTCAGATCAAGTTGGTAAGAATAAAGAGGGCCTTCAAGGAGTGGAACAAGGAATTCTTTGGGAATATTCACGAAAACCTTAGAGATATGGAGGAGAAAATAGCGGCTGCCCAAGACGACTTTGAGGAGAGACCATCGCCGGACAATAGGGCCGAAGTTAACAGATGCATTGCCATGTACATTCGACTTCTCAAGATGGAGGAAGATTTCTGGAGGCAAAAGGCTACTTTAAGATGACTGGCGGAGGGTGACAAGAACACGAAATTCTACCAAAATTGGGTAAAACAAAAGAGAATCCGGATGCGCATACACACGATCAACGTTGAGGGTAGGGAAGTATCGGATGACGCGGAGATTAGGAGCTCGGCAGTCGAGTTTTTACAAAATCTCCTAGCCCTGGGCCCCCTCCCACTCATGGAGCCGGACCTGAGCCTAATTCAATGACTTCCGACCTCGGCCGAGGTGGACGCCCTCCCGGATCTGCCTAATGCAGATGAAGTCATAAAAGCCGTATTCGCTATCTCCGGAGATAGTGTGCCAGGCCCGGATGGATTCACAGCCACTTTTTACCAAGCTTGTTGGGAAACGGTTGGGGCGGATGTGGTAGCGGCAGTCAGACACTTTTTTGGGGGAGCGTTCCTACCACGAAGAATCACGGCCACGAGCATTGTGCTCATCCCAAAAAAGCTGGCACCCGTCTCGTGGAGTGACTACCGACCCATCAGTCTTTGCAATGTTTCTAATAAGATCATCACTAAAGTCCTCACAAAACGGCTAACTCCCTTCCTTCCACAGGTTATCTCACCAAACCAGAGTAGCTTTGTGAACGGGCGCCTATTACATGATAGTGTCCTCTTGGCGCAAGAGATGTTCAATGAACTACCTAGAAGTAATCCGGCCCCCAATGTGGCGGTCAAGATTGATATGGCTAAAGCTTATGACCGTGTACAATGGCCCCTCTTGATCAAGGTGCTGGACTGAATGGGTTTCCCGGCCGGGTGGATATCCATGATTGAGAGGTGCGTGGGATCGTGTTGGTTTTCGGTCTTGATTAACGGAGTCCCGTCCGTTTTTTTTAAGTCTTCTCATGGCCTTAGACAAGGCGACCCAATCTCACCGGCCTTATTTGTGATTGCCGCGGAATATCTCTCGAGGGCATTGGATAGACTCATTCTAGGGAGAAAAGAGATGACCTTCAAGGCCAGCCGAGGTTGCATGGAGATTAGCCACTTGGCCTACGCCGATGACATTGTTATTTTCACACAAGCGGCAAAGGTGCCCCTTAGGCGACTGAGAGCTTGCCTCGATGAATATGCGGGTGTTTCCGGACAGCAGATCAATCTTGCAAAAAGCAACTTCTACATTGCAGAAAAACATGAGAGGAATGCGGATCTAATCCAGACCGAGGGCGGCTTCTCACGAGGTACCTTCCCCTTCCTATACCTTGGAGTCCCCATCTATCGTGGTGTTAAGCGGACAGATATGTTCATGTTCTTACGGGAAAAGATTGCCGCGAGAGTCTCAGGCTGGGCTCACCGCCACTTATCATTTGGAGGAAGGCTTACCCTTATCAAAAGCACCCTTGAAGCAGTCCCGCTCCATATCTTCCAAGCCATTGAGCCAACTTCCGGGGCGCTTAAACAACTGGACCAACAGATGCCTCGTCTCTTTTGGGGGTCGACAACTAAGAAGAAAAAGATACACTGGATTGGCTGGGATCAGATTTGTCTCCCAACCTCTGAAGGAGGGCTCGGCATTCGAAAATCCAAGGAAGTTCTCCGCGCCTTCAACATCAAACTATGGTGGAGATTCAGGGAGCAAAGCTCGCTCTGGGCAAGGTATATGAAGATGAAGTATTGCAAGAGAACCTCCCCCCACGCGGCCAACCCGTCTGGGTAACACAGTGCGACATGGAAGAGGCTGTTGCGGGCGAGGAGCCATGCAAACCTTACATCAGATGGGTGATTGGAAAAGGAGATATCTATTTTTGGGATGACTTATGGGCGGGAGATGTCACTCTAAGGGAACTCAGCCTCGAACATAGAGGCGCCAACACCACTTCGGTCGCGGACTTCATCACGGAAGACACTTGGAATGAGGCTAAACTTCAGCAGCTACATGAACAAGCCGGTCTTCCACAATCGGTAATCCACCGAATCCTTGACACTCCGATCGTTACTGGGGAGCCAGACGTCCCGAGGTGGACTCTCTCCGGACGCGGGGACTTCTCAATAGCAACAACATGGGATATCATACGCACACTTGGGCCAAGGATACAGGGTCTTGAAGATATTTGGAGAGCTGGCCTATCTAATTCTATGGCAATCTTTAACTGGCGTCTTCTGTCGAATCGCATCCCCGTCGATACAAAACTTCAGTGGAGAAAGATCGAGCTTGCCTCAAAATGCCAATGCTGCCCCGGGAGCCCTAATATCGAATCCCTCCAACATTTATTCATCCAGGGCCGAGGAGCATGTAGTGTGTGGACAGAATTTGACAAGTGGTTTGGGGGCTCGGCCCCTTCCCTCCGAATTAATGACACGATCCCGGAGAGATTAGAAGTGTCGGCGATAAGGACCCAACAAGAAGGTAGGAGGCACCTCTGCCGAGTGATACCTTACCTTATTTTGTGGTTCATTTGGGCTGAGCGAAATCAGAGCCGGCATGAGCAAATCCAATTCAAGCCGTACAATGTGGTGTGGCAAGTTCAAATGTTTATCCATAATAACATGGCCAATGGGAGCATCAAGCCGAAGCATTGGCTCAGGGTGAGATTGTCAATGAATATACCGAATCAGACCGGCATTAGGAACCCGAGACCACTTGTCATGCCGGTTAAGTGGTATCCTCCGGAAGAGACGTGGATAAAAGTTAACACAGATGGAGCATACATGGTAACACAGGATAGAGCGGGAGGGGGGGCATTGTGCGGGACCATTCCGGGAAAATGCTTGTAGCCTTCGCAACCCCTTTAGAGGCTCATTCGGCTTTGGAGGCCGAGCTCATGGCCCTCCACCATGGACTAGAGATGGCTAAGGAATTCAACCAACCCATTTTGATTGAGTCCGATGCGGAACAAGCTATCGCCCTCTTCAATGGTACTGTATGGGGCCCGGCTCAGGTTTGGCGAGCCATGGCACGCCTTTTCATGTTCAAGAGGCATCACACCGTCCGCGCCACTTTCATCCACCGGGAGGGCAACAAAGCGACATATTTGCTTGCTAAGATGGGCCTTGAACAAGAATCCTGGACCCGTATCACCATTCATAACGCCCCAAGAATGCTTAAAGCAATAGTGCGATTGGATGAAATGTGAGTCCCCAATATTCAGGTTAGAGATAACAATCATGAGTAGGTTTGGTACCGGGATAGGGCTGTGGCGCCGTTTCCCCGCGAGTTAATTGTTCCCCATTGTAGTGTTTTCTGTGTTTCTCGCCTAAATGTAATTTTGACGGGAGTAGGGTGAGGTCCGGAACCTTTGGTACCGGACCGTGCAATACTCCCTTGTTGTTTCCCTTTCGGCACATCACTCTCGGGTGTGGCCGCATATTGTATTTTGAACGTTTTAGAATATAGGGATGAGGGACCCGCGAACCCTCCACCGAGATGGTGTTTAAATAAAAAAAAGATATCAGTCAAATCCGGGCCAAGGACATTGGACTACCGTAAAGAACATACTCAAGTACCTTAAACGGACTAAAGACTATGCTCTAGTTTACAATGCAGTCAAGCTCTGTCCTTTGGGATATACCGACTCAGACTTTCAAGCTGATCAGGACACGAGAAAATCTACTTCAGGATATGTGTTCACCTTAGGAGATGGAGCCGTAATTTGGAAGAGTGTGAAGCAGAAATGCATCGCGGACTCGACCATGGAAGCCGAGTATGTGGCCAAGAGCATCACCATTTATTGTGACAATTCTGGTGTGGAAGAGTGTGGTTCAAGAACTTCCTTATGGATTTAGGTGTGGTTACGAATCTGCCCAAGAGCATCACCATTTATTGTGACAATTCTGGTGCTGTGGAAAACTCGAAAGAACTAAGAGCTCACAAAGCAAGCAAACACATAGAGCGGAAGTATCATATCATCAGAGATATAGTGCAGAGAGGAGACATACAAGTGGTCAAGATTGCGTCAGAGAACAACCTGGCAGATCCTTTTACAAAGGCATTGGTGGTAAAACAGTTTGAGGGGCACGTTGAAGGGATGGGAGTTCGACTAATTCAAGACCTAAGCGAACGTAACAAAGTCTAAGTCTTTGTTTTAGTAGACCGGTTGTGGGCCGCGCTCAATTTAAGGTAACACGGTCAGTCCTGAACAAAGAAAAATAAGAATTTCACAACCTAGATAGGCAGACTACCTATCGTGAAAGGTTGCAATGTAAGTCTGATTATTTCTAAGCCTTATTGAAATAAGATGATGTTTTTTTTTTAATTAAAACACCCCAAGGGTGGTGGGTTAAGGCAGACCCACACCTGTGCATTACCAAAAGCCATTTGCAACAACCATACAAACCCCGAGTCGCCCAAAAGTGACAACTCGCCATGACAATTAGAGTACAACGAGGGCCTCCCTAACAACTAGAGTGGTCATCTATATACTCTCAATAACCCTATTACACTTTTGATGCAGCTTGTGCATCACCAAAATCCTTAGTCCATCTCCTAATTAATGCCCGCGATAGGGATACCTCCGCAGGGGACGTACCCTCCTGGGTCAAGGTCCTCAATGAAGCCTTCCATCTCCCGGTTGGGGGGCCCACATGCTACACTCATTGAGCCAGTGCCCGACTCGTTCACACCCGATTTATCAATCCAAATGTCACCGTAACAACATTCTCCTTCAAATGCCATGAATCAATTGTGTTGCGCTTTGATGTACACATTGCCCTCATGTACCTTGCCTTTCCTCTTTCACGACACCAATTGGAACTCATCATCATCCACACGTGGTTGACTCCTGCTAGCCTCTTTAATCTTCGACGGTTCTGCATCCGTTGATCCTCTATGTTCTTCGTTTGGTCGGTACATTATTTAGCCTTGTTCGGATGCTCACTAGTTGATGAGGTGCCAGCCCAAGTATCCGCCTTTGGGCGCCACTCTTGGCGGGTGATCTTGGGAATGTTGCTCGAGTAATATGCCTTGGTTGGTACTCGGCCCCGATTCTTCCTTCCCGAAGCATGACAATCTTCTTTCACATGCCCAAAATGTTTACAATTTGCACAAAACAAAGGGATACGGTCACATGCCACTTTGTACCTTGAATCTTTACCTCGGATATTGAGGATGATTTATTCCTGCGGGGGGATCGAAATGTCAATCTCCACACAAATCCTAGCAAAAGAGAGCCGGCATTGATGGATGGTGGCATGATTAGCTTGTAGTGGCTTGCCTAAGAGATTACCAATTGCCATGATGGCCGTTTCCTCAAAGAGATGCGCCGGGATGCCCATGATGTTGCACCAAACTGCAACAATCGGTGACTCGAAGAATGTATCGAAGTCCGGCGCCCATTTGAACACCCTCATCAGGTGAACATCAACATACCAATTCGGGATCCCATTAGGACCATTCAACACCTTAGCATAGTCGGCCATCTCATGGAATTGGATTAAAATATGCTTGGCATTCAAGTATTTCCAAGTAAATGAACCAACTAACCCCAATCCTCCTAGACTTTTTTTGTATTTGGTAAGTAGATGGGAGCGAATGGGAGAATTTTCCAATGACGGCTAGCCCTAGCTTCTCCGAGAGGTAATCCGTTTCTAAGTCGGAAAAGGAGAGGGATGGTGTACCTTCAAAACAGTCGGCTATCCCCAAGGCTTTGATCTTGGTGGCATCCAATGAGATAGGCTCGGCTTTTTGGAATTTTTGCATGGCTGGTGCTCCTTCCGCAGACCTCATCCCCACGCGAGATAGGGATTCTTTCGCCTCCTTCCATGCTCCGGTCGGCGGCACCAGCTTTTCCGGCGAGGATTCCAGCGGTGGTGCATTGGGAGGCCGACCCCCTATGCGTTCACCATTGACTAGAGGTTGGAGGGAGGGGTGTGTGTCACATGGGGTTGAATTTGAATTCACATTGTCACTTACCAAAAAAGGGCCAACACTTACTTCCCCATGCAAAGTAGAATTCGGCCTTTCCTCCATTTGTAGGTCACATGCATCCACTTCCTCACATGTCACTCCCACACCAAGACAAGGGTTCACATGACCTCTTGTACCATCCACTTGCTGAACGTTGACCAGCACCTTCTCCTTGTGTGGAACATCACGGTCCCCACTGGCCGGCGCCGGCGAAATTCCAGCGACCTCCTCACAATCGGGTTCCTCCATTTCACACGTTGGCGTGGTCCTTTCCTTAGCCATTTGAGCTAGTGCATTCAACATCTCCCCAACAAGGGCTTGCTCAACCTCCGGTGACCTCCTCCCTTCACCATGGGGCTTGCCGACGAGTCCATCAACCATTTCAAATGCCATCTTCTTCTTAGCCCGACTAACCTCTGAACCAGATTCAAGACCGGCTCGTTTGAGGGCTTGTCGAGCTTTCTGCGAGTGGGGCGTGCCAACCCTTTTGGTCTTAGGCCGTGCAAGCGAACGAAACTTCCACTCCGACGAGGAAAGGGGCTGCATCGTGTGTATCAAGGCCGCAGCCTCCCCCTCCGACAGCTCACCACCGGACTTCACCATGTGTCGGATGCAACAATCACGTTTCACCTCCCTCAAAGGGGAGGGAGGGAGAGCTGACGAATTCTAGAGAGAAGGGAGAGCTTCTCTCTCTAAATCCGGCTTGGTGTGGTATAGCACTGAATTGGATCTAAACAGCAAGACGAGTCTTTATGCTATCTACTGAAAGATGAGGTCTTGATAATTAATTTCTTAATCAATGTACGTTAGCATTGAGCATACGATATTGAGTAACTACTACTTTGACTTACCAAAGGTGCGGGTTTTCGTCACCCAACGATGCAGGTATATTGGGTAGTGGTGATCATTATCTAGCGGTGCTAGGATTGCTATTGTGTTGAATCGTGCCCGAGGAGAGTCTCGTTTGATAACATCCACAAGAGGAGCTCGAAACAAGGTTTTATTATTCGGAACCTAGCTAGTTAGAGTTTAATCACTTTATGAATAATAAATAAGAGTTTCTTGCTAAGTCCACTCTTGGAGATTAAAATGGTTTGGTGCCTTGAGGTGCCTTACCATGGGGAAATGTCACGTGATGTACTTGAGGTGGAGTCCCCAATGCAGCCAAAAAAGGACAACATACTACACCTAGTTGCCTTGGATTCGGCGGAGATCCTTGACTCCATGGTGGCGCAGCCACTTCTTTCCGGCGACGAGCCGCAAGGAGGAATCCCGATGGGCGGTTGATAAGTCGTATTCTAGGCCTTGGTTACTGGTCAGTATGATGTGCATATTTGAACTTTATCTACAAAACAAGTTGCTTAAGTGTGCAGGTTGAGTGGTCTAACCAGTAGGGAAGCTTCAGAATAATTCAAGTGAAAAGGGTGTCAGGATGTTGCTATCCTGATCAGTATACATGCTAAAATAGTTCGAGATGGAGAAGACGGATAGCTGAGGCTGATTACCCACAATTAAGGGCAAAGGAGTCATCTTGCAATAAGGATTTACCCTAAAATCAAGGGTAAGCCTCCCTATAAAAGGAACCCACTTGGAGAGAAAAAAAGGGATATCTATTTTCACCATCATCACTTTTAGGTAGATTTCTCTCAGTAGTTCAGTTCTTCAGCACAGTCTAGTTTCTCATTCCTCAACACAACCATGATTACCTGAATTCCAGAAGCTCCCGGAGTTCAAGTCATCCTCGTTCCAGCCAGCAAGATCATAGTTTAGGAGTTCCATCGCCCGGAGTGGCAAACACTTTTATTTCGCTTTCGTAGTTTAAATTTCTTGTTTTTCTTCACGATGGATCTGTGTTGCTTTTGATTTTCACGGCTTAGAACTACTTTGTTTGCAGATCCGAACTTGTTTTATGCTATGAAATTGTTTTTTGTTCAGTTTACCTCGCTGATCTCTTTTCCTTCTGCCTAGTTAGCTTAGATCTAGAGTTTCTGGTTGTTTTAAGTGTTAAATCGGTTGTTGTTGTTTTCGTCGTAATTTTCTCTGAGTTAGTATAATCGGGAACTGTTTGATTGTGAAGTAAATCGTTGCATGCAAAGTCTAGTTTGAGTTTCAATTCGTTTTCATGTTGACCGGTATGCGGAGTTACAGTGTTGGTGTTTGATTTCAGATTTGGAATTTTTATTTGTGGATCTGTGTTCGTGAGTTGTTATTCTGTGTTTTACGTGGCGAATCTGGAGTTGTCATTTAATTTTGATCAAGTGTGTTGAAGAAGATGATGTCCATGTCAATAGTTGGGGACCACTTTTACTTTTTAGATGCTTTTTGCCTTTTGTCCTTCACTTTTAGTTTGTACTCTGCAGATCTGTCAGCCTAGTCACACAATTCCCACTACCTTCGGATATTCCGTTTGGCCTAAAATAGAAACCCAGTACTTCTCGAATATTTTCTATTACACCATGATTACCCATTTCCACGTACACAGCTGCACCTCTACACTTCTCCCCCATTCTAGTCAGTAGGATACTACATTTAAATTCTTGCCTAGGTAGAGACTCAACCCGAGCGTGGTAGCTAACCAAACCCTCCAGAATATCACCGCAATAGTTTTAGCGCACCATCTCTGTGGGATTCGACCCCTACCTTCACTCTACTACCCAGTAGAAGAGGGTTGAGGATTCTTTGAAAGCAGGTTCTAGGCTAGCGGGGATTCTTATACTGATCAGTAGGATAGATCCTTGCTTGAGCGACACCTACGCAAACCTGAGATCTTTCAGCGGTGCATGACCTGCCTTGCCGGGAACATCAAAACTAACAATGCAATGCCATGTGAACCCTAATGCACCGTACCTTGAGGATTTCCCCCCACTTGAGAGGGGAATAACCCGGAGGATCCGGGAGACATTCGAAAATGGTTCGCCACACCCAAGGATGGTAGGGGCTGGTCGGGCAAACATGCGAGCGTTCTAGTACTGATTGACACGGTCACTAACTCGGGGACGCAAGACGAAGTTACGGTGAACCCAACCCCACCCAGCCGGGAGACATCAAACACCAATGGAGATGGGAAGGGGCGGAACAAACACTCGAGTAACCCGAAGCAACATGGAAATAGGGAGACGTCGCCGAGCCACATTAGCAAGCCAAGGACTATGGCAGATATGGTTCGGGACCAGTCTAATTCCGATGGACCGCAAGCCTTCATGCCAGAAATCATCCAGAACTTCGGTTTTGCAACAACCTCAAATGGCATCCCGGCAATCTATTTTTCTGGATCGAAGACCGAGAAGTTGGCGACGAACCTTGGACACGCCATTGTCGGTAAGTTTTCACACTCCATCCCGGCATCTCATCAAATTCAAAAGGCTCTTGATAATATCAAATTTAGTCGAGGTTACTCATGGAAATATATTGATGCAAAACATATTCTAGTTCAATTTGAGGACCTTGCGGATTATGCTCGGCTCCTCAGTGGCCCTAAAGGAACGCCCGTGTGGTTCATTGATCGACATCCAATGAGAGTTTTCAAATGGTCCCCGGAGTTCGACGCCTATTGTGAATCCCCCATTGCGGCAATTTGGTGCAACTTAATCGGTCTACCCATGTAACACCCGTACCTTTAAGTACGAACCCAATTTATGTAACGAAATAATTGATAAAAATTTTTCGAAATACTATGCTTCTCGATAAATGTGATTTGGGAAATCGTATGGTTTTATGTGTTTAATGTGAAAAGGAGCGTCCTTATTATATTTAATTATGAACGTTGGGAGACACGTTGAAGGTCTCGTTGAATGAATGACGACGAAATTGCTAATTTTTGTAGCAAGACGAATGAAATACGTGGAGATGGATATTTTTCTTATGGAAGACGATGTACGTAAATCGAGGAATGGTTGAAGGGATTATATTTGGAACAACACCAAATATAAGTTGTGTCGTTAAACGTACTTAATTTTTGTTCGGGAATGATGAGTTAACAAAATTTAATAAAGACCCGTGAATTTGAGTTATCGAAGGAAAATACGAAAATATAAAGTATGAATTTATTTTGGGCTTTTCAAATTTAATTAGAGTCCAATTATCTACAAATAGCTTGGACCCTAATTATTTTAAATCCATTAAATAATAGTAGCAACACCAACTTGGGCTTAAAACACTTGAGCCCTGAACATGTAATTAATTTAAGTGGAGCCCAATATCTCTCCAAGAAAATGGGGTAAGCTCAAGAACTCTTCTTCTTCCTTTTTCCCCCTAGCCGACGCCTTCTCCTCTTCAAGAAGGAGACCCTCCAAATTTCCACCTCTCCACCTTCTATCTTCCTCCATCAATACCTACAAACAAAGAGTCACCACCACTCATTCCTTTACCTATTCCCCAACTTTTCACAACTTGCAAAAACAAAAAAAAGAAAGGTTTGTGAGAGAGCCGAGAGAGAAACGAAGGGAAGAGGAGGAGGATTCTTTTCACCATTTTTTGTTCACTCACCACCAAAACCAACCAAGTTGAAGGTATATTTCTCCCCTATCCTAAAGCATGAATTGTTGTATGTATATATATTGTCATCATTCGATATCTCTTCCATAATCACTCAACCAACTCAACTTGTAAAACAAATCAAACGATCGCCGTACGTAATCGAAGGTCTCAAAGAACTTAACTTTTTAATGGGAGTGTTTGTTGCGGGTTGAATCAGGGTCGTTCGGGGTGGTTTCAGAGAAGGGAAAGCCGCCGCTGGCGACGGGCAACGGCGGACAGCCGCGCTCGACGTTCCCCGGCGCGACGGCAGTAGCTCCCCTTCCCCGTAATAGCGGCGGCGGCGTCATGACAGCAGCGGCGGCGTCGTGGCAGCAGCGGCGTCGTGGCAGGAGCAGGGTCACGGTGACGGCGACGACTCCAGCTCCTGGCGACTTCGGCAGTGACGGCTGCGACGGCGGGCGACTTCAGCGGCGGTGTCGTCGCTTTCACAGCAGGGGACGGCTGCTGTGTGAACTGTCGAGAGAGAGAGAGAGAGGGTGGTGGGAAAGGAGATAGAAAAGTTGGGCCACTTTTGGTTTTTGTGGATTTGGGCCTCTTTAATTTAAGCTTTGGGGCTTCTTAAAATTTTTAGTTGGAGGAATAAGGTGGGCTAAGTAATTAAATCTTTTGGAGCCGTCAATTAAAATTAAATCGCGGGAATTTATTTAATTAAATCCCGGAACATTTTGAAGAATGAATAATTTTACCCTAAGCATGAAATAATATGTTTTCAATGTTAGATAGTTGCGTTAATTAAAGTATACGCTTAAATAAAGTTTTTTTAGAAATTATTTCCGACGTCATGGAAAATACGAGGAGCCAACGGAGGAAAGAACGAGCGTAAGCGTCGAATAACCAAAAACACACGAAAACCGAGAAAAAGAATTTAAATGTAACATCCCAAAAATTTGTGACTCTTTTTATATGGTTTTTTGAAATTTGGATTATGAAACTTTTGTTTCTATGCGATTAAGTGAATTTTATGAATAAAATTGTCGTGGGTGATGTGGAGTAAAGTGTTTGATATTTTGCAAGAGAAGAATTATTTTGTTTCCTTTTTGGTGAGACCCTTTTTATTCAAATTAATGTCTATGTCTAATTAATTGGGAATGTGAATATTTCCTTTTAATTCTCACCTATATCACACGCCCATGCTCTTATATTTTTATTTCCTTGAGGAAATTTATTTATTAGTTACCTATTATATGAGAGTCTTTTCCCATAAAGAAATTACCAAATTTAAATCCTATTCTATTTAATTGAGGATTTAAATAATTTCCTTGTGCAACTCCTTATGGAAATTTTTGGCCCCACCATTATTTTCATACTTGGAGATTTAATTTATTTTGTTCCCTTGTTTATGAAATATTCACTTTTATTTCCTAAGTTGTGAATATATTCTCTCCAAGTAAATACCAAATAAATTCCTTGCTATTCCTACATGGAATTTTCAAAAATTTCCTCCCCTTCCCACATGCTTATTCTATTCTTTTAATTGTGGGATTTATTTAATTGTATTTTTCCCCACAATTAATTAATTAATTAATTTTAAACCTAACCCTAATCCTATAAAAACACCTAAACTAAACCCTAGCCCCCATTCTCCCTCAATTTTCGTGCCTCCCTCCTCCCTCTCCACATTCTCTCCAAAAACTTCTTCCACCATTGTTTCTTGCATCAATTGGAGTGGATTTTTCAAGAGTTTCCGACGAATCGTGCCAACGCTTGTTTCTACCGTTCGTTTTCTTGATTCAAGAAGGTATAACTAAGATTTTCTTCTCATCTCCTTCATTGAAACTTTATTCTTGAATCCTACATGCATATAGAGGGTGTAGGATTGATAGATCACAAAAATTATCGATGGGAAGGTGTGATTTCATAAGAACTTTGATAATTATGTGTTGTTGATTGAGTTCATGTGAAATTTGATTTAAATCTTTGGTGAATGACGTGAATTTATGTGCAAACATGTTTATGAGAAACTTTTAGGCATGATTGTGTGTTATAAGCATGAAAAATTTGTATTTGTTTGATTGAAGAAGAAACCCTAAATTCGAAATCATGAGCCTGAAATCTGTGACGTTCGATCAGTGGATTCTGATGTGTAATTGACCCATCAAACGAACGAAATTTGCTATGAATTTTTTACTGAGTAAACTTCAAGGTGTTTTCTGAGTAAACTTTTAGGCATGATCGATGTGATTCTTGAACTATATGAAAATATAAAGTGTATTCTGAGTTGTGTTAAATTTCCAGCCTTTTTGGGCATCGTATGAATTTATGGTGAATTTTTCAAATGAACTGCGCAATACTGTCAGAAATTATATGTTCCGACCAGAGAGTTTAATATGTGATATGACTAACCAAATGACGTGATTTAGGTGTGAAAATTTTCATGGATGAACGTGAAGGTGTCCTCTGTATTGTGACCAAAATTTAGCTTCTTTTGAGTTGGGTGAATTTATAGTGATTTTTACAAAACGGTCGCGCAGTTCTTCCCGTTTTCTGCCTTGTTAAAATGACACCTAGTTTCAAGTTTAAAAGTATTATATGATGCATGTATGTCCAAGGAGCGTGTTTAAATTATGTGATCACGTGTGATAAGTTGAAATGTGATGCGTGTGTCTTTACATCTTTGTGATGAACGTTGGGTTGGGTATTTGAGAAAAACGATGAGAGAGAAACAATAGGACATGCATAGTAATATGATTTTGTGGAAGGCTGACTTGTGTTGTCGTTGACAAGGGTGATTGTGTATTCGTGAACTCGAGGAACGAGAGTTGCCATAAGTTGGATTGTGAATTGTTAAGCGAACGAGGTGGGCTTTCTTTTCAAACCTCTTATTTTTCCGAAAATACTATGTGGCGTTATAAGGGTGGTTTAATTTGTTATGTCATGCCATGTTGTTTTTGGTTTATGAGATTGTTGTCTGATGCCTAGTTCGTCTGAGTTTACTCCGTTAGGCTATATGGCTGTGTTGTGAAACGAATTCGGGTCTGAGTAGGGCCGCAAACCCTATCAGGCTGTGTACACTGGTGGGATCGGGAGTCGTCCTTGCTAGTCGGCCGGTCTCGTGGGCGAATAGTGTGGCCACACTTTCGTCGCACATGGAATGATGATTGTGATTGAAGGATTGTTGAGAAAATGGGGAGATTATTTGACTGGCCAGTCTATGAAACGTTTTTGTGTTCTCGTAATATTTCTTTACTACGTATAAAACTCGAGATCACTGGTATGGATGACATAACTAATATAAACTATTTTCGGCATGAGCCCATTGAGTACAACAAGTACTCAGCCCTGCATATTCTTTTTCTTTATGTGCAGGTTGAGCGGGATGTTGTGGAGGATGTTGAGTTGGCCTAAGAACCTAGGATGGGTTATGTCTTCATACATAGGCGTTATCCTTGACTCTCTCTAAACCTTATTTCCGCTGCTATATTTTGAACTATGTCTCAAGACTCTAATATTTTTCGTACTGTGTTTGAGCATGCGTGGTTGTGTTAGGTTTTAAACGAGTATTTACATTGTTATCCGAAAATGGTGTTTCCGTAAATTAAACTAAATATTTTTCTTTAGAAGTTAATTGGGTTTGTTTTAAAGTTTATTTTCTCCGCTGCTTCTTTTAAACGTATATATCTTAAGTCATTTCTAATTAATAGTGAATTTATAACATTAAGTTTCTTTAAACTAAACATTTGTTGTCTAAACTTTTAATGAACTAAAATGTTCTTCTTTCTTTAAAGCTAATTAAGTTTTCATTAAAGTGCTATCCTTAAATGTTGTCGTTTTTGTTGTCCCTTGGTCACGATTGCCGCGATTGTGGTACCCCTAGTATGGGCGGTCGTGACAGAGTGGTATCAGAGCTTCGTTCTTTCGCTCTGGTCCGAGAGTCTCTTTTACCTTAAGTCTAGATTAGTGAACCCTATTGACTAGAAGTGTCACGAGGCTCAACATCCAAAGCATCACGCTCAACCAAGGAAAGTGAGGTATGTTTTAAGTTGTTGAAAGCATGTGAGATCAATGCATGAAATTGATGATGACATGATGATGATGTTTTGGGCAAGTGTACGCATGTGAATGAATGTTATGCCTAAAGATGAATTGTGACGATATGACTATGTGGAATATGAGTATAATCGACATGATAATCTAAGCGCGTGTTATATATGTGAATACAATATTGTGATAGTGTGAACATGTGGAATATGAGCATGAATTGACAAGATGATTTAAGCACGTATTGTATGTGTGAATAAGATATTGTCATGGTACGATTATGTGAGACATGAGCGAGATTGATATGATGACCTAAGTATGTGTTATATGTGTGGAAATGATATGACGTAAGCATGTGAACATAGGAAGATGGAGTGTTTTACATGAAAGATGGAAATTGATGAGTTGTTGTGAGAATGTTGAAATTTTCGAGAAAAAAAATATATATAACTTTTTCGTTTGGAAAATTGAGCTATGAAAGTGTGACGTTATGTATGTTATGAGGTGCGAAAGTGTAAGGAAATTTTGTTTCAAAAGTTTTGAATATAATTGTGAAGTTCAAAAGTGTTTTGTTATGGGATGTGAAAATGTGGTGTGTTTATCTTGAGGTATGAATTACGTTAGATGATGATCTAGGAGATGATGAATCGTATGGTGAACTTAGAGTACCTAAAATATAAGCCTAGTTGACCGTGTGAATCGTAGTTCTAAGTTGAAAACTTAACTATTGCTTTTTCGAGGAATGAAACGTACGAGAATATGAGAGTTTAGGCAAACTCTTAAGTCAAGGTGCGAGACAAGAAGAACCGATGCTAAGAGGTATTTTCATGCAACGACAAGCGATCCTACTCGCGATTTAAATATGTATAGTTTAATCTTGTGTAAGTGGAAGCACGATGGAGATGATCTCCATACCCTGCTAAGGAGCACGAGGATGATAACCATGTCCTACGAGGATAGTCATTATGACAGGCAAGGAATTTTATGAAGATATGGATTTCAACTATCGTTATTAGTAGCAATGACACGAAGAATCTCAGCGTGGGATCCACAGTTCTTAGAGCGATGTTACCAGTTTCGGTGTGCGAAAGATGAACAAGGAGGTGCGACTTTAATAGCTGGAACAAACTATTCTAATCAACAGTTCTTACTCTGATTATAAGAAGTTATCTTTCAGGACCTTTCAAATAGCCGTGAGCCATTGTCTATTTAACAGCTTGTTTCATTCGCCCCTTGCAAGTGATGCATATTGTTTCTTTTCCTCCAGTGAGTCATAACTCACTTTCAGTTCTTGGAAAGTGGTATTGCCTTCATAACTTTGGACACTTGGTTTGATTGTAGTCTTCTTTGACCTATTATTTATACGGACCATACTTTGACTCTGTGAGCCTTTACTATTGAGCTTCATTCCTAAGACTGCTTGCAGTTATGTCCTTCAATACGATCACGTTTCGCAGACATGTTTTCTGTGGGATATTTCTCTTGGAACTTTTGTTCAACTTTTCATTTGGTCACCATGTCTGTGTCAAGTTCTTTCTTTCAGAGTGAAATTCTTTTTGGTTCAGTTCATATATCTTTTCCATAATAGAACCTTTCTTTCTACAAAATGAAGTTAAGGCCTACATTTTGTTCCTTGCCTCAACAAACTTAATCCACTTGATTTTTGTTTTCAATAGCCCCTTTGACTTAGGTTGCCTTTCACAAACTTATGAACCCATTGATGTGATTCTGTTAGTCCATATTATGATTTTCCTTGAACCATGATCAGTACCGCTTTGTGACAACTGTCTGCATTTCTCAATCCTCATGCAACTGATCATTTCTTTTCCTCAACCCTTTAAGTCATTATCCGTGTGGACTTTTCAAATTTGGTCGGACAACTGAATTATCTTTTTGGTAGCCAACTATGAGAATTGACATTTATTTGATTTCATCCCATATTCATGACCTATCTTATGTTCTTCCAAGCTCCGTGGGGATGATCATAACCAATTGTTATATTTCAAAATCGGTTCATATCCAAGTTAAGACTGTTTGACTAAAGTTTGTGTTAGGACAGTTAGGAGTAGTAGCTCGACTTTTACACGTCATGCCTTTGGAGAACGTTGACATAATTTTGGAAATGGATTTGCTTACCGAGAACCACGCAATGATTCACTGTAAAGAGACACCGATTTCTTTTCAAACCCCTGGTGACAAGCCGACCATCTTGTATGGAATCTCCATGAACCGACGAACCTCCATAATCTCTGCTATGCAAGCAACCACGATGATAAGAAAAAGGTGTCCGACCGCGATACGAAGTTCACATCAAAGTTTTGGATGAGTTTGCAGTGAGAATTGGGCACACAACTAAACTCCAGCACTGCTTATCACCCACAATCGGATGGGCAGTCGGAGAGGACGATTCAGACGCTTGAGGATATGTTGCGAGCCGTTGTCCTAGATCGAGGGGAAAGTTGGGAAACTGTTCTACCGTTGGTTGAATTCGCCTACAACAATAGCTATCAAGCAACGATCGATATGGCTCCGTACGAAGCCTTGTATGGCAGGAGGTGTCAATCCCCACTTTATTGGGATGCAGTTGGCGAGAGGAAGATGTTAGGACCCGACGCCATAAAGGAAATGACTGAGATTGTGCATCAAATCCGTGCAAGGATCAAGGAAGCTCAGGATAGACAGAATCGTATGCTGACGTGCGTCGAACGGAAATCAAATTCGACGTTGGTGACAAAGTGTTCTTGAAGGTGTCCCCGATGAGAGGAGTTGTGAGATTTGGAGTGAAGGGCAAGTTGAAACCGTGTTTTGTAGGACCGTACGAGATTATCGATGAAGTAGGCCCTGTAGCGTATCGTTTGGCATTACCTCCCAGCTTTGGGAATGTGCACAACGTGTTCCATGTGTCGCAGTTGCGCAAGTACGTGTTCGACCCCAAGCATGTGATTCATCAAGAGGAAGTGATCCTAACCCCCGACATGAACTACGAGGAAAGGCTCGAAGCAATCCTAGATCGGAAGGTACAAGAGTTACGAAACAAATCGATAGCGTCCGTGAAGGTGTTGTGGAAGCACCATGGTCCCGAGGAAGCCACGTGGGAGTTAGAAGATAAAATGAAAGAAAAGTTTCCCTAGTTATTTTTGTGAGACGATCAAATTTCGGGACGAAATTTCTGTTTAGAGGGGAAGGATGTAACATCCCAAAAATTTGTGACTCTTTTTATATGGTTTTTTGAAATTTGGATTATGAAACTTTTGTTTCTATGCGATTAAGTGAATTTTGTGAATAAAATTGTCGTGGGTGATGTGGAGTAAAGTGTTTGATATTTTGCAATGTTGGGAATGAATTAAATAGGATCATGCATGTATTTTTCTAGCCAATTCTTTGAAATTTCGGCCCTCATTATTTTTGTAGAGGTGTCACGACCGCACTTCCTAAGGATAGGAAGCACGGGAAATCGTGACTAGTGGGGGAAAAATAAGAAGCGGGGAAGAAGGGGGAAACAATCAAACAGTTCAAGGCAATACAACTTAACAGTCAAAGGCGAAATGCCATTCAAGTTAACTAACGTTTCAATCCCGAAGTTTACAAAATGAAAGATAACAGAGTTCGATAATAAAGAAAATAACAGAGTTTCTTAGGACATTGAATAGCGGAAGCAATTTGAGAGTTTAGCTACTACTACGTATGATGACATAGTGGTAACCGGACCAGTTCTTGAATCATCACTCAACATCCTCCACTTCCCGACCTCGCCCAACCTGCACATAGGGAGAACATATGCAGGGGCTGAGTACTTGGTGCACCTAGTGAACTCACACCCGAAAACATTCATCGTTAAGATACGTCAAGCCATCATCGTGTGAATCCCGGGTTTTACTTTAAAAAGAACCGAGAAGCACAAAAATTCATTTCCATAAAACAGTGTCCTCGCGGACTAACATCATCCTCCATCATATACCATATCTGAACCATCATGTGAAACGAGACTGTGGCCACAATCTCGATCACTGGACCGGCCGACCTAGGGGACGGCTCACGATCCCCATCAGTGCACTAGTCTAAGTAGGGCGTAGACCCTAGTTAGACCCGAATTTGTTAACCATCAAAGTCTAGTAAAGTTTTATTATAGTAGACAATCAGATAGACAGTGTCAAACATAAACACGGCATGACATACTTATAGAAACATCCTTATAACACCGTAAACATATTGATTAAAAAAAAATAAACGTTAAAGAATAAAGCCCACCTCAAATGCTTAAGTTTTCCGTAAAAATTCCTCGTTCCGACTTTCAGCGTGCGTGCGAACCACCTTTTCGGAAAACACATAAAATTCATATCAAACCTCTGTAACGACGATAATTAGAATGCATGCACTCTAATTAAAATCTTTTAATTTTCTTTCTCGATTTTCACGTATTTTCGGTTATTCGGCGGCCGCCCAAGGCATCGCGTGCGACGCCGGTCGGCCGCTTACGCTCGTTCTTTCCTCCGTTGGCTCCTCGTATTTTCCACAACGTCGAACATAATCTCTAAAAAAATTTATTTAAGCGCATAC
Source organism: Salvia splendens (assembly GCF_004379255.2). NCBI lineage: Eukaryota > Viridiplantae > Streptophyta > Magnoliopsida > Lamiales > Lamiaceae > Salvia > Salvia splendens. The sequence goes on along the minus strand of NC_056048.1, from coordinate 16,194,443 downwards.
TTAAATTTTCGTAATTATTTACCATTGAAACAGTATTATTTCAAACTTAGGTAAATTATTCATTCTTCAAAAAATCTTCCGGGAATTAATTAAATACTCTCCCCCTATTTAATTTTATTTACCGGCCCAAAAGATTAAGCTTAGCCCACCTTATTCCTCAAAATTAATTAAGAAGCCCCAACAATTAAAAGTGAGCCCAAGCATCAATTAAATTTTCCAATCATTTATAAGGGCCCAACAAAAGATTCAAATCAAGGCCCAACTAAAAAGAAAAACACATGGCCCAAATCTCTCTACCATCTTCCTCTCTCTCTTCCCTCTCTCTCTCTTCTTCCTTCTTTCTCTCTCCCCGACTCTTTCTCTCTCGGCCAACCCTTCCTCTCTCGGCCAACCGGCTGCCACCACGAGCAGCCGACCCATCCCGTCGCCGTCGCTCTGGAGTCGCCCGCCATCGCCGTCCCTACTCGCAGCCGCCGCCGCTGCTCGCCGTCGGGAAGCTACCGCCGCGGAGGAGGGTGCACGACGCCGCTGCCGTGCGGCTGGAGCTACTGCCTCGCCACGCCGAGAGCTGCTGTCTCACCGCCGCGCCACTGCCGCCGTTGTCTACCGTCGCAAATGGAGATGCCTGCCGTCGGGGAGACGTCGAGCGGCTGTCCGCCGCTGCCCGTCGCAGGCGGCGGCCTCTCCTCTTCCGAAACCACTCCGAAACGTCCCGCAACACACGTTATGTTTATAAAGTTACGTTCTTTCTTAGTTTCGGTTACGCGCGGCGATCGTTTGATCGATTCTTCCGGATTGTTACATGGTTTGGTTATGGAAGAAAACTATGGAACAAGAAGGTATAACATGTATGCAAAGCTACTACAACACATGCTTTGAGATAGAAAAGAATTATACCTCCAAGATAGTTGAAAATGGTAGAAGAAAACACAAAGTGGTGGCTCAAGCTTCCTCCTTCCCTCTCGGCACTCTCTCTCGCCGCTTCTCCTTTTCTCTTCTCTCTTTTTTTGATAAGTGAAAGTGATGAGTGGGTTAGAGGGGTTTAAGGAGGGTGTAGATATTGATGGGGGAAGTGGAGAGGTGGAAATGAGGAGTCTCCCCCTTGAGGAGGAAACCGCCGAATCATGGGGGTGAGGAGGAAACCGTCGACGCGGGGGGGGGGGGGGGGGGAAAGAAAAGGAAACTATTGTTATAGGCGAACTTGATCAATGGTAGTACTACTTCCCAATTTTATCCTCTGTCGAGCACCACGGCTCTCAGCATGTCCTCAATAGTTTGAATCGCTCTCTCGGACTGTCCATCGGTTTGTGGATGGAAGGCAGTACTAAAATTCAGTCGTGTACCAAGCTCCCGTTGCAGACTTATCCAAAACCTTGAAGTAAACCTTGTATCCCTGTCTGACGTGATTGTTACTGGCACTCCATGTAGCCGAATGATTTCTTTCACATAAATCCGAGCTAGCTTGTCGGATCCATGTGTTATAGGGATAGGTATAAAATGCGCACTCTTGGTGAGGCGGTCTATGATTACCCAAATGGCCGTATTCCCTTGCCGGGTCTTTGGTAAGCCTGTCACAAAATCCATAGTGATATGTTCCCATTTCCACTCCGGAATCTCCGACAGTTGCAACTTCCCATAGGGTCGTTGATGTAAAGCTTTTACTTGCTGACATGCCAAACATCTCTCTACAAACGAAGCTATGTCCCTCTTCATTCCATCCCACCAAAATGATCCCTTCAAGTCCTGGTACATCTTTGTACTTCCAGGATGGGCGGTGTATGGAGTGTCGTGTGCTTCGGTCAAAATTTCATTTCGAAGTCCTTCGTCGCCTGGCACACATAGTCTCCCCTCGTAGGTGAGAGCATTATCAGCCTCTTCTCGAAACTTCTCTTGTTCGCCCTTCCTCACCTTCAGTCGAATTTTCTCCAAATTTTCATCGTTGTGTTGCCCTTCTATTATCCTTGTTCGTAGATCGGATGCAATTACCAAGGTGGCAATCTTTCCCTTCACAGTTTCCGGAGCTCTCACCACCTCCAATCGCATCTTGCTAAATTCGCGAATCAACTCCGCTTCCTGAGTGAGAAATGTAGCCAACTGCGGTTGAGCTTTCCGGCTCAGAGCATCCGCCACCACGTTTGCTTTACCCGGATGATAGTTAATACCACAATCATAATCCTTGACTAGCTCGAGCCATCTGCGTTGCCTCATGTTCAAATCTTTCTGCTCAAAGAAGTATTTCAGACTCTTGTGGTCGGTAAAAATCTCACACCGAACTCCATAGAGATGGTGCCTCCAAATCTTCAATGCGTGTACAACAGCTGCTAGTTCTAGGTCATGAGTAGGGTAATTCAACTCGTGTGGTCTCCACTGCCGCGAAGCGTAGGCAATCACCTTACCATTCTGCATCAAAACACACCCCAGTCCAACCTTCGATGCATCAGTGTAAACCACATAGTCTACTCCCGGTTCCGGCACGGCTAGAATAGGTGCGGTGGTCAATTTTTCTTTCAACCACTGGAAGCTAGCCTCACACTCCGGTGTCCAATTGATCTTGGTCCCCTTCTTCAATTGTTGAGTCATTGGTCTTGCGATTTTAGAAAATCCTTCAATAAATCTTCGGTAGTATCCTGCCAGTCCAAGGAAACTCCGAATCTCGTTTGGGGTCTTTGGCGCCTTCCACTGTTGTACGGCCTCCACCTTTGCGGGGTCAACTCGAATCCCTTCGGCTGTCACAACATGCCCCAGAAAATTCACTTCCTTTAGCCAGAATTCACACTTACTGAACTTGGCGTATAACTTCTCTGTTCTGAGTGTTTCCAGTGTGATCCTTAGATGCTCCTCATGTTCCTTTTCATCCTTCGAGTAAACCAGCACATCATCTATGAATACCAGGACGAACTTGTCCAAGTATGGATGGAATACTCGATTCATTAGGTCCATAAATACCACCGGTGCATTTGTCAGTCCAAACGGCATTACTACAAACTCATAATGCCCATACCTCGTTCGGAATGCCGTCTTGGGTATGTCCTCCCTTCGTACCCTCAACTGATGATATCCCGACCTTAAATCCATCTTCAAAAATACTCCTGCTCCCCTGAGTTGATCGAACAGGTCGTCTATTCTCGGCAGAGGATACTTGTTCTTGAGAGTCAACTTGTTCAATTCCCGATAGTCTATGCACATTCTCAGTGTCCCGTCTTTCTTCTTCACAAACAGCACAGGTGCTCCCCACGGTGATACACTTGGTCGGATAAAAACCAAGTCCAGTAGTTCTTGTAGCTAGATTTTGAGTTCTTCCAACTCCTTCGGTGCCATCCTATATGGTGCTTTCGATACTGGTACGGCTCCTGGTTCCAGATCGATAGTAAACTCCAATTGTCGGTCAGGCGGAGGGCCTGGCAACGCATCGGGAAATACATTGGGAAACTCACGTACCACCGCCATATCTTCAACTTTCCTCTCCTTCTTGTCATGTCCTTGTAAATACACCAGATAGGCCGGACGCCCCTTTCTAATCATCGTGGTTGCTTGAAGTGCCGATATCACACAGGTTCGTTGATTCATTGAAATTCCGTGGAAGGTAGAGGGCTCCTTCCCCGGGGTTTGTAACGAGATTTGCCTCTCTTGGCATCGGATAGTGGCATAGTTTTCAGCTAGCCAGTCCATCCCCAGAATAATGTCTACATTATCCATCGGCATAACATGCAAGTTGTGCGCCACTAAACTAAGTTCTCCCACCATGAGTTCTATGTTCGAGCAAGATCCTGAGATTTCTACAAGGCCTCCTACCGGTGAGTTCACATTCATCTTATGTTCAAGTTCATCAACAGGCAGTCTTAAAGCATTCACGCAGGAGTGCGATATAAAAGAGTGCGACGCACCCGTATCAAACAGAACAGCAACAGGCATGTCAAGTAATGTTCCCATACCTGCCAGATTTTCTTGTTTCGGCTCCCCCTGTGGGGCTTTCGCTTGCTTGAGTCCCAAGGCATAGGCCCTAGCTTGAGTCGGGTATGGCTGGCGACGCTGCTGCTGCTGTGGAGGTGGTGTAGGATTCCCTCGAGGTCCGTTCGGCGTTCCCCCACCTCCAGTATTGTTGTTGCTCGGGCACTCTTTGGCGAAGTGTCCGACCCCACCACACTTGTAGCACACGTTGGTCCCGACTCTGCACTCTCCCATGTGGTTCTTCTGACATTTGGCACAAGGAGGTGCTCTCTGACGGAAATCTCCACTTTGGAATGGAGCAGCTTGCTTTCCTTTTCCCTGGGAAGAGTTTGGGGTACTCTGGAACCTCTTGTTGTCGAAGGGTGCGCCGTTCCCGTCCCATTTCCTCTTATCCCGGAAATTCTGCTGTGAGGTCGGCGGTGTTGGAGTAGTGGGTGTAACCGTCCTTTCCCGTGGCATCGCTTCCTCCACGTCTAATGCACGAGATAATGACTCGGCATACGAGAGTCTACCACGGCATGCCAACGCCATCCTGATTTCGTGCCTCAGACCGGCACAAAACTTCTCCGCCATCTTCTCGTCGGTGTTTACTTGCTCGGGTGCATATCGAGACATGTCACATAGGGCACGGTCATATTCTGTCACAGTCATCCGCCCCTGTTTTAAATTGTAAAACTCGGCCTCCTTTGCCTTACGGTAGCTCCTTGGAATGTATTTGTCATACAGTTCCTCCTTAAAGTCTTCCCACGTCAGGGTGTCTAACTGTTCCTGCGTCATTGTCCGCTGCTTCGTCTCCCACCAGAATTCTGCGGACCCGGTGTGCTCATATGTCACGCACGATAGGCGCTCCTGGTCAGTGCACCTCAAGAACTTAAAGATGCGTTCTATGGCCCGAATCCAGGTCTCGGCCTTGGTTGGATCTCCCATTCCATCGAACACGGGAGGACGTTCCTTTCGAAACACTTTCTCGATGTTCCATTCCGGCTGTGGCGGTGGTGGGGGTGGTGGTGGTGGTTGTCCTTCAGGACCCACACTGCTTTGGGTCTCGTTGCTTGCCCCATTCTCGTGGTGAACTGCGGCACGTCGGGGAGGCATTCTGTTCAACACATGCGTTAGAACAAAATCTAACTTTTACCATCACCACACCACACAACCTTTCCAAAACGATAACACAACTTTCCATACACAACGAGGTAAAACGAACACAACGATAAAACAACGGAAACTTAATTATCTTAAAACCAACAAGCACGTGTTTCCACAAGGTCTTTGAAACAGGGAGGGAAAAACAAACGGCAAAAGAAACTACTACATAGTTCGTCAAAGCAAAACATTCGAAACTAACAAAATAGCAACAGAAGCACTACTCCTCGGGAGCTCTCTCGTAATTCGCCTTTTCCTCGCTTTCAACCTCAATCTCCCTTTCAAGGGGCTCTTCTTCGGGGTCTTCCTCATCCTCCATGGGATCCTCCTCGTCTTCAAGGGGATCTTCTTCCTCTTCCTCATCACTCTCCCGCACATAAGTAGCGACATCGATATGCTTATCGACCACAAGAACTTCCGTCGCGGGAGGTGCGGAGGTGCGCATCCCAAGCCTTCTTCTCTTGGGGCAGTTTGGTTGCGGCGTCTCACTCTCGTATCGACCCCCGCTGTAGGGGCTGCGGCTCGATGAGGACGCCTCCTTCCTAGGAGGAGCATAGGGTGGCGGTCCATCACGAGCATCGACCAGTGCTTCCAAGAGAACCTTCACAAAACCATGCATGTCTCCCTGCATGCTGTAGTCGGGAAGCTTATGCCAGATGTTTGACCGTGAAGCCTCGTCGGCCTACCTATTCCAAGGTGCCAGTAGTCCATCAATCAATCTCTTGATTCCCTCATAGTGCCTCACTCCGCAGCCATGAGCATCCCGCCATAAGGTCAAGTAATCAGCGACATAAGATATCAAAGGGGCCCTCGCGTCCCTCTCGAACTCGCGATACATTTCCACCGCCTGCAATCCATTCTTGACGTACCTTCCCCTTAGCGGTGCGTGGATCGTGATCGCCATCTACATAAAAGGTAAGTTCCCTTAGCAACCAATCGTAGAAAAACAAAAAGGGCGAGGTAGAAAAGATAAAACGTATAGAGAACTTCATCTATGTTACCGTGCATATACTTGTCGATTTCCATAAGGAAAAAGTCATAACAGTTCTTTTCTTGTTAAGTTATCATCTAAGGATAGATGTTTCGTATTTTATAAACGTGGTACTATTACAATTTCGTCTATCCTTCAACCTAACGCTAATCGCGCTTCACAAGGTTTTCCTCGTCTCGTCATCTCATCATTCCTTGGGATTCGCGCCTTTCTGTGCCCCATTCATTCTTTTACCTCTAATATGCTTCGTTTCAAACTTTTGCCTTCTTTCATGTTGAGCGCGGCGAGACGGAGTGTTGAGCTTTAAACGAATACTCTTTTAGTCTAGCGAAACGAGTCTAGACTAGATTGAATAAACGACTCTCGGTCCAGAGCGGAAGGAAAAACACGGCTCTGATACCATTCTGTCACGACCGCACTTCCTAAGGATAGGAAGCACGGGAAATCGTGACTAGTGGGGGAAAAATAAGAAGCGGGGAAGAAGGGGGAAACAATCAAACAGTTCAAGGCAATACAACTTAACAGTCAAAGGCGAAATGCCATTCAAGTTAACTAACGTTTCAATCCCGAAGTTTACAAAATGAAAGATAACAGAGTTCGATAATAAGGAAAATAACAGAGTTCGATAATAAGGAAAATAACAGAGTTTCTTAGGACATTGAATAGCGGAAGCAATTTGAGAGTTTAGCTACTACTACGTATGATGACATAGTGGTAACCGGACCAGTTCTTGAATCATCACTCAACATCCTCCGCCTCCCGACCTCGCCCAACCTGCACATAGGGAGAACATATGCAGGGGCTGAGTACTTGGTGCACCTAGTGAACTCACACCCGAAAACATTCATCGTTAAGATACGTCAAGCCATCATCGTGTGAATCCCGGGTTTTACTTTAAAAAGAACCGAGAAGCACAAAAATTCATTTCCATAAAACAGTGTCCGCGCGGAATAACATCATCCTCCATCATATACCATATCTGAACCATCATGTGAAACGAGACTGTGGCCACAATCTCGATCACTGGACCGGCCGACCTAGGGGACGGCTCACGATCCCCATCAGTGCACTAGTCTAAGTAGGGCGTAGACCCTAGTTAGACCCGAATTTGTTAACCATCAAAGTCTAGTAAAGTTTTATTCTAGTAGACAATCAGATAGGCAGTTTCAAACATAAACACGGCATGACATACTTATAGAAACATCCTTATAACACCGTAAACATATTGATTAAAAAAAAATAAACGTTAAAGAATAAAGCCCACCTCAAATGCTTAAGTTTTCCGTATAAATTCCTCGTTCCGACTTTCAGCATGCGTGCGAACCACCTTTTCGGAAAACACATAAAATTCATATCAAACCTCTGTAACGACGATAATTAGAATGCATGCACTCTAATTAAAATCTTTTAATTTTCTTTCTCGATTTTCGCGCATTTTCGGTTATTCGGCGGCTGCCCAAGGCGTCGCGTGCGACGCCGGTCGGCCGCTTACACTCGTTCTTTCCTCCGTTGGCTCCTCGTATTTTCCACAACGTCGAACATAATCTCTAAAAAAATTTATTTAAGCGCATACTTAAATTTTCGTAATTATTTACCGTTGAAACAGTATTATTTCAAACTTAGGTAAATTATTCATTCTTCAAAAAATCTTCCGGGAATTAATTAAATACTCTCCCCCGATTTAATTTTAATTACCGGCCCAAAAGATTAAGCTTAGCCCACCTTATTCCTCAAAATTAATTAAGAAGCCCCAACAATTAAAAGTGAGCCCAAGCATCAATTAAATTTTCCAATCATTTATAAGGGCCCAACAAAAGATTCAAATCAAGGCCCAACTAAAAAGAAAAACACATGGCCCAAATCTCCCTACCATCTTCCTCTCTCTCTTCCCTCTCTCTCTCTCTTCTCCCTTCTTTCTCTCTCCCCGACTCTTTCTCTCTCGGCCAACCCTTTCTCTCTCGGCCAACCGGCTGCCACCACGAGCAGCCGACCCATCCGTCGTCGTCGCTCTGGAGTCGCCCGCCGTCGCCGTCCCTACTCGCAGCCGCCGCCGCTGCTCGCCGTCGGGAAGCTACCGCCGCGGAGGAGGGTGCACGGCGCCGCTGCCGTGCGGCTGGAGCTGCTGCCTCGCCACGCCGAGAGCTGCTGTCTCGCCGTCGCGCCACTGCCGCCGTTGTCTACCGTCGCAAATGGAGATGCCTGCCGTCGGGGAGACGTCGAGCGGCTGTCCGCCGCTGCCCGTCGCAGGCGGCTGCCTCTCCTCTTCCGAAACCACTCCGAAACGTCCCGCAACACACGTTATGTTAATAAAGTTACGTTCTTTCTTAGTTTCGGTTACGCGCGGCGATCGTTTGATCGATTCTTCCGGATTGTTACATGGTTTGGTTATGGAAGAAAACTATGGAACAAGAAGGTATAACATGTATGCAAAGCTACTACAACACATGCTTTGAGATATAAAAGAATTATACCTCCAAGATAGTTGAAAATGGTAGAAGAAAACACAAAGTGGTGGCTCAAGCTTCCTCCTTCCCTCTCGGCACTCTCTCTCGCCGCTTCTCCTTTTCTCTTCTCTCTTTTTTTGATAAGTGAAAGTGATGAGTGGGTTAGAGGGGTTTAAGGAGGGTGTAGATATTGATGGGGGAAGTGGAGAGGTGGAAAATGAGGAGTCTCCCCCTTGAGGAGGAAACCGCCGAATCATGGGGGTGAGGAGGAAACCGTCGACGCGGGGGAGGGGGGGAAAGAAAAGGAAACTTTGGGCTTAGTTAGCTTAGGTCCATTTTGGGCTTCCATAAATTAATTTCAATTGGGCTAAAAACAACAAACAAGTTACAAGCCCCAAAAAAAAACTACCACTTGAAGAAATTAAAGAGTGATTAGAATTCAAGTTGTTTTATACTTAATTGGACTTCAAATTTATTTTGGAAAAACCAAAATAAATTCGTACATTTTTATATATCTTTTTTTTTTGGTATTTTCCTTCGTTAATTAAAATTCACGGGCCTTTATTAAATTTTGTTGTCTCGTCCTTCATAACCAAGAATTAAAGTACGAGAAATCGTGCAAAATTTATATTTGGTGTTGTTCCAAACATAATATTCCTTCAACCATTCCTTGATTTACGCGCATCGTTATCCAAAAACAAACATATATTCCTTTCCACATAAATTCATTTGTGTGGCTAAAAAAATAGCAATTTCGTCGTCATTCTTTCGACGAGACCTTCAACATGTCTCCCATCATCCATAATTAAACAATTAAGCACGTTCATTTTCACATTTAACACATAAACCATAACTTTTCCCATATCACATTTGACGTGAAGCACAGCATCTCGAGAAAAAAAAATTTATCAATTATTTCGTTACATAACATTAATTTCTTACTTAAGGTACGGGTGTTACAAGAGGAGAATTATTTTGTTTCCTTTTTGGTGAGACCCTTTTTATTCAAATTAATGTCTATGTCTAATTAATTGGGAATGTGAATATTTCCTTTTAATTCTCACCTATATCACACGCCCATGCTCTTATATTTTTTTTTCCTTGAGGAAATTTATTTATTTGTTACCTATTATATGAGAGTCTTTTCCCATAAAGAAATTACCAAATTTAAATCCTATTCTATTTAATTGAGGATTTAAATAATTTCCTTGTGCAATTCCTTATGGAAATTTTTGGCCCCCACCATTATTTTCATACTTGGAGATTTAATTTATTTTGTTCCCTTGTTTATGAAATATTCACTTTTATTTCCTAAGTTGTGAATATATTCTCTCCAAGTAAATACCAAATAAATTCCTTGCTATTCCTACATGGAATTTTCGAAAATTTCCTCCCCTTCCCACATGCTTATTCTATTCTTTTAATTGTGGGATTTATTTAATTGTATTTTTCCCCACAATTAATTAATTAATTAATTTTAAACCTAACCCTAATCCTATAAAAACACCTAAACTAAACCCTAGCCCCCATTCTCCCTCAATTTTCGTGCCTCCCTCCTCCCTCTCCACATTCTCTCCAAAAACTTCTTCCACCATTGTTTCTTGCATCAATTGGAGTGGATTTTTCAAGAGTTTCCGACGAATCGTGCCAACGCTTGTTTCTACCGTTCGTTTTCTTGATTCAAGAAGGTATAACTAAGATTTTCTTCTCATCTCCTTCATTGAAACTTTATTCTTGAATCCTACATGCATATAGAGGGTGTAGGATTGATAGATCGCAAAAATTATCGATGGGAAGGTGTGATTTCATAAGAACTTTGATAATTATGTGTTGTTGATTGAGTTAATGTGAAATTTGATTTAAATCTTTCGTGAATGACGTGAATTTATGTGCAAACATGTTTATGAGAAACTTTTAGGCATGATTGTGTGTTATAAGCATGAAAAATTTGTATTTGTTTGATTGAAGAAGAAACCCTAAATTCAAAATCATGAGCCTGAAATCTGTGACGTTCGATCAGTGGATTCTGATGTGTAATTGACCCATCAAACGAACGAATTTTGCAATGTAATTTTTACTGAGTAAACTTCAAGGTGTTTTCTGTGTCTCGTGTGAATTTCAGCCCGTTTTATCGAAAAATGAGTTTTTAATAAATTTTTGAAGTTGACTACGCAAATCTGCCAGAAACTTGAGTTCTTGCCATGAATGTTTCGTTTTCTGTTTGACTGACCAAATGACCTCCGATCGATATGATTCTTGAACTATATGAAAATTTGAAGTGTATTCTGAGTTGTGTTAAATTTCCAACATTTTTGGGCATCGTATGAATTTATGGTGAATTTTTCAAATGAACTGCGCAATACTGTCAGAAATTATATGTTCCGACCAGAGAGTTTAATATGTAATATGACTGACCAAATGACGTGATTTCGGTGTGAAAATTTTCGTGGATGAACTTGAAGGTGTCCTCTGTATTGTGACCAAAATTTAGCTGCTTTTGAGGTTGGGTGAATTTATAGTGATTTTTACAAAACGGTCGCGCAGTTCTGCCAGTTTTCTGCCTTGTTAAAATGACACCTAGTTTCAAGTTTAAAAGTATTATATGATGCATGTATGTCCAAGGAGCGTGTTTAAATTATGTGATCACGTGTGATAAGTTGAAATGCGATGCGTGTGTCTTTACATCTTTGTGATGAACGTTGGGTTGGGTATTTGAGAAAAACGATGAGAGAGAAACAATAGGACATAAATAGTAATATGATTTTGTGGAACGCTGACTTGTGTTGTCGTTGACAAGGGTGATTGTGTATTCGTGAACTCGAGGAACGATAGTTGCCATAAGTTGGATTGTGAATTGTTAAGCGAACGAGGTGGGCTTTCTTTTCAAACCTCTTATTTTTCCGAAAATACTATGTGGCGTTATAAGGGTGGTTTAACTTGTTATGTCATGCCATGTTGTTTTTGGTTTAAGAGATTGTTGCTTGATGCCTAGTTCGTCTGAGTTTACTCCGTTAGGCTATATGGCTGTGTTGTGAAACGAATTCAGGTCTGAGTAGGGCCGCAAACCCTATCAGGCTGTGTACACTAGTGGGATCGGGAGCCGTCCTTGCTAGTCGGCCGGTCTCGTGGGCGAATAGTGTGGCCACACTTTCGTCGCACATGGAATGATGATTGTGATTGAAGGATTGTTGAGAAAATGGGGAGATTATTTGACTGGCCAGTCTATGAAATGTTTTTGTGTTCTCGTGATATTTCTTTACTACGTATAAAACTCGAGATCACTGGTACGGATGACATAACTAATATAAACTATTTTCGGCATGAGCCCATTGAGTACAACAAGTACTCAGCCCTGCATATTCTTTTTCTTTATGTGCAGGTTGAGCGGGATGTTGTGGAGGATGTTGAGTTGGCCTAAGAACCTAGGATGCGTTATGTCTTCATACATAGGCGTTATCCTTGACTCTCTTTAAACCTTATTTCCGCTGCTATATTTTGAACTATGTCTCAAGACTCTAATATTTTTCGTACTGTGTTTGAGCATGCGTGGTTGTGTTAGGTTTTAAACAAGTATTTACATTGTTATCCGAAAATGGTGTTTCCGTAAATTAAACTAAATGTTTTTCTTTAGAAGTTAATTGGGTTTGTTTTAAAGTTTATTTTCTCCGCTGCTTCTTTTAAACGTATATATCTTAAGTCATTTCTAATTAATAGTGAATTTATAACATTAAGTTTCTTTAAACTAAACATTTGTTGTCTAAACTTTTAATGAACTAAAATGTTCTTCTTTCTTTAAAGCTAATTAAGTTTCCATTAAAGTGCTATCCTTAAATGTTGTCGTTTTTGTTGTCCCTTGGTCACGATCGCCGCGATTGTGGTACCCCTAGTATGGGCGGTCGTGATATTAAAAGATTTTAATTAGAGTGCATGCATTCTAAATACCTTCGTTACCAAGAATTGATGTGAACTTTATGTATTTTTTCGAAAAGGCGGTTCGCACGCACGCCAAAAGTCGGAACGAGGAACTATTTACGGAAATCCTAAGCTTTTGAGGTGGGCTTTATTACTTTAACTTTTATTTTAAGTTGGTATGTTTATGGTGTAATAAGGATGGTTTTTTTTAATAGAATGTCATGCCGCGTTTTATGTTTTGAAATTGCCTATCTGATTGTCTACTAGAATAAAACTCTACTAGACTTTGATGGTTAACGAATTCGGGTCTAACTAGGGTCCAAGCCCTACTTAGGCTAGTGCACTGATGGGGATCGTGAGCCATCCCCTAGGTCGGCCGGTCCAGTGATCGAGTTTGTGGCCACATTCTCGTTTCACATGATGGTTCAGATATGGTATATGATGGAGGATGATGTTGTCTGCGCAGACACTTTTTTTTGAAGAAATGGTTTTGGTGTTCTCGGCCTTTTTTTTTAAGTAAAACCCGAGATTCACTCTATGATGGCTTGACATATCTTAACGATAAATGTATTTCGGGCATAAGTTCACTGGGTGCATCAAGTACTCAGCCCCTGCATATGTTTTCCCTATGTGCAGGTTGAGCGAGGTCGGGAGGCGGAGGATGTTGAGCGATGATTCAAGAAACACATTCAATAATTGTTCCGGTTACTACTGTGTCTTCATACATAGTAGTAGCTAAACTCTCATTGCTTCCGCTACTCTATGATTTTAAGAATCTCTTTAATTTCTTTGAGTTGTCAAACTATGTCACTACGTTATGTATTTTCGGGTTTTGAACGTTGTTTGATTAAATGATATTTCATCTTTTGACCGATATTTCGTATTTCCCTTGATGGCTACCCCTTCTTCCCCGTTTCTTAATTCCCCACTAGTCACGATTCCCCGTGCTTCCTATCCTTAGGAAATGCGGTCGTGACAGAATGGTATCAGAGCAATTTTTTTCCTTCCGCTCTGGACCGAGAGTCATTTATGCAATCTAGTCTAGACTCGTTTCGCTAGACTAAAAGAGCATTCATTGAAGACTCAACATTCCGTCTCGCCACGCTCAACAAAGAAAGAGGGTAAGATGTTTTGAAACGAGACATGTGGGAGGTGATGATGAATGGAATATGATTGAGATGTAGACTTCAAAGGCCTTAGATGTAGGCTAGTCATATGCGCGCGAATTTTTTTCTTTTAAAGACGATATATGAATTAATGGAACGAATGGGGCGTGGAAAGGAGCGAATTCCAAGAGATGATGAGATGATGAGACAAGGATAACCTTGTGAAGTGCGACTTGCACTAGGTCGAAGGATTGACGAGATTGCAAGTCACTACGTTCCTTATACACGAAACATCTATCTTTAGATGATAACTTAAAAAGAAAGAATTGTTATGACTTTTCCTTATGGAAATTGACAGGTATATCCACGGTAGCACGCATGACGTTCTCTACGCATTTGTTTTTTATCTTTCTCTACCTTGTTTATTCTCTTTCTACGACTGGTTACTAAGGGAACTTACTTTCATGTAGATGGCGATCATGATCCACGCACCGCTAAGGGGAAGTTACGTCAAGAAGGGACTGCGGGCGGTGGAAATGTATCGTGAGTTCGAGAGGAACGAGAGGGCCCCACTGATATCTTATGTTGCCGACTACTTGACACTATGGCGGGATGCTCATGGCTGTGGAGTGAGGCACTATGAAGGAATCAAGAGGTTGATTGACGGACTACCGGCACCTTGGAATAGGTGGGCCGACGAGGCTTCACGGTAATACATTTGGCATAAGCTCCCCGACTATAGTGTGCAAGGAGACATGCATGGTTTTGTGAAGGTTCTCTTGGAAGCTCTGGTCGATGCTCGTGATGGACCGCCACCCTATGCCCCTCTTAGGAAGGAGGCATCCTCATCGAGTTGCAGCCCCTACAGTGGGGGTCGGTACGAGAGTGAGACGCCGCAGCCAAACTTCCCCAAGAAGAGGAGACTTGGGATGCGCACCTCTGCACCTCCCGCGATGGAAGTTCTCGTGGTCGATAAGCATATTGACGTCGCTACTTATGTGCGGGAGAATGACGAGGAAGAGGAGGAAGATCCTCTTGAAGATGAGGAAGAACCCCTTGAAGACGAGGAGGATCCCATGGAGGATGAGGAAGACCCCGAAGAAGAGCCCCTTGCAAGGGAGGTTGAGGTTGAAAGTGAGAAAGGGGCGAATTATGAGAGAGCTCCCGAGGAGTAGTGTTCTTTTGATGTTTTGATTAGCTTTGAATGTTTTGTTTTGACGAACGATGTAATGTTTTCTCTTGACGCTTTGGTTTCTTCTCTTATTGCAAAGACCTTGTGGAAACACGTACTTGTTTGGTTTTAAGTTAATAAAGTTTCCGTTGTTTTATCGTTGTGTTCGTTCTACCTTGTTATGTATGGGAAAGTTTGTGAAATCGCTTTTAGAAAGGTTGTGTGGTGTGGTGATGGTAAAATCGGACTTTTGTACTAACACATGTGTTGAACAGAATGCCTCCCCGACGTGCAGTCGTTCATCACGAGAATGAGGCAAGCAACGAGACCCAAAGTAGTGTGGGCCCTGAAGGACAACCACCACCACCACCTCCACCACGGCCATAGCCGGAACGAAACATTGAGAAGGTGTTTCGGAAGGAACGTCCTCCCGTATTCGATGGAATGGGAGATCCGGCCAAGGCTGAAACCTAGATTCGGGCCATAAAACGTATCTTCAAGTTCTTAAGGTGCACCGACCAGGAGCGCCTATCGTGCGTGACCTACCAGCTCACCGGGTCCGCCGAATTTTTGTGGGAGACCAAGCAGCGAACGATGTCACAGGAACAACTGGACGCCCTAACTTGGGAAGACTTCAAGGAGGAACTCTATGATAAGTATATCCCGAGGAGTTACCACAAGGCTAAGGAGGCCGACTTCTACAACCTGAAGCAGGGGCGGATGACAGTGAATGAATATGTTCGTGCCCTATGCGACATGTCGCGATATGCACCGGAGCAGGTGAATACTGACGAGAAAATGTCAGAGAAGTTTTGTGCCGGTCTGAGGCACGAAATAAGAATGGCTCTAGCATGCCGTGGAAGACTCACGTATGCCGAGTCATTGTCTCGTGCATTGGACGTGGAGGAAGCGATGCCACGGGAAAAGATAGTTACACCCACTACTCCAACACCGCCGACCCCACAGCAGAATTTTTGAGATAAGAGGAAGTGGGACGGG
The DNA here is from genome assembly GCF_004379255.2 of Salvia splendens. NCBI lineage: Eukaryota > Viridiplantae > Streptophyta > Magnoliopsida > Lamiales > Lamiaceae > Salvia > Salvia splendens. The sequence goes on along the minus strand of NC_056048.1, from coordinate 16,178,729 downwards.
AACCGCGAACCCTTTGACAACAAGAGGTCCCAGGGTACCCCAAACTCAGCTCAGGGAAAAGGAAAGCAAGCTGCTCCATACCAAAGTGGAGATTTCCGTCAAAGGGCACCTCCCTGCGCCAAGTGCCAGAAGAACCACATGGGGGAGTGCAGAGTCGGGACAAACGTGTGCTACAAGTGTGGTGGAGTTGGACACTTCGCCAAAGAGTGCCCGACCAACAATAACACTGGAGTTGGGGGAACACCGAATGGGCCTCGAGGGAATCTTACACCACCTCAGCAGCCGCAGCAGCGTCGCCAACCATACCCCACTCAAGCTAGGGCCTATGCTTTGGGACGCAAGCAAGCTAAAGCCGCATAAGGAGAGCCGAAGCAGGATAATCTGGCAGGTATGGGAACACTACTTGACATGCCTGTTGTTGTTCTGTTTGATACGGGTGCGTCGCACTTCTTTATATCGCGCTCCTGCGTAAATGCTTTAAGACTTCCTATTGATAAACTTGAACATAAGATGAATGTGAACTCACCGGTAGGAGGCCTTGTAGACCTTTCACAATCTTGCTGGAACATAGAACTCGTGGTGGGAGAACTTAGCTTAGTGGCTTACAACCTACATGTTATGCCGATGGATAACGTTGACGTTATTTTCGGGATGGACTGGCTAGCTGAAAACTATGCCACTATTCGATGCCAAGAGAGGCAAATCTCGTTACAAACCCCGGGGAAGGAGCCCTCTACCTTCCACGGGATTTCGATGAATCAGCAGACTTGTGTGATATCAGCACTTCAAGCAGCTACGATGATTAGAAAGGGGACTCCTGCCTATCTCGTTTACCTGCAAGGACATGACAAGAAAGAAAGAAAAGTTGAAGATGTGGCGGTAGTACGTGAGTTCCCCGACGTGTTTCCTGACGCGTTGCCAGGACCTCCACCTGACCGACAGTTGGAGTTTACTATCGATCTGGAACTCGGAGCCGCACCAGTATCGAAGGCACCTTACAGGATGGCACCGAAAGAGTTGGAAGAACTCAAAATCCAGCTACAAGAACTACTGGACTTGAGTTTTATCCGACCCAGTGTATCGCCGTGGGGAGCACCTGTGCTGTTTGTGAAGAAGAAAGACGGGACATTGAGAATGTGCATAGACTACCGGGAACGGAACAAATTAACCCTCAAGAACAAGTATCCTCTGCCGAGGATAGATGACCTGTTCGACCAACTCCGGGGAGCAGGAGTATTTTCAAAAATGGACTTAAGGTCAGGATATCATCAGCTGAGAGTACGAAGAGAAGACATACCCAAGACGGCGTTCCGAACGAGGTATGGGCATTATGAGTTTGTAGTAATGCCTTTTGGACTGACAAATGCACCTGCAGTATTTATGGACTTAATGAATCGAGTATTCCACCCCTACTTGGACAAGTTCGTCCTAGTATTCATAGATGATGTACTGGTTTACTCGAAGAATGAAAAAGAACATGAGGAGCACCTAAGGATCACGCTGGAAACACTAAGAACGGAGAAGTTGTACGCCAAGTTCAGTAAGTGTGATTTCTGGCTAAAGGAAGTAAACTTTCTGGGGCATATTGTGACGGCCGAAGGGATTCGAGTTAACCCCGCAAAGGTTGAGGCCGTACAGCAGTGGAAGGCGCCAAAGACCCCAAACGAGATTCGGAGTTTCCTTGGTCTGGCAGGATACTACCGGAGATTTATTGAAGGATTTTCTAAAATCGCAAGGCCGATGACTCAACAACTGAAGAAGGGGACCAAGGTCAATTTGACACCGGAGTGTGAGGCTAGTTTCCAGTTGTTGAAGGAGAAGTTGACCACCGCACCTATTCTAGCCGTGCCGAAACCGGGAGTAGACTATGTGGTTTACACTGACGCGTCTAAGGTTGGACTCGGATGTGTTTTGATGCAGAATGGTAAGGTGATTGCCTATGCTTCACGCCAGTTGAGGCCACACGAACTAAACTACCCTACTCGTGACCTGGAATTAGCAGCCGTTGTGCACGCATTGAAGATTTGGAGGCACCATCTCTATGGAGTTTGGTGTGAGATTTTCACCAACCACAAGAGTCTGAAATACTTATTTGAGCTGAAAGACTTGCACATGAGACAACGCAGATGGCTTGAATTAGTCAAGGATTACGACTGTGGCATTAACTATCATCCGGGCAAGGCAAACGTAGGGGTCGATGCATTGAGCCGGAAAGCCCAACCACAATTGGCAGCCTTTCTCACTCAAGAAGCAGAGTTGGTTCGCGAATTCAGCAAAATGCGATTGGAAGTAGTGAGGCTCCGGAGACCGTGAAAAGAAAGATCGCCACCTTGGTAGTGGTATCCGATCTGCGAACAAGGATAATAGAAGGACAACGAAATGATGAAAATTTAGAGAAGGTTCGACTGAAGGTGAGGAAGGGCGACCAAGAGAAATTTTGAGAGGAGGCTGATAATGCTCTCACTTATGAAGGGAGACTTTGTGTGCCAAACGACGAAGGACATCGAAATGAAATTTTGACCGAGGCACACGAGACTCCATACACCGCTCATCCTGGAAGTACCAAGATGTACCAGGACTTGAAGGGATTATTCTGGTGGGATGGAATGAAGAGGGACCTAACTTCGTTTGTAGAGAAATGCTTGGCATGTCAACAAGTAAAAACTTTACATCAACGACCCTATGGGAAGCTGCAACCGTTGGAAATTCCGAAGTGGAAATGGGAACATATCGCCATGGATTTCGTGATGGTTTACCAAAGACCCGGCAAGGAAATACAGCCATTTGGGTAATCATAGACCGCCTCACCAAGAGTGCGCATTTTATACCTATTCCCATAACTCATGGATCCGACAAGTTAGCCCGAATTTATGTGAGAGAAATTATTCGGCTACATGGAGTGCCCGTAACAATCACGTCAGACCGAGACACAAGGTTCACTTCAAGATTTTGGATAAGTCTACAAAGAGAGCTTGGTACTCGACTGAATTTTAGTACTGCTTTCCATCCACAAACCGATGGACAGTCCGAGAGAACGATTCCAACTCTCGAGGACATGTTGAGAGCCGTGGTTCTCGACAGAGGAGAAAATTGGGAAGTTGTACTACCATTGATCGAGTTCGCCTACAACAACAGTTTCCAGGCGACAATAAATATGGCCCCATATGAAGCATTGTATGGGAGGAAGTGTAGATCACCACTCTACTGGGATGAGGTTGGTGAAAGAAGAATACTCGGGCCAGAGTCAGTCGAAGAAATGATTGAGATTGTGCGACAAGTTCGTCAAAGAATAAAAGAAGCTCAAGACCGACAGAAGTCATATGCTGATGTCTGGCGTACCGACTTACAGTTCAACGCTGGAGATAAGGTGTTCTTGAAAGTATCTCCGTCGAAAGGGATAACGAGGTTTGGCGTAAAGGGGAAGTTGAAGCCACGATACGTAGGGCCTTATGAAATTCTTGAGAATGTGGGACCCGTAGCGTATAGGTTGGCATTACTGCCGAGTTTTGGGGCTGTGCATAATGTTTTCCATGTGTCACAATTACGAAAGAATGTGTTCGATCCCAAACACGTGGTTCATCAAGAAGAAATGATATTGAATCCCGACTTGAGTTATGAGGAGAAGCCCGAAGCAATTCTGGACAGGAAAGTGCAGGAATTGAGGAATAAATTGATCGCGTCTGTGAAAGTACTTTGGAAACACCATGGCCACGACGAGGCTACTTGGGAACTCGAGGATAAAATGAAAGAGAAATACCCGGAGCTTTTCGTTAGAAATGAGTAAATTTCGGGACGAAATTTCTGTTAAGGTGGGTAGAATGTAACACTCGTACCTTTATGTACGAACCAAATTTATGTAACGAAATAATTGATAAAATTATTTCGAAATACTATGCTTCTCGATAAATGTGATTTGGGAAATCGTATGGTTTTATGTGTTTAATGTGAAAAGGTCTCGTTGAAAGAATGATGACGAAATTGCTAATTTTTGTAGCAAGACGAATGAAATAAGTGGAGATGGATATTTTTCTTATGGAAGACGACGTACGTAAATCGAGGAATGGTTGAAGGGATTATATTTGGAACAACACCAAATATAAGTTGTGCCGTTAAACGTACTTAATTTTTGTTCGGGAAGGATGAGTTAACAAAATTTAATAAAGACCCGTGAATTTGAGTTATCGAAGGAAAATACGAAAATATAAAGTATGAATTTATTTTGGGCTTTTCAAATTTAATTAGAGTCCAATTATCTACAAATAGCTTGGACCCTAATTATTTTAAATCCACTAAATAATAGTAGCAACACCAACTTGGGCTTATAACACTTGAGGCCAACAACATGTAATTAATTTAAGTGAAGCCCAATATCTCTCCAAGAAAATGGGCTAAGCTCAAGAACTCTTCTTCTTCCTTTTTCCCCCTAGCCGACGCCTTCTCCTCTTCAAGGAGGAGACCCTCCAACTTTCCACCTCTCCACCTTCTATCTTCCTCCATCAATACCTACAAACAAAGAGTCACCACCACTCATTCCTTTACCTCTTCCCCAACTTTTCACAACCTGCAAAAACAAAAAAAGAAAGGTTTGAGAGAGAGCCGAGAGAGAAACGAAGGGAAGAGGAGGAGGATTCTTTTCACCATTTTTTTTTCACTCACCACCAAAACCAACCAAGTTGAAGGTATGTATCTCCCCTATCCTAAAGCATGAATTGTTGTATGTATATATATTGTCATCATTCCATATCTCTTCCATAATCACTCAACCAACTCAACTTGTAAAACAAATCAAACGATCGCCGTACGTAATCGAAGGTCTCAAAGAACTTAACTTTTTAATGAGAGTGTTTGTTGCGGGTTGAATCGGGGTCGTTCGGGGTGGTTTCGGAGAAGGGAAAGCCGCCGCCGGCGACGGGCAATGGCAGACAGCCGCGCTCGACGTTCCCCGGTGCGGACAGCGGCTCCCGGAGCGACGGCAGTAGCTCCCCTTCCCCGTGACAGCAGCGGCGGCGTCGTGACAGCAGCGGCAGCGTCGTGGCAGCAGCAGCGTCACGGTGACGGCGACGACTCCAGCTCCTGGCGACTTCGGCAGCGACGGCTGCGACGGCGGGAGACTTCAGCAGCGACGGTGGGCGACTTCAGCGGCGGGAAAGAAGATAGAAAAGTTGGGCCAATTTTGGTTTTTGTGGATTCGGGCCTGTTTAATTTAAGCTTTGGGGCTTCCTAAAAATTTTAATTGGAGGAATAAGGTGGGCTAAGTAATTAAATCTTTTGGAGCCGTCAATTAAAATTAAATCGCGGGAATTTATTTAATTAAATTCCGGAACGTTTTGAAGAATGAATAATTTTACCCTAAGCATGAAATAATATGTTTTCAACGTTAGATAGTTGCGATAATTAAAGTATACGCTTAAATAAAGTTTTTTTAGAAATTATTTCCGACGTCATGGAAAATACGTGGAGCCAACGGAGGAAAGAACGAGCGTAAGCGCTGAATAACCAAAAACCCATGAAAACCGAGAAAAAGAATTTAAAAGATTTTAATTAGAGTGCATGCATTCTAAATACCTTTGTTACCGAGAATTGATGTGAACTTTATGTATTTTTTTGAAAAGGCGGTTCGCACGCACGCTAAAAGTCGGAACGAACAACTATTTACCGAAATCCTAAGCTTTTGAGGTGGACTTTATTACTTTAACTTTTATTTTAAGTTGGTATGTTTATGGTGTAATAAGAATGGTTTTTTTTAATAGAATGTCATGCCGTGTTTTATGTTTTGAAATTGCCTATCAGATTGTCTACTAGAATAAAACTCTAATAGACTTTGATGGTTAACGAATTCGGGTCTAACTGGGGTCCAAGCTCTACTTAGGCTAGTGCACTGATGGGGATCGTGAGTCGTACCCTAGTTCGGCCGGTCCAGTGATCGAGTTTGTGGCCACATTCTCGTTTCACATGATGGTTCAGATATGGTATATGATGGAGGATGATGTTCTCTGCGCAGACACTTTTTTTTGAAGGAATGGTTTTGGTGTTCTCGGCCTTTTTTTTAAAAGTAAAACCCGAGATTCACTCTATGATGGCTTGACATATCTTAACGATAAATGTATTTCGGGCATAAGTTCACTGGGTGCATCAAGTACTCAGCCCCTGCATATGTTTTCTTTATGTGCAGGTTGAGCGAGGTCGGGAGGCGGAGGATGTTGAGCGACGATTCAAGAAACACATTCAATAATTGTTCCGGTTACTACTGTGTCTTCATACATAGTAGTAGCTAAACTCTCATTGCTTCCGCTACTCTACGATTTTGAGAATCTCTTTAATTTCTTTGAGTTGTCAAACTATGTCACTACGTTATGTATTTTCGGGTTTTGAACGTTGTTTGATTAAATGATATTTCATCTTTTGACCGATATTTCGTATTTCCCTTAATGGCTACCCCTTCTTCCCCGTTTCTTAATTCCCCCACTAGTCACGATTCCCCGTGCTTCCTATCCCTAGGAAATGCGGTCGTGACAACCCATCCACCTCTTCGATCAATCGGCTCTCTACGCTATAGGGAAACTCCTAGGAACACCAATCCAAGTCGATCGTGCCACCGCTAATAAGTCACGCCTATCCTTCGCCCGGTTATGCATCGAGATTGACATAACAAAGCCCCCTCTGGAAGAAATCATTTTGGACATTTGTGGGCGAGAAACGGTGCAACAAGTGAGGTGGGACAATATTCCATCTTATTGCCAAGTGAAGTGTGTTATGCGGCCGGGAAAAGGGAACGACCCACTAAGGGGAACTACAACATTGCAACATCAAAACAATCACACCATGAAGCCCACGGTGAGAAGGGTAAGCAAGGCCAATTGAAACAAATCTTGAATACCGATGAATGGAAACATCAAGGGAAGACCAAGGAGCTGGTCGGCCATACAAATATCACTCCAAAGGGAAAGGAAGTTGAGGAAAAGGGATGGTCCGGTCTGGACATCATGGGCAAGCTACAAGGAGATCATGAAGAATTTTCGGGTGCCCAAGCTGAGCGGGGGAACCGAAGGGGAGTGGCTCGGCCTTCAAACCTACACATCAAAGACAGGGCTCCTGTGGCGCGGCGAGGGAACCAGTCACCGAGTACCGAGGATTGCTCGCACCGGTACGAGGTGGACTAGAAGGATTAGGTCGAAAACCTTCGGCTAAGGGACGTGGTGGCCGAGCACCGAGGAACCTTCTAAGAACCAACCAATATTACTCCCTCATGGCCAATGAAGAATTTGATGCCGATGAGTTTGGGGAGGACGAGGTTACCGAAATGGACATGCACGCAAACTCGGGAGTTGATGGCAAGAACCCTCAGAACATGAAGATATAGGCCAGGGAGGGTACATGACGACTGAGCCAAGCCCTAGAGGGAACGAACGGCATTTCACTGAATTTCAAGGGGGTCCTTCATGGCCACCGGGTACGAACCCATCTTGTTAATTATGTCTCACAACTTTTTGTTTTGGAACGTTAGGGGAATCCCTAACGCGCCGACCCAAAACGTTTTAAAAAGAATAATCAAAACTAATAATATCACCTTTCTTGCTATTTTGGTGCCGCTTACAACCCCCAACCCAGAGAGATTCTCGAAGACACTAGGGCTGGTTTATAAAGGCACGAACATGAATGGGAAGATTTGGATCTTTACAGAGGAGGGGGCCAACTTCGACATCGAGGACGACTCGGACCAGATCCTTCATGGTTTCTACTCATCCCCCCGTTTGGCCACCCACAATGCTATTTCAGCCGTTTATGCTAAATGTACAAGGGCAGAAAGGTGCACGTTATGGGACAAAATGAGGGAACTCTCGCAACTTACCGTGGGTGCCCCATGGATGATTGGTGGTGACTTTAACAATATCCTATCCCGCGGGACAGAGCCGGTAATGACTCCAACAGACAAGCCGAAATGATTGACTTTGCCGAGGCTATTGAGGATTGCCGACTCCTTGACCCGGGTTTTGATGGCGCGGATTTCACATGGGCAAAGAATGGCCTATTTGAAAGACTAGACAGGATCCTCTTGAGTGAGACGTGGTCGCGGATGTTTGATGCTACACGAGTGACAAACCTTCCTCGTATCTCCTCGGACCATGGGCCGATCCTTGTGAGATGCAAAATGAGGAACAACCACATTGGAGGCAGAGCTTTCCGCTTTCAAAATATGTGGATTCGACACGAAGGATTTACCGACCTTGTGCATGGAGACTGGACCCAACCGATGAGGGCCGCGGGCCTTCTGAACCTCCAGATCAAGTTGTCAATAATTAAGAAAACACTCAAGAGATGGAACAAAGAAACCTAAGGGAAATGGAAGGAAAAATCACCGAGGCTCAAGCGGACTTTGAAGCAATGCCGTCACCCGAGAACAGGACATTGATCAATAAACTCATTGCCGAATATATCCTTTTCCTTAAGATGGAGGAAGACTTTTGGTGGCAGAAAGCGACTCTTCCTTGGCTCGCGGAGGGGGACAAGAATACTAGGTTCTATCAAAGCTGGGTTAAACAGAAGAGAATTCGTATGCGCATCCACAAAATCAATGTGAATGGTCGTGAACTCACGGATGAAGTGGAGATCAAAGAATCGGCGGATGAGTTCTTTCAAAAACTCCTTGCACCGGCCCCTTTGATGCTTGCGAAACCGGACCTTAATATGATCCCACAAATCCTAACCGTGGCAGAGGTGAAGACCTCCCTAAACCACCGGATGCAGAGGAAGTCAACCAAGCCGTGTTTGATATCTCTGGAGATAGTGCACCAGGTCGCCCAGATGATTTTTCTTCCACCTTCTTCCAAGCAGCCTAGGGAACCGTGGGAACGGACGTGGTGGCAGCAATTAGGCAGTTCTTCCAAGGGGCCTTCTTACCCAGAAGTATCACGACAACAAGTATTGTGCTCATTCCCAAGAAACCATCCCCGAGCACGTGGGGAGACTATCGGACCATCAGCCTGTGCAATGTCATCAACAAGATCATTATTGAATGATAACACCCTTCTTGCGCAACAGATGTTTCATGAACTCTCGAGATGCACACCAGCCCCCAATGTGGCGATCAAGATCGACATGGCTAAGGCTTACGACCGAGTCCAATGGCCATTCCTTATGAAGATTCTCCGCCGAATGGGCTTCCCGGAGTCCTGGATCACGCTGGTCGAGAGGTGTGTTGGCTCATGTTGTTTTTGGTACTTATCGATGGGGCTCCCTCCGGTTTCTTTAAATCAACGCGTGGAATTAGAAAGGAGACCCTTTTTCTCCGGCCTTATTTGTCCTCGCCTCGGATTATCTCTCAAGGACTCTCGACAAGCTAATCCTGGGGCGAAAGGAAATGACATATAAGGCTACTAGACGATGCATGGAGATCAGCCACCTCACTTATGCCGACGACATCACCATCTTCACACAAGCTGCAACGACCCCCCTCCGCCGCCTTAGAGCATACCTTGATGATTACGAGGAGACCTCGGGTCAGCAAGTGAACCTAACAAAGAGCAACTTCTATATTGCGGAGAGCCATGAAGGATGAGCCAATCTAATTCAGACTGAAGGCTACTTTACTCAAGGTACCTTTTCGTTCCTTTATTTGGGGGTTCCTATATATCGTGGAGTTAAGCGTACAGATATGTTCATGTTTCTCCGAGGAAAGATTGCTGCAAGAATTTCAGGCTGGGCGCATCGACACCTCTCATTTGGTGGAAGGCTCGCACTCATTAAAAATACCCTTGAGGCAGTGTCAATCCATATCTTTCAAGCTATCGTACCTACGGCCGGCGCTCTCAATCAATTGGATCAACAACTGGCCCGATTTTTCTGGGGAGCAACAAATGAAAAGAAAAGGACGCATTGGATTGGGTGGGACCAGATTTGCCTCCCAACCGTGTAGGGAGGCCTCGGCATCCGAAGATTCAAAGAAGTTCTCCGAGCTTTCAATATCAAATTGTGGTGGAGATTCCGTGAACAAAGCTCTCTATGGGCTAAATACATGAAGGCTAAGTATTGCACCAACGTCTCCCCTCTTGCGGCTAAACCTTCGGGGAGGAATAGCCCAACATGGAAAAGGTTGTTGTGGGCCCGGGACCAAGCGCAAGCTCACATTAGTTGGTTGGTGGGACAAGAAGGGATCTACTTTTGGGATGATAAGGGAACTATGCATTGATGATAAGGGCGCCCCCCTTAACCATGGTCTCGAACTTCATTCGGGAAGGCACATGGGATGAACCGAAACTCCAGCTGCTCCAGGATCAAGCCGGACTCTCACTGCAGGCCATTATCAAGATCCTTGAAACACCAATTATCGAAGGGGAGCCTGATATCCCGAGATGGACCCTCTCTCGGATTGGGGATTTCTCGCTGGCTTCGACATGGGAAATGATACGCTCACAAAGGCCGATCATTCCAGGGCTAGATGATATTTGGAAAGCTGGACTGACCAAATCTATAGCGATCTTTAACTGGCGGCTACTATCAAACCGGATTCCGGTAGATACGAAACTCCAATGGCGAAAGATTGAGATGGCATCTAAATGCCAATTTTGCCCGCATAAGCCGAATATTGAATCCCTATATCACCTATTCATACAAGGCCGAGGAGCCACAAGCATCTGGAGGGAATTCCATGGATGGTTCGAGGGCGTTTCACCTGAAAGAATTGAAGTGTGGGCGCAACGAACTCAACAATGATCCAAAAGACACCTCTGTCCTATCATGCCATACCTCATACTATGGTTTATATGGGCGGAGCGTAATAGAAGCCGGCACGATCAGGTACAATTCAAACCGTTTAATGTGGTGTGGCAAGTTCAAATGTTCATCCGAAATGGCATGACCAACGAAGACATCAAGCCGAAACATTAGAGAGGTGTGAACCTTAAGATGAGCCCGCCGAGCCAAACCGAGTCGAGGAGCCCAAGACCGCTCGTCATGCCAATCAAGTGGCATCCCCCCGAACAACCATGGATCAAATTTAACACAGACGGTGCCTACATGATGGCAACAGACAAGGCAGGAGGGGGTGTCGTTCGTGACTACTCCGGGAAGATGCTTGCAGCCTTTGCAACTCCCCTCGACGTCCACTCGGCCTTGGAGGCCGAGCTCATGGCCTTCCAGCACGGGCTGGCGGTAGACAAGGAGTTTAACCAACCCATTTGGATTGAGTCGGACGATGAACAAGCTATTAAGCTATTCAATGGTACTACATGGGGCCCGACACATGTTTGCATAGCCATGGCCCTCCTACACACCTTCAAGCGAAAGCACACCATTCGTGCCACCTTCATTCAACCAGAGGGCAACAAAGCGGTTGATATGCTCGCCAAGATGGGCCTCGAACAAGACTCCCTCCTCCGTATGACCACACACAATGCTCCAAGAATGCTCAAAGCCATTGTCCGAATGGACGAGATGGGAATCCCCAACATTCGGGTGAGAGATGACAATCGCGAGTAGTGCAAGGGCCGAGGAAGGACCCACCGATCTTGATTCTACCGGACACCGTAGAGTACGCAGGTGTCGAACCATTTATGGCATGACCTCTCCTTACTCTTGTGGTGTAATTGTTCTAGACAGTTTTGTATATTGATTTTGTTCATCTAGACATAGACTGATCGGACTACTTGTAATCCATAGATTGTAACTTTCTTTTGTTTTGAAATATAGGGATGAGGGACCCACGAACCCTCCACCATGAAGGTGTTTTTTAAAAAAAAAATAAAAAAATCGTCCCCACAAGCTTATGATCAATCCAATCGACTACAGTCTCAGATTCCTTTACAACTGTTGGATTCACTCGGTCACTCAATCCTCACCTGAATTGTTAGGACCATTCTCTCATTTATTTTGTCATACCATTAATTCTAGAGTTCTATTGACAGAAGTTGACTCATTAAGGTCTTTATTTAGGTTGTAACGGGGCAAGGGTTGTAGTGTATAAAGGTGAGGGACCTATGGGTTCTAAGTTCATAACGTACATAGAAGTGTGAATGACATATGAACCTTTTTAAAAAAAAATACCTTCACAGTGGAGGGTTCGTGGGGCCCTCATCCCTATATTTCAGATCAAAAGGGGATTAGATTCGAAGAATTACAAGTTGGTCGATCAATCTATGTCTAGGTAGTCAAAATTTATTTACAAGATACACTAGGACTATTACACTGTGAGAGTAATGGAGGGGACATGCCTATACTGGCTCGATACCTGCATACTCTACAACGTGCATTAGTTCCGGATCGGTGAATCCTTCCACGTCCCTAGTGCTACTCTCGGTCTTCATCTCTTATCCGTATGTTAGGGATTCCCCCCTCGTCCATTCGAGCAATGAATTTCAGCATTCTTGGGACTGTTTGTGCGGACATGCGCCGGTAAGTGGCTTGTTCAAGACCCATCTTGGCTAGAAAGTCAGCTGCTTTGTTTTAAGGACCTATGGATGAAGGTAACTCGGAAGTTGTGTTGTTGCTTGAGAATGGCTAGGCGCGTAATGACTTGACGGATGTGTGCCGAACCCCATGTCATGCTATTGAGGAGCTTGGTCGCTTGTTCTGCATCCAATTCGACCCAAATTGGCTTCATAAATTCCTTGGCCAAGACAATGCCATGGTGTATAGCCAAGAGTTCAGCTTCCAGTGCTGAGTGTGCTACGAGGGGGGTCGTAAAAGATGCTAGGATCTTCCCCCCCGTCTCGTATAATCCCCCCCTCTCCTGCTTTGCCTGTTGCTTCCTTGTAGGCTCCATCTGTCTTGATTTTGAGCCATGGCTGTTTCGGATGGTGCCACTTGATTGGCATGACAAACGGTCTGGGGTCCCTTATCTCAGGGTGCTTATCCTAAGTTTCACGCCTCTCCAATGTTTCGGCTTAATGTTTCCATTGGCCATACCATTCCGGATGAACATTTGAACTTGCCACACCACATTAAACGGCTTGAATTGCACCTGTTCGTGTCGGCTTCTATTACCCTCCGCCTGAATGAACCATAAAATGAGGTATGGCATAGTGCGACATAGGTGTCTTTTGTCTTGTTGTTGAGCTCGTTGTGCCTAGACTTTTAGTATTTCAGGAATAGTGTCATTGATTCAGAGGGGTGGTGAGGCTCCCTCAACCAACGATCGAACTCCCTCCAAATGCTTATTGCTCCACGGCCTTGAATGAATAGGTGCTGGAGGGATTCAATATTCGGGCTATGCGGCCAGCATTGGCATTTGGATGCCATCTCAATCTTTCGCCATTGGAGCTTTGTGTCTACCGGGATCCGGTTCAATAGCAACCGCCAGTTGAAGATCGCTATAGAGTTGGTAAGTCCGGCTTTCCAAATGTTATCAAGCCCTGGAATGATCGGCCTATTTGAACGTAGTGTTTCCCACATCGTAACCAACGAGAACTCCCCACACCGGGAGAGAATCCATATCGGGACTTCAAGCTCCCCCTCAACAATTGGTGTTTCAAGGATCTTGCTAATAGTCTGCTAGGGTAGACCAGCTTGGTACTGGAGCAGCTGGAGTTTAGGTTCATCCCATGTGCCTCCCAGAATGAAGTTCGAGACCATGGTTACTAGGGCACCCCTATCGTCGATGCATAGGTCCCTAAGAGCGGAATCTTCGAGCCAAATGTCATCCCAAAAGTAGATCCCTCCTTGTCCAACCACCCATCTAATGTGCCCTTGTGCTTGTGCCCGCATCGTCAATAGCCTTTTCCATATTGTACTATTTCTCCCCGATGATTTAGCCGTAAGAGGGGACGCGTTGGAGCAGTATCTAGCCTTCATATACTTAGCCCAAAGAGAGGTTTGTTCCCTGAACCTCCACCATAACTTGATGCTGAAGGCTCGGAGTTCTTCCATGAATCTGCGGATGCCGAGGCCCCCCTCTGCGGTTGGGACACTGATCTGGTCCCAACCAATCCAGTGTGTCCTCTTCTTTTCGTTTATTGCGCCCCAAAAGAATCGGGCCAATTTCTGGTCCAATTGGTTGAGAGCGCCAGAGGTTGGTTCAATAGCTTGAAAGATATGGATTGGAACCTCCTTACGGGTACTTTTAATGAGGGTGAGCCTTCCTCCAAATGAGAGATGTCGGTGCGCCCATCCTGAAATTCTTGCTGCAATGTTTTCTCGAAGAATGTGGGACAGTTAGTATGACGGTCTCCTCTTTCTCTAGCACAGTTATGCTTGTTTCAATGCCCTCAACAGGACTTGTTTCCACCCTCTTAGTAGGGTTCTCGTCTATGTTCCCCGTCGTGTCTTTCTCAATTTTGTGCACAGCAACATCCAATGCATTCTTTCGGCTTTTTTTTTTAATCAAACACCTTTACGATGGAGGGTTCGTGGGTCCCTATATTTCCAAAAGAGATAATTACAAGGCGTGGCCACACCTGAAAGTGGTGTGCCGAAACAAAGCCAAGAGTAGTATGCGGTCCGATTCCACAAGGTTCGGACCCCATCATACTCTTTTCCAAAATACAATTAACCAAAAAACTAGTCACTATTGTCTCCCAACGTCTCATTACCAACTTTAGTGTCCTTCCCCGTCTAGGTTTCGGATGTGCGACACTTCCATCTCGTCCAATTGAACCAAGTCCAGCAATTCTCTCGGTGCTGAGTTGACGTGCATTCGTAGGCCACTGTCTTGGTCTAGGAATTTGAGTTGGCGTTTTGTTTCCCTCCCGGTGTATGAACGTGGCTCGGAATTTGAGTTGGCGTTTGTGTAGGATTAGTTGCACCACCGTTTGCCGAGCGAGTGCCGGGCCCCATCCTGTCCCATTGACCAATTTAATTGCTTGCTCTGCATCCGACTCAATCCAGATTGGTAGAGCGAGTTCCTTGGCTATGTTCAAACCGTGGAGCATGGCCAAAAGCTCCGCCTCTAACGCCGAGTGTGCTTCGAGGGACGTGCTGAAGGCGACGAGCATCTTACCCAAGTGGTCTCGAATGATCCCTCCAGCCCCTGCTTTGTCGTTCGCTTCATTAAAGGAACCATCCGTGTTGAGCTTTATCCACGGCTGATCCGGGGGATTCCATTTGATTGCCATGGCTAGGGGTAGCACCCTGATTGCCGCCGCTTGTTGAGGAATGTTGATTCCAAGTTTAACTCCCTTCCAATGTTTCGGCTTCAAGCTTCCATTGGACATAGAATTCCGAATGAACATGTGGACCTATCATACCACATTTTGTGGTTTACACTGTGTGCCTTGGTGGCGACTCATATTTCTCTCCGACCAGATAAACCAAAGAATGAGGTATGGGGTGGCTCGGCTATGATGCTTCTTGTTCGGCTACTGATATCTCCGCGCCCACACTTCAATTCTCGTAGGGATTATGTCGTTGATATGGAGGCGGGGGGACGGGCCTGCGAACCAAGCGTCAAACTCACTCCATACTCTGCGAGCTCCATGTCCCTGGATGAATAGGTGTTGGAGGGACTCGATACCCGGTCGGTGGGGGCAGCATTGGCACTTGGAAGCAAGCTCAATCTCCCACCACTGAAGTTTCGTGTCGACCGGTACGCGGTTGGAGAGGAGCCTCCAGATGAAGATGGTTATGGAAGTAGTGAGACCCGCCTTCCAAACATCGCCCAGTCCCTGAATGAGCGGGTGCTGCCCTCGGATTGTGTCCCATGTCGAGGCCACCGTGAATTCCCCATGCTTAGAAAGGGTCCACCTCGGGATGTCCTTTTCACCTTGGAGGATCGGGGTGTTGAGGATGCGATCAATGATGTGTTGTGGAATGCCGGCCTGATCATGAAGGAGTTGGAGCTTGGGTTCATCCCACGAGCCATTCCTAATATACTCCGACACCCGAGTGGTAGGACTCCCCCTTTCATCGAGGCTGAGCTCCCTAAGTGGGGTGTTACCGAGCCAGATGTCATCCCAAAAATAAATATTACCTTGGCCCACTAGCCACCTCATATGCGGTTGTACGAGGGTCCAGGCTCTAGAAAGCCTCTTCCACGTGGTGCTACTCCTGCTCGGTGTTCTCACGGCAAGAGGTGAGGAGTTGGAAGAGTATTTAGCCATCATATATCTCGCCCAAAGGGAGTTTTGCTCCCGGAAGCGCCACCATAGTTTAATGTTGAAGGCACGAAGGACCTCCTTAGTTTTGCGGATCTTGAGTCCCCCTTCGTCAGTGGGGAGGCACATTTGGTCCCATCCAATCCAGTGGGTCCGCTTCCTCTCACTCGTAGAGCCCCAGAAGAATCGAGCCATTTGTTGATCGAGTTGTTTGAGAGTACCGGCGGTAGGCTCAATGGCTTGGAAGATATGCAAGGGAATCACTTCAAGAGTGCTCTTAATAAGCGTGAGCCTCCCTCCAAAAGATAAATGCCTGTGCGCCCACCCTGAGACTCTTCTTGCAATTTTCTCACGGAGGAAGAGGAACATGTCCGTGCGCTTAACACCTCGGTAGATAGGGATGCCTAGGTAGAGAAACGGGAAGGCCCCCTAGAAAAACCCCAAGTGCTCATGAATTTCCGCAATGTAGAAGTTGCTCTTGGCAAGGCTGGTTTGTTGGCCTGAGACTTTTTCATAATTTTCAAGACAAGCTCTGAGTCGGCGCAAGGAGGTAGCCGCCGCTTGTGTGAATATAATTAAGTCATCCGCATAGGCTAGATGGCTGATCTCGATACATCTCCGGGAGGCTTTGAAGGTCATCTCCTTTTGGCTGAGTATGAGCTTGTCTAGTGCTCGCGACAAGTAGTCCGCGGGGGATATCGGATCGCCTTGGCGGAGACCTCGTGTTGATCTGAAGAAACTCGATGGTGCCCCATTGATAAGAATCGAGAACCAGCAAGAGCTTATACACCTCTCCATAAGCGAGATCCATGCGTCCGGAAATCCCATGCGTCGAAGCACCTTAAATAGGAAAGGCCATTGGACCCTGTCGTAGGCTTTGGCCATATCAATCTTCACCGCTACATTAGGCGCTGGGGAGCACCGTGCAAGTTCATGGAACATCTCTTGATCCAGCAGCGCATTATCA
Source organism: Salvia splendens (assembly GCF_004379255.2). Taxonomy (NCBI): domain Eukaryota; kingdom Viridiplantae; phylum Streptophyta; class Magnoliopsida; order Lamiales; family Lamiaceae; genus Salvia; species Salvia splendens. The sequence continues at coordinate 16,161,740 of NC_056048.1, read as the reverse complement.
TTGAGAAGCCGCCCTTTAACAAAGCCGCTTTGGTTTGGGGCAATGACCTGCGGGAGGAAAGGAGAGAGTCGGTTCGTGAGTACCTTGGTGATGATCTTGTTCAGGACGTTGCAAAGGCTGATGGGTCGGTAGTCGGTCCATGACTCAGGTGACGCCTTCTTTGGGATGAGGACGACGCTTGTGGCCGTGATGCTTCGTGGTAGGTACGCCCCCCTGAAGAACTGCCCAATAGCTTCCACCACCTCCGGACCCACGATGTTCCAACAGGCTTGATAGAAGGTGGCAGAAAATCCATCGGGTCCGGGTGCGCTATAGCCGGAGATACTGAAGACGACACTCTTGACCTCTTCCGCGTCCGGTACCTTTGCGATATCTGCAAAATGCTCGTCTGAATGGACTTGCTGGATTAGGTCGAGGTCCGGTTCTTCGAGTGCCGAATTGCTAGGCGCGAGAAGTTGTTGGAAGAAATCCACCGCTGACTTTTTTATATCCTCTTCCTCAGTTAGCTCTTGTCCATTGGCACAGATCAAATGGATACGCAGCCGGACCCTTTTTTGTTTCACCCAGCTTTGGTAGAACCGAGTGTTCTTATCACCCTCGGCTAGCCATCTCAGGGCTGCCTTTTGCCGCTAAAAGTCCTCTTCCATTCGCAGCAAGAGGATGTACTCGGCAATGTGTTTATTGATCGCTGTCCTATTCTCGGGCGTTGGCGTTGCCTAGAACTCGGATTGGGCCTACTCGATAGCTTCCTCCTTGTCCTTGAGGTTCGCATGGATGTTCCCGAAAACCTCTTTGTTCCACTTCTTTAGAGCTCTTTTAACTCTAGTATGCTTGATTTGGATGTTTAAAAGTCCCCCAGCCCCCGTGGGTTCCTCCCATGCATTCTGTACAACAGCCATAAAAGCCTCGTGTCGGATCCACATGTTTAGGAACCTGAACGCCTTGCCTCCATTGGTAGAGATCGACATCTTGCATCTTGCTAGAACTGGGTCGTGGTCCGAGGCAATCCCTTGGAGGTTCGTAACCCGAGTGGCCTCAAAGACCCTGGTCCAAGCTTCACTAACGAGCACTCTATCCAATCGTTCAAAGAGACCATTTTTGGCCCATGTGAAGTCTGCCCCATCGAACCCGGGGTCGAGGAGCCTGCAGTCTTCAATTGTCTCCGCGAAATTGACCATCTTGGCTTGCCGGTTGGTGTCGCTCCCAATTCTGTCCCGGTGCGAGAGGATGGTGTTGAAGTCACCACCGACAATCCACGGTGTTCCTTCGAGGGGCCCCGCAATCTTTCTCAACCTATCCCACAGTGGGTATCTCTCGGACCTTGTGCATTTGGCGTACATGGCCAAGATAGCTAGTGGCCTAGTAAGCCGGTGAGACATAAGCCGCCCATGTAGGATTTGTTTCGTATCACAATCAATATCAAAAGTAGCTCCTTCTTCCACAAACAACCAGATCTTCCCCGACGTGTTCGAGCCAATGAAGGATAGCCCCAAGGCCTTGGAGAACCGGTCCGGATCAGGGGTTGAGAGCGGTTCCATTATTGCAAGAAAAAACACATTATGACATTTAATTAAGCGTTTCAAGACGTTTTGGGTTGACGCATTGGCGATTCCCCTCACGTTCCAAAACATGATGTTGTAAGACATTATTAACAAGTGGGAGACGTACCCGAAGGGGATGAAGTCCCTCCTTGATATTCAAAGATTTGTTGCGCTTTGTTCTTTGTGTATCCCTCGGCATTGCCCGGAGGAAGATTGCCACCAACCCTCTCGTCCCCCTCTTGCATGTCCATAGCCATGTCATCCGCATCTCCACAATTTTCAACATCAAACTCTCCATTCGCCATGAGTGAATAGTATTGGTTGGTGCTCATGTGATTCTTAGCCGAGAAATAGCCGCGTCCCCTTGTCATTGCATGGCGTGCGCCTCCTCTCGGATTCCCTCGCTTAGGCGGTGACATCGAACGCCTAGCGTTGGCGGGGCTCCATTCCGCATCTGTGACCCCGTGGTTGCACCAAATTCCTTTCAACCTCCTCTGCGGTAAGCAACGGCTGCTCCGCTTCCACAATTACAGTCCCCTAAACTCCCATCCTCTCAGTGTTCACATCATGCAACTGCTGCTCGACTTCTTCTGTTTTTTTTATCAAACACCTTCACGGTGGAGGGTTCGTGGGTCCCTCATCCCTATATTTCAAAATGCATGATGTACAGAACGAGGCCACACCCGAAAGTGATGTTCCTACACAAATTACAAGAGTAGTATGGGGTCCGGTCCCACATGGTCCGGACCTCATCCTACTACCTCCAAAATTACAATTAAAGTGAAAAAGAGTGTCATTGTTCTTTCCCTTCTTCTCTTTCCTCATGTCTAGTCTTCATTGTCGTGTTGGACCCGAATGTTTGGAACTCCCATTGCGTCCAGCCGTACGATTGCTTTAAGGTGTCTTGCAGCCGAAAGGGCATTCATGCGGAGGTAGTCGGTTCTTTCAAGGCCCAATTTGGCTAAGAAGTCGGCTGCTTTGTTCCCCTCACGATGGATGAAGGTGGTTCGAATGACGTGTTGGCGCTTGTAAATGACTTGGCGCGCCATAACTCGGCTTGTATGTGTTGAGGAGTTTGACCACTTGTTCAGCATCCGATTCGACCCAAATAGGCCGCAAGAGTTCCGAGGCGAGTGCCAGCCCATGTTGTATGGCTAGTAGCTCCGCTTCAAGGGCCGAGTCCGGGGTGGCGAAGGCCGCAAGCATTTTCCCCATATGGTCTCGAACAATTCCTCCCCCCAGCATTATCCGTTGCTTCCATGAATGCACCATCTGTGTTAAGTTTGATCCAGGGGTCGTCCGGGAGTTCCATTTGATCGGTATCACAAGGGACCTTAGTCTTCGGGGCTCGACCTGGGATGGGACATTGATTTTATGCGTCACTCCCTTCCAATGTTTATGTTTAAACTTTCCAATGGCCATGCCATTTCGGATGAACATTTGCACTTGCCAGACCACGTTGAATGGCTAGCAATTGAATTGTTTCTCTCTCTAGAATTCTCTCCCCACCGTGACACGCTAACTTTCCCGTCGCCGCTCGTCTCACCCGAACACACCAAGCCGGCACTCCCTTTTCCGACGCTTGCCACCTCTCATCGCCGGGTCTCCTACAACTAGAGGCCACGTCAATCGTCTTTGGATCCTATACAACGAACAAGGAGTTGGAGGTTTTTCTCTCGTTCGGCGATGTCAGAACCGCCGTCGCGAAATCTGCCTGACCCCGAGGAAGCTCGGGCGATATCGGACCACCAAATGATCTTTCACTCCTTCGGGAAGAGCCCACCAAAAAAACCAGCCAAGCCATTGAAGATGAGGGCCGTGAAAACGAAGCTCAAGGTTAAAAAGAGTACTCCGGCTTCGACTACAAAAGGGCACGGGCGAAAACGTTTTGACCTCTCTCCACTCCCGGAAGACAAGCCAATTCGCAAGAAGCTAACGTTCAGAGGAGGGGATGATCCATCCGAGGAAGTTCCAAAATGCAAGGGTACCATTTTCCCGGTGCTCCCTCAACCGGATGATGAAGCCCTTAAGATATCCGACAAGAATGAAGTTTCCCGGACGGACGAACACGCAGCGTCGACCGCCTCGGAGACTGCCTAGGCCGCCGACGGCAACCCAGCGGTAACTAAGGAAGAAGACAAGCGGCTGATTTCGAGTAGTCCAAAGGAGGATGACACCTCCCATGTGAGCTCCGCAATGCTGCCAAAAGGTGACAACTTCCGTTAGATTATCTCACTAGACTCGGCGGAGATAATGGACTTAGTGGTCGCTCAGTCCCTACTCCACCGGAATATGCCCGAAACTGAAATGACGACCGAGAAGTTGTGCCTCATGGCCCTAACTATGGTCGAACCGACAATGAGTGTTCAGCAGCCGAGAAGTTGTGCCTCATTGGAGGACTTTCCCCCACTCGAGAGAGGAAGGATGTTGAAGCTCCGGGAAAATTTTGAGATCGGGGTCACGCGCCATAGTCCGGAAAGAGCTTGGCCGAAGGTTAGAGGTGGTGACCAAGTGACACGATCCGTAATAGCGACAAAGAACCAAGACGTGGTAATGGAGGCACCCTCTCAACCCGAAACTAATGTGGAGGGGATCCGATCCCTCAACACTCGGAGGTCGGCCCAGGACCCGATCGAACTAATTCAGGGAAATTCGATCCACGGCAAAGCGAAGAAAATAGGGGACGCCTCAGCCAAACACCCAAATGACCCAACCTCAGCCGGGAACATGGAGACGAACAAGACACAGCCCACCCCCCGAGAACCATGGCAGACTTGGTTCGAAAGGATACAAGTATCGACTGCCCACAAGTCCCGACCATCTACTTCTCCTGGGCGGAAATCCAAAAATTGGCGATGAACCTAGGCCATGCTATTGTCGGTAAGTTTTCCCATTCTATACCGACTTCCCTTCAAATACAAAAAGCCATCGATAATATTAAATTTCGCTGTGGTTTCTCAAGGAAGTATATTAACGCAAAACATATTCTTGTTCAATTTGAGGATATTGCGGACTATGCACAACTCTTAAGTGGCCCCAAGGGAACGCCGGTATGGTATATTGATCGTCATCCAATGAGAGTCTTCAAATGGTCCCCGGAATTTGATGCGTATTGTGAATCCCCCATTGTGGCAATTTGGTGCAATCTAATCGGCCTCCCCATCCATCTATTCAATCAAACGGCCATCTTTGCAATCGGAAAACTACTTGGGAACCCGATCCAAGTGGATCGAGCCACAACCAATAAATCACGGCTATCCTTCGCACGCACACGCATTGAGATCGACATCATGAAACCACAGCCCGAGGAGATTATTTTGGACATTTGTGGGCGTGAAACGGTGCAACAAGTTAGGTGGGACAAAATCCCGCCATATTGCAAGGAGTACAAACATGTGGGGCATAAAAGTGACATTTGTTATGCTGCGGGGAAGCTAGATCGACAGCCAAGAGGAACTACAATACCGGCGTAGCAAAACAACCACAACATGAAGAGACAGTCACTAATGGAAAGCACGACCAATCGACACAAAGATCAAACGAGCCCGAAGGGAAACAACAAGGGAAAAACAAGGGGACGGGTGGCCAACCAAACTCTGATCTGAGGAGGTTGGGTAAAGAAAGCTCGGAGTGGTCGGGCCCAGATTTTATGGGTCAAACTCAATTTGAACGAGGAGCTCGGCGCGCACGCGATGGGCCATACCGAAACTGGGGTGAGACATCCGGGGCAACACCCTAAGGAGGTGGATCCTTGGATGATTCAAGGCGAGTCCCTTTTGGGCTTCGGGGGGCTTTCAAACCTTTCCGAATAAGGGAGCAAGATTTATTGCTACACACCTCGCCCCGGGGAGGCCGGGAGAATGCACAAAGGACAATTCTTAGTACGAACCAATATTATTCCCTTATGGCCGAGGAAGAGTATGAAGAAGAGGTGTACCGAGAGGATGAGGTCGTGGAAATAGCAATGCTACCGAGCCCGGATGATGAAGCCGATAAACCACGAGGCATGCAGGACCTCCGAAGCCATAATGAGAATGATCACCAAATTGTGAAATTATGTCTTTCAATTTCTTATTTTGGAACGTCAGGGGAATCGCAAATGCGACAACCCAAAACGTTTTAAAAAGGCTAATCGTAACACACAATGTCAAATTTCTTGCAATAATGGAGCCGCTTACAACCCCCAACCCGGAGAAATATTCCAAGGCCTTGGGGATGGTCTTCAAAGGCTCGAACACTAACGGGAAGATTTGGATTTTTGTGGAGGAGGGGCGGATTTTGAGAGCGTGGTGGACTCGGATCAGATTTTGCATGGGCTTCTTACATCACCTTGGTTGTCTACCACCATTGCGGTGTCGGCACTATACTCGAGTTGAATGGTACACATTGTGGGACAACATGCGGGAACTTTCACAACGCCTCGAAATAGAGCCATGGATTGTTGGAGGAGATTTTAACACTATCCTTTCCTCGGGGGATCGTGTCGGTAGCGCTACCAACCGGCACTCAGAGATGGTTGACTTTGCCGAAACCCTCGAGGATTGCAGACTGTTGGACCCTGGCTTTTATGGCTCGGACTTCACTTGGGCCAAGAATGGCTTTTTTGAGTGACTAGACCAGGTGCTGGTCAGTGAACAATGGGCTCGAATTTTTGATGCTACGAGGGTAACAAACCTCGCCAGGGTCGCCTCGGATCATGGTCCGATTTTGGTTAGGTGCATACTCCCAAGCACCCACAGTGGAGGTAGAGCCTTCCGGTTTCAGAATATGTGGCCCCGGCACGATGGTTTTTTAGGCCTTGTACAAGATGATTGGAGGATGCCAACGGGGGCCGAGGGGATGCTCAATTTGCAGATCAAGCTCACTAGGGTTAAAAAAGCTCTGAAATGGTGGAATAAAGAAACCTTTGGCAACATACACGATAACCTTAGGATCATGGAAGAGAAGGTGGCCGTGGCTCAAGCTGAGTTTGAAGAGAGGCTGACTGCCGGGAACAGAACGGAGATTAACAAGCTCATTGCTAACTACATCCTTCTTCTTAAGATGGAAGAGGACTTTTGGAAACAAAAAGCTACTCTCTGATGGCTTGCGGAGGGGGACAAAAATACAAGGTTTTACCCAAGTTGGGTGAAGCAAAAGAGGATCAGAATGCGCATCCATAGAATCAAGGTGAACGACCGAGAAATAACGGATGAAGCGGAGATCTAAGCCTCGGCACTGGAGTTCTATCAACATCTCTTAGCACCCGAGCCTTTGGCCTTAGGGGAGCCGGAACTAAGCATAATCCAACAACTTCCGGCCTTGGAGAATATGGAGGATTTGACCAAACTACCCGGATGTGGTGGAGGTGATCAAAGAGTTCTTTCTCAGGGCCTATCTTCCGTGAAGCTTCACGGCCACGAGTATAGTCCTCATTCCCAAAAAGACCTCCCCGGAGACATGGGGCGATTATAGGCCTATCAGCCGATGGAACGTTATCAACAAGGGCATCACCAATATCCTCACGAAGAGACTCGCGCCTCTCCTTCCTAGCGTGGTCGCGCACGATCAAAGCAGTTTTGTAAAGGGCCGGCTTCTCCCAATCGACGCTCTTTGCTATCCGGAAGCTGCTGGGCAACTCCAAGTGGGCACGCAAAAAACGCTCTCCCTTCTCTCTAGCTTTTCCAACGCCGACGGTAATCTAGCCGGCCTCCCCGCCGACGGGTCAGCCAAGGGAACGTGCGTGGTCTCTCGGCCAAGGCTCACTTTGCTAGGTCGGTGGTGATATGCGCTCGCACCCGCCTCAATGGTGAAGGCCGGTGGTGAGGCGCCAGAGGAAGAGGCCACGGGCGTTATCCATGCGTCGCGCACCCTCTCTACGCCAGAATGGACCTTCTCAACGTTGGACCGGCCAAAAACAAAGAGGATAGGAACCCCATATCCGGTGAAATCACGGAAAGCCCTCAAGCGTGCCGTCCTTGAAATGGGCTCGGAGGTGAGTAGGGCTAAAAAGAGGATAATTTTTGAATTGGCGGACAACCTTGTCGCCGAACGTCATGGTGAAGGGAGGAGGTCGCCGGAGGTTGAACATGCTTGTGTTGGGGAGATGCTGAACGCATTAGCTAAAATGGCTAAGGAGGGAAGCGCGCCAATGTGTGATTTGGAGGAACTCGATTACGAAGGGGTAGCCGGAACTTCGTCGGCGCTGGCCAGCCGGAACGATGATGTAACACCCTAGGAGAGGGTGCTGGTAAACCATCAGCACGTGGAAGGTACAAGGGTCCATGTGATTCCTTGTCTTGATGTGGGGGTGACATGTGAGGAGTTAGATGCATGTGACTCACAAATGAGGGAAAAGACAAAGCTTACTTTGCATTGGGAAGGAAGTGTTGGCTCTCTTTTGGTAAGTGGCAATTTGAATTCAAATTCTACTCCATGTGCCACACACCCTCCTCCCCTACCAATCGGCCATGGTGAAAACATGGGGGACCGGCCTCCCGCCACTAAGTCGCCGGAAAACTCGCCGGAAAACATGGGGTCGCCGATGGGAGCTTGGAAGGTGGAGAAAATTCTCCACCACCAAGGGGGGTCGGGGAGAGGGGAAGGAGAATCAGCCTCGTACAAGCCCCTTAAGGCCGAGCCAATCCCCTTGCATGACACCAAGATTAAGGCCATGGGGAAGGTCGGATGCTTGAAAGGCACACCATCCCTTACCTTCTCCGATTCAGAAACGGATGTCCTCTCGGAGAAGTTAGGGCTAGCCGTCATTGTAAAGTTCGCACACTCGCTCCCATCTTCGTCCCAAATTCAAAGGAGCCTTGGAGGTTTGGGGTTAATGGGTTCTTTCACTTGGAAATACTTGAACGCTAAGCAAATTTTAATTCAATTCCAAGCGATGGCCGACTACGCTAAGGTCTTGAATGGCCCCAATGGGAACCCTAATTGGTATGTCGATATCCACCCGATGAGGGTGTTCAAGTGGGCGCCGGACTTTGATACATTCTTCGAGTCGCCGATGTTGTCGTTTGGTGTAACATTATGGGAATACCGGCGCATCTCTTTGAGGAATCGGCTCTCATGGCAATTGGTAAACTTCTAGGCAAGCCGCAACAAGCCGACCATGCCACAATCCATCAAAGCCGGCTCTCATTCACGAGGATTTGTGTAGAGATTGACATCTCTACTTCCCCGACGGAAGAGATCATCCTTAATATCCGAGGCAAAGATTCAAGGTACAAAGTTGCATGGACCGTATTCCATTGTTTTGTGCTAATTGCAAACATGTTGGGCATGAGGAAGAGGATTGCCATGCAGCGGGAAGGAAGGCTCGGGGTAGAGACAAGGATCGCCGAGCAACCTCAAAGGAGAACCATGCGAGCCATACCGCCAAGACCATCCGACGTGAGTGGCGCCCAAAGGTGGAGGCTTGGTCTGGCACTGCATCGACCTCTGGACATTTGGAGAAGGATAAAGATTCTAACAACCACGTGGAGAACACTGAGGGTACTTCGAGTGCGGGACCGTCAAAGCCAAGAGTGGCTAGTAGGAGTCAACCAAGTGTGGACGAGGATGGCTTCCAATTGGTGTCGAGGAAGAGGAAGGGAAAGGTACATGCGGGAGTTATGCACACCAAGGCTCCGCACGTTGATGATTGGCATTTGAAGGAGAATGTTGCTACAGTTACATTTGGGAGTGTTAAATCGGGTACAATTGACTCGAGTTTTAGCTCCATGAATGTCTCATGTGGGCCCCCCAACCGGGAAATAGAGGGCCTCATCGAGGACCTGGATCCAGGAGGGTGTTTCCCTTGCGGAGGCATCCCTATTGCGGGCCTTAACTAGGTGATGGACAAAGGTTTTGGGGATGCAAAGGCTGCATCAAATTGTAATAGGATTTTGAGAGTATATAGATGACCACCCTAGTTGTTAGGGTGGCCCTCGTTGTACTCTAATTTGTCATGCCTTGGCGAGTCGTCACTTTTGGGCGACTCAGTGTATGTTTGGTTGCATCAATTGGTTTTGGTAATGCACAGGTGTGGGTTCGCCTTAACCCTCCGCCCATTGGGTGTTTTTTTTTTAAAAAAAAGGGTCGGCTTCTCAATGATAACGTTTTGCTAGCACAGGAGATGTTTCATGAATTATCAAGAAGTGTGCCAGCCCCGAATGTGGTGGTTAAAATTGATATGGCTAAGGCATACGACCGCGTCCAGTGGCCTTTCCTCCTTAAGGTCCTACGCCGCATGGGCTTCTCGGAAAATTGGATTTCCCTGATTGAGAGATGTATCGGGGTCTTGCTGGTTTGCGGTTCTCATAAATGGTGCACCGGTGGGGTTCTTTAAATTAACCCGGGGCCTAAGACAAGGAGACCCCATCTCCCCGGCCTTGTTTGTGATCGTTGCGGATTACCTTTCGAGGGCCCTCGATAAGCTCATTCTAGGGCATAGAGATATGACTTTCAAGGCTTCCCGAAGATTTATTTTTAGGACGACATTTGGTTTGGCGATTCACCTCTTCACGAGCTGTGCATGGGCGAGAGGGGTGCCAACTTGACCTTGGTCTCACATCTTTTTAGAGATGGAGCATGGGATGTGCCGAAACTCCAATTACTCCAAGCCCATGCCGGAATTCCGTAGATGTACATCGTGCTATTCTAGAGTGAGAAGCTCTCCCTTCTCTCTAGAATTCGCCCTCTCTTCCTCCCTCCCCTTTGAGGGAGGTGAAATGTGATTGTTGCATCCCACAATGGTGAGGGCCGGTGATAAGTCGTCGGAGGGGGATGCCGCGGCCTTGATTCACCCGGTGCAGCCCCTCTCCTCGCCGGAATGGAACTTCCACTCAATAGCACATGCAAAAACGAAATGGGTTGGCACGCCGCACCCGGAGAAATCACGACGTGCCCTCAAACGCGTCGGCCTCGAAACTGGTTTGGAGGTTAGTAGGGCTAAGAAGAAGATGGTCTTTGAAATGGCTAATTGTATCTTCGCCAAACACCATGGAGAAGAAAATGAGTCGCCGGAAAATAAGAGAGTCCTTATTTGGGAAATGTTGAGCACTTTAGCTCGAATGGCAAAGGATGGGAATGCTCCAAAGCGTGAAAGGGTTGGGCTCGACCACGAGGTGGTGGCCGGAACGTCGCCGGCGCTGGATGGCCGGAATCTTGGTGAAGCACGAAAGGAGTTGGAGTTGGTCAACCACCCACATGATGCAAGTACCACACCCCACGTGAATCCTATGCTAGATGTTGGGGTGGCATGCGAGGGTGTGGTTGCATGTGACTCACAAAAGGAGGATAGGCCAAACTCCACTTTGCATAGGCAAGTATTTGTTGGTCCATTTTTGGAAAATGCCAATTTGAATTCAAATGCAACAACATGTGCCACATATCCTCCCTCACCTCATCTCGTCTTGGATGAATGCAAGGGGGACCGAGTTCCCGGTGCTCAGCCGCCGGAATCCTAGCCGGAAAAGCTGGCGTCGCCGGTGAAAACTTGGAAGGCGGCGAAAGAACTCATCGTCCACGTGGGGATGGGGCCCGTGGAGGGAGCATCAACCGCGCACAACCCACAAAAGGCCGAGCCAATCGTCTTGGACGCCGGCAAGATCAAAGCCTTGGGGATAGCCGGATGTTTTGAAGGTACACCATCCCTTTCCTCTTCCGATTTAGAAACGGATTACCTCTCGGAGAAGCTAGGGCTAGCCATTGTTGGAAAGTTCTCCCATTCACTCCCATCCATATATCAAATTAAAAAAACCTTAGGAGGGTTGGGATTAGTTGGCTCATTCTCTAGGAAATACTTGAATGCTAAGCACATTTTACTCCAATTCCAAGAGGTGGCCGACTATGCTAAGGTCTTAAATGGTCCTAATGGGAGTTCGAATTGGTATGTTGGTATCCACCCGATGAGGGTGTTCAAATGGGCGCCGGATTTTGATACCTTCTTTGAAACGCCGATTGTTGCCGTTTGGTGTAACATCATTGGAATCTCGGCCCATCTATTTGAGGAATCGGCTATCATGGCAATCGGCTAGGCAAGCCATTACAAGCCGACCATGCTACAATTCATCAAACCCGTCTCTCCTTCGGTAGGATATGTGTAGAGATTGACATCTCTATCCCCCCGATAGAAGAGATTATCATCAATATCCGAGGAAAAGAATCAAGATACAAAGTGGCATGGGACCGTATTCCGTTGTTTTGTGCCAATTGTAAGCATGTTGGGCACGTGAAAGATGATTGTCACGCATCGGGAAAGAAGTCACGTGGAGGAGGCAAGGATAGCCGTGGACCAACAAAGGAGGCTTACTCGAACCTTGTCCCCAAGGCCACCCGCCGAGAGTGGCGTCCAAAGGCATCGACTAGGGTTGGCACTTCACCGAACATTGATCACAAGAACAAGGGGAAAGAAAGTTCCAACCAAGAGGAGAACAAGGAGGGCACAATGGATGCCGGTCCGCCGAGCTCAAGAGCAGCCTTTGGGAGTCAACCAAGTGTGTATGAGGATGGGTTCCAATTGGTGTCACGGGAAAGGAAAGGCAAGGCTCGTAAGGGAGAAACGCACTCCAAAGCTCAACACATCGATTACTGGTGCTCAAAAGACAACGTGGCTAAGGTTTCATTTCTTTGAGATGAACCTAGCGTGAACGAGACGAGCACTTGCTCAATGAATGTCTCATGTGGGCTCCCCGACCGGGAGAAGGAAGGCTTCACCGAGGAACTTGATTCGGGAGGGACTATCCATCGCGGGGGTATCCCTATTGCGTGTCTCAATTGAGGGATGGAGTTATATTTTGTGATGGGAAGGGTCCGTCATTTCAATTGTAATAGAATTGCTAAGAGTACATTGATGACCACTCTGGTTGATATGGAGGCCCTCGTTGTACTCTACTTGGTTGTTGCGAATCGTCACTTTTGGGCGATTCGGTGTTTTGTTTGTTCGTTACAATTGACTTTGGCAATGCACAGGTGTGGATCCGCCTCAACCCTCCACCCTCGTGATGTTTCTAAAAAAAAAGCCCAAGCTGGAATTCCGCAACATATTGCCGAAAGTATTATGGACACGTCAATCATGCCTTGTGAACCCGATATCCCGAGATGGACTCTCTCTCGGCTTGGGGAATTCACGCTGGCCACGGCGTGGGAAACGGTAAGGACACACAGGCAGATCATTCAAGGTCTTGATGATTTATGGAAGGTTGGGCTCACGCAATCCATAACCGCCTTCAATTGGCGATTGTTGTCAAATCGGATCCCGGTTGATTCGAAGCTTCAATGGAGGAATATTGACCTGGCATCGAAGTGCCAATGTTTCCCTAATCGGCTAAGCACCGAATCCCTCCAACACCTCTTCATTCAAGGGCACGGGGCATGCAGAATCTGGAGAGAGTTCGAAGGGTGGTTCGAGGGGTCCTCCCCGCCCCTTCGACTCAATGACACAATCCCAGATGGGATCGATGTTTGGTCAAGCAGAATTCAGCAGCACGAGCAGAACCACCTTGGCCGCACCATGCCTTATCTTATTTTTTGGTTTATTTGGGCAGAACGTAACAGGAGCCGACACCAACAGGTACAATTCGGGCCCTTCAATGTTGTTTGGCAGGTCCAGATGTATATTCGAAATTGCACGACCAATGGTACCATAAAGCCAAAGCAGTGGAAAGGAGTACAATTACAAATAACTATTCCGGCGTGTGTTGATAGAAGGAGGTCGAGACCTTTTGTTGTCCCGGTTAAGTGGCATCCACCGGACCACCCGTGGATCAAACTGAACACGGATGGAGCCTACAATGCGACAACGGGGAAAGCCGACGGGGGAGGGGTTGTGCGAGATTCTTAGGGTAAAATGCTCGCAGCCTTTGAGACACCCTTCGACGCAAATTCAGCCCTTAAGGCGGAATTTATGGCTATCTATCATGGACTGGAGCTGGCTAAGGAATTCCTGAAACCTATCTGGATTGAATCTGTTTCCATGCAAGTAGTCAAGTTGATCGAAGGAACACATTGGGGCCCGACACACATTCGCCGAGTCATGGCGCACTTGGCGGCCTTTAAACAGCATCACATTATCCGAGCTTCCTCCATCCCTCGAGAAGGGAACAAGGCGGCTGACCTTCAGGCCAAGGTTGGCCTTGATCGAGAGAACTACTGCCGCATAACGCCACAAACCACCTCAAGATTACTTATAGCCATTCTCATGATGGACGAGATGGGGGTCCCTAACATTCTGGTTTGTGGAGGGGATCAAGAGTAAGAAAGAGAACAACGCTAATGGAATTAATCGTTCGGTGCCTCGAGAGTGCCGTAGAGTAGGTAGGTGACGCGCCATCCCGGTGGGTCCCCGTCTTACTCTATTGGCGTAATTGTCGTGAGCCCTTCGTTTTGGTTAGTGTAAGGATTGAACTTTGAAGATTGTTGAAGTTGACCTTGTGTAATCCCCTTTTCTTTGTTTTTGCTTTATTGGCACATCACTTTTGGATGGGGCCTAGCTTGTAAATAGTTCTGCTGAAATATAGGGATGAGGGACCCACGAACCCTCCACCGAGAAGGTGTTTGATTAAAAAAAACAAAAAAAGACCACGTTGAATGGCTTAAATTGCACCGATTGATGGCGGCTTCTGTTCCGCTCCGCCCATAGAAACCATAAGATAAGGTATGGCATGGCTCGGCTGAGGTGTTTCCTGTTTGGTTGTTAGAGTCTACCAAGAGTCGAACTTGCTGGTCCGCGAGGATGGGATTGGCCCCGCCATTTTCTTTGTTGGGGAACATGTCCGCTTCCCAATCATCATTTTCTCCAAAATTATTCTCCGCAAAGTGTTCGCGAGCCATGAGGGAGAAGTATATATTTGTACTCATATGGCTTTTCGGCCCTTGTGTTTCGGGATTCTCTATATTGAGATGGCGGTTCGATCCCCTCGATCTCCCTTGGCCAGCCGAGGCCGAAGACACTTCATGCCTTTCGGTGATCACTCCTCTCGACGTACCCCCACGGACACCACCATACGGAGGGGTTCTAGTAGTCAGGTCCCTAGTTTGTTTGGGGCTTTTTCGCCCGCTTCGGTCATCCTCCTCGGTGTAGGGGACCATATCCATGCCTCATTCATTTTGCATTCCTCCCATGATATCCAGGCCCAACAACTCCAGACCTTTGTTTTCTCTTGATTTCGATCTCATACGTGAATGATCTTCCTTTGCTTTATTCTTCCCATGTTGTTTCAATTCCATGTTACTCTCATTTTGCTTCGGCAGTTCACTATCCCTCTTGGCACCATGATCCCCCTGTTGTGACTGTTTCGGTGGGACTATGTTGTAGTTCCGTTTTGGAGGACGTTCCACTTTACCCGCCGCATAGCAAACATCACTTTTGTGGCCCACATGTTTACATTCTCGACAATAGGATGGAATCTTATCCCATTTCACTTGCTGCACCATTTCGCGGCTACAAATATCCAATATGATCTTGTCGGGTGGCGGTTTTGTAATGTCGATCTCAATGCAAATCCGGGCGAAAGAGAGTCTCGACTTGTTGGCCGTTGCTCAGTCTACTTGGATTGGTGTACCAAGGAGTTTTCCAATGGCAAAGAGGGCCGACTGATCAAAAAGATGGATAGGAAGGCCAATTTGATTGCACCATATTGTCGCTATTGGGGATTCACAATATGCATCAAAATCCGATGACCATTTGAAGGGTCTCATCGGGTGTCGGTCGATGTACCAGACCGGTGTGCCTTTAGGGCCGCTGAGGTGCCGAGCATAATCAACGATGTCCTAGAATTGCACAAGAATGTGTTTAGCATTAATATATTTTCATGTAAAACCTCGGCAGAATTTAACGTTATCAAGAGCCTTTTGAATTTGATGCGTGTTCGGGATAGAATGGGAGAACTTACCTACAATGGCATGTCCAAGATTTGTAGCCAACTTTATTATTTCCGCCCCAGAGAAATAGATAGTCGGGATACCGTTGGAGGTAATTGCATATCCGATGCTTTGGATGTTCTCCGGTACAAAGACTTGAGGGCCATCGGGGTTCGGTGCTTCCCGGGCCATGTCGGCCATGGATATTGGCTTGTTGATATTTCTCTCGGCAGCCTCACTATCTCTTTTTTTTACTTAAACACCTCTACGGTGGAGGGTTCGTGGGTCCCTCATCCCTATATTAAAAAATGAGATAATTACAAAGAGCGGCCACACTCTTGGTGTGCCATAAAAAAACCAAGAGTATTATGCGGTCCGACCTCACACAGTTCGGACCTCATCATACTCCTTTCAAAATTACAATCAAACAAAAACAAGGTGCTATGGTCTCCCGTCTTCTCATTACCGGCTCTAGTGTCCGTCCCCTTCAAGGTTTCGAATAGGTGAAACGCCGATTGCGTCCATTTGGATGAATTCCAAGAGTTCTCTCGGTGCTGAGCTATGATACATTCGTAGGCCGCTATCTTGCTCTAGGCCCATTCTCGCAAGGAAATCTGCCACTTTGTTTTCCTCCCGGTGTATGAACGTAGCTCGGAATTTGAGTTGGCGCTTGAGCAAGGTCAGTTGCGCCACAGCTTGCCGAACAAGTGCCGCACCCCTACCCGTTCCATTGACCAATTTGATTGCTTGCTCGGCATCTGATTCGATCTAAATTGGTAGGTCGAATTCCTTGGCTATGCCCAGCCCACGGATCCAAGGGGCGTACAAAAGGCTGAAAGCATCTTGCCCGAATGGTCCCGAATGATTCCTTCCCCCCTGCTTTGTTGATCGCTTCAATGAAGGAGCCATCCGTGTTAAGTTTTATCCGCGGTTGGTCTGGGGGGTTCCATTTGATCGCCATGGCTAGAGGTTGGGCCCTAGTTACTTCCGCTTGTTGAGGGATGCTGAATCCAAGTCTAACTCCCTTCCAATGCTTCGGCTTCAAGCTTCCATTGGCCATAGAATTCCGAAGGAAAATGTGGATCTGCCATGTCACGTTGTGTTGTTTAAACTGTGTGCCTTGTTGGCGGCTGTTAAGGACCGTCCTCCTTAACGTCGATTTTCACACAAAATCAAGAAATGAGATGTCGCGTTGTCGAGCGCCCAATGTTGGGTCGTGACTTGGACGGCAAAAAGAGGCGGTTGAGCTCGAGATCAGCCTCGTCGGCAACCTTAGGAGATGTTTCTTGTTTGCTACTCAATTGAGACAAAAGAATGATAATTTCATATATTGATTGAATGAATAAAAAAGATAACAGTCTATCCTATTTATAATGCTACTGACTTAATGAACAAGAAAACAAAGATACAGAAAAGATATGCTAAATCCCTATAATATCTAAACTAAATAATAATAATAGAGGTTCGTATCAACTCCCCCCCATGGTTAAAATCCACCTTGTCCTCAAGGTGGGAACCACGAAGCAAAAAGGAGAGTTGAAAGCAGAAGCTTCACCGAGGCAACTCCTCCTGGATCAAACACACACCGAACAGATGAACGTATCCCTTCTTCATTTCCTTAAAAAATCAACAAAGGAGACCCAACTTTGTCGGAAAAATTCTTTGCTAAATCGAAAAGCTTGTCCACGCCTCCCAGAATGCCCAAGCATGGCATGTCATTACTCGGAGGGATCAACCTTGCATCTTTGTCGAGCGATGTTGATCGATGATTCATACTTGGAACATCACCGACATTCGAATCCACATAGATACAAGCAATTACGGGAAAATCGGTGTAAGCACCATCTCCTTTCTTGCCCCAACAATTTCCAACAACAATTTTGGATAACACTTGAACAACATTGAGTGAGGTGATTATCTTCTCCACTTCACCAATAGAACCATCCTCCTCTTTATCTTCTAGCAATGTCTCCTCCTTTTCACCAATCTTCTCATCATATACCCCAACGAGCACTTGCGGTGACTCATTGTCGTTCTTGACAATCCCTTTGTTCTTGACGAACTCTCCAGGGGACTCGTTGTTTGGAACATCAAGAGGAGCACCATCATTGCGAACATCGGTAATGTCATTGGGAACATCATCACCGAATACTATCGTGGGAGTATTATCAGTTTCTCTTCGGCTAAATTCTCATCTTGAATGTTCTCCCCAAACTCCTCCCCATCATCGGCATAACATAGAATGCGTTGTTTACACACATGTCCCCTCACCCATTTCTCGGGACAGTGCCAGCAGAGACCCAACCTGGACCGTTCTGACTTCTCCGCTTGGGAGACCCGTATTAGCGGCAGGCGTGGCTGCTCTGGAGTTTGACTGGTCAGACGCGCGGGCTGACTGAACAGGTCCCGCATTGGCTTTTTAGTGGAGCAGCAGGGCTGGTGGGATGAGGGCTGGATTCGCGCTGTCACCTCCTCCCGAGGGCGAGGTCGGTACCAGCACGTCTCCGAGCGTCGGGGCCGGTCAACGGTCGGGTAGCCGCGGTCCTGCTATTGAGCCGGTGGGTCCCAGCATGTTGGGCGGTGCCGCTGCGTTGCGGTTGGCGGGTAGCTGTCAAACCCTAATTGGGTCTGATGATCTCCGCGATCAGATAGGTGGCCACCCCTCTCGGCGTAGCCACCGCGGTGTCGGGGCCAAGCGTCTTGCGTGCGATCGCGGTACCCGATGGGCTGGTATCTCGGCCGTGGGCGACAATCAGGTGGATCCAAGTGGTGTGAGACGTAGGGTGATTCTGGATCAGGCCACGACAGTGGACGGAGTACTTCTACCCAGCTGCTCGGAGGTTCCCAACTGGTTACACGGCGAGGTTGGGCCGGCTGGTAGGGACGGAATGGCTGTGTGGCCCGAGGGAAGTCGTATTGACGACAGCGATAGCCGGCGTAATTGTATGACATGTTGACGGACTGAGGCGTGGCTGTGGTGGATGATGATCGTCTGACTTCGACGCGGCACGCGGGAATCCTTCCCGTCGGGCGTTGCAGAAGTATTGTTGTCCTGCGGCTAGAGCTCGGCGGACAGGCGGGACTCGTCAACTAAAGTAGTTGCTGTGCGCGGAATGTTTTCCGTCGGGCAGCAGTGTAGCTTCGGTTCGAGATGGTGGGAGGGTCAGCTCTCAATGAAAGCACCAGTTGTTAAGGACCGTCCTCCTTAACGTCGATTTCCACACAAAATCAAGAAACGAGATGTCGTCGTTGTCGAGCGCCCAACGTTGGGTCGTGACTTGGACGGCAAAATAGGGGCGGTTGAGCGTGAGATCAGCCTCGTCGGCAACCTTAGGAGATGTTTCTTGTTTGCTGCTCAATTGAGCCAAAAGAACGATAATTTCATATATTGATTGAATGAATAAAAAAGATATGCTAAATCCCTATAATATCTAAACTAAATAATAATAATAGAGGTTCGTATCAGCGGCTCATGTTTCTCTCCGACCAGATAAACCACAAAATGAGGTATGGGGTGGCTCGGCTAAGATGCTTCCTGTTCGGCTGTTGGCACCTTTGCCCCCATACTTCAATTCTCGTGGGGATTGTGTCATTGATTTCGAGGCGGGGGGAGGAGCCTAGGAAAAGCGTCAAACTCACTCCATACTCTACGAGCTCCATACCCCTGAAAGAAGAGGTGTTGGAGGGACTCAATACTCGGCCGGTGGGGGCAGCATTGGCACTTGGAGGCTAGCTCAATCTCCCGCCACTGGAGTTTTGTGTCGACCGGCACTCGGTTGAAGAGTAGCCTCCATATAAAAATGGATAAGGAAGTAGTGAGTCCCACCTTCCATACGTCGCCCAGCCCCTGAATGATCGGGTGCTGCCCTCAGATTGTGTCCAACGTCGAGGCCACCGTGAATTCCCCATGCTTAGAAAGGGTCCACCTCGGGATGTCCTGTTCGCCTTGGAGGATCGGGGTGTTGAGGATGCGGTCAATAGTATGCTGTGGGAGGCCGTCCTGATGATGAAGAAGTTGTAGCTTGGGTTCATCCCAATTGCCATTTCTAATAAAGTCCGATACCCGGGTGGTAGGTCATCCCCTTTCATCAAGACTGAGCTCCCCGAGTGGGGCGTTACCAAGCCATATGTCATCCCAAAAATAGATATTTCCTTTTTTTTTAATCAAACACCGTCACGGTGGAGGGTTCGTGGGTTCCACATCCCTGTATTACCAAAACTCAAAAGGTTACATTGTGTTCCAACAAGGCCCACACACCGGCTACAAATTATCACAAAATTAAAAGATGCATAATAGAGTAGGACGGGAACACGCCATGGGTGGCTCGACACCTACGTACTCTACGGTGTCCTCTCTCGCGCACGGTTCGGCGGGTCATATCGAGAGGGTTGTTGGGGAGGTTCTTGGTCTTCTTCTTGAATGCGGAGGTTGGGGACCCCCATCTCATCCAACCGGATCATGGCTTTAAGGTGTCTCGGTAGAGAGTGACCATTCATGCGTTGGAGGAAGTCATCTCCATTTAGGCCCATTTTTGCAATGAGGTCCGCCGGTTTGTTCCCTTCCCGGTGGATGAAAGAGGCACGGATGGTGAGATTACACCTATGATTGGCCAGGAGCTCCATAGCACGACAGATATGAGCTGGCCCCCAGTCTGACCCATTGAGTAGCCTGATGGCTTGGGCTGCGTCCGACTCAATCCAAATTGTGAGCCTGAATTCTGAGGCAATTACTAACCCATGGTGGATAGCCAAGAGCTCCGCTTCGAGGGCCTAGTGGGCTTCGAGTGGGGTGGCAAAAGCTGCAAGTACCTTGCCCGCATGGTCTCGGACAACTCCGCCCCCTCCCATTTTTCCTGACTCTTCAACGAAAGCCCCATCAGTGTTGAGTTTGACCCATGGCTCATCCGGGGGGTTCGACTTAATCGGCATCACAAGTGGTCTAGACCTCCTGATATCCGCATGACTCGGGACGTTGATTTTCATTTGAACCCCCTTCCATTGTTTTGGCTTCATACTACCATGGGCCAAACTGTTCTGGACAAACATCTGTACCTGCCAAGCCAAAATATAAGCCTTGAATTGCACCGACTGGTGCTGGCTCCTATTCCGTTCCGCCCAAAGGAACCATAGGACGAGGTATGGCATAGCTCGGGACAGGTGCCTCTTCCCCGGCTGTAGAGACCGTCGTGACCATACCTCGATCCTCTCCGGGATAGTATCAAATGGCGAAACAAGGGAATGCCCCAACGTGCAACATGGCTGGACCCGATTGCGAGGAGGTGGCCGGAACTTCTACGCCGCCGGCTGGCCGGAATAATGGTGAATTGTGGATGGAGTTGGCCAACCATTTGGTCAAAGATGGTACAAATCCTCACGTGAATCCTAAGGGAGATGGGGTGGCATGCTTGGATGTGGCTGCATGTGATTCACAAAAAAAGGAAAGGCCAAAAGCTACTTTGCATGGGGAAGGAAATGTTGGCCCATTCTTGGTAAATGACATTTTGAATTCAAATTCAACCCCATGTGATACACACCCTTTCCCCCTCCCTCTAGTCAATGATGAATGTCAAGGGGGTCGGCCCTCCGGTGCTTCCCTGCATGAATCCTCGCCAGAAAAGCTTGTGGCGCCGCCGGCGGGAGCTTGGAAGGCGGCGAAAGAATCCCTCTCTCGTGTGGGGGTGGGGTCCGTGGAAGGAGCACCAGCCACGCAAAGTATCCACAAAGCCGAGCCAATCTCTTTGGACGCCACCAAGATCAAAGCCTTGGGGATAGCCGGCTGTTTTGAAGGTACACCATCCCTCTCCTTTTCCGACTTAGAAACGGATTACTTCTCGTAGAAACTAGGGCTAGCCGTCGTTGGAAAATTCTCCCATTCGCTCCCAACTACTTACCAAATACAAAAGAGCCTAGGAGGTTTGGGGATAGTTGTCTCTTTTAGTTGGAAACACTTGAATGCGAAGCATGTTTTAATCCAATTCCAAGAGATGGCCGATTATGTTAAGGTGTTAAATGCACCTAATAGGAACCCGATTTGGTATCTTGAGGGTCATCCGATGAGGGTATTCAAGTGGGCGCCGGACTTTGATACATTCTTCGAGTCAGCGATTGTAGCCGTTTGGTGCAACATTGTGGGCATACCGGCGCATCTCTTTGAGGAATCGGCTATCATGGCAATCGGTAACCTCTTAGGCAAGCCACTACAAGCCGATCATGCCACAATCCATCAAAGTCGTCTCCCCTTTGCTAGGATATGTGTAGAGATTGACATCTCGATCCCCCTGTTGGAAGAAATCATCCTCAATATCCGAGGTAAGGACTCAAGGTACAAAGTGGCATGGGACCGTATCCCCTTGTTTTGTGCAAATTGTAAACATGTTGGGCACGTGAGAGAAGTTTGCCATGCTTCGGGAAAGAAGGACCGGGGTGGAGGTAGAGATCGCCGAGTACCGACCAAGGCATTTTACTCGAGCCATGTCTCCAAGATCACCCGCCAAGAGTGGCGCCCAAAGGTGGACACATGGGCAGGGACTTCATCATGTAATGGGCATTCGATCAAGGCCAAAGAAGGAACCAACCAAATGAGGAACATGGAGGGATCAACGGTTGAAGAATCGTCGAAGACAAGAGTGGCTATCAGGTGTCAACCAAGTGTGGATGATGATGGATTCCAATTGGTGTCGAGAAAGAGGAAAGGCAAGGTTCATGAGGGCGACGTGCACCTCAAAGCGCAACACATTGATACATGGCATTTGAAGGAGAATGTTGCTACGGTGACATTTGAGATTGATAAACCAGGCGTGAACGAGTCGGGCACTGGCTCAATGAGTGTAGAATGTGGGCCCCCCGAGCGGGAGATGGAAGGATTCATTGAGGACCTTGACCCAGGAGGATGCGTCCCTTGTGGAGGTATTCCTATCGCGGGAGTTATTTAGGAGATCGACTCAGGATTTTGTTGATGCACAGGCTGCATCATAGTAATTGTAATAGGTGCCTTTTTTTTTTTTAATCAAACACCTTTACGGTGGAGGGTTCGTGGGTCCCTCATCCCTATATTTCCAAAAGAGATAATTACAAGGCGTGGCCACACCCGAAAGTGGTGTGCCAAAACAAAGCCAAGAGTAGTATGCGGTCCGATCCCACAAGGTTCGGACCCCATCATACTCTTTTCCAAAATACAATTAACCAAAAAACTAGTCACTATTGTCTCCCAATGTCTCATTACCAACTTTAGTGTCCTTCCCCTTCTAGGTTTCGGATGTGCTACACTCCCATCTCGTCCAATCGAACCAAGTCCAGCAATTCTCTCGGTGCTGAGTTGACGTGCATTCGTAGGCCACTGTCTTGGTCTAGCCCCATTCTCGCAAGGAAGTCCACCGCTTTGTTTCCCTCCCGGTGTATGAACGTGGCTCAGAATTTGAGTTGGCGTTTGTGTAGGATTAGTTGCGCCACCGCTTGCCGAGCGAGTGCCGGGCCCCATCCTGTCCCATTGACCGATTTGATTGCTTGCTCTGCATCCGACTCTATCCAGATTGGTAAAGCGAGTTCCTTAGCTATGTTCAAACCGTGGAGCATGGCCAAAAGCTCCGCCTCTAACACCGAGTGTGCTTCGAGGGACGTGCTGAAGGTGATGAGCATCTTACCCAAGTGGTCTCGAATGATCCCTCCAGCCCCTGCTTTGTCGTTCGCTTCATTAAAGGAACCATCCGTGTTGAGCTTTATCCACGGCTGATCCAGGGGATTCCATTTGATTGCCATGGCTAGGGGTAGCACCCTGATTGCCGCCGCTTGTTGAGGAATGTTGATTCCAACTTTAACTCCCTTCCAATGTTTCGTCTTCAAGTTTCCATTGGACATAGAATTCCGAATGAACATGTGGACCTGCCATACCACATTTTGTGGTTTAAACTGTGTGCCTTGGTGGCGACTCCTATTTCTCTCCGACCAGATAAACTAAAGAATGAGGTATGGGGTGGCTCGGCTAAGATGCTTCTTGTTCGGCTGCTGATATCTCCGCGCCACACTTCAATTTTCGTAGGGATTGTGTCGTTGATATGGAGGCGAGGGGACGGGCCTGCGAACCAAGCGTTAAACTCACTCCATACTCTGCGAGCTCCATGTCCCTGGATGAATAGATGTTGGAGGGACTCAATACCCGGTCGGTGGGGGCAGCATTGGCACTTGGAAGCTAGCTCAATCTCCTGCCACTGAAGTTTCGTGTCGACCGGTACGCGGTTGGAGAGGAGCCTCCAGATGAAGATGGCTATGGAAGTAGTGAGACCCGCCTTCCAAACATCGCCCAGTCCCTGAATGAGCGGGTGCTGCCCTCGGATTGTGTCCCATGTCGAGGCCACCGTGAATTCCCTATGCTTAGAAAGGGTCCACCTCGGGATATCCTTTTCACCGTGGAGGATCAGGGTGTTGAGGATGCGATCAATGATGTGCTGTGGAATGCCCGGCCTGATCATGAAGGAGTTGGAGCTTGGGTTCATCCCACGAGCCATTCCTAATATACTCCGACACCCGAGTGGTAGGACTCCCCCTTTCATCAAGGCTGAGCTCCCGATCCAAGCCCCTTGGCCTAGCGGTAAAGGGTGCTGGATACCGCGTCCATCCTGGAGGTTTCGAGTTCGAACCCTGGGTGGCGTAATTTGTCTTTCCTCCTTGTTATAGGAGTTGATTTGTAATTTCCTCCTTCATATATATGATATAAATATATGAAGTTAATTTTAAAAAAAAAACGAGGCTGAGCTCCCTAAGTGGGGTGTTACCGAGCCAGATGTCATCCCAAAAATAAATATTACCTTGGCCCACTAGCCACCTCATATGCGGTTGTGCGAGGGTCCAGGCTCTAGAAAGCCTCCTCCACGTGGTGCTACTCCTGCTCGGTGTTCTCACGGTAAGAGATGAGGAGTTGGAAGAGTATTTAGCCATCATATATCTCGCCCAAAGGGAGTTTTGCTCCCGGAAGCGCCACCATAGTTTAATGTTGAAGGCACGAAGGACCTCCTTAGTTTTGCGGATCCCGAGTCCCCCTTCGTCAGTGGAGAGGCACATTTGGTCCCATCCAATCCAGTGGGTCCGCTTCCTCTCACTCGTAGAGCCCCAGAAGAATCGAGCCATTTGTTGATCAAGTTGTTGATCAAGTTGTTTGAGAGTGCTCTTAATAAGCGTGAGCCTCCCTCCAAAAGATAAATGCCTGTGCGCCCACCCTGAGACTCTTCTTGCAATTTTCTCACGGAGGAAGAGGAACATGTCCGTGCACTTTACACCTCGGTAGATGGGGACGCCTAGGTAGAGGAACGGGAAGGCCCCCCTAGAAAAACCCCCTTCCGCTTGAATCGAGCTTGCCCAGTGCTCATGAATTTCCGCAATGTAGAAGTTGCTCTTGGCAAGGCTGATTTGTTGGCCTGAGACTTTTTCATAATTTTCAAAACAAGCTCTGAGTCGGGGCAAGGAGGTAGCTGCCGCTTGTGTGAATATAATTAAGTCATCCACATAGGATAGATGGCTGATCTCGATACATCTTCGGGAGGCTTTGAAGGTCATCTCCTTTTGGCCGAGTATGAGCTTGTCTAGTGCTCGCGACAAGTAGTCCGCTGCTATCACAAACAAGGCGGGGGATATCAGATCGCCTTAGAGGAGACCTCGTCTTGATCTGAAGAAACCCGATGGTGCCCCATTGATAAGAATCGAGAACCAGCACGAGCTTATACACCTCTCCATAAGCGAGATCTATGCGTCCGGGAATCCCATGCGTTGAAGCACCTTAAATAGGAAAGGCCATTTGACCCTGTCGTAGGCTTTGGCCATATCAATCTTCACCACTACATTAGGCACTGGGGAGCACCGTGCAAGTTCATGGAACATCTCTTGAGCCAGCAGCGCATTATCATTGAGAAGCCGCCCTTTAACAAAGCCGCTTTGGTTTGGGGCAATGACCTGCGGGAGGAAAAGAGAGAGTCGGTTCGTGAGTACCTTGGTGATGATCTTGTTCAGGACGTTGCAAAGGCTAATGGGTCGGTAGTCGGTCCATGACTCAGGTGACGCCTTCTTTGGGATGAGGACGACGCTTGTGGCCGTGATGCTTCGTGGTAGGTACCCCCCCTGAAGAACTGCCCAATAACTTCCACCACCTCCGGACCCACGATGTTCCAACAGGCTTGATAGAAGGTGGCAGAGAATCCATCGGGTCCGGGTGCGCTATCGCCGGAGATACTGAAGACAGCACTCTTGACCTCTTCCGCGTCCGATACCCTTGCGATATCTGCAACATGCTCGTCTGAATGGACTTGCTGGATTAGGTCGAGGTCCGGTTCTTTGAGTGCCGAATTGCTAGGCGCGAGAAGTTGTTGGAAGAAGTCCACCGCTGACTTTTTTATATCCTCTTCCTCAGTTAGCTCTTGTCCATTGGCACGGATCGAATGGATACACAGCCGGACCCTTTTTTGTTTCACCCAGCTTTGGTAGAACCGAGTGTTCTTGCCACCCTCGGCTAGCCATCTCAGGGCTGCCTTTTGTCGCCAAAAGTCCTCTTCCATTCGCAGCAGGAGGATGTACTCGGCAATGTGTTTATTGATCGCTGTCATATTCTCGGGCGTTGGCCTTGCCTCGAACTCGGATTGGGCCAGCTCGATAGCTTCCTCCTTGTCCTTAAGGTTCGCATGGATGTTCCCGAAAACCTCTTTGTTCCACTTCTTTAGAGCTCTTTTAACTCTAGCATGCTTGATTTGGATGATTAAAAGTCCCCCAGCCCCCGTGGGTTCCTCCCATGCATTCTGTACAAAAGCCATAAAAGCCTCGTGTCGGATCCACATGTTTAGGAACCTGAACGCCTTGCCTCCATTGGTAGAGATCGACATCTTGCATCTTGCTAGAATTGGACCGTGGTCCGAGGCAATCCTTGGGAGGTTCGTAACCCGAGTGGCCTCAAAGACCCTGGTCCAAGCTTCACTAACGAGCACTCTATCCAATCGTTCAAAGAGACCATTTTTGGCCCATGTGAAGTCCGCCCCATCGAACCCGGGGTCGAGGAGCCTTGCTAGTTTACTCGAAGGATGAAAAGGAACATGAGGAGCATCTAAGGATCACACTGGAAACACTCCGAGCAGAGAAGTTATACGCCAAGTTCAGTAAGTGTGAATTCTGGCTAAAGGAAGTAAATTTTTTGGGTCAGGTTGTGACAGCCGAAGGGATTCGAGTTGACCCCGCAAAGGTGGAGGCCGTACAACAGTGGAAGGCGCCAAAGACCCCAAACGAGATTCGGAGTTTCCTTGGTCTGGCAGGATACTACCGAAGATTTATTGAAGGATTTTCTAAAATCGCAAGGCCAATGACTCAACAATTGAAGAAGGGGACCAAGGTCATTTGGACACCGGAGTGTGAGGCTAGCTTCCAGTTGTTGAAAGAGAAATTGACCACCGCACCTGTTCTAGCCGTGCCGAAACTGTGAGTAGACTACGTGGTTTACACTGATGCATCGAAGATTGGACTGGGGTGTGTTCTGATGCAGAATGGTAAGGTGATTGCCTACGCTTCACGGCAGTTGAGGCCACACGAGTTGAACTACCCTCCTTGGGAGGTTCGTAACCCGAGTGGCCTCAAAGACCCTGGTCCAAGCTTCACTAACGAGCACTCTATCCAATCGTTCAAAGAGACCATTTTTGGCCCATGTGAAGTCCGCCCCATCGAACCCGGGGTCGAGGAGCCTGCAGTCTTCAATTGTCTCCGCAAAATCGACCATCCGGGCTTGCCGGTTGGTGTCGCTCCCAATTCTGTCCCGGTGCGAGAGGATGGTGTTGAAGTCACCACCGACAATCCACGGTGTTCCTTCGAGGGGCCCGTAATCTCTCTCAACCTATCTGTAACACCCGTACCTTAAGTTTGAAATTTACTTTTATGTAGCGGAATAATTGATAAAATTATTTCGAAATGCTATGCTTCTCGATAAATGTGATATGGGAAAAATTATGGTTTATGGGTTGATGTGAAAAGGAATGTGTTTTCTTTTTAAATATGAATGTTGGGAGACATGTTTAAGGTCTCGTTGAAAGGTCGATGATGAAATTGCTATTCTTTAGCAAGACGAATGAATTAAATGGAAAGGAAAATATATGTTTTATGGTTAACGACGCGCGTAATTTGAGGAACGGTTGAATGAATATTATATTGGGAACAACACAAAATATAATTTAGGTACGATTTCTCGTACTATAATTTTTGGTTATGAAGAACGAGATAACAATCTAATAAAGGCCCGTAATTTTTAATTAATGAAGGAAAATACGAAAAAAAAATACGAAAAAATATACAAATGTATGAATTTATTTTGGACTTTCCAAAATAAATTTGAGGTCCAATTAAATATGAAATAACTTGAATTTTAACAACTCTTTAAATCCATTCTAGTTTGGGCTTGTAATTTAATTGTTGTTTTAGCCCAATTGAAATTAAATCAAGGGAGCCCAAGTATAGATTTAATCCAATTAAGCCCAAGTTAATTCTTTCTCCCCCACGTCGGCGGTTCCTTCTTCCCCATGATGACCGGTTGGTTTTCTCCACCTCTCCACTTCCCTCATCAATACCTACACCCTCAAACCCCTCTAACCCACTCACCACTTTCACTTGACAAAAAAAAGAAGAGAGAAGAGAGAAGAAGGAGAAGCGGCGAGAGATAGCCGAGATGAAGGAGGAAGAAGAATGAGTTGGTTCCATTTCTTTTTGTCTCAACCACATCAAGTTTAAGCTCTTGAGGTATACCATTTCTTCCATCCTCAAAGCATGAATTGTTTACTAGCTTTGCATGCATAATACACCCTTGTTTCATAAATTCCTCCATAACCAATTCAAGTAAGAAAAACAACTAAGAATCAACCGAACGATCGCCGCACGTAACCGAAACCTAGAAAGAACTTAGCTTTATGTTAATAACGCGTGTTGCGAGCCTTTACGGGGTGTTTTCGGGCGGGTTCGGAGTGGTTTCGGAGGAGGAGAAGTCGCCGCCGGCGACGGGCAGCGGCGGACAGCCGCGCTCGACGTTCCCGGTGCGGATGACGGCTCCCGGTGGCGACGGCGGTAGCAGCAACGCGACGGGAGGCAGCAGCGGCCGGTGACTCCAGCTGGCAGCGACGCCGTGCGAAGTCCCTCGGCGGCAGCAGCTTCCCGGCGACCCTGCGACGGCGACGAGTGGAGGCGGCAAGGCAACGGTGGCTTCACGACCGCCGACTGTTCCAGCAGCGACGTCGTCGAGCCGGAGAGGGCGACGGCGGCGGCTGCTGTGTGATTGCCGAGAGAGAGAGAGGACGAGGGGGAGAGAGAAAGAGGGAAGAGAGAGAGAGTATGTTGGAGAGGGAGATGTTGTTGGGCCAATCTTTTTTTTAGGTTGGGCCTTTGTTTAATTGTTGTTGGGGCCTTTTAATAAGTAATTTGGAAATATAATTATAGTTGGGCCTCTTTAATTGATGTGGCTCATTATGTAATTTTGGAGAAATAAGGTGGCTGAGAAATTTAATCTCTTGGGCCAATAATTAAAATTTAATCGGGGGAAATTATTTCATTAATTTCCGGAAGATTTTTGAAGAAGAATAAATTACCTAATTATGAAGTAATACTTTTCAACGGTGAATTAATTAAGAAAAATTAAAGTATACGCTTAAATAATTATAGAAATTATTTTCCGACGTTATGGAAAATACGAGGAGCCAACGGAGGAAAGAACGAGCGTAAGCGGCCGACCGAAAAGAACGCTACGCCTTGGGCGGCCGCCGAGTAACCGAAAATGCGCGAAAATCGAGAAAGAGAATTAAAAGATTTTAATTAGAGTGCATGCATTCTAATTATCATCGTTACAGAGGTTTGATATGAATTTTATGTGTTTTTCGGAAAGGTTGTTCGCACGCACGCTAAAAGTCGGAACGAGGAATTTTACGGAAATCCTAAGCTTTTGAGGTGGGCTTTATTCTTTAACGTTTATTTTAAATCAATATGTTTACGGTGTTATAAGGATGTTTCTATAAGTATGTCATGCCGTGTTTATGTTTTGAAATTGCCTATCTGTTTGTCTACTAGAATAAAACTCTACTAGACTTTGATGGTTAACGAATTCGGGTCTAACTAGGGTCTACGCCCTACTTAGACTAGTGCACTGATGGGGATCGTGAGCCGTCCCCTAGGTCGGCCGGTCCAGTGATCGAGATTGTGGCCACAGTCTCGTTTCACATGATGGTTCAGATATGGTATATGATGGAGAATGATGTTAGTCCGCGCGGACACTTTTTAAGGAAATGAACTTTAGTGTCTCCCGGCCTTTTAAAAGATAAACCCGGGATTCACTCGATGATGGCTTGACATATCTTAACGGTGAATGTTTTTGGGCATGAGTTCACTGGGTGCACCAAGTACTCAGCCCCTGCATGTGTTTTCCCTATGTGCAGGTTGAGCGGGGTCGGGAGGCGGAGGACGTTGAGCGATGATCCAAGAACGTGTTAAATCACTGTTCCGGTTACTATTATGTCTTCATACATAGTAGTAGCTAAACTCTCAAAATTGCTTCCGCTACACAATGTTTTTTTTTTCAGAATTTCTGTTATTTTCTTTGAACTGTTGAACTCTGTTACTTCCTTTATGGTCGCACTCTGTTATCTTTCATTTTGTAAACTTCAGGATTGAAACGTTAGTTGACTTAAATGGCATATCGTCTTTGATTGTCATGTTGTACTGCCTGGATCGTATCTTTCCCCCTTCTACCCTGCTCCTTAATTCCCCCACTAGTCACGATTTCCCATGCTTCCTATCCTTAGGAAGTGCGGTCGTGACAGAATGGTATCAGAGCCGTGTTTTTCCTTCCGCTCTGGACCGAGAGTCGTTTATTCAATCTAGTCTAGACTCGTTTCGCTAGACTAAAAGAGTATCCGTTTAAAGCTCAACACTCCGTCTCGCCGCGCTCAACATGAAAGAAGGCAAAAGTTGAAACGAAGCATGTTGGAAGTGATAGAACGAATGGGGTGCGGAAAGGGCGCGAATTCCAAAGGACGATGAAATGACGGGACAAGGATAACCTTGTGAAGCGCGGTTTGCGTTAGATTGAAGGATAGACGAAGTTGCAAAGGTACCACGGTTATAAAATACGAAACATCTATCCTTAGATGATAACTTAAAAAGAAAAGAATTTTTATGACTTTTCCTGTGGAAATCGACAGGTATATGTACGGTAACACGTATGACGTTCTCTACGCGTTTTATCTTTTCTACCTCGCTTATTCTTTTTCTACGATTGGTTGCTAAGGGAACTTACTTTTTGTAGATGGCGATCACGATCCACGCACCGTTAAGGGAAAGGTACGTGAAGAATGGATTGCGGGCGGTGGAAATGTATCGCGAGTTCGAGAGGGACGCGAGGGCCCCTTTGATATCTTATGTCGTCGATTATTTGACCTTATGGTGGGATGCTCATGGCTGTGGAGTGAGGCACTATGAGGGAATCAAGAGATTGATTGATGGACTACCGGCACCTTGGAATAGGTGGGCCGACGAGGCTTCACGGTCATACATCTGGCATAAGCTTCCCGACTACAGCATGCAGGGAGACATGCATGGTTTTGTGAAGGTTCTCTTGGAAGCACTGGTCGATGCTCGTGGTGGACCGCCACCCTATGCTCCTCCTAGGAAGGAGGCGTCCTCATCGGGTCGCAGTCCCTACAGCGGGGGTCGATACGAGAGTGAGACGCCGCAACCAAACTGCCCTAAGAGGAGAAGGCTTGGGATGCGTACCTCCGCACCTCCCGCGACGGAAGTCCTTGTGGTTGATGAGCATATCGACGACGCTACGGATGTGCGGGAGAGTGATGAGGAAGAGGAAGAAGATCCCCTGAAGACGAGGAGGATCCCATGGAGGATGAGGAAGACCCCGAAGAAGAGCCCCTTGCGAGAGAGGTTGAAGTTAATAGTGAGGAAGGGGCGAATTACGAGAGAGCTCCCGAGGAGTAGTGCTTCTGTTGCTGTTTTGTTAGTTTCGAATGTTTTGCTTTGACGAACTATGTAGTAGTTTCTTTTGACGTTTGTTTTTCCTTCCCTGTTTCAAAGACCTTGTGGAAACACGTACTTGTTGGTTTTAAGATAATAAAGTTTCCGTTGTTTTATCGTTATGTTCGTTTTACCTCGTTGTGTTTGGAAAAGTTGTGTTATCGTTTTGGAGAGGTTGTGTGGTGTGGTGATGTTAAAAGTTGGATTTTGTACTAACGTATGTGTTGAACAGAATGCCTCCCCGACGTGCCGCAGTTCACCACGAGAATGGGGCAAGCAACGAGACCCAAAGCAGTGTGGGTCCTGAAGGACAACCACCACCACCACCTCCACCACCGCCACAGCCGGAACGGAACATTGAGAAAGAGTTCCGAAAGGAACGTCCTCCCGTGTTCGATGGAATGGGAGATCCAACCAAGGCCGAGACCTGGATTCGGGCCATAGAACGCATCTTTAAGTTCTTGAGGTGCACTGACCAGGAGCGCCTATCGTGCGTGACTTATCAGCTCACCGGGTCCGCAGAATTCTGGTGGGAGACTAAGCAACGGACAATGACACAGGAACAGTTAGACACCCTGACGTGGGAGGACTTTAAGGAGGAACTGTATGACAAATACATTCCAAGGAGCTACCGTAAGGCAAAGGAGGCCGAGTTCTACAATTTAAAACAGGGGCGGATGACTGTGACAGAATATGACCGTGCCCTATGTGACATGTCTCGATATGCACCCGAGCAAGTAAACACCGACGAGAAGATGGCGGAGAAGTTTTGTGCCGGTCTGAGGCACGAAATTAGGATGGCTTTGGCATGCCGTGGCAGACTCTTGTATGCCGAGTCATTATCTCGTGCATTGGACGTGGAGGAAGCGATGCCACGGGAAAGGACGGTTACACCCACTACTCCAACACCGCCGCCCTCACAGCAGAATTTCCGGGATAAGAGGAAATGGGACGGGAACCGCGCACCCTTCGACAACAAGAGGTTCCAGAGTACCCCAAACTCTTCCCAGGGAAAAGGAAAACAAGCTGCTCCCTTCCAAAGTGGAGATTTCCGTCAGAGAGCACCTCCTTGTGCCAAATGTCAGAAGAACCACATGGGAGAGTGCAGAGTCGGGACTAACGTGTGCTACAAGTGTGGTGGAGTCGGACACTTCGCCAAAGAGTGCCCGAGCAACAACAATACTGGGGGTGGGGGAAAGCCGAACGGACCTCGAGGAAATCCTACACCACCTCCGCAGCAGCAGCAGCAGCGTCGCCAACCATACCCGACTCAAGCCAGGGCCTATGCCCTGCAATCAAGCAAGAGCCCCACAGGGAGAGCCAAAGCAAGATAATCTGGCAGGTATGGGAACATTACTTGATATGCCTGTTGCTGTTCTGTTTGATACGGGTGCGTCGCACTATTTTATATCGCACTCCTGCGTGAATGCTTTAAGACTGCCTTTTGATGAACTTGAACATGAGATGAATGTGAACTCACCGGTACGAGGCCTTGTAGAAATTTCAGAATCTTGCTCGAACATAGAACTCACGGTGGGAGAACTTAGTTTAGTGGCGCACAACTTGCACGTTATGCCGATGGATAATGTGGACATTATTCTGGGGATGGACTGGCTAGCTGAAAACTATGCCACTATCCGATGCCAAGAGAGACAAATCTCGTTACAAACCCCGGGGAATGAGCCCTCTACCTTCCACAGAATTTTGATGAATCAACGAACTTGTGTGATATCAGCACTTCAAGCAACCACGATGATTAGAAAGGGGCGTCCGGCCTATCTCGTGTATCTACAAGGACATGACAAGAAAGAGAGGAAAGTTGAAGATGTGGCAGTGGTACGTGAGTTTCCCGACGTATTTCCCGATGCGTTGCCAGGCCCTCCTCCTGACCGACCGCAGGAGTTTACTATCGATCTGTAACCAGGAGCCGCACCTGTATCGAAAGCGCCATATAGGATGGCACCGAAGGAGTTGGAAGAACTCAAAATCCAGCTACAAGAACTACTGGACTTGGGTTTTATCCGACCGAGTGTGTCGCCGTGGGGAGCACCGGTGCTGTTCGTGAAGAAGAAAGACGGGACACTGAGAATGTGCATAGACTATCGGGAATTGAACAAGTTGACTCTCAAGAATAAGTATCCTCTACCGAGAATAGACGACCTGTTCGAC
This sequence comes from Salvia splendens, assembly GCF_004379255.2. NCBI lineage: Eukaryota > Viridiplantae > Streptophyta > Magnoliopsida > Lamiales > Lamiaceae > Salvia > Salvia splendens. Next base: position 16,128,183 of record NC_056048.1, on the reverse strand, counting down.
CAACTCAGGGGAGCAGAAGTATTTTCGAAGATGGATTTAAGGTCGGGATATCATCAGTTGAGGGTACGAAGGGAGGACATACCCAAGACGGCTTTCTGAACGAGGTATGGGCATTATGAGTTTGTAGTAATGCCGTTTGGACTGACAAATGCACCAGCGGTATTTATGGACTTAATGAATCGAGTATTCCACCCATACTTGGACAAGTTCGTCCTGGTATTCATAGATGATGTGCTAGTTTACTCGAAGGATGAAAAGGAACATGAGGAGCATCTAAGGATCACACTGGAAACACTCCGAGCAGAGAAGTTATACGCCAAGTTCAGTAAGTGTGAATTCTGGCTAAAGGAAGTAAATTTTTTGGGGCAGGTTGTGACAGCCGAAGGGATTCGAGTTGACCCCGCAAAGGTGGAGGCCGTACAACAGTGGAAGGCGCCAAAGACCCCAAACGAGATTCGGAGTTTCCTTGGTCTGGCAGGATACTACCGAAGATTTATTGAAGGATTTTCTAAAATCGCAAGGCCAATGACTCAACAATTGAAGAAGGGGACCAAGGTCATTTGGACACCGGAGTGTGAGGCTAGCTTCCAGTTGTTGAAAGAGAAATTGACCACCGCACCTGTTCTAGCCGTGCCGAAACTGTGAGTAGACTACGTGGTTTACACTGATGCATCGAAGATTGGACTGGGGTGTGTTCTGATGCAGAATGGTAAGGTGATTGCCTACGCTTCACGGCAGTTGAGGCCACACGAGTTGAACTACCCTCCTTGGGAGGTTCGTAACCCGAGTGGCCTCAAAGACCCTGGTCCAAGCTTCACTAACGAGCACTCTATCCAATCGTTCAAAGAGACCATTTTTGGCCCATGTGAAGTCCGCCCCATCGAACCCGGGGTCGAGGAGCCTGCAGTCTTCAATTGTCTCCGCAAAATCGACCATCCGGGCTTGCCGGTTGGTGTCGCTCCCAATTCTGTCCCGGTGCGAGAGGATGGTGTTGAAGTCACCACCGACAATCCACGGTGTTCCTTCGAGGGGCCCGTAATCTCTCTCAACCTATCTGTAACACCCGTACCTTAAGTTTGAAATTTACTTTTATGTAGCGGAATAATTGATAAAATTATTTCGAAATGCTATGCTTCTCGATAAATGTGATATGGGAAAAATTATGGTTTATGGGTTGATGTGAAAAGGAATGTGTTTTCTTTTTAAATATGAACGTTGGGAGACATGTTTAAGGTCTCGTTGAAAGGTCGATGATGAAATTGCTATTCTTTAGCAAGACGAATGAATTAAATGGAAAGGAAAATATATGTTTTATGGTTAACGACGCGCGTAATTTGAGGAAACGGTTGAATGAATATTATATTTGGAACAACACCAAATATAATTTAGGTACGATTTCTCGTACTATAATTTTTGGTTATGAAGAACGAGATAACAATCTAATAAAGGCCCGTAATTTTTAATTAATGAAGGAAAATACGAAAAAAAATACGAAAAAATATACAAATGTATGAATTTATTTTGGACTTTCCAAAATAAATTTGAAGTCCAATTAAATATGAAATAACTTGAATTTTAACAACTCTTTAAATCCATTCTAGTTTGGGCTTGTAATTTAATTGTTGTTTTAGCCCAATTGAAATTAAAGCATGGGAGCCCAAGTATAGATTTAATCCAATTAAGCCCAAGTTAATTCTTTCTCCCCCCACGTCGGCGGTTCCTTCTTCCCCATGATGACCGGTTGGTTTTCTCCACCTCTCCACTTCCCTCATCAATACCTACACCCTCCTCAAACCCCTCTAACCCACTCACCACTTTCACTTGACAAAAAAAGGAAGAGAGAAGAGAGAAGAAGGAGAAGCGGCGAGAGATAGCCGAGAGGAAGGAGGAAGAAGAAGGAGTTGGTTCCATTTCTTTTTGTCTCAACCACATCAAGTTTAAGCTCTTGAGGTATACCATTTCTTCCATCCTCAAAGCATGAATTGTTTACTAGCTTTGCATGCATAATACACCCTTGTTTCATAAATTTCTCCATAACCAATTCAAGTAAGAAAAACAACTAAGAATCAACCGAACGATCGCCGCACGTAACCGAAACCTAGAAAGAACTTAGCTTTATGTTAATAACGCGTGTTGCGAGCCTTTGCGGGGTGTTTTCGGGCGGGTTCGGAGTGGTTTCGGAGGAGGAGAAGTCGCCGCCGGCGATGGGCAGCGGCGGACAGCCGCGCTCGACGTTCCCGGTGCGGATGACGGCTCCCGGTGGCGACGGCGGCAGCAGCAACGCGACGGGAGGCAGCAGCGGCCGGTGACTCCAGCTGGCAGCGACGCCGTGCGAAGTCCCTCGGCGGCAGCAGCTTCCCGGCGACCCTGCGACGGCGACGAGTGGAGGCGGCAAGGCAACGGTGGCTTCACGACCGCCGACTGTTCCAGCAGCGACGTCGTCGAGCCGGAGAGGGCGACGGTGGCGGCTGCTGTGTGATTGCCGAGAGAGAGAGAGAGGACGACGGGGAGAGAGAAAGAGGGAAGAGAGAGAGAGTATGTTGGAGAGGGAGATGTTGTTGGGCCAATCTTTTTTTTAGGTTGGGCCTTTGTTTAATTGTTGTTGGGGCCTTTTTATAAGTAATTTGGAAATATAATTATAGTTGGGCCTCTTTAATTGATGTGGCTCATTATGTAATTTTGGAGAAATAAGGTGGCTAAGAAATTTAATCTCTTGGGCCGATAATTAAAATTTAATCGGGGGAAATTATTTCATTAATTTCCGGAAGATTTTTGAAGAAGAATAAATTACCTAAGTATGAAGTAATACTTTTCAACGGTGAATTAATTAAGAAAAATTAAAGTATACGCTTAAATAATTATAGAAATTATTTTCCGACGTTATGGAAAATACGAGGAGCCAACGGTGGAAAGAACGAGCGTAAGCGGCCGACCGGCGTCGCACGCGACGCCTTGGGCAGCCGCCGAGTAACCGAAAATGCGCGAAAATCGAGAAAGAGAATTAAAAGATTTTAATTAGAGTGCATGCATTCTAATTATCATCGTTACAGAGGTTTGATATGAATTTTATGTGTTTTCCCAAAAGGTGGTTCGCACGCACGCTAAAAGTCGGAACGAGGAATTTTACGGAAATCCTAAGCTTTTGAGGTGAGCTTTATTTTTTAACGTTTATTTTAAATCAATATGTTTACGGTGTTATAAGGATGTTTCTATAAGTATGTCATGTCGTGTTTATGTTTTGAAACTACCTATCTGTTTGTCTACTAGAATAAAACTCTACTAGACTTTGATGGTTAACGAATTCGGGTCTAACTAGGGTCTACGCCCTACTTAGACTAGTGCACTGATGGGGATCGTGAGCCGTCCCCTAGGTCGGCCGGTCCAGTGCTCGAGATATTTTTTTTTTTAGTCAAACACCTTAACGGTGGAGGGTTCGTGGGTCCCTCATCCCTATATAGCAAAATATTTCTCGGTTACAATTAGCCTAGCTCGAGGCTTAGGGTTACAAGCGGCTATTACAACTAACTATTACAACCAAAACAAGGACAATCAAAAGGCCAAATCACCACAAGAGTAAGTAGGGGTCGTGTCACAAATGGCTCGACACCCGCCTACTCTACGGTGTCCTCCTAAGCATCTTCCTCGGCACGGACCCGGAAGTTCGGAATCCCCATTTGTTCCATTCGAATGACATCTTGGACGGCTCTCGGTAAGTCTTGGGCCTCCAAGACTTGACTTGACTCAAGTCGACACCAATCTTCGCAAGTAAGTCAGCCGCCTTATTGCCTTCACGGTGAATGAAGGTAGTTCGGAGTGTGAGTTGACGCTTGTGTAAGGTCATGTGGGCCATGGCTTGGCGAGTGTGAGCAGGCCCCCAACTTGGCCCTTTAATGAGATTGAGTGCTTGCTCGACGTCCGATTCGAGCCAAATTGGTTTCTCAAGCTCCGAGGCCAGCATCAAGCCGTGGTGCATGGCGAGTAGTTCGGCTTCGAGTGGTGAATGTGCTTCGAGAGGGAGCGCATAGGCGACGAGCGCCTTACCCAAATGGTCTCGAATGAGGCCACCTCCCCCAGCTTTTCCTGTTGATTCATTAAAGGACCCGTCCGTATTAAGTTTGATCCAGGCCTGATCCGGTGGTTCCCACTTAACCATCATAGCGAGTCGCGGTAGCCGTTGAGGTTCGGCATGGATTGGGATACTGACTCCGAGCCTAACCCCTCTCCAATGCTTTGGCTTAAGCCTCCCATTGGCCATGCTGTTTCGGACGAAAGTGAGGATTTGCCAAATCACATTGCTCGGTTTGAATTGAACATCATGATGGCGGCTTCTATTTCTCTCTGCCCAGAGGAACCAGAAGATAAGGTAAGGCATGGCTCGGCTGAGGTGCTTCCTTCCCGGCTGCTGCACTCTTTTCGCCCATACCTCAATTCTTGTTGGGATCGTGTCATTGACCACGAGAGTGGGGGCCGAGCCTTCGAACCACCCGTCGAATTCCCTCCACACTCTTGTTGCACCTACTCCTTGAATGAAGAGATGTTAGAGAGACTCGGTACTAGGCCTGTGTGGGCAGCACTGGCATTTGGATGCGAGTTCAATCTTGCGCCATTGCAGCTTTGCATCAACAGGGATGCGGTTAGATATGAGCCTCCAATTGAAGATAGCGATGGTAGTTGTGAGGCCAGCCGTCCAAATCTCCTCGAGCCCTTGGATGATGGGTTGAGGCGACCGGACCGTCTCCCAAGTCGAGGCTAGCGAGAAATCTCCTCGCCTCGTGAGCGTCCATCGTGGGATGTCCGGCTCCCCGGGGAGTATCGGGGTCTTGCAAATTTGATCAATGATCTGTTGGGGAAGGCCCGCCTGGTCGTGGAGAACTTGGAGTTTTGGAGCGTCCCACTCACCATCCGTGATAAAATCCGAGACAATCGTTGTAGGGCTGCCCCTCTCGTCGAAACATAGGCCCCTAAGAGGGACGTTACCAAGCCATATATCATCCCAGAAGTAGATCTTACCTTGACCAACAATCCAACGAATGTGCGGGTGAGCGTGGGCCCAAGCTTTGGCCAGCCTCCTCCACGTCGGGCTATTCCTTCCTGTGATCCTTGGCGAAAGTGGCGAGGAATTGGCGCAATACTTTCTCATCATGTACCGGGCCCATAAAGAGTTCTGTTCTCTGAACCGCCACCAGAGTTTAATGTTGAATGCTCTTAGAACTTCTGTGAACTTTCGGATCCCGAGCCCTCCCTCCTTGGTGGGGAGGCACATTTGGTCCCAGCTGATCCAATGTGTCCGTTTTTTCTCAGTCGTCGAGCCCCAAAAGAAGCGAGCCAATTGCTGATCGAGTAGCTTAAGGGTTCCGGCCGTGGGCTCAATGGCTTGGAAGATGTGGATAGGAACTGCCTCAAGAGTGCTCTTAATGAGAGTTAGCCTTCCTCCAAAAGATAGATGACGATGCGCCCATCCGGAAATCCTTCTAGCGATCTTCTCTCGAATGAACATGAACATTTCGGTTTTCTTGACTCCACGGTATATAGGGACCCCCAAATAGAGGAATGGGAAGGACCCCCGAGCAAAGCCTCCTTCGTTTTGGATTTCATGCGCCCAATGCTCGTGCGCTTCAGCAATATAGAAATTGCTTTTTGCAAGATTGATCTGCTGCCCGGAGACTCTCTCATACCCGTCAAGGCACTCTCTAAGCCGACGCAATGGGGTTGCAGCTGCTTGAGTGAAGATAATAATGTCATCGGCATATGCTAAGTGGCTGATTTCCATGCACCTCCTGGCCACTTTGAAGGTCATCTCTTTTTTACCAAGGATGAGCTTGTCGAGGGCCCTGGAGAGATACTCTGCGGCAATCACAAACAACGCCGGGGAGATGGGGTCTCCTTGTCTGAGCCCCCGAGTAGATTTGAAGAATCCAGTTGGGACACCGTTAATAAGGACCGAGAACCAACAAGAACCAATGCACCTTTCAATCAGGTCGATCCACGCATCCGAGAAACCCATGCGCCGAAGCACCTTGATCAAGAAGCTCCATTGCACTCTATCATACGCCTTGGCCATGTCGATCTTAATGGCCACATTCGGTGCAGGGGAGCACCTTGCTAATTCGTGGAACATCTCTTGGGCGAGGAGGGCGTTGTCATGTAGGAGCCGCCCCTTCACGAATCCACTCTGGTTCGGGGAGATAACCTGTGGCAAAAAAGGCGCAAGGCGTGCGGTTAGAACTTTTGTAATAATCTTGTTGAGGACGTTGCAAAGGCTTATGGGGCGATAATCGGCCCATGTCTCGGGCGAGGCCTTCTTCGGGATAAGGACAATGTTTGTGGCCGTAACGCTCCGAGGGAGGTAAGCCCCAAGAAAGACCTGTTTTATGGCTTCCACCACATCCGTTCCAAGAATCCCCCAACATGTTTGGTAGAAGACGGCCGAGAAGCCATCCGGACCTGAAGCACTGTCCCCGGAGATGTCAAAAACCGCTTTCTTCACCTCCTCAGAGTTCGGTGGGTAGTGTAGCTCCTCAAGGTCCGTTGAGGGGGGGAGTTGTTGAATAAGATCAAGGTCCGGGTCCTCAAGGTCCGGGGTGTCCGGGGCGAGAAGGCTCCGAAAGAATTCGACCGTCGAGTGCCGTATCTCAGTTTCATCTGCAATCTCCCGGCCATTCACATTGATAGAGTGAATTCGGAGTCTAACTCTCTTCTGCTTCACCCAGCTTTGGTAGAATCTGGTATTCTTATCTCCATCTGCTAGCCACCTTAGAGCCGCCTTTTGCCTCCAGAAGTCCTCCTCCATCCGGAGAAGGAGGATGTACTCGGCAATGCTTTTGTTGATCTCGGATCTATTGTGTGGCGTTGGATCAGCCTCAAAGTCGGCTTGAGCCTGCGCGATTCTTTCCTCCATTCCTTTGAGATTGGCGTGAATGTTGCCAAAAACCTCTTTGTTCCACGCCTTGAGGGCCTTTTTGCTCCTAGCAAGCTTAGTTTGGAGATTCAATAGCCCACTCGCCTCTGTTGGTTGAGCCCAAATATTCTGCACAAGCTGCAGGAAGCCTTCATGCCGGACCCACATGTTTTGGAAACGAAAGGCGCTGCCCCCGGAGGGAAGCCTCAGCATCTTACACCTTGCAAGAATCGGACCATGATCCGAGGAAACCCTTGGGAGATTAGTCACCCTTGTTGCCTCAAACGCATTAGACCATGCCTCATTAACAAGCAGCCTGTCCAACCTCTCAAACAAGCCATTTTTAGCCCAAGTGAACTCCGCACCATCGAATCCCGGGTCCAAAAGCCGGCAATCTTCAATTGCTTCGGCAAAATCAATCATCTCTGCTTGCCGGTAGGTTTCACTACCAACCCTGTCTTCGTGTGCAAGGATCGTATTAAAATCCCCTCCAATCAGCCACGGGGTTCCTTCCATCCTGAATGATATCTCCCTCATTTTATCCCACAGAGGGTGTCGCTCCAACCTACTACATTTAGCGTAGATGGCCGAAATGGAGATATGATTCGCCATGCGGTGCGAAGTAAGCCTTCCGTGTAGGACTTGGTCCGAGTCCTCCTCAATGATGAAGTTGGCACCCTCCTCGGCGAATACCCATATCTTACCACACGTATTTGATCCTTTGAAATTTAGTCCCAGCACCTTGGAATACCGATCCGGGTCGGGATTAGTGAGTGGCTCCATTATTGCAAGAAACATGACATTATAACACTTGATTAGTCTTTTGAGGACGTTTTGGGTCGGCGCATTAGCGATTCCCCTAGCGTTCCAAAACATGAGGTTGTAAGACATGATTAACAAGGTAGGGTCGTACCCAGAAAGTTTGAAGGCCTTCCTTGGAATATGTCAATCTGATGGTCATCATCCATCGAGTGGTTGTCGGCATCAACTTGTTGCGAGGCATCCTTAGGTTGTGCACCAAAGGTTTGGAAATCCATTTCCTCCTCATCCATCTCGCCACATGCTTCGACGTCAAATTCCCCGTTAGCCATGAGCGAGTAGTACTTGTTTGTGCTCATGACATTGCCCGTCCACTCATCTTCACTCCTTCCTTGGTTTGATGAGGGATGTCGCCCTCGCCCTCTCGAGCCCCCTCTTGACCCACCTCGGGAGCTCAAAGCCATCCGACGGCTTGTGTCTCCATGTTCCCATGGCACACCCGTTGATTCCTCATCTTTCGATTTTATTCGACTCGGCCCCATTGAGTATTTAGTAGCGGCTTCCTCACCTTGGACCGGCCTTGTGTTAAGTTGACCTTTCCCAAGCCCATCATCTTCTTGAAGGTTGCCCACAATGTCTGGACCCTCCTAGACCGACTCCTCCCCACTCTGCCTAGCTTTCGGGGGTGATCCCTTTCCTTTGTTTCTCCTTTGCCGTCTCCACTCATTGTTATCATTTTGCTTGGCCTCCAAATTGGCTTGCTTTTCCGTGGGACCGTTTCCATCTTGATTTGCTTTTTGGGGGCCTGCATTGTTGTAGTTTCTTTTCGGTGGCCTCTCGGTCTTTCCCACAGCATAGCAAACATTGCTCGAGTGGCCGACGTGCTTACACTCCCGACAATAGGCTGGAATTTTATCCCACCGCACTTGTTGGGCCGTCTCTCTTCCACACATATCAAGTATGATTTCTTCGGGGGGTGGTTTTGTGATATCAATCTCGACGCAAATGCGCGCAAAGGAGAGCCTTGTCTTGTTCGCGGTGGCTCGGTCAACTTGTATTGGCGTCCCTAGGAGCTTGCCAATGGCGAAGAGGGCTGATTGATCGAATAGGTGGATCGGAAGGCCAATTAGGTTACACCATATTGCTGCAATCGGGGACTCACAATAGGCGTCAAAATCAGGAGACCATTTGAACACCCTCATTGGATGCTGATCGATGAGCCACACCGGCGTCCCCTTCGGGCCACCAAGGAGCCTTGCGTAATCCACCAAGTCCTCGCATTGAATAAGAATGTGCTTGGCGTTAATGTATTTCCAAGTAAAGCCACATTGAAAATTCAAGTTATTAAGAGCCTTTTGAATTTGTCCGGCTGTCGGGATAGAGTGTGAGAATTTACCTACAATGGCGTGCCCTACGTTTTCGGCAAGCTTCCGGATTTCCAGCCCCGAGAAGTAGATTGATGGTATCCCATTTGAGACTGAAGCTAATCTAATGGTTTGGATCTTGTCGGCCACGAACACTTGCGGTCCATTCAGATCGGGGGCTCCCTTGATCAGGTCCGCCATTGAGCGCCATGCATTTGTGGTTACCGAGCCCATCTCGGCACCATTGGCCGGCAAGTTGCCGTTCGAACCGACCCCAGCTCCCTCTTCTCTACTACATTGTGGTCCGTTCATTGTGGCTGATGGAGTTACCTTAAAGAGGTCAGCCATTACCCCGGAATTAGGAGATGATGACGGGCTCGCCCCAATTTTTGGGGCCTCGGGCATGCTGGCCGAGACCGTGGGGCCTTCTCCCGCACCCAGCTTGACATGCGTGTAAGGGAGATCGTGCTGACTCGAGCACGGACTCGGCACCATCTCGGTACCTTTCGGTCGGCCACGCTCAAAGGAATCACGTAGCTTTAGAGTTCGACCTTTCTCCAAGGGTGGGAACTCCGTTTGGTAGGCCTTGAAAGCGGTTGAAGGTGGTAGCAAGGGGAAGTTCATACCAAATTGAGGTGCATGGTTTGGCTCGGCCGCCGGCCGGCCGGACTCCGCCGTGCCGGCGTTGAGAAGTGGCTGCGCCGCCAAGGTGTCTAGCATGTCCGCCGCATCCAAGGAGGCAACATGGAGAAGGTTGGTAGGGTTAGGCTGCAAAAACTCACTAACGGCTAGTGCATCATGTGACTCTCCATTTTGGCAAGGGACCAACCTACTTTCCAAAAGCATTTTTGTTCCCATATCCTTATCGGGCAAGTTGACCATCTCCTCCCTCAAGGCTCCTTGTACTTTTGCAGCACCAAGTACAATGGATTTGTCATGGCTCGGTTGAGAAGGCTCCATGTCGTGGTCGGCCGTCTCCTCTCCGGCGACTTGGACGGAATCTTGGCCGGAGAAAAGCACCAGGTCGGAAGTTGCGCCTCGGACCACATGTGGCCTTTCCATTTCTATCTCCTCTTCAACTTCTCCTTGCACATTCTCCCCCTCTTGCAATGCGTCCGCCATGTTGGGACTTACAAGCACCGGAAAGATCGAGTTTTTGCATTTAGGGCTCACAACCGGGGCGCAATCTTCCTCCCCAAAGTCGATTCTCTTCCTTAGTTGCTTGTCCTCGGGAAGTGGGGAGAGTACGTACCTCTTCCGACCATCCCCTTTAGTAGTCGGGGCCGGAGTGCTCTTTCGAGCCTTGATCTTTGCTTTAGCAGCCTTCAACGCCATTTTCTTAGACGGCTCCCTCGGGGAGTTTGATTCCTTCGAGCAAAACTTCATTTGTTGGTCCGAGGGGTTTGCTCTCCCTCAAGAGGGGGTGGCTCGCTCGTCGGGTCGTCCGGCATGGCCGGGAGGGCGATGGAGTTGCTCGGGAAAGGGTTGGGATCGAGGGCGGTAGTTATGGGGTTGTCTCGACCGGTGAAGGTGGTGGTCGGCAAGGTTGTTATGGCGTGAGGCTAAGTGGATTGATGGTCGACGGGATGTTGAGGTGGAGGCGGGTGGGAAATTCCGGTGGGTCAATATAGTGAGGTTCCAGTGATCGAGATTGTGGCCACAGTCTCGTTTCACATGATGGTTCAGATATGGTATATGATGGAGAATGATGTTAGTCCGCGCGGACACTTTTTAAGGAAATGAACTTTAGTGTCTCCCGGCCTATTAAAAGATAAACCCGGGATTCACTCGATGATGGCTTGACATATCTTAACGGTGAATGTTTTTGGGCATGAGTTCACTGGGTGCACCAAGTACTCAGCCCCTGCATGTGTTTTCCCTATGTGCAGGATGAGCGGGGTCGGGAGGCGGAGGACGTTGAGCGATGATCCAAGAACGTGTTAAATCACTGTTCCGGTTACTATTATGTCTTCATACATAGTAGTAGCTAAACTCTCAAAATTGCTTCCGCTACACAATGTTTTTTTTTTCAGAATTTCTGTTATTTTCTTTGAACTGTTGAACTCTGTTACTTCCTTTATGGTCGCACTCTGTTATCTTTCATTTTGTAAACTTCAGGATTGAAACGTTAGTTGACTTAAATGGCATATCGTCTTTGATTGTCACGTTGTACTGCCTGGATCGTATCTTTCCCCCTTCTTCCCCGCTCCTTAATTCCCCAACTAGTCACGATTTCCCGTGCTTCCTATCCTTAGGAAGTGCGGTCGTGACACTATCCCACAGTGGGTATCTCTCGGACCTTGTGCATTTGGCGTACACGGCCGAGATAGCTAGTGGGCTAGTAAGCCGGTGAGACATAAGCCGCCCATGTAGGATTTGTTCCGTATCACAATCAATATCAAAAGTAGCTCCTTCTTCCACAAACAACCAGATCTTCCCCGACGTGTTCGAGCCAATGAAGGATAGCCCCAAGGCCTTGGAGAACCGGTCCGGATCAGGGGTTGTGAGCGGTTCCATTATTGCAAGAAAAAACACATTATGACATTTAATTAAGCGTTTCAAGACGTTTTGGGTTAACGCGTTAGCGATTCCCCTCACGTTCCAAAACATGATGTTGTAAGACATTATTAACAAGTGGGAGACGTACCCGAAGGGGATGAAGTCCCTCCTTGATATTCAAAGATTTATTGCGCTTTGTTCTTTGCGTATCCCTCGGCATTGCCCGGAGGAAGATTGCCACCAACCCTCTCGTCCCCCTCTTGCATGTCCATACCTATGTCATCCGCATCTCCACAATTTTTAACATCAAACTCTCCATTCGCCATGAGTGAATAGTATTGGTTGGTGCTCATGTGATTCTTAGCCGAGAAATAGCCGCGTCCCTTTTTTTTTTTTTTTAAACACCACGAGGGTGGAGGGTTAAGGCAGACCCACACCTGTGCATTGCCAAGACCATTGCAACGAACAAACAAAACACCCAGCCGCCCAAAAGTGACGACTCGCAAAGACCTATTAGAGTACAACGAGGGCCTCCCTATCAGCTAGAGTGGTCATATAAATACTCTTAACAACCCTTTTACAATTACAATGATGCGATCTTTGCAAAACCAAAACCTAAGACCATCTCCTAATTGAGACCCGCAATAGGGATACCTCCGCATGGGACGGTTCCTCCTGGGTCAAGGTCCTCGATGAAACCCTCCATCTCCCGGCTGGGGAGCCCACAAGAGACATTCATTGAGCCAATACCCGGCTCATTCGCATCCGAATTACCACTCCCAAACGTCACCGTAGCAACGTTCTCCTTCAAACGCCAATCATCAATGTGGTGGCCTTTGGTAATCAAATCTCCCTCGTGCACCTTGCCTTTCCTCTTCCTCGACACCACTTGGAACCCATCCTTGTCCACACTTGGTTGGTTTCGATTTGCTGCTCTTGGGGCCGACGAAACAACATCCATTGTACCTTCCTTGCGCTTCTCTTGGTTGGCACATTCTTTATCCTTGTTTCTATGCTCATAACTCGTTGAAGTGCCGGCCCAAGTATCCACCTTTGGACGCCATTCTCGGTGAATGATCTTGGAGACATTGCTCGAGTAGTGCGTCTTTGTTGGCGTTCGGTGGTTCTTACTACCATCACGTTCCTTCCTTCCCAAAGCATGACACTTATCAATGGTGTGCCCAACATGCTTACAATTGGCACAAAACAAAGGTATACGATCCCATGCCACTTTGTGCCTTGATTCTTTACCTAAGATATTGAGAATAATCTCTTCCGTAGGGGGCGTAGAGATGTCAATCTCAACGCATATCCTAGCAAAGGAGAGTCGGGATTGGTTAATTGTGGCATGATCGGCTTGTAATGGCTTGCCTAGGAGCTTGCTGATCGCCATGAGGGCCGATTCCTCAAAGAGATGCGCCGGGATTCCCATGATGTTACACCATACGGCAACAGTCGGTGACTCGAAAAAAGTATCAAAATCCGGCGCCCACTTGAACACCCTCATCGGATGTATATCAATAAGCCAATTCGGATTCCCATTGGTGCCATTTAGCACCTTAGTATAATCAGCCACTTTTGGAATTGTATTAAAATGTGCTTAGCATTCAAGTGTTTCCATGTGAAAGCACCAACTAGCCCCATACCCCCAAAGCTTTTTTGAATTTGAAACGTAGATGGGAGCGAGTGGGAGAACTTCCCGACTAAGGCTAATCCTAGTTTCTCCAATAGATATTTCGTTTCTAAATCGGTAAATGAAAGAGATGGGGTACCTTCGTGACAGCCGGCCGTTCCCATAGGCTTGGCCTTGCCGGCATCAAGTGTGATTGGCTTGGCCTTTTGGTTATTGTACAAGGTTGAAGCTCCCTCCACATTCCCCATCCCTCCATGGGAGAATAATTGTTTTGCCTTCTTCCAATCAACCGCCGGCCGGACCAGGTTTTCCGGCGAGGATTCAGGCGGTGGTGCGTCGGAGCCATGGTCATCCTTGCCTCCATCTTTGCCGAAATGAGGATGCATAGTACATGGTGGTGATTTTGAATTCAAAATGGCATTTTCCACAAATACACCAACATTATCTTGCCCATGAAAAGTGGCCTTTGTCTTTTCCTCCTTTTGAGAGTCACATGCACCCACCAACTCACATGCCACCCCATCATCCTTCACGTGGGGCATGGTACTTGCAATGGTCAGCCGGTTGACCATTTCTTTCTCCATGCTTGATCCACCAAGATTCCGGCCTACCGGTGCCGGCGACATTCCGACCATCTCCTCACCATCAAGCCCATCCATTCCACTCGTAGGGACGCTCCCTTCCTTGGCCATTTGGGCTAGAGAGCTCAACATATCCCTAAAAGGGTCGAGCTTGTTTTCCGACGTCCCTTTCCTTTCACCATGGCGTTCCGCAACGAGACTATCCACCATTTCAAAGACCATCTTCTTCTTAGCCCGACTAACCTCCGAACCAGATTCAAGGCCGGCTCGTTTGAGGGCTTGTCGAGCTTTCTCCGGGTGAGGCGTGCCAACCCTTTTGGTTTTAGACCTTGCAATCGAATGAAACTTCCACTCCGGCGAGGAGAGGGGCTGCATCGTGTGTTCCAGGGCATCGGCATCCCCCTCCGGCAACTCACCGCCGGACTTCACCATGTGTTGGATGCAACAATCACATTACACATCCCTCAAATGGGAGGGAGAGGGAGTGGACGAATTCTAGAGAGAAGGGAGAGCTTCTCTCTCTAACTTTGAGTGTTTGTACCGAAAGTATATGATCGTGTACAATGGCCCTTCCTCCTTAGGATTCTTCGATGCATAAATAGCCGCGTCCCCTTGTCATTGCATGGCGTGCGCCTCCTCTCGGATTTCCTCGCCTAGGCGGTGACATCGAACGCCTCGCGTTGGCGGGCTCAATTCCGCATCCGTGACCGTGGTTGCACCAAATTCCTTTCAACCTCCTCTGCGGTAAGCAACGGCTGCTCCGCTTCCACAATATCAGTCCCCTCAACTCCCATCCTCTCAGTGTTCACATCATGCACTTGCTGCTCGACCTCTTCTCCTTTTTTTTATCAAACACCTTCACGGTGGAGGGTTCGTGGGTCCCTCGTCCCTATATTTCAAAATGCATGATGTACAGAACGAGGCCACACCCGAAAGTGATGTTCCTACACAAATTACAAGAGTAGTATGCGGTCCAGTCCCACATGGTCCGAACCTCATCCTGCTACCTCCAAAATTACAATTAAAGCGAAAAAGAGTGTCATTCTTCTTTCCCTTCTTCTCTTTCCTCATGTCTTGTCTTCATTGTCGTGTTGGACCCGAATGTTTGGAACTCCCATTGCGTCCAGCCGTACGATTGCTTTAAGGTGTCTTGCAGCCGAAAGGGCATTCATGCGGAGGTAGTCGGTTCTTTCAAGGCCCAATTTGGCTAAGAAGTTGGCTGCTTTGTTCCCCTCCCGATGGATGAAGGTGGTTCGGATGACGTGTTGGCGCTTGTAAATGACTTGGTGCGCCATAACTCGGCTTGTATGTGTTGAGGAGTTTGACCACTTGTTCAGCATCCGATTCGACCCAAATAGGCCGCAAGAGTTCTGAGGCGAGTGCCAGCCCATGTTGTATGGCTAGTAGCTCCGCTTCAAGGGCCGAGTCTGGGGTGGCGAAGGCCGCAAGCATTTTCCCCATATGGTCTCGAACAATTCCTCCCCCCAGCATTATCCGTTGCTTCCATGAATGTACCATCTGTGTTAAGTTTGATCCAGGGGTCGTCCGGGAGTTCCATTTGATCGGTATCACAAGGGACCTTAGTCTTCGGGGCTCGACCTGGGATGGGACATTGATTTTAAGCGTCACTCCCTTCCAATGTTTATGTTTAAACTTTCCAATGGCCATGCCATTTCGGATGAACATATGCACTTGCCAGACCACGTTGAATGGCAAGCAATTGAATTGTTTCTCTCTCTAGAATTCTCTCCCCACCGTGACACGCTAACTTGCCCGTCGCCGCTCGTCTCACCCGAACACACCACGCCGGCCCTCCCTTTTCCGATGCTTACCACCTCTCATCGCCGGGTCTCCTACAACTAGAGGCCACGTCAATCGTCTTTGGATCCTATACAACGAACAAGGAGTTGGAGGTTTTTCTCTCGCTCGGCGATGTCGGAACCACCGTCGCAAAATCCGCCTGACCCCGAGGAAGCTCGGGCGATATCGGACCACCAAATGACGACATTCTACACTCATTGAGCCAGTGCCCGGCTCGTCTATATACTCTTTAGAGAGGCCCTCGTTGTACTCTAATTGGTTGTGACGAGTCGTCACTTTTGGTTGTTGACGGCTCGTCTATTGATATGATCAATAGCTTTTTGGATGTGAAGAGATGATGGGATAGAATGCGAAAACTTACCAACGATTGCATGTCCGAGGTTGGTTGCCAACTTTTGAATTTCGGCACCGGAGAAATAGATAGACGGGATGCCGTTCGAGGTGGATGCAAAGCCAATGTTGGGGATGGTCTCGGGAACAAAGACTTGTGGCCCGTCGGTATTTGGTGTTCCCCGGAGCATGTCCGCCATGGTTTTTGGACTTTGGTTATGCTTCGGGTTGGTCGCGCCACAACCAGCCTGGTTCGGGCCATTCATGGTTTTGTTCTGCAATCCTCCTGTTTTGGCCGCATAGTCCCTGCTTGGTTGGCCGAGGTTAACTTGGGACTTCTCCGGGACATATCCCATTTTGTTCGGCTCCAACGGCCCCTTAACAACCGATGCGCATGGAGCTCCCGAGACGCCCGAGACACCCGAGGCACCCTCCATTACCGCGCCACCCGATACGCCCGACGTGCCCGATACACCCGAAATGTCCGAGACACCCTCCATTTCTGCGGTACCCGATACAGCCGCCGTGCCCGAGACTCCCGAGACACCCAATACACCCACCATGCCCGAGATGCTCGAGATACCCGAAACACCCGATACACTTCCCATTTTCGCGGCACCCGATACACCCGACATGCCCGAGACTCCCGAGACACCCGATACACCTCCCATGATGACACGGGTTGGATTGTCACCCGATTTAGACTTCGACCAACTTCCTACCTTTCTGGGCAGGGGCCGGCCTGTTTCAAAAGAGTCCCGGAGTCTACGGATTCTCCCCCCTCTCAAGAGGAGGGAAGTCCTCATAGGATGGTGTCGAGGATTCCAAAATTATTGGCTTCGGTGGTTCATTGGCCGTCAGCCATAGAGAAGTTGGCTCGAGCAATGGGTGTTCAATCTCCGACTTGTTGGGGGCAATAAGAGGTTGTGCCGCCCTATTGTCTAGCATTTCCGCCATGTCCATGGAGGCAAGGTGTAGAATGTTGTCCTTTTTCCTATCCATTTCGGACCCATCAACCAAAGCACCATGTGACTCATCAAGTTGGTAAGGAATCATGTGGCTTTTTTTTTTCAAAACACCTTTACGGTGGAGGGTTCGTGGGCCCCTCATCCCTATATATCATTGAACAACAATTTACAAACTCATGCCCAAAAGTGACATGTAAGGAATAGATCAATGTCACGCCCCAATGTGACGGACACCCATCTATACCTCGTACACAATGAAACGACTATCAAAAACCTAACAACTTTGGTCTAATATCCTGCCTATCCATTGTCGTCTTCTTCCAAGCGGATGTTCGGCACTCCAAGCCGTTCAAGGCAAACCATGGCGGTTAGTAGCCTAGGAGCGGCCTCGATATTTACCTCTTGATGATGCGGCGATTCCTTTCCCAATTTAGCTAAGTATCCGGCCACCTTGTTGCCTTCCGAATGAACATAGTTGAGTTTGAACCTACCCTCCCTCATAATGCCTTGGATTCGTACCATTGTGTGTCGACATGCTGCCGGTCCCCAATCCCTTGACTCAATAGCTGCCCTAGCTTGATGTGAACTTGAGTCTACCCAAATCAATGCGCCTCGCCTCCCGGCAAATGCCATACCTCGGTGTATGATTTTGAGCTCGGCCTCTAGCTCGGAGTGTGCACCGATCGGCGTATAGAAAGCCCCCACCATATTACCGAGATGGTCTCGGATGATCCCACCTCCACTAGCTCTGTCCGTTGTCGCATCGTATCTGCCCATGACGTTTAACTTGAGCCATGGAGCATTCTGGAGTAGCCATTTGATAGCCACGGCCCTTCTTGTTGGTTCCTTCGGCCGAGGGGGGGAGTGTTAACCCCTCAAAACGGACATCCTTAAAGTGCTTCGCTCGTGCTCGCCCACTTTCCACAAGTTTCTGGACATATAGCCTGACTTGCCATACCACGTTATAAGCCCTGAAGCAAACCCCATTATGTCGGCTGTTGTTCCTCTCCGCCCACAAATACCAAAGGATGATGCAAGGAAGGGTCCGAGCCATGTGGTCCTGTGTGGACCAGTTGATTCTCTTAGCCCAAACTTCGAGTCTAGATGGAATGGAGTCCGAAGGCCGAAGGGGATGGCTCGCACCATCAAACCATTCATCAAAAAGTGTCCAAACCATGCTCGATCCTTGTCCATTAATAAAAAGGTGTTGAATGGATTCCAACCCCGGCTGCCTAGGACAACATTGGCATTTAGATGCCAAGGAGATATTCCTCCATTGTAGTTTTGCATCAACCAGTATTCTATTCGAAATAAGTCTCCACATGAAAACCGAGATTGTTGTTGAGATGCCACCGTGCCATATGTCTCCAAGAGCCGGGATACGGGGCCGCCTAGCTCTGTTAGAGTCCCATGCCGAGGACAGAGAGAAATTTCCTCCTCGAGACAAAGTCCACCTCGGGACATTGGGGCTGTCAGGGAGGATAGGGATGCTCATGATGGCTTCAGCCACGTGAGGCGACATACCCGTTTGGTTTCATATGGTGCCAACCTTAGCCCCGTCCCACTGTCCATTCATCCAAAACTCCGTAACCCTTGTCGTGGGGTCACCCCTTGTGTCTAAGCAAAGATCTCTGATTGGTCTATCCCCGAGCCAGATGTCGTCCCAAAATAGGCCTCGTCCATCACCAATGATCCAACGGATGTTTGGCTGGGCCAGGGGCCAAGCGGCCGCGAGTCATCGCCACGTCGGGCTGCTCCTACCCGAGTTCAGTCGAGCCAAAGGTGATTTTGAGGCACAGTATTTGCTATACATGTGTGAGGCCCATAAGGAGTTTTGCTCTCTAAAGCGCCACCACAATTTGACGTTGAAGGCCTTCAGGACATCCTCAAATTTCCTAATCCCTAGGCCTCCTTCCGTAGTGGGGAGGCAAATCTGTTCCCAAGCAATCCAGTGTGTACGTCGTTTGCCCTCCACAGTGCCCCAGAAGAATCTTGCCAGGTGTTGCTCCAAGAGCTTAAGGGCTCCTTTTGTTGGTTCGATCGCTTGGAACACAAGGATTGGGATGGCCTTGAGGGTACTCTTGATCAAGGTCAACCTGCCTCCAAATGATAGGTGTCTGTGTGCCCACCCCGAAATTCTTCTTGAAATTTTCTCTCGGAGGAAGAGAAACATGTCGGTACTTTTGGCACCTTTGTAAATAGGTACGCCAAGATAGAGGAAGGGGGATGTACCTCTAGTAAAACCACCCTCCGTTTCCACCGTGCCCGCACTGTCACCGTTAGTCTCGGTAATGTAAAAATTGCTCTTCGATAGACTGATCTTCTGCTCGGAGACGGCCGAATATTCGTCTAAACAAGCTCTAACCCGTTGGATGGATTCCTTGGCCTCTTGCGTAAAAATAACAATATCATCAGCGTAGGCCAAATGACTAACCTCGGAGCATGCGCGTTTAGACTTGAAGGTCATTTCCATCTTTCCAAAAATAAGCTCATCCAACACCCTTGATAGATATTCCGCTGCAATAATGAATAATGAAGGAGAGATAGGATCCCCTTGCCGCAAGCCACGAGTGGATTTGAAGAAACCAGCCGGTGCTCCATTGATTAACACCGAGAACCAACAATATCCAATGCATCTTCCAATGAGACTAAGAAATGTCTCCGGGAATCCCATACGGCGCATGACTTGGATCAAGAAAGGCCATTGTACGCGATCATAAGCCTTTGCCATATCAATCTTGATTGCAACGTTTGGCGCGGGCCTCCTTCTATATAACTCGTGAAACATTTCTTGGGCTAAGAGGACGTTGTCTTTTAGAAGCCTCCCTTTAATAAAACCACTTTGGTTCGGGGATATTACCTTAGGGAGGATGGGAGCCAGCCTTGAGGCAAAGACTTTTGTGATGATCTTGTTTGAAACATTGCAAAGACTAATTGGTCGATAGTCCGACCAAGATGCCGGGTTATCCTTCTTTGGTAATAGAACAATCATTGTCGCGGTGATGCTCCGTGAGAGAAAAGCCCCGTTAAAAAATTGTATTACCGCATCCCCCACATCCCGACCAATGATATCCCAACAACTATGATAGAAGGACGCGGTGAATCCGTCGGGGCCCGGTGTGCTATCAGCTGAAATGCTCCATACGGCCCGTTTGATCTTCTCTTCATTAGGGGAAGTAGCGAGGCTCTCCAAGTCCGAGGCCTGTGGGTGTCGCCGAATCAAATTCAAATCTGGATCGGGCAGAGGGAGAGCCGATGGTGCAAGTAACTCTTGAAAGAAGTTAGACGCCAAGTCCTTGATCTCTCTTTCGTCAGTAATGGTTTGGTCTCCCGCTAGTATGCCATGGATTCGAAGACGGGCTCTCTTTTGTTTGACCCAACTTTGATAGAACTTCGTATTTCTGTCCCCTTCCTTGATCCACCGTACCGCTGCCCTCTGTCTCCAAAATTCCTCCTCCATTTTTAGTAAGAGGATGTAGTCCGCAATAGCCTTATTTACTCGGCATCTATTGGTCGGGGACGCATCAGCTTCGAAGGCTTGCTGGGCCTCTACAATAGCTGCCTCGAGGTTTCCAAAAGTTGCTCTATTCCACTCTTTAAGGACTTTCTTAAGCCTTGCGAGCTTGATTTGCAAATTAAGTAGTCCTCCGGCCTCGGTGGGTTGGCTCCAACTGGATTCCACGACTCCTCGAAACCCCTCGTGTCTCAACCACATGTTCTGGAATCGGAAGTTCCTACCTTGCTCCCCTGTCACCTCTGTTTTGCATCGAACCAGGATAGGACCATGATCCGAGGCGACGCGAGGCAGGTTCGTGATTCTTGTTGCCTCGAAAACACTCGTCCACTGCTCATTTATAAAAACTTTGTCAAGCCTCTCAAATAGGTTGTTCTTTTCCCAAGTGAAAGGTGCACCGTCAAAGCCCATATCGACCAGTCTACAATCTTCGATTGCTTCCGCGAAGTCCAACATCTCCGCTTGCCTATTAGACTCGCTCCCGGACCTATCTCGTGGGTTAAGAATGGTGTTGAAGTCCCCTCTAATAATCCACGGCCGACTCTCCAAGTTGTCCGCAAGATCCCGCAATTTGTCCCAAAGTGGATATATTTCCGCGCGAGTACACTTAGCATAGATAGCCGTGACCGCCACAGGTTGGCTGCATGCCTCCAAGTGAAGTATACCGTGGAGAGCTTGCTCGGAGTCATCAATAACATCAAAGTGAACTCCCTCTCTAGTAAAGATCCAAATTTTCCCCGACGTGTTAGCGCCTTTGAAGTTGAGTCCGAAAAGCTTTGAATACAACTCCGGGTTTGGCGCGGTGAGAGGTTCCATTATTGCCATGAAGGAAATATTATGAACAACAATTAGTCTATTGATAACGTTGCGGGATGAGGTTTTCACAACTCCCCGCACGTTCCAAAACAAAAGGTTACAAGACATCATTAATTGGATGAGGACTTACCCGAGCGGGATGAAGACCGCCCTGTTACATCCATCTTCCGATCATTTTTGTGCCTTGCACTCTCGCCGAGGCAAGAGGTTACATCATCCCCCGTGTTCGGGATTGGTTGCACCATAATTTCTATTCCAATCACCTCATCTTCCTCGGGATGATCCGTTTCATAGGCTTCTTTCTCCATGAGTGCATGGTATTTATTAATGCTCATGAAGTTTCCTAGGTCCCCCTCGGATGCCATCGATCCATCCTCCTCTTGACCTCTAGCCGGGGTGCCTCGTTTGATTGGAGAGGAAGGTCCGCTTGAGGCCTTGCGTGCGGAGCGTCCATGAGGTTGCCAACTCCTATTCCCCTTATTACTCGATCCACAGGCCCCATTATGAGGACCTCTCTCCCCCCATTGTGTCGGCTCAAGAACATCCGGAATGCATGTGTCCGAGTAAGATGGGACCTCTTGAACTACCGAAACCAGGGCCGTGGGAATGGGCTGTATACTTGCCTCCTCCTTTTCCGGACGATGCCATTCCGTGATTACCTTGTTTCCATTATGGTGAGGCGATTTTCCAGCCGTATTGTGATATGTCTTCGAGTTCCTCCTCGCCATCGGGATGTTGTAGTTCCGCTTTGGAGACTTTTTATTCTTACCCGAGGCATAACATGTTGCGGCTGAATGGCCCATTTTATGTTTTGGATGGTCACCCTACCGCACATATCCAAGATAATTTCCTCCGGAACCGGTTTGGTGATGTCTATCTCCACGCAAATTCTCGCGAACGATAACCTCGACTTATTAGCTGTTGCACGATCAATTTGGATTGGGTTTCCAAGGAGTTTTCCAATCGCAAACAAGGCCGAATGGTCATAGAGATGGATAGGAAGGCCAATAAGGTTACACCATATGGCTGCTATCGGTGACTCGCAATAAACGTCGAAGTTCGGAGTCCACTTAAAGACTCGCATTAGGTGTCTATCCACGTACCACACCGGGGTATCCTTCGGACCATTAAGCAACCTCGCATAGTCATTAAGATCATCTAGTTGTATTAGCACATGCTTTGCGTTAATATATTTCCAATTCCAACCTCTAACAAAGTTCATATTGTCTAAGGCTTTTTGTATTTGACTTGAAGCCGGAATGGAATGTGAAAACTTACCTACAATAGCAAATCCCGACGTGTCAGCCAATTGTTGTGTCTCACTTCCGGAAAAATAGATCGTCGGGACGCCATTGCTCGACGAAGCGAACCCCATGTTTTTGATCTTCTCTGGCTCAAATATGTGATGGCCTTTCGGGTCCGGTTGGTTGCGAAGGATATCCGCCAACGTCGGTTGTGGTTGCGGACTTAGGTCCTTACTCGGATTAAGATGCGAGCCTTTTCCAGTCGGATGAGGCTCCCCCCAAGGCACCTTTTCCACCGGGTTCAGGACCCCGTGCTGAACCCCACCGACCGAGCTTTGCCCGTGGTTTGGCCTTCGGCGGAATCGAGATTAGCTAGTTGTAAAAGGGATAGTTTTGGCTGCACATGTGACTCTTCCATGCAGCAATCACGTGAGTCATGGTTTTGGAATGAGACCAATTGCCTTTCACCAATGAGACTTGTCTTTATTGCCATATCCGGAAAGTTGACCATAGTACCTTTTGTTTGTCTTGTTTCCACTCCAACCAAGCAAGCTAGCTCCCTAGAGTGTACCATCTTGTCAGCCACTATAGCAACGGTCATATCGTCGCCGGCTGAGGGCTGCACCGCCGCCGGAGCCAATGTGGAGTCGGAATTCAAAGATTCCAGCCGTTCGGATAGTTCCAACGCTCGGAATTCCATTTTACTTACCTCAAGAGGGCCTTCCTCACCACCAATTTCGTCCTTTGGGAGTTCGGAGAAGACAACACTCTCTCTGCAAGTAGGTATCACTTCTTCCGGTATCTTCTCATTTGACCGACCGTGGCTACCTTCTTTTCCTTGTCTTTCCGCACTTCCCGCCACCATGTCAAGCTCCTCAATAAGGTTTTTCTTGAGGCCCCTTGTACGGATCTCCTCCCCGGCGTCGTCCTCTACAAAAGCTTTCTTGAATTTCGGTTTTGTCGATGGGGAGGGGGACGCATTGTATCTTTTCCTCCCGTTACCTTTCGTTGTCGGCCTCGGAGTAGACTTCCTCATTTTCAGCCGGTCTCCTACACTTCGACGGGCCTCCTTTTTGCTCGCCGTCGCACTTGTAATGGTATCACCGGTGGATTGGAACAAGGCCCTCGTTGCATCACTCTCATCGGCAGCCGAATCATCCATGGTCGACGTCCAGCTCCCCGTGATGGGCTGGGTGGTTCCGGTCGTCTAGTCCGATGGGGAGACCACCAACGACCGTTGGAGCAAGCGTTCAAGAGAGGAAAGCAATCTAGAGAGAGAAGTTAGAGAGAAGGGAGAGCAAATTACTGGATATTCACCCCTAACTTTATCTACTTGTTGTACTCAATGGGCTCATGCCGAAAACATTTTATATTAGTTATGTCCAAGGAATTATGTGGCTTTCCAAAAGAGAATTTGTTTCTTTTGCCAAATCGGGATTGTTGACTATCGTGTCTCCCAAGGATCCATTTGCAGCACATGTGACCCCTCCACAAGGGTGGTAAGGGACAAAGGAGCTTTTCAAAAGGGATTTTGTACTTTTATCCATATTTTGCAAGTTCACTACTCCTTCCACCATGGGGTATTGTGCATCACGCGAGCTAGCAAGGGGGATTGGGGTGGCATACCAGGCTGGGTCATCACTTGCTTCAACGGTCGGCTGGCCGCCGCTGGCGTCATGGACTTCGCTGGAAATTTGAACGGGAGATGTAATCTCGCCGACATTGTCGCGAAAGTCTAGAACAATGGCGATTCTCTCATCCCCTTCATCATAGGTGACGGTAGCGACCTCAATCCCGGGTGGAGCCACCTTCGAGTCGCGGCCGGGACTCACCGGTAAAATGGATATTTTGCATTTTGGGCTTCCAACCGGTGAGCTACCTTCGGCCCCAAAGTCAATCTTCTTCCGGAGTTGCTTGTCTTCCGGCATAGGAGAGAGAACAAACCTTTTCCGACCATCGCCTTTGGTGAGAGGGGCTGGGGTACTTTTCCTCTCTTTCACCTTCGTTTTCAAGGTTTTTCTCGCCATTTTCTTGGAGGGAAGGCTTGTGGAGGCAGCCTCTTCCGACGCGAACGTCATTTGTTGGACCGAGGGAGGGTCCTCGGCCGCCCGGAGAACCATTTGCTGGTCTAAGATGGTGCGGGGTTCCTCGGACCCCGGTGGAGGGTCCGGCAGGTGTTCTGGCATGGCTGATGGAGAGTCAAGACACCAGCCGCACCGAGGAGTTGTACCTCATTTGGACTATTCACCATGCGCCTTGGGACGGGAGGAAGCGTGACCATGTCGTCTCCGATAATCTCCTCGTGGCCTTGGGACGGGAGGAAGCGTGACAATTGTACCATCGCGGATGCTCCATCTCGGATGGAGCCTTAACCGCAGCCAAATTCAGCTCCTCAATCAGATTTTTCTTATGGATGAATTTTGTTGTTACTTCATCTTCCTCCTCCTTTGCCGCGGCCTTCTTGAACTTCGGCTTGGCCGTTGGGGAGGGAGAGGTGATGTATCTTTTGTTTCCTACTCCTTTCATGGTCGGCCTTGGAGTGGATCTACGTAACTTCAAGCGTTCACCAACACTCCTCCGAGCTTCCTTCTTGAACGTAGTAGCATTTGTGAGGCTTTCTCCGGCTGATTGGAACACGGCCTCCGGAGGGGAACTCTCGTTTGGATCGGGCTCCTCCATTGGGAAAGTGTGTTGCAGGCTTCAAGGATCCCTCCCGACGGGGAGGCCGCCAGTGACCGTTTGGTGATGTCCGGCTCCCCCTAGAATGGTCGAGGGAGTACCGAAGGTACCGTACGACGGGGGTGGCCGCCGGTGACCGTCTAGCGCACGCGAATCTTAGAGAGGGAAGCCACCGCATGTTTGGTTGCGTGAGGGTCCAGGCTCTAGAAAGCCTCCTCCACGTAGGGCTACTCCCGCTCGGCGTTCTCAAGGTAAGAGGTGTGGAGTTGGAGCAATATTTCGCCATCATATATTTCGCCCAAAGGGAGTTTTGCTCCCGGAAGCGCCACCAAAGTTTTATGTTGAAGGCGCATAGAACCTCCTTAGTTTTGTGAATCCCGACGCCCCCTTCATCGGTGGAGAGGCACATTTGGTCCCAACCGATCCAATGGGTCCCTTTCTCTCACTCGTAGAGCCCCAAAAGAATCGCGCCATTTGTTGATCAAGTTGCTTTAAAGTGCCGGCAGTGGGTTCGATGGCTTGGAAGATATCTAAGGGGATCACTTCGAGAGTGCTCTTTATAAGCGTGAGCCTCCCTCCAAAAGATAGATGATGCCGGTGCGCCCACGCTGAAATCCGTCTTGCAATCTTTTCCCGGAGGAAAAGGAACATGTCCGTGCGCTTTACACCACGATAAATGGGGACGCCTAAGTAGAGGAAAGGGAAATCCCCCCTAGTGAAGCCCCCTGCCGCTTGGATCGAGGTTTCCCATTGCTCATGAGTTTCTGCAATATAGAAATTGCTCTTGGCCAGGCTGACTAGTTGGCCTGAGAATTTTTCATAGCCCCCTCGCCGCCACTTGTGTGAATATAATAATGTCGTCCGCATAGGCTAAGTGGCTAACCTCAATGCATCTCCGGGAGGCTTTAAAGATCATCTCCTTTTGGCCAAGTATGAGTTTGTCCAAGGCACGCGACAAGTAATCCGCGGCTATCACAAACAATGCTGGGGATATCGGGTCGCCTTATCGTAGTCCCCGTGTCGATCTGAAGAATCCCGAAGGTGCCCCATTGATAAGAATAAAAAACCAACACGAGCCTATACACCTCTCTATAAGCGAGATCCGTGCGTCTGGAAAACCCATGCGTCGAAGCACCTTAAATAGGAAAGGCCATTGGACCCTGTCGTAGGCTTTAGCCATATCAATCTTCACCGCTACATTAGGCACTGGGGAGCATCGTGCAAGTTCATGGAACATCTCTTGAGCCAATAGCACATTATCGTTGAGGAGCCGCCCTTTAACAAAGCCGCTTTGGTTTGGGGAAATGACCTGTGGAAGGAAAGGGGAGAGTCGGGTCGTGAGTACCTTGGTGAAGATCTTGTTTAAAACATTACAGAGGTTGAAGGGTCGGTAGTCGGTCCATGACTCGGGCGACAACTTCTTTGGGATGAGGACAATGCTTGTGGCCGTAATACTTCGTGGCAGGAAGGCTCCCCTGAAGAACTGTCCAATTGCCTCCACCACCTTTGGTCCCACAATGTTCCAACGGGCTTGGTAGAAACTAGCCTAGAAGCCATCGGGTCAGGGTGCGTTATCTCCAGAGATACTGAAAACGGCACTCTTGACCTCATCCGCATCCCGCGCCTGTGCGATGTCCGCAGCTTGATCGACTGAGTGAACTTGCTGGATTAGGTCGAGGTCCAGTTCATCTAGAGCCGGGTTGCTAGGCGCAAGAAGTTGTTGGTAGAAATCCACTGCTGACTTTTTTATGTCAGCTTCCTCGGTTAGCTCTTGTCCGTTGGCATGGATCAAGTGAATGCGTAGGCGGACCCTTTTCTGTTTTACCCAGCTTTGGTAGAACCGGGTGTTCTTGTCACCCTCGGCTAGCCATCTCAGAGCAGCCTTTTGCCGCCAAAAGTCCTCTTCCATTCTCAACAAAAGGATGTACTCGGCAATGTGTTTGTTAATCGCTGTCCTATTCACGGGTGTAGGCATTACCTCGAAATTGGATTGGGCCAAGGCAATAGATTCCTCCTTCTTCGAGAGATTAGAGAGGATGTTCCCGAAAACCTCTTTGTTCCACTTCTTTAGAGCTCTTTTAACTCTAGCGTGATTGATTTGGATGTTTAGGGGACCGCCCGCCCCCGTGGGCTCCTCCCGTGCACTTTGTACTACAGCCATAAAGCCCTCATGTTGGATCCACATGTTCTGGAACCTGAATGCCTCGGCCCCATTGGCGGTTTTCGGCATCTTGCATCATGCTAGATCTGGGCTGTGGTCCGAGGTAATCCGTGGGAGGTTCGTTACCCGAGTAACCTCCAAGACCCTAGTCCAAGCCTCATTAACTAGCACTCTATCCAACCTTTCAAAGACGCTATTTTTAGCCCAAGTAAATTCCGCACCATCGAACCTGGGTCAAGGACCCGACAGTCTTAAATTGCCTCTACGAAATCGACCATCTCGGCCTGCCGGTTGGTGTCGCTCCCGATTCTGTCCCAGTGTGATAGGATGGTGTTGAAGTCACCACCGATAATCCATGGTGTTCCTTTGAGGGGCCCAACAATCTCTCTCATCCTATCCCACAGAAGGTATCTCTCAGATCTTGTGCATTTAGCAATCACGGCCAAGATGGCTAGAGGGCTAGCGATGCGATGGGACTTGAGCCGCCCATGTAGGATTTGTTCCGAATCACAATCAATATCAAAAGTAGCTCCCTCTTCAACAAACAACCAGATCTTGCCCGTCGTGTTCGATCCAATGAAGGACAACCCCAAGGCCTTGGAGAATCGGTCCGGGTCAGGAATTGTGAGCGGTTCCATTATTGCAAGAAATAAAACATTATGGCATTTAATCAGTCTTTTCAATACGTGTTGGGTTGACGCATTAGCGATTCCCCTCACGTTCCAAAACATGATATTGTAAGACGTCATTAACAAGTGGGAGACTTACCCGAAGAGGATGAAGGCACTCCTTGATATTTAATGATTTGTTGCTTTTTGTACTTTGTGTGATCCTCGACATCGCTTAGGGGAAGGTTGCCTCCACCCGTCTCGTTCTCCACTTGCACTTCCATAGCCGATCCTTCCGCATCCCCACAATTTTCAACATCAAATTCTCCATTCGCCATGAGGGAGTAGTATTGGTTGGTGCTCATGTGATTCTTCAACGAGAAAAAGCCACGCCCCCTCGTCATTGCATGACCCGCACCCCCTCTCGAACTCCCACTTGCAGGCGGAGAAGCCGAGCGTCTCACATTGGGGCATCCCCACCCCGCATCTATATCTCCGTGTATTGGCGTTGGTGGCTCGGTGGCAAGATGTGTTGGTTTCCTTCGATCCCCATTCCTGAGCCTAAATCCCACACTATGTGTTCCGGGGCGCATTCCACACCCCTCTTGAGTTTCGCCCATAATGTCCGGTCCCTCCCAAATTGTTTCGTCGGCATCCTCTCCATTTGAATTGTTGCTTGTTCGATCGGCCGCCTTTCCTTTTTTCTTTCCTTGGTGTTTCCATTCATTAGAGGTGGGGCCGTTTTTCACCGTGTCTTGCTTTCCTTTCGATCCTTGGTCCGCAGGGTGTAGCTGTTTTGGTGGGGCGGTGTTATAGTTTCTCTTTGGTGGCCTTTCCTTCTTACCCGCCGCGTAGCACACATCGCTCGCATGGCCAACATGCTTGCATTCTCGGCAATAAGATGGTATCTTGTCCCTCCGGACTTGCTGCACCGTTTCGCATCCACAAATAACAAGGATTATTTCTTCGGGGGATGGTTTTGTGATGTCTATCTCAACGCAAATTCGAGCAAAAGTGAGTCTAGACTTGTTGGCCGTGGCTCGATCAACTTGAATGGGGGTACCAAGTAGCTTGCCGATGGCGAATAAGGTGGATTGGTCGAAAAGGAGGATTGGAAGCCCGATAAGCTTACACCAAATTGCTGCAATCGGGGACTCACAATATGCGTCGAAGTCCGGGGACCATTTGAACACCCTCATTGGATGGCGATCAATGAACCATACGGGTGTACCCTTTGGTCCTCCAAAAAGCCGTGCATAGTCCGCCAAATCCTCGCATTGGATAAGGATTTTTTTTTAATCAAACACCTTTACGGTGGAGGGTTCGTGGGTCCCTCATCCCTATATTTCCAAAAGAGATAATTACAAGGCGTGGCCACACCCGAAAGTGGTGTGCCGTAACAAAGCCAAGAGTAGTATGCGGTCCGATCCCACAAGGTTTGGACCCCATCATACTCTTTTCCAAAATACAATTAACCAAAAAACTAGTCACTATTGTCTCCCAACGTCTCATTACCAACTTTAGTGTCCGTCCCCGTCTAGGTTTCGGATGTGCGACACTCCCATCTCGTCCAATCGAACCAAGTCCAGCAATTCTCTCGGTGCTGAGTTGACGTGCATTCGTAGGCAACTAGCTTGGTCTAGCCCCATTCTCGCAAGGAAGTCCGCCGCTTTGTTTCCCTCCCGTTGTATGAACGTGGCTCGGAATTTGAGTTGGCGTTTGTGTAGGATTAGTTGCGCCACCGCTTGCCGAGCGAGTGCCGGGCCCCATCCTGTCCATTGACCAATTTGATTGCTTGCTCTGCATCCGACTCAATCCAGATTGGTAGAGCGAATTCCTTGGCTATGTTCAAACCGTGGAGCATGGCCAAGAGCTCGGCCTCTAACGCTGAGTGTGCTTCGAGGGGCGTGCTGAAGGCGACGAGCATCTTACCCAAGTGGTCTCGAATGATCCCTCCAGCCCCTGCTTTGTCGTTCGCTTCATTAAAGGAACCATCCGTGTTGAGCTTTATCCACGGCTGATCCGGGGGATTCCATTTGATTGCCATGGCTAGGGGTAGCACCCTGATTGCCGCCGCTTGTTGAGGAATGTTGATTCCATGTTTAACTCCCTTCCAATGTTTCGGCTTCAAGCTTCCATTGGACATAGAATTCCGAATGAACATGTGGACCTGCCATCCACATTTTGTGGTTTAAATTGTGTGCCTTGGTGGCGACTCCTATTTCTCTCCAACCAGATAAACCAAAGAATGAGGTATGGGGTGGCTCGGCTAAGATGCTTCTTGTTCGGCTGCTGATATCTCCGCGCCCACACTTCAATTCTCGTAGGGATTGTGTCATTGATATGGAGGCGGGGGGACGGGCCTGCGAACCAAGCGTCAAACTCACTCCATACTCTGCGAGCTCCATGTCTCTAGATGAATAGGTGTTGGAGGGACTCGATACCCGGTCGGTGGGGGCAGCATTGGCACTTGGAAGCTAGCTCAATCTCCCGCCACTGAAGTTTCGTGTCGACCGGTACGCGGTTGGAGAGGAGCCTCCAGATGAAGATGGCTATGGAAGTAGTGAGACCCGCCTTCTAAACATCGCCCAGTCCCTGAATGAGCGGGTGCTGCCCTCGGATTGTGTCCCATGTCGAGGCCACCGTGAATTCCCCATGCTTAGAAAGGGTCCACCTCGGGATGTCCTTTTCACCGTGGAGGATCGGGGTGTTGAGGATGCGATCAATGATGTGCTGTGGGATGCCGGCCTGATCATGAAAGAGTTGGAGCTTGGGTTCATCCCACGAGCCATTCCTAATATACTTCGACACCCGAGTGGTAGGACTCCCCCTTTCATCGAGGCTGAGCTCCCTAAGTGGGGTGTTACCGAGCCAGATGTCATCCCAAAAATAAATATTACCTTGGCCCACTAGCCACCTCATATGCGGTTGAGCGAGGGTCCAGGCTCTAGAAAGCCTCCTCCACGTGGTGCTACTCTTGCTCGGTGTTCTTACGGCAAGAGGTGAGGAGTTGGAAGAGTATTTAGCCATCATATATCTCGCCTAAAGGGAGTTTTGCTCCCGGAAGCGCCACCATAGTTTAATGTTGAAGGCACGAAGGACCTCCTTAGTTTTGCGGATCCCGAGTCCCCCTTCATCAGTGGGGAGGCACATTTGGTCCCATCCAATCCAGTGGGTCCGCTTCCTCTCACTCGTAGAGCCCCAGAAGAATCGAGCCATTTGTTGATCGAGTTGTTTGAGAGTACCGCCGGTAGGCTCAATGGCTTGGAAGATATGCAAGGGGATCGCTTCAAGAGTGCTCTTAATAAGCGTGAGCCTCCCTCCAAAAGATAAATGGCTGTGCGCCCACCATGAGACTCTTCTTGCAATTTTCTCACGGAGGAAGAGGAACATGTCCGTGCGCTTTACACCTCGGTAGATGGGGATGCCTAGGTAGAGGAACGGCAAGGTCCCCCTAGAAAAACCCCCTTCCGCTTAAATCGAGCTTGCCCATTGCTCATGAATTTCCGCAATGTAGAAGTTGCTCTTGGCAAGGCTGATTTGTTGGCCTGAGAATTTTTCATAATTTTCAAGACAAGCTCTGAGTCGGCGCAAGGAGGTAGCCGCTGCTTGTGTGAATATAATTAAGTCATCCGCATAGACTAGATGGCTGATCTCGATACATCTTCGGGAGGCTTTGAAGGTCATCTCCTTTTGGCCGAGTATGAGCTTGTCTAGTGCTCGCGACAAGTAGTCCGCTGCTATCACAAACTAGGCGGGGGATATCGGATCGCCTTGGCGGAGACCTCGTGTTGATCTGAAGAAACCCGATGGTGCCCCATTGATA
The DNA here is from genome assembly GCF_004379255.2 of Salvia splendens. Lineage (NCBI taxonomy): Eukaryota > Viridiplantae > Streptophyta > Magnoliopsida > Lamiales > Lamiaceae > Salvia > Salvia splendens. Next base: position 16,096,482 of record NC_056048.1, on the reverse strand, counting down.
AGAATCGAGAACCAGCACGAGCTTATACACCTCTCCATAAGCGAGATCCATGCGTCCGGGAATCCCATGCGTCGAAGCACCTTAAATAGGAAAGGCCATTGGACCCTGTCGTAGGCTTTGGCCATATCCATCTTCACCGCTACATTAGGCGCTTGGGAGCATCGTGCAAGCTCATGGAACATTTCTTGAGCCAGCAGTGCATTATCATTGAGAAGCCGCCCTTTAACAAAGCCGCTTTGGTTTGGGGCAATGACCTGCGGAAGGAAAGGAGAGAGTCGGTTCGTGAGTACCTTGGTGATGATCTTGTTCAGGACGTTGCAAAGGCTGATGGGTCGGTAGTCGGTCCATGACTCAGGTGACGCCTTCTTTGGGATAAGGACGACGCTTGTGGCCGTGATGCTTCGTGGTAGGTACGCCCCCCTGAAGAAACTGCCCAATAGCTTCCACCACCTCCGGACCCACGATGTTCCAACAGGCTTGATAGATGGTGGCAGAGAATCCATCGGGTCCGGGTGCGCTGTCGCCGGAGATACTGAAGACGGCACTCTTGACCTCTTCCGCGTCCGGTACCTTTGCGATATCTGCAAACTGCTCGTCTGAATGGACTTGCTGGATTAGGTCGAGGTCCGGTTCTTTTAGTGCAGAATTGCTAGGCGCGAGAAGTTGTTGGAAGAAGTCCACCGCTGACTTTTTTATTTCCTCTTCCTCAGTTAGCTCTTGTCCATTGGCACGGATCGAATGGATACGCAGCCGGACCCTTTTTTGTTTCACCCAGCTTTGGTAGAACCGATTGTTCTTGTCACCCTCGGCTAGCCATCTCAGGGCTGCCTTTTGCCGCCAGAAGTCCTCTTCCAATCGCAGCAGAAGGATGTACTCAGCAATGTGTTTATTGATCGCTGTCCTATTCTCGGGAGTTGGCCTTGCCTCAAACTCGGATTGGGCCAGCTCGATAGCTTCCTCCTTGTCCTTAAGGTTCGCATGGATGTTCCCGAAAACCTCTTTGTTCCACTTCTTTAGAGCTCTTTTAACTCTAGCATGCTTGATTTGGATGTTTAAAAGTCCCCCAGCCCCCGTGGGTTCCTCCCATGCATTCTGTACAACAGCCATAAAGGCCTCGTGTCGGATCCACATGTTTAGGAACCTGAACGCCTTGCCTCCATTGGTAGAGATCGACATCTTGCATCTTGCTAGAACTGGGCCGTGGTCCGAGGCAATCCTTAGGAGGTTCGTAACCCGAGTGGCCTCAAAGACCCTGGTCCAAGCTTCACTAACGAGAACTCTATCCAATCGTTCAAAGAGACAATTTTTGACCCATGTGAAGTCCGCCCCATCGAACCCGGGGTCGAGGAGCCTGCAGTCTTCAATTGTCTCCGCGAAATCGACCATCTCGGCTTGCCGGTTGGTGTCGCTCCCAATTCTTTCCCGGTGCGAGAGGATGGTGTTGAAGTCACCACCGACAATCCACGGTGTTCCTTCGAGGTGCCCCGCAATCTCTCTCAACCTATCCCACAGTGGGTATCTCTCGGACCTTGTGCATTTGGCGTACACAGCCGAGATAGCTAGTGGGCTAGTAAGCCGATGAGACATAAGCCGCCCATGTAGGATTTGTTCCGTATCACAATCAATATCAAAAGTAGCTCCTTCTTCCACAAACAACCAGATCTTCCTCGACGTGTTCGAGCCAATGAAGGATAGCCCCAAGGCCTTGGAGAACCGGTCCGGATCAGGGGTTGTGAGCGGTTCCATTATTGCAAGAAAAAACACATTATGACGTTTAATTAAGCGTTTCAAGACGTTTTGGGTTGACGCATTAGCGATTCCCCTCACGTTCCAAAACATGATGTTGTAAGACATTATTAACAAGTGGGAGACGTACCCGAAGGGGATGAAGTCCCTCCTTGATATTCAAAGATTTGTTGCGCTTTGTTCTTTGCGTATCCCTCGGCATTGCCCGGAGGAAGATTGCCACAAACCCTCTCGTCCCCCTCTTGCATGTCCATAGCCATGTCATCCGCATCTCCACAATATTCAACATCAAACTCTCCATTCGCCATGAGTGAATGGTATTGGTTGGTGCTCATGTGATTCTTAGCCGAGAAATAGCCGCGTCCCCTTGTCATTGCATGGCGTGCGCCTCCTCTCGGATTCCCTCGCTTAGGCGGTGACATCGAACGCCTCGGGTTGGCGGGGCTCCATTCCGCATCCGTGACCCCGTGAGCTGTTGATGGTTCGGGGGTTCGGCGAGGTCTTCCCTCCCCCGCCCCCGAGTTTGGGCCCCTCGCTTTGTGTGTCGGGGCACATTCCGCTTCCCATTGGAGGGTCACCCATAATGTCCGGTCCTTCCCAAGGAGTACCACTGGCATCCCCCCCATTTGTTTTGTTATTACTTGGTCGATCGCCCGTCTTGCCTTGTTTCTTCCCTTGGCGTTTCCATTCATTGTGGTTGGGGCCATTCTTCCCCATGTCTTGCTTCCCTTTCGTGCCTTGGCCCTCGGGGTGTGGCTGTTTTGGCGGAGCGGTGTTGTAGTTTCTCTTTTGCGGTCGTTCCTTCTTGCCCATCGCATAGCACACATCACTCGCATGGCCAACGTGCTTGCATTCTTGGCAATATGATGGTATCTTGTCCCACCGGACTCACTGCACCGTTTCACGACAACTAAGGTCGAGGATTATCTCTTCGGGGGCGGTTTTGTGATGTCTATCTCGATGCAAATTCGAGCAAAGAAAAGTCTAGTCTTGTTGGCCGTGGCTCGATCAACTTGAATTGGGGTGCCAAGGAGCTTGCCGATGGCGAATAAGGCGGATTGGTCAAAAAGATGAATTAGGAGGCCGATTAGGTTGCACCAAATTGCCGCGATCGGGGACTCGCAATATGCATTAATGTCCAGGGACCATTTGAAAACCCTCATCGGATGGCGGTCGATGAGCCATAAGGGCGTACCCTTTGGTCCTCCGATGAGCCGGGCATAATCCGCCAAGTCCTCGCATTGGATGAGAATGTGTTTAGCGTTAATTTATTTCCAATTAAAACCACACCGGAGTTTAATACTATCAAGGGCCTTTTGAATTTGAAGACCCGTTGGGATTGAATGAGAGAACTTACCCACAATGGCGTGACCCATGCTTTCGGCAAGCTTTTGAGTTTCCGCCTTGTTGGAAATCGGTGGTGCACACCCGAACTCCACATTAGTATGATATTGTCCGCTTTGGGCAAAGCCCTCACGGTTTTGCTCTTGGGGTACTCCCCAAAAGGCCTCATACTAATGGAGTTGGGGTAACCCATTTATATGCTTGCAACTTTGTTCATTCTCTGATGTGGGATATGGTTTGCTTCACCACAATCCTCCCCTCAAACCAAGACCACCAGACCAAGACCACATGTCTGTGCCCCATGTTACAGGTCACCAGGTCACCACAAGTCTTGGTCGAGCTCACGCAGAGACATCAAAGAACTTGCAAGCGCAACCCATCGAACTCCGAGCCACACAGGCCCAGCCCCTGAACCAGGGCTCTGATACCACTGTTGGGTCTCGGTGGTGCACACCCGAACTCCACATTAGTATGATATTGTCCGCTTTGGGCAAAGCCCTCACGGTTTTGCTCTTGGGGTACTCCCCAAAAGGCCTCATACTAATGGAGTTGGGATAGCCCATTTATATGCTTGCAACTCTTGTTCATTCTCCGATGTGGGATATGGTTTGCTTCACCACAATCCTCCCCTCAAACCAAGACCACCAGACCAAGACCACATGTTTGTGCCCCATGTTACAGGTCACCAGGTCACCACAGGTCTTGGTCGAGCTCACACCACCAGACCAAGATTTAGTTGTGCAACGGCTACAGCGGCAGTTGCAACTGCATGAGGTGATGCGATTCCTATAAATGCTCATGCAAGCCGCATAGATCAGTGAGAGAATATCTCCAGGTTCTGAGAGAAGAAACGAGAGAGAGAAATCAGCTGAGAGATCATAACAACAATCAATAGCTAGAGAGAGAGATACACACTATCTTTGTGAGGAACTAGCTTGTATAGTCTTCGGTTTGATGTGAGTTCATATGCGAAGAGAGAGTAGCTTGTTCTTGAGTGTGTGATCTTGTTGTATGATTGTAGTTCTTGATCGTGATTGAAGTAAATCGATCCGTTACTCTCCCGTGGATGTAGGCTTACGCCGAACCACGTTAAATCTCTTGTGTTCTTGTTTCCGTTTCGACTTTGCTCCGATCTCGATTTCCAACAAGTGGCGCCGTCTGTGGGAAGGAGGAGAATCTTTGGAAGAAGTCGGAGATGAAGAACGAAGGGAGATGCTGAAAGTAGCGTCTCGAATGCAGCGGTTTTGGAGAAGGAGATTGAGTTCTTGATCACGTCAGTTGAAGGGGACGACGGTGTGGTCAGTTTTGGTTCGTGCAGCTTTGAGCGATATTGTTGAGAAGTTTTCTGCATTGGCGATTCATTGTGGAGAGAGCTCGAAGGTTCATCGATCAAGAAAGAGGGAAGTTCTTGGTGATCGTTGGTGTAGCTCGCTCAATGATCGTTGCTCATACTGATGATCCATAATGGGATCGAGTATGGCGATATGCAACTCATTTCCGAAGCCTATGATGATGTTGATGGATATTGAAGGCCATGAGAGCCTTGATGAGATGATGCTTCAGAGGCAGACGACGATGGTGAGACATCTTGGATGGTGCAAAGATGGTGTTCGACGAAATGCCTGAAAGAGAAGTAAATTGACGAATGCCTGTGAGAGAAAAGGTATGCTGGAACACTGATTGCTTGGATGCCGAGAAGGGCGTTGGATTTAGTGGCTGACACCAAGCTCGGCAGTTCGGCACCAAGCTCAGCAGTTCGGCACCAAGTCCAGCAGTTCGGCACCAAGTCCGGCAGTTCGGCACCAAGCTCGGCAGTTCGGTACTAAGCTCGGCAGTTCGGCACCAAGCTCAGCAGTTCGGCACCAAGCTCGGCAATTCGGTACCAAGCTCGGCAGTTCGGTACTAAGCTCGGCAGTTCGGCAGTTCGGCACCAAGCTCGGCAATTCGAGCAGAGCGTGTTCGACGAAATGTCTGAGAGAAGTTTTTAGTCAGTGAGCTGTTTTCAGTTGTTGAGTCTCCGAGGTTGAGCTTCTTGGTGAAGTGAGGAGATCGGGGATAAGGCCAGACATCATCACGTACAACACGCCGATCAATGGATGCTCGCGGGAATGCGATCTGGAGGAGGCTGTGAAGCCTTGTTTGTTGAATTGTCCGTGAGAGAGGTGCAACAGCCGTGTCATCCTAAGCGGTGAAGGTGGCATAATCTTGACAGAAATTTGGTTATCACTTATGAGAGATGTGTGATATCTCTAGGGATCAGCAACTCCAATTCTGAATCGGGGAAGATTCAGATTAGGTGGAGGTTTTGTCGTCCGGTGGAGGCGATCGTCCGGTGGGGGCGTTGTGGCTGATCAAGGAAGTGATAAAGGAGGATCTGGGTATGATTCTCGGAGTCAGGATGCTGACAATAATAGTCAAGATTGGCGCTACTCGGACATGAGATCAACAAAGAACAAAGTGATCGAAAGATGTGTTGTATCATCTCAAAAGGTGGAGGATTGTTAGGAATTTTGTGATGATAACAACGAGTGATGGTACATCGGAACCGAGCGTGGAGTGTGCAACACATGATCAAGAAGAAAGAGTTCAAGATTTAGTTGTGCAACGGCTACAGCGGCAGTTGCAACTGCATGAGGTGATGCGATTCCTATAAATGCTCATGCAAGCCGCATAGATCAGTGAGAGAATATCTCCAGGTTCTGAGAGAAGAAACGAGAGAGAGAAATCAGCTGAGAGATCATAACAACAATCAATAGCTAGAGAGAGAGATACACACTATCTTTGTGAGGAACTAGCTTGTATAGTCTTCGGTTTGATGTGAGTTCATATGCGAAGAGAGAGTAGCTTGTTCTTGAGTGTGTGATCTTGTTGTATGATTGTAGTTCTTGATCGTGATTGAAGTAAATCGATCCGTTACTCTCCCGTGGATGTAGGCTTACGCCGAACCACGTTAAATCTCTTGTGTTCTTGTTTCCGTTTCGACTTTGCTCCGATCTCGATTTCCAACACGCCTCGGAGAAATAGATGGCCGGGATGCCGTTGGACACGGAGGCAAATCCAATGTTTTGGAGCCTCTCCGGCTCGAAGTCTTGGGGGCCGATGGTGTCGGTTGAGCCTTTGAGCATATCCGCCATCGATTTAGGCCGGTCGAGATGGCCCGAGGTGCCTTTAGTCCCCCCTTGTTGGTTGCCGCTCGTCGAGCCCGAAGGTGCGGCCTTCCGGGTTGGGTCTATCGTGTCGATCGGCTGGTTTGATTCTCTCGAGTCCGCTTCATTCCCTTTGGCTCCTTTGGGATTTGCCGCCCTTACGCTAGAGTTACCCTCGATCAAGGAAGGAAGGTCGGCATGGTGCTCCCTCGGTTGCGACTTTCCGGCTTCAAATGTGTCTCGGATCTTAAGCGTCCTCCCTTTTTCTAGGGGAGGGAATTCTTCGAGGGAAGGAAAGTTTGGAGCACCCCTTGGGGGTTTTAGTGGTTCGACTCTCAGCCATGGTTTGGGGTAAGGCTCGGTAGTCATGGACTCGGGTCCCCGACGGGCCGGCCGTAATGAGAGGTTGCGCAACCAATGTGTCTAGCATCTCTGCCGAGTCCAAGGCGGCTATGTGGATGATTTAAGCCTTTTTTGGTTGCATTGGAGCCTCCACGACAGTAGGCTCACGTGAACTCTTGGGACGGAAAGGAGATAGCGCACTTTCGGAAGGTGGCTTTGGTCTCCAAGCCAAATCAGGAAAGTTGGCTTGCTGCAAAAAGGAGCTAGTTTTTTGTTGTTTTGGGGGCTCAACGGTCGCATTGGGCCAGCATCACGTGGTGTCCTGAAGTGGCAAGGCGCCAAGGGACTTTCGGAAAGGGAGTTTGTTGTTGTGCCCATTTCAGGCAAGTTGACTAGCGCGTCCACCAAGGCCCTTTGACCCATGCTAGAGCCATCTCTCTCCAAGCGACCATCATGTGGGAGGTTGTGCTTGACTCCGTCACCGGTCCCTGCGCCTACGCCGACCGCAAGATCGTCGGCCGGAGCATCACCACCAGTTCCGGCGCAGACAAATTCTTCATTGCACTTAGATTCATCTTCACTTTGGGATTAGGGGGGGTTCCATCGGCGTCGGGAAGATGGGGCCTTTGCATTTTGGACTTCCGACCGGCGAGCTCCCTTCGGCCCCGAAGTCAATCTTCTTCCTAAGTTGCTTGTCTTCCGGCATCGGAGAGGGTACGAACCTTTTCCGACCAGTGCCTTTGGTGGGAGGGGCTGGTGTACTTTTTCGTTCCTTCACCTTCATTTTCAAGGTTTTGCTCGACGTTTCCTTAGAGGGGAGGTTTATGGAGGGAGCCTCCTCCGACGTGAATGTCATTGGCTGATCCGAGAGAGGATCCTCAGCCGACCGGAGGACCATTAGCTGGTCCAAGATGGTGCGGGGTTCTTCGGACTCCGAGTCCAAGGCGGCTAGGTGGATGAGCTCCGCCTCTTTTGGCTGCATTGGGGCCTCAACTCCAAAGGGATCACGTGAGCCCTTGATGTGGAAAGGCTCAAAGCCACATTCGGATGGTAGTTTTGTCCCCATGGCAAAATCGGGTAACTTGACTTGCTGCAAAAAGGTGAGGATGTTTGGCTGTTTTGGGGGTAGCAACACGTGATGGCCCAGCTTGGCAAAGCGCCAAGTGACTTTCGGAAAGCTGGCCCAGCTTGGCAAAGCGCCAAGTGACTTTCGAATTGGCTGTTGGTGTGGCCATTTTGGGTAAGTTGACTATCGCGTCATCCAAGAGGCCCCTTGTCCCATGCTAGGACCATCTCTCATCACTCGTCCATCATGTAGGTTGTAGCCCCCACCATCAACACCCCCCCGACAACGTCGGTCTCAAGACCGGCGGCCGGGCCATCAGTAGTGGAATCGGCGTCGGCGTGAACCTTGTTGTTCCTTTCTTCATCTTCGACGTTGGGGCAAGGATGGGACACTTCCAGCAGTCGGACATTCCTTGCGGACTGGCTGGAGCACGCGGGGAAGATGGCCAATTTGCACTTAGGACTTCCGGCGAATGAGCCATCTTCATCGCCAAACGAGAGTTTCTTGCGGAGTTGCTTATCCTCCGAAAGTGGGAACGGGATGAAGCGTTTCCGGCCATCGCCCTTCGAGGGAGGAGCCGGGGTGTTCTTGCAGGCTTTGCACCTCGCCTTGACCGCCTTCACTTTCATGCTTTAGTCAGATGTTCGGATGACTCATCCTCGGGGTATCGAAAGATCATTTGCTGGTCCGTGAGTTCGCGCGCTTCCTCGGACTCAGGTTCGGGGTCCGGATGGGGCTCCGGCAAGACCGGCCGTGGAGCAAGTGCTGGGGCAAAGGCAGTGATAGCCGAAGCTCTCGAGCCTAGTCCACCAGGTTGGATAGAAGAACCACGAAAGGGGAACTTGGGAGGAGCAGCCGGGTTGGATGGGGTTGGGGGTGTGGTGGTGTGGGGCTGGGAAATGACGGGGGGTATCGTCGGGGTTGGGTGAGGTGCGAGGTGGAGGTCGACCGAGGCCGACGGGGATCAGGCGGAGGTCGACGGTGGATGCACAGGCGGAGGACAATTAAGGTTGAAAATTTAGAGAGAAGGAGGAGCTTCTCTCACTAAGTTTGAGACTCGTTCATTGATAGGACAAATTCAGCAGCCTCACTATCTCGCCTTGGGGGGTTACTCATCGGGTTCTTTTGGGGCCGTTTTATTTTTCAAACACCTTCACGGTGGAGGGTTCGTGGGTCCCTCATCCCTATATAGCAAAATAGTTCTCGGTTACAATTGCCCTAACTCAAGACATAAGATTACACGTAGCTATTACAACCAAAAGCAAGAACTATCAAAAAACAAAAAACACCACAAGAGTAAGTAGGGGTCGTGTCACAAATGGCTCGACACCCGCCTACTCTACGGTGCCCTTCTAAACATCTTCCTCGGCGCAGACCCGGAAATTTGGGATCCCCATTCGTTCCATTCGGATGACATCTTGGACGGCTCTCAGCATGTCTTGGGCCACCATAATTCGACTATTACTCAAATCAACACCTATCTTCACAAATAGTTAAGCTGCCTTATTGCCTTCTCGGTGTATGAAGGTTGTTTGGAGGGTAAGTAGGCGCTTATGTAAGGCCGTGTGCGCCATGGCTTGACGGGTGTGAGCATGCCCCCAATTTGGCCCTGTTAGGAGATTGAGTGCTTGCTCTGCGTCGGACTCAAGCCAAATTGGCTTCCCGAAATCTTTAGCCAACTTCAAACCATGGTGCATGGCAAGTAGCTCGGCTTCGAGGGGTGACTATGCTTTGTGGGGGAGCGCATAGGCGACGAGCAAATTACCCGAATGGTCTCAAATGAGACCGCCTCCCCCCGGCTTTTCCTGTTGCTTCAATGAAGACCCGTCTGTGTTGAGTTTTGTCCAGGGCTGATCCGGTGGTTCCCACTTAACCATCATAGCAAGCCGCGGAGGCCGTTGAGGTTCTGCATGGCTTGGGATACTGACTCCGAGCCTAACCCCTCTCCAATGTTTCGACTTGAGCCTGCCATTGGCCATGCTGTTTGAATTGAGTATCATGGTGATGGCTTCTATTTCGCTCTGCCCAGAGAAACCAAAAGATAAGGTAAGGCATGGCCCGGCTAAGGTGCTTCCTTTTCGACTGTTGCACTCGTCGCGCCCACACTTCAATTCTTGTTGGGATCGTGTCGTTCAACCCGAGAGTGCGGGTCGATCCTTCAAACCACCCGTCAAATTCCCTCCACACTCGAGTCGCACCTGCGCCTTGTATGAAGAGGTGTTGGATAGACTCGATACTTGGCTTGTGTCGGCAGCATTGGCATTTGGAGGCAAGTTCAATCTTGCGCAATTGTAGCTTTGAGTCAATAGGAATGCGATTAGATAGGAGCCTCCAATTGAAGATTGCGATGGTGGTTGTGAGGCCAGCCTTCCAAATATCCTCCAGACCTTGGATGATGGGCCGAGGTGACCTGATCGTCTCCCAAGTCGAAGCTAGCGAGAAGTCTCCTCACCTTGATAGCATCCATCGCGGGATGTCCGGCTCCCCGGATAGGATCGGGGTGTTGCAAATTTGATCAATGATCTGTTGGGGAAGGCCAGCCTGGTCATGAAGTACTTGAAGTTTGGGGACGTCCCAAGAACCATCCGTGATGAATTCCGAGATGGTCGTTGCAGGGCTGCCCCTCTCATCAAAACATAGCCCCCGAAGAGGGTCATTGTCGAGCCAAATATCATCCCAAAAGTAGATCTTACCATGTCCAACAAGCCACCGAATGTGCGGTTGAGCATGGGCCCAAGCTTTGACCAGCCTCTTCCACGTTGGGCTATTCCTTTCCGTGGTCCTTGTGGTGAGTGGCGAGGATGCGGCGCAATAGTTTCTCATCATGTAGCGAGCCCATAACGAATACTGTTCTCTAAAACGCCACCATAGTTTGATGTTAAAGGCTCGTAGGATTTCGGTAAACTTTCGGATTCCAAGCCCTCCCTCGTTGGTGGGGAGGCACATTTGATCCCAACTGATCCAATGGGTCTGTTTTCTCTCAGATGTCGAGCCCCAAAAGAAACGAGCCAATTGCTGGTCAAGGAGCTTAAGGGTCGGCCGTGGGCTCTATGGCTTGGAAGATGTGAATAGGATCCGCCTCAAGGGTACTCTTAATGAGAGTTAGCCTCCCTCCAAAAGATAAATGACGATGCGCCTATCCGGATATCCTTCTAGCAATCTTCTCTCGAATGAACATGAACATTTCCGTTCGCTTGACTCCACGATATATTGGGACCACCAAGTAAAGGAAAGGGAACGTCCCGCGGGCAAATCCACCTTCAATTTGGATTGCATGCACCCATTGCTCGTGTGCTTCGGCAATATAGAAAATACTTTTAGTGAGGTTGATCTGTTGCCCGGAGACTAACTCATACCCATCAAGACACGCTCTAAGCCGGCGCAAAGGGTGTGCAGCTGCTTGGGTGAAAATAATAATATCATCGGCATAAGCTAAGTGGCTGATTTCCATGCACCTCCTGGAGGCTTTGAAGGTCATCTCCTTCTTGCCAAGAATGAGTTTGTCGAGGGCCCTGGAAAGATAATCTGCGGCAATCACAAACAATGCCGGGGAGATGGGATCTCCTTGTCTGAGCCCACGAGTAGATTTGAAAAAACCCGCTGGGGCCCCATTAATAAGGACTGAGAACCAGCATGAGCTAATGCACCTTTCGATAATGTGTATGCAAACATCCGAAAAACCCATGCGCCGAAGTACCTTGATCAAAAAGCTCCATTGCACCCTATCATAAGCGTTGCCCATGTCGATCTTAATAGCCACGTTCGGTGCTGGGGAACACCTTGCTAACTCGTGGAACATCTCTTGAGCGAGGAGGACGTTGTCGTGTAGGAGCCGACCCTTCACGAAACCGCTCTGGTTAGGGGATATAACCTGAGGCAAAAAAGGCGCAAGGCGTGCAGTTAGTACTTTTGTAATAATCTTGTTAAGGATATTGCATAAGCTTATGGGTCGATAGTCAGCCCATGTCTCGGGCAAGGCCTTCTTCGGGATAAGGGCAATGTTTGTAGCCGTGACGCTTTGGCGCAGGTAGGCCCCAAGAAAGAACTGCTTTATGGCTTCCACAACGTCCGATCCAATGATCCCCCAACATGATTGATAGAAGACGGCCGAGAAGCCGTCCGGGCCTGGTGCACTATCCCCGGATATGTCAAAAACCGCTTTCTTCACCTCCTCGAAGTCCTGTGAGTTGTGTAACTCCTCTAGGTCCGTTGAGGGGGAAAGTTGTTGAATTAGGTCAAGGTCCGGATCCTCAAGAGGCGGGGTGTCCGGGGCAAGACGACTCCGAAAGAACTCAACCGCCGAGTGCCGTATCTCTGTTTCATTCGCAATCTCTCGGCCATCCACATTGATGGATTGTATTCGGAGTCTAACTCTCTTCTGTTTCACCCAACTTTGATAGAAGCTAGTATTCTTATCTCCATCGGCAAACCTTAGTGCAGCCTTAGTGCCACCTTAGTGCAGCCTTTCGCTTCCAGAAGTCCTCCTCCATCCGGAGTAGGAGAATGTACTCGGCAATGTTCTTGTTGATCTCAGTCCTGTTCCGCGGCGTTGGATTAGCCTCAAAGTCGGCTTGAGCTTGCACGATCCCTTCCTCCTTCGCTTTGAGGTTAGCGTGAATGTTGCCAAAAACCTCCTTGTTCCAAGCCTTAAGGGCCTTTTTGCTTCTGGCTAGCTTAGTTTGGAGATTCAGGAGCCCACTCGCCCCCGTCGGTTGAGTCCAAATATCTTGAACTAGCTTCACAAATCCATCATGCTGAACCCACATGTTTTGGAAACGGAAAGCACTACCCCCCGAGAGTGGCCTAAGCATCTTACACCTCGCAAGGATTGGACCATGATCCGAGGATACCCTTGGGAGATTAGTCACCCTTGTTGCCTCAAACGTGTTCGTCCATTTAGAGAGAGACGCTATCCCTTCTCTCTAACAATCTCCCCACCCCCAACGGCTCTTCACGGTGCTCTCTTCGCCGACCAACCCCCTCCACGTCACCTCCACCACTCACAACGCTCCGCTTCCGGCCAGCCTTCAAATCCCTCAAAACCGACGCCCTCGTCTCCTCCGGTCCTGAGCCATACCTCACCAACCTCCGTTCAACTCCCCGGTGCGGCTGGTGTCTTGACTCTCCATCAGCCATTCCGGAACACCCGCCGGACCCTCCACCGGGGTCCGAGGAACCCCGCACCATCTTAGACCAGCAAATGGTTCTCCGGGCGGCCGAGGACCCTCCCTCGGTCCAACAAATGACGTTCGCGTCGGAAGAGGCTGCGTCCACAAGCCTTCCCTCCAAGAAAATGGCGAGGAAAACCTTGAAAACGAAGGTGAAAGAGAGGAAAAGTACCCCAGCCCCTCTCACCAAAGGCGATGGCCGGAAAAGGTTTGCTCTCTCTCCTAGGCCGGAAGACAAGCAACTCCGGAAGAAGATTGACTTACCGGCGAGTCCCGGCCGCGACTCGAAGGTGGCTCCACCCGGGATTGAGGATGCTACCGTCACCTATGATGAAGGGGATGAGAGAATCGCCATTGTTCTGGACTCTCGCGACAATGCCGGTGAGATTACATCTCCCGTTCAAATTTTCGGCGAAGTCCATGACGCCGGCGGCGGCCAGCCGACCGTTGAAGCAAGTGATGACCCAGCCTGGTACGCCACCACAACCCCCCTTGCTAGCTCACGTGATGCACAATACCCCATGGTGGAAGGAGTAGTCAACTTGCCAAATATGGATAAAGGTACAAAATCCCTTTTGAAAAGCTCATTTGTCCCTTACCACCCTTGTGGAGGGGTCACATGTGTTGCAAATGGATCCTTGGGAGACACGATAGTCAACAATCCCGATTTGGCAAAAGAAACAAATTCTCTTTTGGAAAGACACATAATTCCTTACCAACTTGATGAGTCACATGGTGCTTTGGTTGATGGGTCTGAAATGGATGGGAAAAAGGACAACATTCTACCCCATGCCTCCATGGACATGGTGGAAATGCTAGACAATATGGCGGCACAACTTCTTATTGCCCCCAACAAGTCAGAGGTTGAACACCCATCGGTCGAGCCAACTTCTCTACGGCTGACGGCCAACGAACCACCGGAGCCAATGATTTTGAAATCCTCGACACCATCCTACGAGGACTTCCCTCCTCTTGAGAGGGTTAGAATCCGTAGACTCCGGGACTCTTTTGAAACTGGCCGGCCCCAGTCCGGAAAGGTAGGATGTTGGTCGAAGTCTAAATCGGGTGACCATCCAACCCGTGTCATCATGGGAGGTGTATCGGGTGTTTCGGGTGTCTCGGGAGTCTCGGGCACGTCGGGTGTATCGGGTACCGTGGAAATGGGAGGTGTATCGGGTGTTTCGGGTATCTCGGGCGTCTCGGGCATGGTGGGTGTATCGGGTGTCTCAGGCACGGCGGCTGTATCGGGTGCCGCGGAAATGGAGGGTGTCTCGGACATTTCCGGCGTATCGGGCACGTCGGGCGTATCGGGTGGCGTGGTAATGGAGGGTGCCTCGTGCGTCTCGGGCGTCTCGGGAACTCCATGCGCATCGGTTGTTAAGGGGCCATTGGAGCCGAACAAAACGGGATATGTCCCGGGGAAGTCCCAAGTTAACCTCGGCCAACCAAGCAGGGACTATGCGGCCGAAACAGGAGGATTTCTGAACAAAACCAAGAATGGCCCGAACCAGGCTGGTTGTGGCGCGACCAACCTGAAGCATAACCAAAGTCCAAAAACCATGGCGGACATGCTCTGGGGAACACCAAATACCGACGGGCCACAAGTCTTTGTTCCCGAGACCATCCCCAACATTGGCTTTGCATCCACCTCGAACGGCATCCCGTCTATCTATTTCTCCGGTGCCGAAATTCAAAAGTTGGTAACCAACCTCGGACATGCAATCGTTGGTAAGTTTTCGCATTCTATCCCATCATCTCTTCAAATCCAAAAAGCTCTTGATCATATCAAGTTTTGTCGAGGATTCTCATGGAAGTATATCAACGCAAAGAATATTCTTGTTCAATTTGAGGATATTGTTGATTATGCACGGCTTCTAAGCGGGCCTAAGGGCACCCCGGTTTGGTTTATCGATAGACATCCCATGAGGGTCTTCAAATGGTCTCCAGATTTTGATGCCTATTGTGAATCTCCCATTGCGGCTATTTGTGAAGGGGCTGGCAGCGGAAGCGTGCGTTCAAAACGGATCACATGAATTTGATCTATTTAGCATATTATTTAGATAAAATCTATTCGCGTAATTATCACATGTATCATGCTCATAACTTGAATTAAAACATGCTTTAGCACATAAAATCCCTAAAACATGCTTACTACAGAATTACCCAATTTACCTTGTTGATTCAATCAAGAATCGATGATGGCTTGCTCCGTCTCCACGTGAAGATCTTCAATACAAGATCTCGGATCTTCTGACTGGTGTCCCGGACTATACGCTGATATTTGTGTGGGAAAATCTCACCAACGTACTAGGACTCGAATAATGGAAGACAGAACTCAGCTCACGGAGGAGGCACAAATTTCGAGCTCTCTCTTTAGAGGGGGACGAAAATTTTGATAATAAATTGTTATATTTTCTGTCTCCTTTATCCTCCTATTTATATAAGTCACATATTGTGCCCAGTCAGGGATCTAAGGAAGAATTTGGAACAGGCCTCACCCAATTACCTTTTTACTAATTAAATTAAACCCACAATTTAATATAAGCTTATATTGGAATATTTTTTTTTTAATCAAACACACCCCAAAGGGCGGAGGGTTGAGGCGGACCCACACCTGTGCATTACCAAAACCATTGGTTACAAACAAACATACACCGAGTCGCCCAAAAGTGACGACTCGCCAAGGCATGACAAATTAGAGTACAACGAGGGCCTCCCTAACAACTAGAGGTGGTCATCTATATACTCTCAAAATCCAATTACCATTTGATACAACCTTTGTATCCCCAACACTTCTATCCATCACCTAGCTAAGGCCCGCAATAGGGATACCTCCGCTAGGTACATGCCCTCCTGGATCAAGGTCCTCGATGTTGCCCTCTATCTCCCGGTTGGGGCGCCCACATGCGACACTCATGGAGCTAAAGCTCGTGTTTTATGCAAGTTTAATTTTCTGTTATGTCGATGTCTGATTTTGCTGTTGTGATTTTCTGGAGTTTTGAGCTAGCTTGCTTGTTTTGGATGCGTTTCGCAATTTTTTATTGAATCTGTGCAGAGTAATGGCTAAATCGGAGTGATCGGAGTTTGTTGGTGAATGAATCGGAGGTCTGAATTTGGTTTTGTAGTTTTGATTATGGAAACGTTTAAATTTGATGTTGATCGGAGTAGATCTGTTAGATCGGAAGTTCTGGAGTGGAATCTAGTTGTTGCTGGTTTCGGATTGCTTGGATCCGGAGTGGATTAAGCGTTCGACGTGAGATCTGAGCAGAGTTGGTTTATTTTAATGCCTAGTCTACGTGTTTTTATTTCGCTTCGTCTAGTATATGTAGATCTGAGTTATTTCCGGTTAGTCGTAAGTTTCCGACGACCAAACATTTACATTCTGTTCGAATCTGGGTATGTGCTCTGTTTCCTTCATTTTCGTGTTTAATCCCGTTGAAGAAATGCATGATGTGTTAGTTAAATGCTCAGTTAGTTATTTGCAGCTTTTCTGCCGTTCTTGCTATTTCTGGGTCATGGTCCCCACTGTTAGTTGTTTCCTGTCTAACTAAATTAGGTAGTCGTTTACACGGTCTAGTAAGTGAATTTAATATACCGAAGTCTTGATGATGTTTGATCTCAGCATGTTTACAGTTTTCTAGGTCTAGTGTTTACATTTCCTGCCTAGGTCTAGTAGTAGTAAGACCTCAACCCTGTTTGCGTGGCAGCAGCCGCTTTTGTCAAGAGTCTCTAAATGTTTTCTTATGTGTCCATCTTCGTGGGATCGACCCTTGCTTCTCTATACTAAATCATAGTAAGGTTGAGGGATCTTTGAAGGGGAGTTAGTGTGTCCAACGACAGAGCATTCCGTGTTCTATTGAGTTCCTAGACCAAGTGATCTAGTGGATTCATAGAACCTGGCATCTCGACCTAGCACATCGCATTTTCACCACACACGCAAACCACGCACTTCAAATGGCGCCGTTGCCGGGGATGGATGGCGTATTTTGTGATTGTTTTTAGAGGTTTTTAGCCTACAAAGTTTTGATTTATTTTTCTTTTATTTTCGGTTTATGAGCATAGGCTCATGGTCTACCTACTGGAGTAACTCGTCTGGGTGGGAGCAAGGTCAATTCATTTGGCAGGTCAAGGAAACCGCCTCCACAGTAACCACCAGATCAGGTTTCACCACGGGAGAGCCGTTTCCGAGTGGATTTACTAGCGACGAATCTTGGGCGTCGTCAGGACGTGAAGATCCGGAGTCACCACCAGAGTCAGAGACAGAGTCAGAAACAAGGGAAACAGAGGAAGTAGTCATGGCGCAAGTAGTAGATCAAGATCCAGAGATCGGTTCGTTAACCTCTCATTTAGATGGAGAACCAGCTCAGGCTATAGTGATGAATCCACGCCTGAGGACTATTGAGATCAAGACAAACGTACTCGGCATCTTGCCAACATTTTCTGGGCGAAGAAGTGAGTGCCAGTACGAATTTTTAAATGAATTCAGTAAGTTGTGTGGTATTCAGAAGAGGCTGAATGATGCAACAGAGGAGGATTATCGCCTACGCGCGATTCCTTTCACTCTGAAGGGAGAGGCCAACACATGGTTATTGAGATTGCCCCCGGATTCTATCCGCACATGGAGGGATTTCAAGTTGGAATTCTTAGATTATTTCTTCCCGTCCAACAAGACGAATGCGCTGAAAAAAGAAATATTAGAGTGTAAGCAGGATTACGACGAATCCTTGAGTCAGTATTTGTCAAGATTCAAGGGGTTGTTGGATGCGTGCCCGAATCACCGAATGATAGAGGCAGAGACCTACTCTCTATTTTACGAAGGGGCGACTCCTGAGTCGAAGGATTTAATGATTTCCTCAAGCGGGGGGAATTTCACCAGAAAAAGGGGAAGTGAAGCAAGAGAAATCCTGGGGAAGTTGATCGACGCTAAGAAGGCGTACGATAACCCTAGGAATGCAGTGAGGAGAGGATCGGTGAATGCCATAAGAGAGCAAGAAGATGATAAAGTAGAGGCAAGGATTGACAGGCTCGAGAAGGCTCTTTTGAACGCGATTGAAAAGACAAATCCACTAGCTTCACAAGGGAAGGAGAAATCTCCTGGTCCAGGAGATAATCAAATTCAGCAATATTACGGGACCTAGGAAGGAGATTATCAGGCCCAAGTCAATGCAATGGGAAGTTGGAATCCCGATGGGAGCTGGAATCCAGGGAGACAGAGAGATGCACCCTGGAGGAACCATCCAAATTTCAGATGGACTGACAACGAACAGAACCAATCAGCACCACAACCAAATCAGCAGTTTGCACCTCAACCCGAGAGACAAGGTAACTGGACAGGAAGGAACCAAGAGGGGCAGGGCAACTGGATCAATCGGAACTAAGGAGACCACTCGAGCTGGGGAAACAGAAATCAGAACAATCAAGGGAACTCTTATGTACCACCGCACCAAAGGAATTTTCAAAACAATTACCAGGGTCCAGGAAATCAGTACAACAACTCTTCAGGAGGTCAAGGAAACGTTCGTCAGAATCAAGTGAGTGGACCGACCCTGAGTATGGGGCCAGGGCCCAGTCAGCCACCAAAGCCACCAAAAAGTATCGATGATATGATGCACGACCTCGTCAGTTCTCAGCAACATATGCAAAACAACCTGCAATCAAACAATGACGTAGTGCACAAGCTTCAAGACGCTCAGCAGGAGCAAAAGGCAGCAATGGATATGCTGGCAAAGCAATTATCCCAGATAGCCACTTCTTTGAGTGATATGAGGGGGAATGAAGGAAAGATTCCCGCCTCAGTAAGACCACCTGATAGAGCGAATATAAGTCAGATTATCTTGAGATCCGGGAAAGGATATGAGGGGCCAGTGGTAAGAACGAAGGAAGCGACAGATCCCAAGGAAGGCAAGAAGGAAGAGGATACAATTCCGAGGCCCAGGAACTTGGAGGGTGAAAATTCCTTGATCAAGGATGACTTTAAAGCAGGAGATTTGGAGAGGCCCTTGCCTAGATCAACTGAACCATTCTTCCTCAACCCAGAGCCAGAGATGGAGAACGATGTAGTAAGGGAAGAAACTGGAGAGTTCTCGGCTGAAAGTTCTACAGGAGCAGGGAAGCAACTGAAACCTTTCCCAAGCCGGGGGGAAGCCAAGAAGAAGAAGGATGAACCGGTAGACTTCATGGATATTTTTGGGAAATTGGAGATCAATCTACCATTTTTACAGGCTTTGAAATTGCCGGTGTTTAGCAAGTTCATCAAGGAATTTATAGCTGGGAAGGCTAGACCCAGTGGAAAATTTTTGATAGGCGAGAACGTCTCCGCAGTGATTCAAAAGCGGAGGATGCCTTCGAAGTGCAATGATCCAAGTATGTTTACTTTGCCCATCTCTATTGGTGAAATAAAAATTGAGCATGCCATGTGTGATTTAGGGGCTTCGATAAATGTGTTACCACTGTCTATATACAAGAAATGAGTAGGAGTGAGCATGGTGAATACGAAAGTAGTGATCTAGCTAGCGGATAGGTCGTGTATCTGTCCTGAAGGAGTGCTTGAGAATATGATAGTAAGAGTACATGATTTCTTGTACCCAGCTGATTTTCATGTGATAAAGATGAGCGATAATGAGTCTGCAGAGTCTGGCGGAGTACTTTTAGGGAGACCTTTCTTACGTACCCCCAAGACTATCATTGATGTCTTTGATGACACCATTTGCCTTGATTATAATGGGGAAAAATATACATTCAGCATAGATGAGGCAATGAAGAAACCTATTGACGTTGAAAATTTGCATCCTGTAGATGTTATTAACCCCCTGGTCCAGGAATATCTTGAGACAGAATCAATGCAGATACAAATCGAGAAATCCGAGATGAATCATACTATTGATAGAGAAGTAGCCAGTTGGTGTGAAGCCATGAAAACGAGTGAGTTATCAGATGATGAACTAGCTGAAGCGATTCTGGAATTCTGCACGAACCCGGAGCTAGCTAGATCAAGGAGGACACCTTATGTGGCGAGCATGGAAAATTCTACTAAGTCTACGAAGGGAATAACGACTGAGTCGACAGAGAAAAATCCCTTACCTCAAGAAAAAGACATTCCAAAGAAAGAGCTGAAGACACTTCCACCTGGGCTCAAGTATGCGTATCTAGAGGAGAATGAAAATTTCCCGGTGATTATTAACAGCAGCTTGACCAAGGGACAAGAAGAGGAATTGTTGAAGGTGATTCGGAGGAACAAGAAAGCTATTGGGTGGACACTCTCTGACTTGGTAGGAATCAGCCCAGATCTGTGCATGCATCACATTCGATTAGAAGAAGGAGCTGAATCCGAACATGAGGGAAGAAGTGCTGAAGGAAGTATTGAAGCTGCTATCCCTAGGAATCATTTATTCCGTACCCGACAGTGAATGGGTTAGTCCAGTGCATATGGTACCAAAGAAGTCGGGAATACAGGTAGTCAAGAACGATAAAATGAGTTGGTCCCCACTCGACTTGTTACTGGGTGGAGGATGTGTATTGACTATCGTAAGCTAAACGAGGCTACTAAGAAGGATCACTTCCCGTTACCTTTCATTGACCAGATGTTGGAGAGGTTGGCGGGCAAGCATAGTCGCTATTTTCAAATCTATGTGGATCCCGAGGACCAGGAGAAGACAACTTTCACATGTCCCTTTGGAACGTATGCTTACAGAAGGATGCCGTTCGGTCTGTGCAATGCGCCAGGCACTTTTCAGCGGTGTATGATGAGTATCTTCTCGGACCTACTGGAGGATTGCATCGAGATTTTTATGGACGACTTCACTGTGTACGGGAACTCATTTGACTCATGTTTGGCAAGTTTGGATATAGTGCTGAGGAGGTGTCAGGAAAAGATTTGGTTTTGAATTTCAAAAAATACCACTTTAGGGTCCCTGAGGGAATTATCCTAGGGCATGTGGTATCAGAAAGAGGAATACAGGTAGATCGAGCAAAGGTTGAGGTGATCTCAAAACTGCCTTACCCGACGAATCAGAAAGAAGTGAGAGGATTCCTAGGGCACACAGGATTTTATAGAAGGTTTATAAAGGATTTCGCAAGGATTGCTCAACCACTCACTCACTTGTTACATAACGATGTTGATTTTGTTTTCGATGAGGAGTGCAAGAAAGCTTTTCAGTTGTTGAAGGATAGATTAGTTTTTGCTCCCATTATCAGAGCACCAGATTGGAATTTGCCATTTGAAATAATGTGCGACGCAAGTGACTACGCAGTGGGAGCGGTGCTAGGTCAAAGTCTGGATGGGAAAAGCTATGTGATTTTTTATGCGTCAAAAACGCTCAATCTGGCCCAAAAAAACTATGATACCACGGAAAAGGAAATGTTGGCAGTTGTATATTCCTTTGAAAAATTCCGACCATATTTGCTTGGGTCGAGGGTGATAGTCTTCACTGATCACGCTGCAATAAAGTACTTACTGGCGAAGGAGTCTAAGCCAAGGTTAATCAGTTGGGTGTTACTTTTACAGGAATTTGACTGGGAAGTTAAAGACAAGAAGGGAGCAGAGAACAAGGTAGCCGACCACTTGAGTCGTATTTTTCAAGGTGAGACCGACGAAGCTATATCTGATGCATTTCCAGAAGAGCATCTGTACTATGTAGGGATATTTCCTATACCTATCAGTTGGGAAAAGATCATGGCGTTAACAGGTCCAGGAGATTCTGAGAAGGGAAAATGTCATCTGAACGATGAGCCATGGTTCGCAGACCTGACAAATTACTTGGTCACTGGAGAGGTGCCCAGTTCGCAGGAATCTCCCGGGCCCAGAGGATGAAGCTCAAAAGCGAAGCCAAGTATTATTTCTGGGACGACCCATATTTGTGGAGAATGGGAGCTGACCAAGTGATCCGGAGGTGTATCCCGGAGTGGGAACAGAGGGATGTGCTGAATCATTGCCATGCCCTAGCTTGTGGAGGTCACTTTGGACCTAGGAAAACTGCAAGGAATGTGTTAGATAGCGGGTTTTACTGGCCTACATTGCACAAGGATGCTTTCGAGTTTTGTCAGAACTGTGAGAGGTGTCAACAGACGGGGGGAATCTCCAGGAAAGACGAAATGCCACAAGTTCCAGTGATTGTTTGTGAGATCTTCGATGTCTGGGGAATGGACTTCATGGGTCCATTTCCGTCTTCATACGGAAATACGTACATACTTGTGGCAGTTGATTATGTTTCGAAATATATAGAGGCCAAGGCGACCACATCTTGTGAAGCTAATGAGGTAGCGAAATTTCTTAGAGCCAACATCTTTAACATGTACGGAGTTCCCAGAGCGATAATATCTGATAATGTGACGCATTTCCGTAACCGGACTATTGAAGCTCTAATGAGAAAGTACGGAGTGCACCACCGCCTTTCCACACCGTACCATCCTCAATAAAATGGGCAAGCGGAGATCTCCAACAGGGAGATAAAGGCGATATTGGAGAAGACGGTTAATCCGTCTACGAAGGACTGGAGTAAGAGGCTTGGAGATGCACTATGGGCTTACAGGACAGCATACAAGATGCCTATTGGGATGTCACCCTACAGGCTTGTGTTTGGAAAAATGTGCCACTTGCCCGTGGGAGTAGAACACTGAGCATATTGGGCGGTCAAGGAGATCAACATGCGACCCCAGTCCTGCGAAGAAGAACGAAAATTACAGCTACAGGAGTAGGAGGAGCTGAGGCTGGAGTCATATGAATCGGCAATGTGGTACAAAGAAAAGACGAGACTCTGGCATGACAAGAATCTTTGGACCAAGGAACTACAAGTTGGGCAGAAAGTTCTCCTGTTCCAATCCCGGCTCAAGTTAATGCCTGGTAAGCTGAAGTCTAAATGGATTGGACCATACAGTATTGTGAGTCTTCGTGCAAAATGGAGCAGTAGAGATCCATGGAAGTGCTTCAAACTCTACTCCTTTTCTTGTCAATGGTCATAGGGTGAAGGTATTTAGGGATAACTCGGAGATGTGTGTAGTGGACGAAGTGCCGCTACGCGCACTCCTGATATCGCCTAACTGGCCAGGGAAGGAAGTGTTCTCAGTGAATTCCTCGGTCAGGTAACGAGGAAGTTTTTTTATAAATATATCTTGACCTAGGGAATCTTGAGAGCACTTGAAAACAAAATTTGTAAATATTTAATCACTTTCTTTAAATCAAGAAAACCCAAAAAAAAAATTTCGGAATACCAGACTCCTTAAGGGAAATTTTATACTGTCATATCCTTGACCTGGGAGCCTGGCAGTTCATTTTTAGTTTGATGTTTTTTCTAAGTATGGTATTGCAGAGATATTCACATGGGGCAGGGAATTGAGGATTAAAATTTTGGAGGGAGTCAGCGCCGGTTTGAATTTCAAAAGGTAACTTTATGGGGAGGCGTACGGTTGCTAGCGTCACGCCTGCAACAGCCTGCAAATCGTCCTCTCCCATACCCACAGGCTATAACCGTGTTGTAGCCTTTATTTTCCATATCATAACTCACTCTCTCTCTACAAAAATTCCCCAAATTTCTCTCTCAAATCCTATCTTTTCTCTAACCCTAATCGGAGCAATGTTCTTCCGAGTTCTTGTAACAATTCTACAGAATCTGCCATGGAGAACACAAAGAACACAGGAAGTATTCAGGATCCGGCGATTCTAACGCAGCGGCGTTCATGGCCGACCTATTGCAAAAGCTTGAGGGGCCGGAAGAAGCGATGAAAGCATTCGCTATGTTCACCACCATGATGGAACAGACCGCACAGGCTGCTTCAACATCTGCCGCACCACCACCACCAAAAATTTCAGGGGCTTCACCACCCCAACCAGAGGCCGTTCATACCGTCGCTGAAACAACCACCGCAGACATACGAGGAGAGAAGGCAGATCTGGCAGCGGGGTTGGAACTGTTGGCTGTAAGCGAAGCAAGGTTAGATTCGTTCGTTGAGGGGGAAACCCCTGTTTTGTCTGATAAAGAAGTTGTTGTCTCTGAGGGGGTGAACCCTGTTATAGCTGCTGTGGATTTTGTTGGGAAAGAAACCCTAGGTACATCTGTGAGTGTGGATCTGTCTGCTGTTTTGCCTGTTAGTATTACTGAGGGGGAAACCCCTGTTGCTGAGGAATTCGAAGAGGGGGAAACCCCTGGTGTTTGTGTGAGTGTTTCGGAGGGCGACGAAGCCCTAATTTCTGAGAAGGCTGTGGAGGGGGAAACCCTGAAAGTTTTTGGGGGCAGTAAGGCCCATGTTTCTAAGAATGTAAGTGAGGGGAAGACCCCTGAAAAAGCTGTGGGTACTAAGGCCCAGGATGAGGAAGAGTTGGTTGGGGTAGAAACCCCTATCTACATCACGGGGGCAACCCCTTTGTTGAATGAGGAGGGAGAAGCCCTCATTTCTGAAAATGTACAGGAGCCCGCCGGCAACGGGATGAATTTGTTGGTAGATCTGATCGATGTTCCAGAGGGGACTGTTTCGCCGATAAGTGCAAGGGAAGTAAGGAGGCAAGCTTGTCGGAGCTTGATTGATGAGATTGACGAATCCGTCCAGCAAACGGAGGAAGGATCGCTGGGTCTAGCAACCACAGCCCCTGAGCAGGCAAACTCTCCCAGACCTAGCAGTGGAGTGAAAGAAGAGGAGGAAAGCCGCCACGCGACCGAGAGAAAGAGGAAGGGAAAACAGATTGCTCCTTCCTCGACCAAGAAAGCAAAAGGGAAGTCCGTTGAACCCTCTCTTCCTCTACCTGCTAAGGTACCATACGCTGCTATCCAGCGTATGGATAGCAAGAAGAGGAGCTCAATTTCGAGCCTATAGAAATCTGGATCACCAAGGAATTGCTGGACGCTGTGAGGAAGTTCACTGACCCAAAACGTGTTGTGACGTACAAAGAGAAGAGCGCCGTGGGAAAGTATGCTAAGTCCGGGAAGATGTATGACCCAGAGGAGCTCAAGGAGATTGCGTCCAACAATGAATTTTGGGAGTACATAGAGGCAATCGGATTTGACTGGCTGCTCAAGCACAGCACCTTCGAGGTTCCGATCGCCTTGGCACGAGAATTCTTTTCGACCTTCCGGTTTAAGTCCACCACTGACTTGGATGCTGACTCCATTAACTTTCGCCTCTTCAATGAAGAGCACGTGATGAGCATCAGAGAGTGGACTCTCCGGATGGGTTTGCTGACACGTACACAGGACGACGAAGGTTTATGGAATGAGAGAATGGTAGGACAGCCTAAGTCCACACCCGGTTTCAAGCCACAGAGTGCTTGGGAGTTTGTTACCCACCCAAGGGTGGGTCAGTTTAAGACCAGCTTTTCGAAAGCCCACCACATCGAGAACAGAATCCTGCGATTTGCCCAGACATTTATTAGCTATAATCTGATGGGCATCGCCAACAACGCCTTGACAACCCCCGACCTTTATTTTACTTGGTGTATGGCCAAGGAGGTCCGTGTTCATCTAGGCTATTGGCTTGCCCAGGCTTGCCACCAGGTAACTGCCAACCCTTCCAGGCATTTATACACATGTCATCTCCTAGGGGCTTATTTGCAGCGCAACGTGATCTTGAAAGTCCATAAAGCCTGCCGAGGAGTGGAGATGTGCCTACCCCCGGAAGTTTTCAATATGGATTATTTCTTCAACAAGGGGCTCCTATATACGAATGGAAAGGAGGTGTGTTTTTACGAGATTGGCGGGTCAGATGTTCCGGTGAAGCAGGAAACGGCGAGTGTGGAGGCAGGTGCTAAGATCGGAGTTGAAGAAATGAGACAGGAGGTGGGATGGATGCGATCCGAAATTAAGATGGTTCTGGAGGGGATTGTGACCCTACGGGGTAATAAAAAAGACAGTGTCGAGGTAGAGAAAATAAGGAAGGAGGTAACTGAAGTCAGAATGGAAGTCGGGCGAGTCAGGGAGGAAATCGTGGCCCTCAAGGGGCG
The DNA here is from genome assembly GCF_004379255.2 of Salvia splendens. Taxonomy (NCBI): domain Eukaryota; kingdom Viridiplantae; phylum Streptophyta; class Magnoliopsida; order Lamiales; family Lamiaceae; genus Salvia; species Salvia splendens. The sequence continues at coordinate 16,070,745 of NC_056048.1, read as the reverse complement.
CATTAATGATCTTGTGGCCACATCGTCTAAGCACACTGAGAGGATAGCGGAGGGCATCTCGCTAATGATGATGATGGCAAAGTGGTTTCGTGAGAGATTTCCTGATGCACCAAAGTCACTTTCTGGACCTGGCAGCGGTTCCAAATCACCGGGTCCAGGAAGTGTAGCTATTCCGAAACCCCCACAGGCATCGAAGCCCTTGACTACCCTATCCACCACTAGACTGATGATCGTGAAGAAGACAGTCCCCAGACCGAGTTAGACAGAGAAGGAGACGCTGGAATCTCCGGCAAAAAAGAAAGCCAAGGTGACCCAACCGTCTGCCCCGCCCAAGTCTGGCTCCCGCGGGGGCCATACTAATTGAATCCCCCCCCCCAAACCAAGTAACTTTTACTTTTCATCTTTTAATTTTTTTCGTTTTCTGTTTGCGTTTATCTGTGCCAGCATGCTCTGTTCTGTATATACGTGTTGCAACTTCCCACACTTAGCCCACTCTGTGGTCTAAGTGTGAGACGGGGTTGTTCTGTTTTTGCATGTTTTGGTTTTGTTTGTTATGATTTCTCCCACTTAGCCCGGTGTACGGTCTAAGTGTGAGTAGTTTGTTGTTTGTTTGTTTTGTGTTATTTGGTCTGTGTAGTGTTGTTCTTACTTCCCTATTTCCCCCCTTCACTAGGATAGCTTGGGGACAAGCTTGAGTGAAGCGGGAGGGGGGGGGAGTAAGTGTAGTTTTTGTTTTTGTTAGTTTTTGTTTTTGTTTTTTTTTTAATAAGAGTCTTAGAGTCTCTAAGTTTTTGTGTTTGTGTGTTGCATGAGCTAGTGGATATAATAAGGCAAAGAATTCCCTTAGTGAGAGCGATTGAAGAAAGGATACACGTCAACTTTGATGTCTTTTTCCTTAATAAACTAAAAGCGGTCTGAATGAAGTAGAGTCCTACTATAAAAGCGACTTATAAGCCTAAACACTTTGAGCTAACATGAAAAAATGGGCTGCCACGTGATGCTTATGGAGTAGAGTCTAAAGGAGAAAAAAATGGGTTATGGAGGAATAAGCTGGACGAAGTCCAGAACAGGTGGTATAAGCTAGACGAAGTCCAGGGGAGGAATAAAATAACAAATTGGAGGTATAAGCTAGACGAAATCCAGGGAAAAAAGGGGAAAAAGAAGATTAATTACCCAAGGGCAGGAAGTGATAATTACCTGACCCAGTAATGAAAAAAAATATAGAAAAATCAGGAGACGATAGAAATGAGAAAACTCTCATAACCCGACGCATCAGTGGTGTAACTTTAACTTTGGAGCGTTTCGATCCTAACATCCCTGGTGAGGAATGAGTGATCGAGCGAACCTAACCGCTGGGAAATCAATAGGCTATCTTGACGAACTGACGGACCGTTTAGGTAGAAGAAGGAAGGGGGATGATTTGAACACTGTAGACAATCGGAGAGAACATAAGCTTGTGGGGACAGTCGCCTAAAAGTTGAAACTAGTTCATGCTTGTCTGTTGTTTCTTTTTGTGTGTTGTCTTCTTTTATGAGTCTGAGAGTTTGTTTTGTGTTAGTGTCTTGTTTGTAGAGTCGTTCTTGGGGATCGTGCGTTGAAATTCGCCTTATTCTTTTTCTTGTCTTTCATGCTTGAGGACAAGCATGGTTTAAGTGTGAGCAGTTTGATAAGGCTAATTTCATGCATAGGTCTAGGGGATAAATTTGTGAATTTGCTCGGTCTAACACATGTTTTAAGCCAGGTGTATAGATGAAATTCGCCAAGTCCAGGAAAAGAAGGAGGCAATCACACGCCCGAGGAAAATGGCGAATAAGTGAACATTGTGAAAGAAATTGCAAGACGGAGTAAATCTCAGAACTGAAGGGTAGAATGGAAATTTCTACGAAGGTTCTAGAAGATTATGTCCGTGTCTATAAAAGGAAGGTTGCATGCATTCTGGAGGGATCTTCTGGGGGGAGACCTCACTAAAAGTCGGCAGCTAGTTCACTTTTCTATACACTTGGATTTTTAGAGGGAAATTCAGGGGGTTCCGCGCTTGGGTTCACTTTCGGCTTTCTCGTTTCAAGTTAGGTTGTAACACCGTCCTGTTGAGGGCGAAGAAACAAGTTCCCGTTTACTTTTCTCACATTTTGTGGTTTCCACCGAGCTTCGCTGTTCGAAGCTCGGCATTCTGTTTTATCGACTATTTCCGTGTTTTATGCAAGTTTAATTTTCTGTTATGTCGATGTCTGATTTTGTTGTTGTGATTTTCTGGAGTTTTGAGCTAGCTTGCTTGTTTTGGATACGTTTCGCAATTGTTTATTGAATCTGTGCAGAGTAATGGCTGAATCGGAGTGATCGGAGTTTGTTGGTGAATGAATCGGAGGTCTGAATTTGGTTTTGTAGTTTTGATTATGGAAACGTTTAAATTTGATGTTGATCGGAGTAGATCTGTTAGATCGGAAGTTCTGGAGTGGAATCTAGTTGTTGTTGGTTTCGGATTGCTTGGATCCGGAGTGGATTAAGCGTTCGACGTGAGATCTGAGCAGAGTTGGTTTTATTTAAATCCTAGTCTACGTGTTTTTATTTCGCTTCGTCTAGTATATGTAGATCTGAGTTATTTCCGGTTAGTCGTAAGTTTCTGACGACCAAAGTTTTACATTCTGTTCGAATCTGGGTATGTGCTCTGTTTCCTTCATTTTCGTGTTTAATCCCGTTGAAGAAAGGCATGGCTCGGCTGAGGTGCTTCCTTCCCGGCTGCTGCGATCTTCGCGCCCACACTTTAATTCTTGATGGTATGGTGTCATTCATCCCGAGGGGAGGGCACAGGCCTTCAAACCATCCGTCGAATTCCCTCCACACACTAATCGCACCCACGCCTTGAATGAAGATGTGCTGGAGGGACTCGGTGCTTGGCCGATGAGGGCAACATTGGCATTTAGATGCAAGTTTAATCTTGCGCCACTGGAGCTTTGCGTCGACAGGGATTCGATTAGACATTAGTCTCCAATTGAAGATGGCAATAGTGGTAGTGAGACCAGCCTTCCAAATATCCTCGAGTCCCTGGATGACGGGCCTAGGTGTTCGGGTCGTCTCCCAAGTTGCTAACGAGAAGTCTCCTCGCCGGGAGAGCGTCCATCCCGGGATATCCGGCTCCCCAGCTAAGATCGGAGTTTTACATATTTGGTCAATGTTCTGTTGAGGAAAGCCAGCTTGATCATGAAGTACCTGTAGCTTAGGGGCATCCCACTCGCCGACATTAATGAACTCTAAGACGGTCGTCACCAGGCTGCCCCGCTCATCAAGGCATAGCCCCCTGAGAGGTTCGTTGCCAAGCCAAATATCGTCCCAAAAGTAAATCCTTCCATTCCCAACTAGCCATCGGATGTTCGGGTGTGCATGGGCCCAAGCTTTGGCCAACCTCTTCCAGGTTGGGCTATTTCTTCCCGAGGTTCTTGGGGAGAGGGGCGATGATGAGGCGCAATACTTGTGCATCATGTAACGTGCCCACAAGGAACTCTGCTCTCGAAAGTGCTACCACAATTTGATGTTAAAGGCTCGTAGGACTTCAGTGAACTTACGAATGCCGAGCCCTCCCTCATTGGTGGGGAGGCACATTTGCTCCCAACTGATCCAGTGACTCTGTTTTCTTTCATACGTCGAGCCCTAAAAAAATCATGCCATTTGTTGATCGAGGAGCTTAAGGGCACCAGCTGTCGGCTCAATAGCCTGGAAAATGTGGATAGGAACCGCCTCAATGGTGCTCTTAATGAGGGTAAGCCTCCCTCCAAAAGATAAGTGTCGATGCGCCCATCCGGAAATTCTCCTAGCAATCTTCTCCCGAATGAACATGAACATTTCCGTGCGTTTGACTCCCCGGTAGATGGGAACTCCCAAGTAGAGGAAAAGGAACGTCCCGCGCGCAAAGCCTCATTCTCTTTGAATTTCATGCGCCCATTGCTCGTGTGCTTCGGCTATATAGAAGTTGCTTTTGGCGATGCTGATCAGTTGCCCGGAGACTCTCTCATACTCGTCTAGGCACGATCTGAGCCGGCGCAAGGGGAGTGCGGTTGATTGTGTGAAGATAATAATGTCGTCGGCATAGGCTAGATGGCTGATTTGCATGCAATTTTTGGAGGCTTTGAAGGTCATCTCCTTCTTGCCTAGAATGAGCTTGTCGAGGGCCCGAGAGGCAATCACGAACAATGCCGGTGAGATGGGGTCTCCTTGTCTGAGCCCTCGGGTTGATTTGAAGAACCCGGCGGGAGCGCCATTAATAAGAACTGAGAACCAGCATGAACCAGTACATCTCTCAATAAAGCCAATCCATGCGTCCGGAAAACCCATGTGCCGAAGAACCTTGAGCAAGAAACTCCATTGGACCCTGTCGTAAGCCTTAGCCATATCGATCTTAATTGGCACGTTCGGTGCTGGGGAACACCTTGCTAACTCGTGGAACATCTCTTGGGCGAGAAGAACGTTGTCATGTAAGAGCCCGACCCTTCAAGAAACCGCTCTGGTTCGGGGAAATAACCTGGGGCAAGAAGGGAGCAAGTCGAGCAGTAAGTACTTTTGTGATGATCTTGTTGAGGACATTACATAGGCTTATGGATCGATAGTCGGCCCACGTCTCGGGCGAGGCCTTCTTCGGGATAAGGACAATATTTGTGGCCGTGACGCTTCGGAGGAGATAAGCCCCTCGAAAAAGCTGTTGTATAGCTTCCACCACATCCGCACCAATGGTCCCCCAACAAGATTGATAGAAGACGACCGAGAAGCCGTCCGGACCGGGTGCACTGTCCCCAGAGATGTCAAACACTGATTTCTTCACCTCCTCGGGGTTTGGTGGCTTGTGTAGTTTCTTCCTCTAGGTCCGTTGAGGGGGAGAGTTGTTGAATTATATCAAGATCCGGTTCCTCAAGCTCAGGGGTGTCCGGTGCAAGGAGGCTCCGAAAGAACTCAATCGCCGAGTTTCTTATCTCTATTTCATCCGCAATCACTCGGCCATCTGCATTAATGGAGTGTATGTGGAGTCTAACTCTCTTCTGCTTTACCCAGCTTTGATAAAACCTGGTGTTTTTATCTCCATCCGCAAGCCACCTTAGAGCCGTTTTTTGCTTCCAGAAGTCCTCCTCCATCCGGAATAAGAGAATGTTTTCAGCAATGTTCTTGTTGATCTCAGTCCTGTTTTGGGGCGATGGATCAGCCTCAAATTCGGCTTGAGCCTGCGCAATCCCTTCCTCCATCGCTTTGAGGTTTGCATGGATATTGCCAAAAACTTCTTTATTTCAAGCCTTTAGGGCCTTCTTGCTCCTGGCAAGCTTAATTTGGAGACTCAGAAGCCCACTCGCCCCCGTCGGCTGATCCCAAGTGTCTTGTACCAGCGGCATGAACTCATCGTGCCGGACCCACATGTTTTGAAACCGAAATGCACTATCCCCAAGAAAAGGCCTCGGCATCTTGCACCTAGCAAGGATCGGTCCGTGATCCGAGGAGATCCTTCGGAGATTGGTCACCCTTGTAGCCTCGAAAGCGTTGGTCCATGCCTCGCTAACAAACATCCTATCAAGCCTTTCGAACAACCCATTTTTGGCCCAAGTAAACTCCGCGCCATCTAACCCCGGGTCGAGAAGCCTACAATCTTCAATGGCTTCGGCAAAATCAATCATCTCCGCCTGCCTATTGGTCTCACTACCAATTCTGTCACCGTGAGCCAGAATCGTGTTAAAATCCCCTCCAATCAACCAAGGTGTTCCTTTTGTCCGATTTGAGATCTCCCTCATTTTATCCCACAAAGGGTGTCGTTCTAGTCTTGTACACTTAGCATAGACCGCTGAGATGTAGATAGGATTCGCCATGCTATGTGAAGTTAGCTTTCCATGTAGGACTTGTTCTATATCCTCCTCAATATCAAAATTGGTTCCTTCCTCGGCAAAGATCCATATTTTAACGGACATATTTGACCCTTTGAATTTTAACCCCAACGCCTTTGAATATCGATCCGGGTCGGGGTTGTTAAGTGGCTCCATTATTGCGCATGCTCTTGTTCAGGTGGCTGACATTTCTGATGAATCGGTACTTGATCTTGACCTCATCTTTGGTTTTTGTTATTTTTGAAACAGATCCGTGTGTGTGTCAAGGGGTCAAGTTTTTCTGCTTGTTTTGATGCAGGGGAATAAGCATTGTCAGTGTTTTATATCTCGAGAACCAGAGCAAGAAAAAGCTGGGAAAAATACAGCTATACATCAACTATTCAACCACTGCAGATGAAAGTAGTTGCAAGGTATGCAAATGAATATAGTTACAAGATATATGCAGATGTTTTATAGTTCATGCTTAACGCCTATTTCGTACAAAATCTAGATTCCATCCTTCGGCGAGAGTGGCATGACTAACTATGTGTTATGTCTAGTGCACATACATCTGTAGTAGAAACTATAGCTTACGACTATGTTTTGGAGACTGCGATGAGAGGCCAACAGTTTCAGCAAAGAAACTTGTTGTTGTTACATGGTTTGTGGATGAATTTGCATCTCTTTTGGCGTTTTAGATGCATACACAAAGCTCAGGTATCATGATTATGCATTGCTGGTTACCTGGAACAGCTATATATGTTTCAACTATTGTAAAACGCATTCTTACTCTTCGATCGTTTAGATACCTTTCATACGTTATGGATTTTGCCACACCAACAGCAGAATGAAAACCTCCCATGATACATACTACTAAGGATCTAGAGAGAGACGCTCCTCCTTCTCTCTAGCAATACCCACATCTTGATTCATCCCGCCGCCCCCACGCTTTCACGTCCAGCCGCCATAACACAATCCACACCGCCCTCAAACTCCCCTCTAACACTCCCAATCGGCGCATTCAACCCTCGGTCACCGTCTCACTCCTCCCTACCCCGGCGAGTCGTTGTGTTGCTCGACTTCTTCACCAACACACGGCCTTGGCCGCCGAACCAACCTTGTGCTCCACGTCCGGCCATGCCGGACCCACCTCCAAATCCAGCCGCGGCTCCTCCGGACCCCGAGGAGGCTAGATCTATTCCGGACCAACTCATGGTCTTCCGATCAAGTGAGGACCAAACTCCGACGATCCCGGCCAAAGAAATGAAAATGACAAGCAAGAAAGGAAAGATAGCGGCTAGGAAGAGCACGCCGGCTCCCATCACCAAAGGCCATGGCCGGAAAAGATTCGTACTCTCCCCTTTCCCGGAGGACAAACAACTCACGAAGAAACTCGACTTTGGTGCGGTCACCTCCGAGCTAGAGAGCTCCGGATCGGCCTCCGGCCTTGAAAGTCCTAAATGTAAGGTAACACTCTTCTCGCCTCTCTCCATGGATGAAAAAGCAGCACAAGATAGGGAAGCCCATCCCATGAACTTGTCCGATGTGGATGGAACTCATATGGAGATGGTGGTGTATGAAAAAGCCCCGGCTGCCGACGCCGCGCCGTCCGACCTTGAACCCGGCATGGGTGAGAAGACCGTTGGAGGTGAGGAAGACGGTCCCCTAGGCGTATCCCATGAGGATTCGGACGTCACATGTGTGACAAAAAGCACATTGGGGAGTGAGATAGTCAACTTTCCCGAAATGGATATGGGAACAAATTGCCTTTTGGAAAGTGCCTTTGTCCCATACCAAAAATGGGAGTCACATGTGGAGCATCATTCACCACCTCCAATGCAGCAAGTAGAGCCAAAAAGGATGGAGATCCCTCAAATTATTGACTTGACCGTGGCGGAGAGGCTTGACTCGATGGCGGCGCAACCCCTCCTCGCCGGGCCCACGCCGGCCAAGGTCGAATTGCCTAGAGCCAACCTTGTTACAAATGGGAAAGGAAAAGACATGGAGGCATGTAGGCCTTGCTTGGAGATTGAACCATCCTTGGAAGACTTCCCGCCACTAGAAAAGGGAAGAACCCGGCGAATCCTAGTATCTTTCGAATCCGGAGCAACTCTTACGAAGCCGGGTTGGCCGATGACCAAGCCTAATCAAAACGTCCAACGCAACTTGAATACGTCTTCGGCCACGGGCATGCATGCGACGGACTCGGGAATGCACGAGATGGAGAAGGGAATGCCCCGGCCTCCCGATGTAGCAATGAACGAGAATGACTCGAGCAATGGATCACATAATGGAACAATCCCCGGGGTTAATACTAATGATAACCCGACACACAACCCTTTGGGAGATGACATCGGGCCAAGTGTGAAGAACCCCAACAAGAAGAAATCAATGGCCGACATGGTGAGAGGGGCATCGACTAGTGAGGGTCCACAAGCCTTCGACCCGGAGAACATACAAAATATTGGCTTTGCGTCCACGGCAAACGGAATCCCATCCATCTACTTCTCCGGATCAGAAATCCAAAGGTTGGCATCATCTCTCGGTCATGCAATTGTAGGTAAGTTTTCGCATTCGATACCGGCCTCCTCTCAAATTCAAAAGGCGCTAGACAACATTAAGTTTTGTCGAGGTTACACTTGGAAATATATTAATGCCAAACATATTCTTGTTCAATTCGAGGACATGGCGGATTATGCTCGGCTCCTTAGTGGTCCCAAAGGTACTCCGGTGTGGTTCATTGACCGGCATCCGATGAGAGTCTTCAAATGGTCACCGGATTTTGATGCCTATTGTGAGTCCCCAACTGCGGCAATATGGTGCAACCTAATTGGGCTCCCGATACACCTGTTTGATCAATCGGCCCTCTATGCCATTGGGAAACTACTTGGTACACCGATCCAAATTGATAGAGCTACGGCCAACAAGTCGAGACTCTCATTCGCACGGGTGTGCATCGAGATCGACATCACGGAACCGCCACCGACCGAAATCATCCTTGACATTTGTGGACGTGAATTGGTGCAACAAGTTAAGTGGGATAAGATCCCGGCCTATTGTGGGGATTGTAAACACGTGGGCCACAAGAGTGAAGTTTGCTATGCTTCCGGAAAGACGGAGCGACCCCCAAAAAGAAACTACAACGTTGCGCCACCAAAACAGCAACAACATGTTGGGAGTGGAGCTAAGAAGAACAATGATGGCACGAAGATGAACGTTGATGATTCGAGACATACCGACAATAACATGGAATGGAAACAACAAGGAAAACACAAGGGGAAGGAAAACAACAACCGGATGAACCCGAAGGCTAGTGTGCACACGGGGGTGGTGTGGTCGGGACCGGACTTCTTGGGTGATATGCATGGCTCGGGGAGTGAGGTCACGACAATCGCCCATAATGCACGAGTCCCAAACCAAGGGAGACAGGCGCACACTAAGGCCCCTTCATTTGAACATGGACGAAAGACCAAATCGGGAGAGGAGGACCGGCCCCGGCATGAAGGTCAATCGGCTTCGGACGACCTAGTCCAACCAAAAGGCCATTTCAAGCCATTTGCCTTCGAGAAGGCCGAGGATCCGGGGTCATTGAGTCACATGAGCACCAATCGTTATTTCTCCCTCATGGCCCAAGAGAACTTCACGGAGAATGATATGGAGGACGATGAGAATTGGGAGGACTCCTTCTCGCACAAGGAAGACGAAGATGGAGCCAATCCAGCCCTTATGGAGGCCGAGACACCCCATGGAGGGAGCAATCTCCAAATCACTGAATTTCAAGGGGGGGCGTCAATCCCACCGGGTACGATCTCCGCTAGTTAATGATGTCTTTGAACTTTCTATTTTGGAACGTTAGGGGGATAGCAAATGCGTCAACCCAAAACGTCCTAAAGAGAATAATTAAATCTCATAATATTTGTTTTCTTGCAATAATGGAACCACTTGTCGACCCTAACCCGGACAAGTTTTCAAAAGTGTTGGGGCTGCATTATAAGGGATCGAATGCCAATGGGAAGATATGGATTTTTGTGGAGGAAGGGATGGATTTTGAGGTGGTGGATGACTCGGAGCAACTATTGCATGGGCTGTTCACTTGCCCCCGGACTCCAACACCTATTTTAATCTCGGCCGTGTATGCTAAATGTTCGAGAGGAGAGAGGCTTGCTTTGTGGGAAAAAATGAGGGAGCTGACCCAAGTCTCGGAAGGAATGCCGTGGTTTATTGGAGGGGACTTCAACACAATCCTCTCCGCGGGAGACAGAATGGGGAGTGACACAAACCGCCTGGCCGAAATGGTGGACTTTGCAGAGGCTATTGAAGACTGTGGTCTTTTGGATCCAGGGTATGATGGATCAGACTTTACTTGGGCTAAGAATGGCCTTTTGGAAAGGCTAGACAGGGTGCTGATTAATGAGGTGGCGTCTCAACGGTTCGAGGCAATACGAGTCACGAACCTCCCCCGTATTGCATCGGATCATGGCCCTCTCCTTGTCCGATGCAAGATGCCTAATACCCCCGGAGGAGGTAAAGCCTTTCGGTTCCAAAACATGTGGGTACGGCATGAAGGATTTAATGAATTGGTGAGGGAAGATTGGGGGACCCCCACGGAGGCGGCGGGTCTCCTCAACTTGAAGCTCAAGCTAGCAAGGATTAAGAGAACATTAAAACGGTGGAATAGAGAGGTATTTGGGAACATTCACGCCAACCTCAAGTCCTGTGAAGAAAGCATTGCGATAGCCCAAGCGGAGTTCGAAGATGATCCCTCGGCCCGGAATAGAACGGAGGTCAACAAACAAATTGCGGAGTACATCCTCCTTCTTAAGATGGAGGAGGACTTCTGGCGTCAGAAGGCGGCACTACGGTGGCTGGAAGATGGGGATAAAAACACCAGATTCTATCAAAGCTGGGTGAAGCAGAAGAGGGTTCGGCTACGGATACACAAGATCAACGTGAATGGGTGTGAACTCACGGATGACTCGGCCATCCAAGCATCGGCGGTTGAGTTTTATCAAAACCTTCTTGCTCCATGCAATCCGGTACTTACGGAACCAGACCTAAGCCTCCTACACCGACTTCCGCCTTCGGAGTCTTTGGCGGCCCTCCCCGAACCTCCAGATGCGGATGAAGTGAAAAGAGCGGTCTTCGACATCTCGGCCAATAGTGCTCCTGGACCGGATGGCTATTCGGCTCTCTTTTTCCAAGCCTGCTGGAGCATTGTGGGATCGGATGTGGTGGATGCGGTTAGACAATTTTTCGGTGGGGCCTTTCTTCCCCGAAGCTTCACGGCCACAAGCATTGTACTCATCCCGAAGAAGCCCATTCCAGAGTCATGGGGAGACTACAGGCCCATTAGTTTGTGTAATGTGATCAATAAGGTGATTACTAAGATACTCTCCAAGCGACTGGCCCCTTTACTCCCACGCGTGGTAGCTTCCAACCAAAGTGGTTTTGTCAAAGGGAGACTCCTCAATGATAACGTACTACTTGCTCAGGAGATGTTCCATGAGCTACAACGAAGCACACCGGCCCCTAATGTTGCAATCAAGATAGATATGGCCAAGGCCTATGATCGAGTTCAATGGCCGTTTCTCCTAAAAGTCCTTAAACACATGGGATTCCCCGAGCCGTGGGTGGACCTCATCAAGAGATGCATTGGGTCTTGTTGGTTCTCAATCCTTGTCAATGGGGCGCCGGCCGGTTTTTTCAAATCTACCCGTGGCCTTAGGCAAGGGGACCCCATCTCTCCCGCCCTATTCGTCCTGGCCGCGGATTACCTCTCAAGACTTCTTGATAAACTCATCCTCGGCAACAAAGAAATGACGTTCAAAGCAACCCGGGGAAGTATTGAGATCAGCCACCTCGCCTATGCAGATGACATCATCATCTTCACGCAAGCGGCGGCGAACCCTCTCCGGAGGCTACGAGCATGCCTTGATCATTATGCCGAGGCGTCCGGCCAACAAGTCAACCTTGGGAAAAGCAATTTTTTCATTGCCGAGGTTCATGAAGGGTGGACAAACACAATACAAAGGGAAGGAGGATTCACTCGAGGTACGTTCCCGTTCCTTTACCTTGGAGTCCCTATTTACCGAGGTGTGAAGCGCTCGAGCATGTTCTTGTTCCTCCGTGAGAAAATCGCGGCTAGGATCTATGGGTGGGCCCATCGACACCTCTCCTTTGGGGGGAGACTTACTTTGATTAAAAGCACACTCGAGGCGATACCACATCATATCTTCCAAGCTATCGAGCCTACGGGCGGTGCCCTCAAGCAATTGGATCAGCAAATGGCCCGTTTCTTTTGGGGGTCAACTAATGAGAAGAAGAGGACGCACTGGATAAGCTGGGAACAGGCTTGTCTACCAACGACCGAGGGGGGATTGGGCATCCGGAAGATCAAGGAAGTCTTAAGAGCCTTTAACATCAAGTTATGGTGGCGGTTTAGGGAACAAAATTCCTTGTGGGCTACGTACTTAATGGCTAAATATTGTCAAAAGGTCTCCCCGCTAACAGCTAGACCATTGGGGAGGGGAAGCCCTACGTGGAAGAGGATTCTGAAGGCTCGGCCTCTTGCTCAACCGCACATTCGATGGGTGGTGGGAGAAGGGAAGATGCTATTTTGGGATGACTTATGGCTTGGAGAGACGCCTTTGAGAGAACTTAGCCTTGATGATAGAGGAGGGCCTCTCGCTCGGGTGGCGGACTACATTAAGGATGGTGCATGGGATGAGCCTAAATTGCGGAATCTCCAAGCGCAAGCTGGCCTAGCACAACATATCGTCCAAAAGATCCTCGACACACCCGTCATCTCGGATGGGCCGGATGTACCAAGATGGAGATTATCAACCAATGGAGAGTTCTCACTTGCTACTACATGGGAGACTTTACGAAGTCAAATACCGATTGTGCAAGGCCTCGACGACATTTGGAGAGCGGGCCTCACGTCCTCTATGGCCATATTTTTATGGCGACTTCTCTCCAACCGCATTCCGGTGGACACAAAGCTGCAATGGAGATGAATGGAATTGGCCTCCAAATGCCATTGCTGCCCACATAGACCAGGGATTGAATCCCTCCAACACCTCTTCATTCAAGGGGACGGGGCTCACGGGATATGGAGGGAATTTGACACATGGTTCGAGGGTCCGTCACCACCCCTTCGGATCAATGACACCATACCGGAACGACTTGTGGTCTGGACGAGAAGAGTTCGGCAACCGGGCAAAAAACACCTAAGCAGGGCCATGCCGTATCTCATTTTATGGTTCATTTGGGCAGAACGGAATAGGAGCCGGCACCAGTCCGTACAATTTAGGCCTTTCAATGTCATTTGGCAAGTTCAAATCTACATCCGGAATAGTATGATGAACGGGATATACAAGAAGAAGCATTGGAAAGGGGTACGTCTTAAAATCAATGTCCCGAGGCATGATGAAATTCGGAGCCCTAGGCCGCTCGCAGTAGCAATCAAGTGGCAACCGCCGGAGGACCCCTGGATCAAGCTCAACACCGATGGTGCATACTTGGAAGAGTCGGATAAAGCCGGGGGAGGTGGTATCATCCGAGATCACACGGGCAAAGTGCTTTCAGCCTTTGCATCTCCACTTGAGGCCCACTCCGCCCTTGAGGCGGAGCTCCTTGCCATCCAACTCGGGTTAGAACTTGCCCTGGAATTCAACCGGCCTATCTGGATTGAGTCGGATGCACAACAAGTGGTCCAGCTCCTTAATAGCATGCGATGGGGACCGGCACACACGAGCCGGGTGGTGGCGCGGATCTCCCTCCTCAAGCGACAACGAGGTGTGCGTATCACCTTCACCCCCCGGGGAGGGAATAGGGCCGGAGACTTACTTGCAAAGATGGGAATTGACAGTCTCGACTATTGCCGTATGAATGCCCACACGATGCCGAGACACCTCGCTGCAATTACTAGGATGGATGCACTTGGAGTCCCGAACATTCGGGTCCATCATAATGATGAAGAATAGTATAGTGTTTTGGAGGTTGGGAGGGTACCACCGTTGTTTTCTTGATTCTTTGTATTTTGTGTTTTGTAATGGTGTAGGATGAGGTCCGGGTTTATGGCTTGGGACCGCATACTACTCCTAAGTTTGTGAGGACACACCACTTTTGGGTGTGGCCATGTATTGTAATCGTCACTTTTTGAAATATAGGGATGAGGGACCCACGAACCCTCCACCATGAAGGTGTTTGGATAAAAAAAAAAAAAAAAAAAAACCAACAGCAGAATGTCTTGATTGTTTTACTTATCAGGTCCATTTTCTGGGGGAAGTTTCTGTTCAAATTGAGCAGATACACACTCTGGTCTTTGAGAATTACCAGGCACTTGAAGAATCATCAACTTGATGAATATTAAAGATGTATTCGGACCTGTTACAGGATTGGCTGTACCTGCACTTGATCAAGCTTTGAAGCTCTACAAATGGTTGCATGATATTCTTTCACCCGAGGTGCGCTTAAAACTATGTAGATATTTCCATGTGGGAAGGTGCCGGTGCTCAAACCTTCATCTGTTTGTCCTCTCTTTTGAATATAACTGTGATATTTCCATAGGTTCTTAGTGAAGGCCTATCATGGATGGTTTCTGCAGTGGGCGACTTTGGTACTTCTCATATTAAGCTGAAGGTGCTCAAAACTTATCGGTTTTAACATGCGTTATAATCATTTTCCAGGATTTAATTGACTTATGCAAGGACGTCGGTTTACAATCTAGTGCAGCTACATCTAAAAATGCAACAGTTTGTTGGTCCAGGTGTTGCATTTTTTAAACTCAGTCACTGGATGTGTTGCGAGGGAGCTTATTAGTGTGGTTTTACTGAAATCAAAATAGTCAAATCTGAAGAGGAATTAACTGTTTTTTTCCTCTTCTTGAAGATATACAGGGATTTCTGTCTTATGGGGATACATTTTTTAAAACTCAGCTTTCATATCTGGGGACGTGTTGGGAGGTGGCTTATTAGAGGGGTTTTGTGGAAATCATAATAGTCAAATTTGAAAAAGAAGTAACTGTGTTTTTCTCTTCTCGAAGATATAAAGTGATTTCTGTCCGATGATAAACTTGCTTTACTAAGTACTCTCGACGCCGAGTATGACAATAATCGGTACGATTAATTTTTTTGGGTGTGTAACTGTAATTTTTCCTATGATATGTTTTTTTCTTCAGTTCAAATTTACAAATATTACCCTTTGCATGCATCTGCAGCTTTAGGAAGGTTGATAAAGTAACTGATTCTACATCAACTGTGGTGAGTGGTGGCATCACTGGCATGGATGGTCTTCCACGTCAAGATATCAGTGAAAAGACTACCCCCCTTCCCTAGCTTCTCCGAGAGGTCGTCCGTTTCAGAATCGGAGAAGGTAAGGGATGGTGTGCCTTCAAAGCATCCGGCCTTCCCCACGGCTTTAATCTTGGTGTCATCCAAAGGTATTGGCTCGGCCTTAAAGGGCTTGTGCGTGGCTGATTCTCCTCCCACGCTCCCCGACCCCTTTTGGGGGTGGAGTACTTTCGCCACCTTCCAAGCTCCCGCCGGCGTGTGTTTGGAGGAACCCGATTGTGAGGAGGTGGCCGGAACTTCGCCGGCGCCGGCAGCCGGAATGATGATGTACCATCCAAGAAGATGGTGCTGGTCAACCATCAACAAGTGGAAGGTACAAGGGACCATGTGAATCCTTGTCTTGATGTGGGGGTGACATGTGAGAAGTGGGATGCATGTGACTCACCAATGAGGGAAAGGACAAAGCTTACTTTGCATGGGGAAGGAAGTGTTGGCTCTTTTTTGGTAAGTGGCAATTTGAATTCAAATTCTACTCCATGTGCCACACACCCTCCTCCCCTACCAATCGGTCATGGCGAACACAAGGGGGACCGGCCTCCCGACGCCCAGGTGCCGGAAAACTCGCCGAAAAACCTGGTGCCGCCGGCGGGAGCTTGGAAGGTGGCGAAAGTACTCCACCCCCAAAAGGGGTCGGGGAGCGTGGGAGGAGAATCAGCCACGCACAAGCCCTATAAGGCCGAGCCAATACCTTTGGATGACACCAAGATTAAAGCCGTGGGGAAGGCCGGATGGATGCTTTGAAGGCACACCATCCCTTACCTTCTCCGATTCTGAAACGGACGACCTCTCGGAATAGCTAGGGCTAGCCGTCGTTGGAAAGTTCTAACACTCGCTCCCATCTCCCTCCCAAATCCAAAAAAGCCTTGGAGGTTTGGGATTAGTGGGTTCTTTCACTTGGAAACACTTGAATGCGAAGCATGCGAAGTATGTTTTAATAAAGGCTTTGGAATAAGCCCATTCTGTTCCTGCCCTAGTGACAGAATCAAAATCCACAGATTTTGTGGTGCTCAGTACAGCAAAATAATACTGAAATGCTTTTGGATAGAGAAAGGGGTCAGCAAACTCCCTCAAATAAAAGGTAGAAATTTCTCCTGGAGAGGGGTGAGCATATTTTTCTTCAACTGGGCAAATCCATTCAGTTGAGAGAGGAATGTATGGATAAATATACGCATTGGTCTGATTAGACCTGATTGCCAATGCATAGGCATCATCCCTAAGCCTCCTTTCTTTAGGAGTTTTTTCAAGGGTTTCAGCTTTAAGCTGTTCTTGTGTTTTTGCACATGCGGCCTTATAAGACTGCACTTGACGATCCCCCTTTGAAGATTTATTAACCTTCTTTTTTCCTTTGTCAATTTATCGATGCATGATTTTCATGCAAAAATTCACGAGTTAGGAAGTCAGGTAAGGAATTATTACTTCCGTTAATAAACTCCATATCAAAATAAAAAACAAAGAGAATTCCCTGCCATCTCGCAAAAATTTGTTTAGATGCTAAATTGTTTACATCCTTTTCAATGATATCCTTTGCAGATTTGCAATCAATCCTAATAAGGAATTTTTTATTTAATAAATCACTTTCAAATTTTTGAATACAGAGAACAAGAGAGAATTTCTTTCTTTATAGTAGAATAGTTTTTTCTGGCTCATTGCCAGAATCCTGAGGTATATCTAACAAGAGTTTCTTTATTATTAACTCTTTGTTTAAGTATTCCTCCGTATCCTAACTCAGAAGCATCAGTTTCGATAATTTTAAAGGCTTTCGGGTTTTTTTTTTTTTTTTTTTTGTAAAATTGTGATTCCATATAAAACTCAAATCATAGTCTTATGATAAATTCAGTCTCATTAACAAAAAACTTCATGAATCAAACTACATAAAACAGCAAAAAAATGGAACCAAACGCTGTATGATCGCTTCAGAACCTGAGCTTAGAGAAAAACCAACGGTTCTTCCCGGACTTGAACCTCTCCTTGAACCTGCTCTTCACCTCCTTGCAGGCGGAGACCTTCTTGTCACGCGAGACGAGCGCGTCGACAGAGACAACGTCCTTGAGATCCACGTCGAGCGTGTAACGCATGGGCATGATGTGGTTGTAGTTCACCAGCTTCACGAACGCCTTCACGCGCGACTTCTTCGCCTGCTTCTTGGCCGAGTCCTTGCGGATGACCTTGCTTGGATACTTGGCGATGCCGGCGACGAGGCAGTGGCCGTAGGGGCGGTCGCGAGTGCCATCGTCGAAATTCTTCACGATCGTCGCCTTCTGGCCGGCGTAGCGACCCTGGAGGAGGACCACCGCCTTGCTTGGCTTGAGGAACTTCACCATTGTTGAATTTGGAGCTGCTTCTGTGTGCCGATCGGGAATTGGCTTCCGGGTTAGCTATTGCTAAACAAGGAATTTCCTTGATTTTAGACTTTATTTTGATGACAGCATTTGTATGGTCTAACGACCACACAGGAGGGTTCTTTTTCAACCTTTCATATAAAGGTTTGGCATCAAGGGCAAGATCTTTGTAAAAATCTGCAACATAGTTTAGACTCCCCAAAAATCTTTGAAGTTGTGTTTTATCCTTAATTTCGTATGGAAATTTCCCCCCAAAACATATAGCCCTATCAACATGGAAAATAGTCTCTTCTTTAATAATATGTCCAAGAAATTTTATTTTTGTTTGAAATATTTTAACCTTCTTAGCCGATATAACAAGGCCATTAAGGATAACAGCATTTATAAATGCCTTGAGATGCTTAAAATGTTGGTCAATAGATTTTGAAAAGACCAGAACATCATCAATGTAGCATATACAGAATTCTGTGTATGGCTTAAGAATATCATTCATGATATGTTGAAATTCAGAAGGAGCATTTTTAAGCCCAAACGGCATTACATTCCATTCATAATGTCCAAATGGAACAGTGAAAGCCGTTTTATATCTATCTTCTTCGGCAATTTGTATATGCCAGAATCCAGATTTAATGTCAAATTTTGACATAACTTTGGTTGAATAAAGCCGATTGAGAAGATCCCTTTTATTAGGGATAGGATATCTAACCCATCTCAAAGCTTGATTGAGAGGTTTATTGATAACAAGCCTTGGAACTCCTCTTTCAAGCTCGGTAGCATTTTCAAGTCCAAGGGCTGTATGAGAGTCTAATTAATCCCTTAGAAAGTAAATCATCAACTTCCTTTTTGCAAATTTCTAAACGTTTTGGATCCATTGCAATAGGTCTAGCCTAAGTAGGAATTGATCCTTCCTTGAAATCAATTTCATAAGGAAGGTGAACAACATGCTTCTTTCTTGACCAAATGGCATTCGGAATATCCGAGCAGCATGTTTTTACAATATGTTTTTTAACTTCTTCTATCCTTTTTAGGATATTCTTGTTTTTCAAAGCTTCATTAAGCTTTTTAAAACTTAGTTCTTGAGAAAGAGAATTCAAGAATTTTTCATTTCTTTCAATCTTTTGCTGAAGAACATCAATCTTGTGATAACGAGGTTGAGTAAGGAAATTAAAAATAATTTCCTGAGAATTGACCATACTAGTAATTCCTTTTTCATCAATGCTTTTGATTGGATAAACCATATGAAGAAAAGGGTTCCTAGGATGACATCATGCGAAAGATTTTTTACCATTATAAATGGCATTTTAAGACAAATTCCTTTATTGCATACTGCAGCCTTTTCGAGCTTGTAATTAACCCAAAGCTTTTTTCCATTTGCAGTATTCAATATTTCCGAAGTTTTGGAAAAATACCGGGATGGAATTAATCCTTCATTAATGCAGTTTAAGTCTGCTCCAGAGTCAACCATAGCTCTTGCTTTGACATAAAATTCCTTTTGCACAATAATGGTAACCTGAATATACCATTTGTGAGTAATGACTTTATTAATCATATTAATAAAGGTCAAGGGATTTTCCTTGAATCCTGAGGATTCAGGCTCTTCCTGTTCAGAATCAGGATTATATTTCTGATTTAATTCTAACAAAGATATTCTTTGTTTGAGATTAATTATCTCTTTTTTTATAGAGCTAATTTCTCTAGTTAAATCAGCTGGGCTGACTTCCTTTTCTTTTCCTGAATTCTTAACTCTATTAAGAATTTCTTTTAAGCTATAAGCTTCTGGTTCGCGTTCTTTATATTTTTGTTTGATTTTCCGAACCATATTTCTCAATATATTTTTGGAGAGCTTCTTTTTTCTTTTCTGGATCAGTTACCTGATCGATTAATTCAAGAATAAAAGACTCTTCTTTGGATAGCATACATAATCCATTAGCTTTACAAAGAGTCTTGTAATAGTCACAATTATCATTACAGTCTGACTCTTCTTCTTCTGAATTTTCATAAGAGTTATTGTCGCTAGCTGAAATAGCAGCAACTTTAAGCTCTTCATCAGATTCTGATATGAGAATCTTTTCAAGGGATTTCTTTAATCCTTCATCAATAGATAGACTATTGATTTTCTTTTTCATTTTACACTAATTAGCGTAATGTCCTAGTCTGTGACATTTGTAACAGACAGGGGGTTTTCTTCCTTTGGGTTTTTCTTCATCCCTAAAGGATGACTTATGAAAAGATTTTCTTTTCTTTCTTTTGAAAGGAGTTTTGGAAGATTTATAAACCTTTCTTTTCTTTTCTTTTCAGAGGTTTTATGGGGAAAAGTTTGTAAGCCTAATTGCTCACAAAAGTCTCCAACGACCATCTTTCCCATAACCTTTTCTTTTCGAACTTGTTTATGTTATTTTATTTCATTACATAAGTTGATTCCTTCAGAAATAATTTCTGAGGAAAGGTCTCCATATGTGTACAAATGGTATGGAATTTCTCCATTGTTTTTTTGCTTTATTCTATTACGGATTCTTTCAGTAAAGAAATGGGGTAGTCCTGATAAGAACTTCTCTTTCCAAAATTGTTGGTAACAATCTTCTCTAATAAAGACTTTAGAGAGAAAGACATCCTTATACCACTTATATTGAGATAAATTGTGGCATCTAAGGTTCATCAATTGTTCTTAAGTTTTATCAAGATGTAGTGATGCTTCTCCGATAAAGTGTTTTGCTATCGTATATAATAGCGTATTAACAC
The DNA here is from genome assembly GCF_004379255.2 of Salvia splendens. NCBI lineage: Eukaryota > Viridiplantae > Streptophyta > Magnoliopsida > Lamiales > Lamiaceae > Salvia > Salvia splendens. The sequence goes on along the minus strand of NC_056048.1, from coordinate 16,050,483 downwards.
TGTCTGGGACTTGTGTAATAACCTTGTCCCTATTTTCTGTCTTAACAACATTAAGGATTTGATTTTTTACTTCTTCGTTGATGCGAAAATCCCACCATCCTTTAAGCTGGCCAGTGAAGCCTTGAATTATGGCTCTTGCAATAACAGGATCTGTAGTGCCACTGACCCTATGGGCCGAGGCATACATTGTCATATAATTTATGACATCTTGTATTTGGTATTGAGAAAGACCATCAATATTCCATTCATTAATGGATTTCCCATCATAAGAGCAAGCATTATATTCACTAAACTGCTCTAATTGGAGGTCTACCGGAGTAGGCCTATGATAATAGGGCTTTGCATGGATATTATAAACTATCTTCTTTTTATAGGAAGAAGACAATTTATTGACCTCTAAGGGATCATCCTCAATCCTCATTTTCTCGAATTGTTTTTCGAGTTCACCCAAACTTTGATCAGAATTTTCTGAGTCATCGGACTCTTCCGATTCACATGATTTTTCTCCTTTATTAAGAGGAGCGCAATCATTAATTTTTAGGTTATTTAACCTTTTTGCAATCTCTCCAATCATTTCAGAGGAGACGTTGGGACAGAAATTTATGTCCAACTTATCAGAAGACATAGGTTTGAATAAAACCTTGCTATCCCTTTTGGGACCGAAGTTTAAACCAAAGCTTTCAACTTCGGTGTTCTGGGATACCTTTTCAATCCTATTCATCTGGTCTCCTAAAGTTTTGAGATAAAGATTTGTAAAATTGTTCTGTGAAACAATATCCTCGAATTTTCCTGCTGAGCTTCCTTTATAAGGAGAGGCAAGAATTTCCCCTTCTAATGTTTTAATAGAAAGATTCATTTTTAGGGGATGGATATTTTAATAATTTTTCTAGAAACAGTTTTGAAATCTTTGAGTGAAGTCTCAAGAGTAGAGATAACCCTTTCGTCCTTGAAATCAGGAAAATCTCTTTTCTGTAGAGCATACATTTTCCTAAGAAATTCAAAGAAATCGAGAGTATTTTCTCCGTTAGTTTTTCTCAGAAATTTTCTATAAAGAGAAAACCATTTGCTTTGACCTTTTTCACTTTTAAGAGAAAACCATTTTCTTTTTAAATCACTTTCCTTTGAATAAAAGGAATCAAAATCTTTATCATCTTTACTTAAGACATTGATAGAAAAATCGCTATAAACCATTTCCGAGGGGGTTGGAGAGGTTCTTCTAGTATTACTAGAAGAAGGAATTTCTACCTTATAATCAGGATGATTTATTCCTGAAGGTGAAAAACACGTTCCTTTTATGTTTTCCTTTTCAAAGTTAGACAAAGGAACGAAAGAGGTAGAAACTCTACTCTTGTATCAGAAAACCTGATTTCGACATCACCATTTGAGTGTTCTATTACGTCTTCAAGTTTTCTTAGTTCCGGTTTTTCCGGTTCTATGGCTTCTTCAAGGAGCCAATTTTCAAGAAATTTAACCTGATCCCAAGTAATAGTCTGGGGAATTTTAACATTACTCTTTTCTAGATTAGTGACAAAAAGAGTAGTCTGTTTTTCTGATTCGTAAGGAATTTCCTTACATCTTGGGAAAACAGAATTCATAACCTTATAATGTATCCTATATGTAAGGATAACATTTTTTGCTTCTCTAGCCATATTAAACCCTTCGGTTCTAATATCTAAGCATAAAGCATTCATTAAGGTCATGTCTATTAAAGACAACACAAAATTGGGAAAGCAACTAAAATAAATTGGTCCATCACAAAGACTAGTTTCTACAATCCCTAATAAAAAGAATCATGAAACCTTAGGTGTCTTTTATCACGAACAGCAATTAAAGGAGAGGTGTTTAACCCTTTTCTAGTTGCAGGTTTTAGTCCAATTTGGACTAATCCTAAATGAAGGAATTTGAAATTCTTTCTGTGTTCTTCAATTAAAGATTTAGAAAGAAGTTTAAAAGAACTAAATCCCGTTCCTAGAGTAACGGATTCTTCAACAGTTTTTACGATATAATCAAAGTAGTTGAACCATGGCTTATCACAGGTTCTTTTTTCTTTTGCGACTTCTCGGCAACTGTATAAGTCACCTTGCCATTCTTCTGGAGAGATGACAGGGCTTCACCACCCCAACCAGAGGCCGTTCATACCGTCTTTTTTTTTTTTTTTTTTTTTTTTCAAACACCTTAACGGTGGAGGGTTCGTGGGTCCCTCATCCCTATATAGCAAAATATTTCTCGGTTACAATTAGCCTAGCACGAGGCTTAGGGTTACATGCGGCTATTACAACTAACTATTACAACCAAAGCAAGAACAATCAAAAGGCCAAAGCACCACAAGAGTAAGTAGGGGTCGTGTCACAAATGGCTCGACACCCACCTACTCTACGGTGTCCTCCTAAGCATCTTCCCGGCACGGACCCGGAAGTTCGGGATCCCCATTTGTTCCATTCGAATGACATCTTGGAAGGCTCTCGATAAGTCTTGGGCCTCCAAAACTTGACTGTGGCTCAGATCGACACCAATCTTCGCAAGTAAGTCAGCCGCCTTATTGCCTTCTCGGTGGATGAAGGTTGTTCGGAGAGTGAGTTGGCGCTTGTGTAAGGTCATGTGGGCCATGGCTTGGCGAGTATGAGCAGGCCCCCAACTTGGCCGTTTAATGAGATTGAGAGCTTGCTCGGCGTCCGATTCGAGCCAAATTGGTTTCTCAAGCTCCGAGGCCAGCTTCAAGCCGTGGTGCATGGCGAGTAGTTCGGCTTCGAGTGGTGAGTGTGCTTCGAGAGGGAGCGCATAGGCGACTAGCACCTTCCCCAAGTGGTCTCGAATGAGGCCGCCTCCCCCGGCTTTTCCTGTTGCTTCTTTAAAGGACCCGTCCGTATTAAGTTTGATCCAGGCCTGATCCGGTGGTTCCCACTTAACCATCATAGCGAGTCGCGGTGGCCGTTGCGGTTCGGCATGGCTTGGGATACTAACTCCGAGCCTAACCCCTCTCCAATGCTTTGGCTTGAGCCTGCCATTAGCCATGCTGTTCCGGACGAAAGTGAGGATTTGCCAAATCACATTGCTCGGTTTGAATTGAACATCATGATGGCGGCTCCTATTTCTCTCTGCCCAGAGGAACCAGAAGATAAGGTACGGCATGGCTCGGCTGAGGTGCTTCCTTCCCGGCTGCTGCAATCTTCTCGCCCATACCTCAATTCTTGTTGGGATCGTGTCATTGACCACGATAGTGGGGGCCGAGCCTTTGAACCACCCGTCGAATTCCCTCCACACTCTCGTTGCACCTACTCCTTGAATGAAGAGGTGTTGGAGAGACTCGGTACTAGGCCTGTGTGGGCAGCATTGGCATTTGGATGCGAGTTCAATCTTGCGCCATTGCAGCTTTGCGTCAACAGGGATGCGGTTGGATATGAGCCTCCAATTGAAGATAGCGATGGTAGTTGTGAGGCCAGCCGTCCAAATCTCCTCGAGCCCTTGGATGATGGGTTGAGGCGACCGGACCGTCTCCCAAGTCGAGGCTAGCGAGAAATCTCCTCGCCTTGTCAGCGTCCATCGTGGGATGTCCGGCTCCCCGGGAAGTATCGGGGTTTTGCGAATTTGATCAATGATCTGTTGGGGAAGGCCCGCCTGGTCATGGAGAACTTGGAGTTTTGGAGCGTCCCACTCACCATCCGTGATAAACTCCGAGACAGTCGTTGTAGGGCTACCCCTCTCGTCGAAACATAACCCCCTAAGAGGGTCGTTGCCAAGCCATATATCATCCCAGAAGTAGATCTTACCTTGACCAACAATCCAGCGAATGTGTGGTTGAGCGTGGGCCCAAGCTTTGGCCAGCCTCCTCCACGTCGGGCTATTCCTTCCCGTGATCCTTGGCGAAAGTGGCGATGAATTGGCGCAATACTTTCTCATCATGTACCGGGCCCATAAAGAGTTCTGTTGTCTGAACCGCCACCAGAGTTTAATGTTGAATGCTCTTAGAACTTCTGTGAACTTTCGGATCCCGAGCCCTCCCTCCTTGGTGGGGAGGCACATTTGGTCCCAGCTGATCCAATGTGTCCGTTTTTTCTCAGTCGTCGAGCCCCAAAAGAAGCGAGCCAATTGCTGATCAAGTAGCTTAAGGGTTCCGGCCGTGGGCTCAATGGCTTGGAAGATGTGGATAGGAACTGCCTCAAGAGTGCTCTTAATGAGAGTTAGCCTTCCTCCAAAAGATAGATGACGATGTGCCCATCCGAAAATCCTTCTAGCGATCTTCTCTCGGACAAACATGAACATTTCGGTTTTCTTGGCTCCACGGTATATATGGACCCCCAAATAGAGGAATGGGAAGGACCCCCGAGCAAAGCCTCCTACGTTTTGGATTTCATGTGCCCATTGCTCGTGCGCTTCAGCAATATAGAAATTACTTTTTGCAAGATTGATCTGCTGCCCGGAGACTCCCTCATATCCGTCAAGGCACTCTCTAAGCCGACGCAATGGGGTTGCAGCTGCTTGAGTGAAGATTATAATGTCATCGGCATATGCTAAGTGGCTGATTTCCATGCACCTCCTGGCCGCTTTGAAGGTCATCTCTTTTTTTCCAAGGATGAGCTTATCGAGGGCCCTGGAGAGATACTCGGCGGCAATCACAAACAGCGCCGGGGATATGGGGTCTCCTTGTCTGAGCCCCCGAGTAGATTTGAAGAATCCAGCTGGGACACCGTTAATAAGGACCGAGAACCAACAGGAGCCAATGTACCTTTCAATCAGGGCGATCCACCCATCCGAGAAGCCCATGCGCCGAAGCACCTTGATCAAGAAGCTCCATTGCACTCTATCATACGCCTTGGCCATGTCGATCTTAATGGCCACATTCGGTGCAGAGGAGCACCTTGCTAATTCGTGGAACATCTCTTGGGCGAGGAGGGCGTTGTCATGTAGGAGCCGCCCCTTCACGAATCCACTCTGGTTCGGGGAGATAACCTGTGGCAAAAAAGGCGCAAGGCGTGCGGTTAGAACTTTTGTAATAATCTTGTTGAGGACGTTTCATAGGCTTATGGGGCGAAAATCGGCCCATGTCTCGGGCGAGGCCTTCTTCGGGATAAGGACAATGTTTGTGGCCGTGACGCTCCGAGGGAGGTAGGCCCCAAGAAAGACCTGTTTTATGGCTTCCACCACATCCGTTCCAAGAATCCCCCAACATGTTTGGTAGAAGACAGCCGAGAAGCCATCCGGGCCTGGAGCACTGTCCCCGGAGATGTCAAAAACCGCTTTCTTCACCTCCTCGGAGTTCGGTGGGTAGTGTAGCTCCTCAAGATCCGTTGAGGGGGGGAGTTGTTGGATAAGATCAAGGTCCGGGTCCCCAAGGTCCAGGGTATCCGGGGCGAGAAGGCTCCGAAAGAATTCGACCGCCGAGTGCCGTATCTCAGTTTCATCTGCAATCTCCCGGCCATTCACATTGATAGAGTGAATTCGGAGTCTAACTCTCTTCTGCTTCACCCAGCTTTGGTAGAATCTGGTATTCTTATCTCCATCTGCTAGCCACCGTAGAGCCGCCTTTTGCCTCCAGAAGTCCTCCTCCATCCGGAGAAGGAGGATGTACTCGGCAATGCTTTTGTTGATCTCGGATCTATTGTGTGGCGTTGGATCAGCCTCAAAGTCGGCTTGAGCCTGCGCGATTCCTTCCTCCATTCCTTTGAGATTGGCGTGAATGTTGCCAAAAACCTCCTTGTTCCACGCCTTGAGGGCCTTTTTGCTCCTAGCAAGCTTAGTTTGGAGGTTCAATAGCCCACTCGCCTCTGTTGGTTGAGCCCAAATATTTTGCACAAGCTGCAGGAAGCCTCCATGCCGGACCCACATGTTCTGGAAGCGAAAGGCGCTGCCCCCGGAGGGGGGCCTCGGCATCTTACACCTTGCAAGAATCGGGCCATGATCCGAGGAAACCCTTGGGAGATTAGTTACCCTTGTTGCCTCAAACGCATTAGACCATGCCTCATTAACAAGCAGCCTGTCCAACCTCTCAAACAAGCCATTTTTAGCCCAAGTGAATTCCGCACCATCGAATCCCGGGTCCAGAAGCCGGCAATCTTCAATTGCTTCGGCAAAATCAATCATCTCTGCTTGCCGGTTGGTTTCACTTCCAACCCTGTCTTCGTGTGCAAGGATCGTATTAAAATCCCCTCCAATCAGCCACGGGGTTCCTTCCGTCCTGAATGATATCTCCCTCATTTTATCCCACAGAGGGTGTCGCTCCAACCTACTACATTTAGCGTAGATGGCCGAAATGGAGATATGATTCGCCATGCGGTACGAAGTAAGCCTTCCGTGTAGGACTTGGTCTGAATCCTCCTCAACGATGAAGTTGGCACCCTCCTCGGCGAATACCCATATCTTACCAGACGTATTTGCACCTTTGAAATTTAGTCCCAACACCTTGGAATACCGATCCGGGTCGGGATAAGTGAGTGGCTCCATTATTGCAAGAAACATGACATTATAACACTTGATTAGTCTTTTGAGGACGTTTTGGGTCGGCGCATTAGCGATTCCCCTAGCGTTCCAAAACATGAAGTTGTAAGACATGATTAACAAGATAGGGTCGTACCCGGAAGGTTTGAAGGCCCTCCTTGGAATATGACAATCTGATGGTCGTCATCCATCGTGTGATTGTCGGCATCAACTTGTTGCGAGGCATCCTTAGATTGTGCACCAAAGGTTTGGAATTCCATTTCCACCTCATCCATCTCGCCACATGCTTCGACGTCAAATTCCCCGTTAGCCATGAGCGAGTAGTACTTGTTTGTGCTCATGATATTGCCCGCCCACTCATCTCCACTCCTTCCATGGTTTGATGTGGAATGTCGCCCTCTCCCTCTCGAGCCCCCTCTTGGCCCACCTTGGGAGCTCGAAGCCATCCGACGGCTTGTGACTCCAAGTTCCCACGGCACACCCGTTGCTTCCTCATCGTTCGATTTTGTTCGACTCGGCCCCATTGAGTATTTAGTGGCAGCTTCCTCACCTTGGACCGGCCTTGTGTTAAGTTGACCTTTCCCAAGCCCATCATCTTCTTGAAGGTTGCCCACAATGTCCGGACCCTCCCAAACCGACTCCTCCCCACTCTGCCTAGCTTTCGGGGATGATCCCTTTCCTTTGTTTCTCCTTTGCCGTCTCCACTCATTGTTATTATTTTGCTTGGCCTCCAAATTGGCTTGCTTTTCCGTGGGACCGTTTCCATCTTGATTTGCTTTTTGGGGGGCTGCATTGTTGTAGTTTCTTTTCGGTGGCCTCTCAGTCTTTCCCACAGCATAGCAAACATTGCTCGAGTGACCGACGTGCTTACACTCCCGACAATAGGCTGGAATTTTATCCCACCTCACTTGTTGGACCGTCTCTCTTCCACAAATATCAAGTATGATTTCTTCGGGGGGTGGTTTCGTGATATCAATCTCGACGCAAATGCGCGCAAAGGAGAGCCTTGTCTTGTTCGCAGTGGCTCGGTCAACTTGTATTGGCGTCCCTAGGAGCTTGCCAATCGCGAAGAGGGCTGATTGATCGAATAGGTGGATCGGAAGGCCAATTAGGTTACACCATATTGCTGCAATCAGGGACTCACAATAGGCGTCAAAATCTGGGGACCATTTGAACACCCTCATTGGGTGCCGATCGATGAGCCACACCGGCGTCCCCTTCGGGCCACCGAGGAGCCTTGCGTAATCCACCAAGTCCTCGCATTGAATAAGAATGTGCTTGGCATTAATGTATTTCCAAGTAAAGCCACATTGAAATTTCATGTTATTGAGAGCCTTTTGAATTTGTCCGGCTGTCGGGATAGAGTGTGAGAATTTACCTACAATGGCGTGCCCTACGTTTTCGGCAAGCTTCCGGATTTCCAGCCCCGAGAAGTAGATTGATGGTATCCCATTTGAGACTGATGCTAATCCAATGGTTTGGATCTTGTCGGCCACGAACACTTGCGGTCCATTCGGATCGGGGGCTCCCTTGATCAGGTCCGCCATTGATCGCCATGCATTTGTGGTTACCGAGCCCGTCTCGGCACCATTGGCCGGCAAGTTACCATTCGATCCGACCCCGGCTCCCTCTTCTCTACTAAATTGTGGCCCATTCATTGTGGCTGATGGAGTTACCTTAAGGAGATCAGCCATTACCCCGGAATTAGGAGATGATGACGGGCTCGCCCCAATTTTTGGGGGCCTCAGGCACGCTAGCCGAGGCCGTGGGGCCTTCTCCCGCACTCGGCTTGAAATGCGTGTAAGGGGGATCGTGTTGACTCGAGCACGGGCTCGGCACCATCTCGGCACCTTTCGGTCGGCCACGCTTAAAGGAATCACGTAGCTTTAGAGTCCGACCTTTCTCCAAGGGTGGGAACTCCATTTGGTAGGCCTTGAAAGCGGTTGAGGATGATAGCAAGTGGGAGTTCATACCAAAAAGAGGTGCATGGTTTGGCTCGGCCGCCGGCCGGCCGGACTCCGCCGTGCCGGCGTTGAGAAGTGGCTGCGCCGCCAAGGTGTCTAGCATGTCCGCCGCATCCAAGGAGGCAACATGGAGAAGGTTGGTAGGGTTAGGCTGCAAGTACTCACTAACGGCTAGTGCATCATGTGACTCTCCATTTTGGCAAGGGGCCAACCTACTTTCCAAAAGCATTTTTGTTCCCATACCCTTATCGGGCAAGTTGACCATCTCCTCCCCCAAGGCACCTTGTACTTTTGCAGCACCAAGTACAATGGATTTGTCATGGCTTGGTTGAGAAGGCTCCATGTCGTGGTCGGCCGTCTCCTCTCCGGCGACTTGGCCGGAATCTTGGCCGGAGAAAAGCACCAGGTCGGAAGTTGTGTCGCGGACCACATGTGGCCTTTCCATTTCTATCTCCTCTTCAACTCCTCCTTGCACATTCTCCCCCTCTTGCAATGCGTTCGCCATGTTGGGACTTACAAGCGCCGGAAGGATCGAGTTTTTGCATTTTGGGCTCACAACCGGGGCGCAATCTTCCTCCCCAATGTCGATTCTCTTCCTTAGTTGCTTGTCTTCGGGGAGTGGGGAGAGCACGTACCTCTTCCGACCGTCCCCTTTAGTAGTCGGGGCCGGAGTGCTCTTTCGAGCCATGATCTTTGCTTTAGCAGCCTTCAACGTCATTTTCTTAGACGGCTCCTTCGGGGAGTTTGATTCCTTCGAGCAAAACTTCATTTGTTGGTCCGAGGGGGTTTTCTCTCCCTCAAGAGGGGGTGGCTCGCTCGTCGGGTCGTCCGGCATGGCCGGGAGGGTGATGGTGAGGTTGCTCGGGAAAGGCTTGGGGTGGTCGCGAGGTTGTGATGGCGTGAGGCAAAATCCGACTAGATATCAACCTTCGTCAAACGAGAGCTTGCGTGGGGCGGGTGAGGTGAGAGAGCAAGTCGGAGTGGGGGTGAGGGAGGTGTGGGTGGCCGGCGGAGGGTAAATGGGGGTGGGACGAATCTAGAGAGATGGAGGAGCTTCTCTCTCCTAAAATTAGAATCGACCGGGATGGACATGAGCTTGATACAACTCCTCCCACCATCCCCCGAGGTGGACGCTCTCCCGGACCCTCCAAACGCGGAGGAAGTGAAAAGAGCCGTATTTGACATCTCCGGAGATAGCACCCCAGGTCCGGATGGCTTCACAGCCACCTTTTATCAATCATGATGGGATACGATTGGCGTGGATGTAGTTGCCGCAATCCAGCAATTTTTTGGGGGAGCCTTCCTCCCTTGAAGCGTCACGGCCACGAGCATCGTAAACACCCTCATGGTGGAAGGTTCGTGGGTCCCTCATCCCTATATTTCGGTCAAAAGGTTACAAAACAAGGCCACACCCAAAAGTGGTGTGCCTACACCAATCAAGAGTAGTATGCGGTCCGATTCCTAGTTTCTCGGACCTCACCCTACTCCTTACAAAAGTGTTCAAAAGGCTACTACAAAACAAAAACTTTCGCCTCATACAACACAATCCTCAAAAAGCGGCTATTCTTCCTCCCGAACCCGAACATTAGGGATTCCCATCTCGTCCATTCTGATCATGGCAGTAAGTAATCTTGGGGCTGTGTGTCTCGCCAAGCGGCTAAAGTTCTCCAACGACAACCTCATTTTGGCTAGGAGATCCGCCGGCATATTACCCTCTCGGTGGATGAAAGTGGCCCGGAAAGTGATTTGTCTCTTGGTGATCGTAAGACTCGTGGAGCGACTATCGCCCCATCAGCATGTGCAATGTCTCTAACAAGATCATTACCAAAATCCTCACGAGACGGCTAACTCCCCTTCTCCCTCAGGTTATCTCTCCAAATCAGAGCGGGTTTGTGAAAGGGAGGCTTCTAAACGATGGCGTACTCTTGGCGTAAGAGATGTTCCACGAACTACCGAGAAGCACTCCGGCCCCCAATGTTGCGGTCAAGATTGACATGGCTAAAGCCCACGACAGAGTTCAGTGGCCCCTTCTAATCAAGGTTTTGGACCGAATGGGCTTCCTGGCCCGGTGGACATCCTTGATTGAAAGGTGCGTGGGCTCATGCTGGTTCTCGGTCCTAATCAATGGGATCCCATTCGGGTTTTTCAAGTCATCCCGTGGCCTTAGACAAGGCGACCCAATTTCTCCCGCCTTGTTTGTGATTGCCGCGGATTATCAATAAAGGTCTTTGGACATACTCATTTTGGGAAAAAAAAAGACTCATTTTGGGGAATAAAAAGAGATGACTTTTAGGGCCACACGAGGATGTATGGGGATAAGCCACCTTGCCTATGCCGATGATATCGTGATTTTCACACAAGCGGCGGAGGCACCTCTAAGACTGCTCAGAGCTTGTCTAGATGAGTACGCGGGAATCTCCGGACAACAGATCAATCTAGCAAAGAGCAATTTCTACATCGCCGAGAAACATGATAGGTGCGCCGACCTAATACAGTCCGAAGGTGGATTCTCTAGAGGCACCTTCCCTTTCCTTTACCTTGGGGTTCCTATTTATCGAGGTGTTAAGCGTAGAGACATGTTCATGTTCCTGCGAGAAAAGATTGCCGCTAGAGTCACGGGCTGGGCACACCGGCATCTCTCTTTTGGAGGAAGGCTTACCCTCATTAAGAGTAGGCTCGAAGCGGTGCAACTCCATATTTTCCAAGCCATCGAGCCAACCTCCGGGGCTCTTAAGCAATTGGATCAGAAAATGGCTCGGTTCTTCTGGGGGTCGACAAGTGAGAGGAAAAGAACACACTGGATAAGCTGGGATCAGATTTGCCTTCCGACTTCCGAAGGGGGGCTCGGTGTTTGGAAATCCAAAGAAGTACTCCGAGCCTTCAACGTCAAGTTATGGTGGCGATTCCGAGAGCAAAGCTCGCTTTGGGCAAAATATATGAAGATGAAGTATTGCAAAAAGACCTCCCCCCTCGTGGCCAACCCCTTCGGGCACAACAGCCCAATTTGGAAAAGATTCATGCGCGCGAGACATCAGACGAACCCTCATATTAGGTGGGTGGTGGGCAAATGAGAAATCTACTTTTGGGATGACATTTGGGTGGGCAACTCCACCTTTTTTTTATTTAAATACCATCTCGGTGGAGGGTTCGCTGGTCCCTCATCCCTATATTCCAAGACGTTCAAAATACAATACGCGGCCACACCCGAGAGTGATGTGCCGAAAGGGAACCAACAAGGGAGTATTGCACGGTCCGGTACCAAAGGTTCCGGACCTCACCCTACTCCCGTCAGAATTACATTTAGGCCAGAAAAACAGAAAACACTACAAAGGGGAACAATTAACTCGTGGGGAAACGGCGCCACAGCCCTATCCCGGTACCAAACCTACTCATGATTGTTATCTCTAACCCGAATATTGGGGAATCCCATTTCATCCAATCGCACTATTGCTTTAAGCATTCTTGGGGCGTTGTGAATGGTGATACGGGTCCAGGATTCTTGTTCAAGGCCCATCTTAGCAAGCAAATCTACCGCTTTGTTGCCCTTCCGGTGGATGAAAGTGGCGCGGACGGTGTGATGCCTCTTGAACATGAAAAGGCGTGACATGGCTCGCCGAACCTGAGCCGGGCCCCATGCAGTAACATTGAAGAGGGCGATAGCTTGTTCCGCGTCGGATTCAATCCAAATGGGTTGGTTGAATTCCTTAGCCATCTCCAGTCCATGGTGGAGGACCATGAGCTCGGCCTCCAAAGCCGAATGAGCCTCTAAAGGGGTTGCGAAGGCTGCAAGCATTTTCCCGGAATGGTCCCGCACAATGCCCCCCTCCCTCCCGCTCTATCCTGTGTTACCATGTATGCTCCATCTGTGTTAACTTTTATCCACGTCTCTTCCGGAGGATGCCATTTAACCGGCATGACACGTGGTCTCGGGTTCCTAATGCCGGCCTGATTCGGTATATTCATTGACAATCTCACCCCGAGCCAATGCTTCGGCTTGATGCTCCCATTGGCCATGTTATTTGGATAAACATTTGAACTTGCCACACCACATTGTACAGCTTGAATTGGATTTGCCCACACTTCTAATCGGCTTGGTGCCTCCTACCTTCTTGTTGGGTCCTTATCGTCCACACTTCTAATCTCTCCGGGATCGTGTCATTAATTCGGAGGGAAGGGGCCGAGCCCCCAAACCACTTGTCAAATTCTGTCCACACGCTACATGCTCCTCGGCCCTGGATGAATAAATGTTGGGGGGATTCAATATTAGGGCTCCCGGGGCAGCATTGGCATTTTGAGGCCAGCTCGATCTTTCTCCACTGAAGTTTTGTATCGACCGGGATGCGATTCGACAGAAGACGCCAGTTAAAGATTACCATAGAATTAGATACGCCAGCTCTCCAAATATCTTCAAGACCCTGTATCCTTGGCCCAAGTGTACGTATGGTATCCCATGTTGTTGCTATTGAGAAGTCCCCGCGTCCGGAGAGAGTCCACCTCGGGACGTCCGGCTCCCCAGTAACGATCGGAGTGTCAAGGATTCGGTGGATTACCGATTGTGGAAGACCGGCTTGTTCATGTAGCTGCTGAAGTTTAGCCTCATTCCAAGTGTCTTCCGTGATGAAGTCCGCGACCAAAGTGGTGTTGGCGCCTCTATCGTCGAGGCTGAGTTCCCTTAGAGTGACATCTCCCGCCCATAAGTCATCCCAAAAATAGATATCTACTTTTCCAATCACCCATCTGATGTAAGGGTTTGCCTGGCTCCTCGCCCGCAACAGCCTCTTCCATGTCGCACTGTGTTGCCCAGACGGGTTGGCCGCATGGGGGGAGGTTCTCTTGCAATACTTCATCTTCATATACCTTGCCCAGAGCGAGCTTTGCTCCCTGAATCTCCACCATAGTTTGATGTTGAAGGCGCGGAGAACTTCCTTGGATTTTCGAATGTCGAGCCCCCCTTCAGAGGTTGGGAGACAAATCTGATCCCAGCCAATCCAGTGTGTCTTTTTCTTCTCAGTTGTTGACCCCCAAAAGAAACGAGCCATCTGTTGGTCTAGTTGTTTAAGCGCCCCGGAAGTTGGCTCAATGGCTTGGAAGATATGGAGCGGGACTGCTTCAAGGGTGCTTTTGATAAGGGTAAGCCTTCCTCCAAAGGATAAGTGGCGGTGAGCCCAGCCTGAGACTCTCGCGGCAATCTTTTCCCATAAGAACATGAACATATCTGTCCGCTTAACACCACGATAGATGGGGACTCCAAGGTATAGGAAGGGGAAGGTACCTTGTGAGAAGCCGCCCTCGGTCTGGATTAGATCCGCATTCCTCTCATGTTTTTCTGCAATGTAGAAGTTGCTTTTTGCAAGGTTGATTAGCTGTCCGGAAACACCTGCATATTCGTCGAGGCAAGCTCTCAGTTGCCTAAGGGGCACCTCTGCCGCTTGTGTGAAAATAACAATGTCATCGGCGTAGGCAAAGTGGCTAATCTCCATGCAACCTCGGCTGGCCTTGAAGGTCATCTCTTTTCTGCCTAGGATGAGTCTATCCAATGCCCTCGAGAGATATTCCGCGGCAATCACAAATAAGGCCGGTGAGATTGGGTCGCCTTGTCTAAGGCCACGAGAAGACTTAAAAAAACCGGACGGGACTCCATTAATCAACACCGAAAACCAACACGATCCCACGCACCTCTCAATCATGGATATCCACCCGGCCGGGAAACCCATTCGGTCCAGCACCTTGATCAAGAGGGGCCACTGTACACGGTCATAAGCTTTAGCCATATCAATCTTGACCGCCACATTGGGGGCCGGATTACTTCTAGGTAGTTCATGGAACATCTCTTATGCCAAGAGGACACTATCATGTAATAGGCGCCCCTTCACAAAGCCACTCTGGTTTGGTGAGATAACCTGTGGAAGGAAGGGAGTTAGCCGTTTTGTGAGGACTTTAGTGATGATCTTATTAGAAACATTGCAAAGACTGATGGGTCGGTAGTCGCTCCACGAGACGGGTGCCAGCTTTTTTGGGATGAGCACAATGCTCATGGCCGTGATGCTTCGTGGTAGGAACGCTCCCCCAAAAAACTGTCTGATTGCCGCCACCCCATCCGCCCCAACCGTTTCCCAACAAGCTTGGTAAAAAGTGGCTGTGAATCCATCCGGGCCAGGCGCACTATCTCCGGAGATAGCGAATACGGCTTTTTTGACTTCCTCTGCATTAGGCGGATCCGGGAGGGCGTTCACCTCGGCCGAGGTCGGAAGTCGTTGAATTAGGCTCAGGTCCGGCTCCATGAGCGGGAGGGGCCCGGGGCTAGGAGATTTTGAAAAAACTTGACCGCCGAGCTCCTAATCTCCGCGTCATCCGATACTTCCCTACCCTCAACGTTGATCGTGTGTATGCGCATCCGGATTCTCTTTTGTTTGACCCAACTTTGGTAGAATTCCGTGTTCTTGTCACCCTCCGCCAGCCATCTTAAAGTAGCCTTTTGCCTCCAGAAATCTTCCTCCATCTTAAGAAGTCGAATGTACATGGCAATGCATTTGTTAACTTCGGCCCTATTATCCGGCGATGGTCTCTCCTCAAAGTCGTCTTGGGCAGCCGCTATTTTCTCCTCCATATCTCTAAGGTTTTCGTGAATATTCCCAAAGACTTCCTTTTTCCACTCCTTGAAGGCCCTCTTGATTCTTGCCAACTTCATCTGAAAATTAAGTAATCCCTCGGCTCCGGTCGGTTGAATCCAATCCTCTCGAACCAGGTCGGCGAACCCTTCGTGTCTAACCCACATATTTTGGAACCGGAATGGTCGGCCCCCCGAATGGTTACTTGGGATTCGGCACCTTACCAGCACGGGCCCATGATCCGAAGAAACCCGAGGAAGGTTGGTCACCCTCGTAACTTTGAAGTTTTGTGCCCATGGTTCATGCACTAACACCCTGTCTAGTCTTTCGAAAAGGCCATTCTTAGCCCACGTGAAATCCGAGCCGTCAAAGCCCGGGTCAAGCACCCTACAGTCTTCAATGGTCTCCGCGAAGTCCACCATCTTGGCTTGGCGATTAGTCTCGCTTCCGGCTCTATCATGGGGCAAGAGGGTGGTGTTGAAATTGCCACCGATCAACCAAGGAGTGTCCTCCGTGATTACCGAGATCACCCTCATTTTATCCCAAAGCTGAAGCCTCTCGCCCCTCGTGCATTTTGCATAGACCGCGGACAAGTTTATGTGATTAGCCAAGTTTATGTGATTAGCCAAGATCAGCTTGGTTGTGTCTCCATCAATGGGCTGGTTAGCATAGTTGGTACCCGTGCTAGGACCCTCCCCTGATCCGGGGTATTGTTGGTTCGGCCCCACCATGTCCGGCGGCTTGCAATTGTTACTCGGCCCCAACTCCCTTTCTTCAATTACCATCGGAATAGACGCTTCGATGCTCGGCTCTCCACACCCTAGGAGGAGTGGTGATCTTGGTTGCGTTCCTTGGTGCACGAAGCTACCCCACTTTGGTTTCGTCGCGGGCATGTCCCCCTTCCGAATCGGCATTCCATTCTCAAAGGAGTCCCGAATTTTGAGGTGGAAATTCCTCAAGTGATGCGGTGAAGTTCATCAGGGGTGAGGGCCTTGGTGGCTCGAGCCTCGGGGCCTGGCTGGCGCGTGGCGCGGTGGGCGTGCTTCCATTCTCCAATGGTCCAACGGTGAGTAGGGGTTGGGCGGCAATTACGTCGAGGGTCTCCGCCGTGTTCAAGTTAGCAAGGTGGATGAGTTCATGTGTTCTTGGCTGCACATTGGCCTCAACGGCTAGCACCTCTCTTGAGCCCCCTTCGTGGTATGGAACCATGCCACTTTCCGAGAGGGGGTTTGTATCTTTTACAAAATTCGGGATGTTGACAATCATGCCTCCCAAATGAGCTTTCCACAAGGGAAATTGTTCCATTAGCCATTTTTGGCAAGTTGACTAACTCAACCTTTATGGGGTGTTGTGCCTCACGTGATTCGTCAACATGCGGGGGGGGGGAACGTACGAGGATGGGTCGCCACTTGCTCTACCGGTCGGCCGGCCGTCACCGGAGCCTTGGCCGGAGGGCGGAGTCTCGTCGGAGTCGTTGCTGTTTTCATTTTCCGCGTTGTGAATCATGGGGACGCTCTTGGACTCATTGGGAATCCCCTCCTTGTCCATCTGTTGGGTCGCCGGAAAGGAGAGTTTCTTCCGTAGTTGCTTATCCTCCGGGAGAGGCGAAGGCACGAACCTTTTCCGGTCGGTACCTTTGGAGGGGGGTACCAGAGTTCTCTTTCTATCTCCAATCCGACTCTTCTTGATTTTCTTCTACATGTCTTTGGTTGGTAGCTTCGAGGTTGTGTCCTCACACGAGAGGAAGACCATTTGTTGGTCCGGGATAGTGCTCGCCTCCTCGGGGTCCGGCGGGGGAGGAGTAGGGTGCGGTGGAGGATCCAGCATGGCCGGCCTAGATAGAAGCTCGCAAGGCCGGAGTGTAAAATTTCAGGGGGGGAGACGGCTCACGATTTCGGCCGAGGAAGAGATTCATGGATTGCAGCGGCGAGGGAGTGGGTGTCGGAGACGGCTTCGCACAGTGTCAACGGGACGTCGGGGAAGCGGGAAGTGGGTGGGGCGACGTCCGACGGGCTAGCAAAAGGAGTTGCGGTTGGGAAGGAATCTAGAGAGGAGGGAGAGCTTCTCTCTCCAAGTCATTGTATTAGAGTTTGTCGGCACTTGTTAGGGGTGTGTGTTGCCACACTTGACGACATTGCTGAGTACCTTGGTGATGATCTTGTTTAAAACATTACAGAGGCTGATGGGGGTAGTCGGTCCATGACTCGGGCGACAACTTCTTTGGGATGAGGACAATGCTTCTGGCCTTAATGCTTCGTGGTAGGAAGGCTCCCCTGTAGAACTGTCCAATTCCTCCACCACCTCTAGTCCCACAATGTTCCAACAGGCTTGGTAGAAACTAGCCGAGAAGCCATCGGGTCCGGGTGCGCTTCTCCAAAGATACTGAAAACGGCACTCTTGACCTCATCCACATCCGGTGCCTGTGCGATTTCTGCAGCTTGATCGACTGAGTGAACTTGCTGGATTAGGTCGAGGTCCGGTTCATCTAGAGCCGGGTTGCTAGGCGCAAGAAGTTGTTGGTGGAAATCCACTGCTGACTTTTTTATGTCAGCTTCCTAGGTTAGCTCTTGTCCGTTGGCATGGATCGAGTGAATGCGTAGGCGGACCCTTTTCTATTTTACCTAGCTTTGGTAGAACCGGGTGTTCTTGTCTCCCTCGGCTAGCCATCTCAGAGGTGTCTTATGCCGCCAAAAGTCCTCTTGCATTCTCAACAAAAGGATGTACTCGGCAATGTGTTTGTTGATCGCTGTCCTATTCACGGGTGTAGGCATTACCTCGAAATTGGATTGGGCCAAGGCAATAGCTTCCTCCTTGTTCGAGAGATTAGAGTGGATATTCCCGAAAACCACTTTGTTCCACTTCTTTAGAGCTCTTTTAACTCTAGCGTGTTTGATTTGGATGTTTATGAGACCGCCCGCCCCCGTGGGCTCCTCCCATGCATTTTGTACTACAACCATAAAGCCCTCATGTCGGATCCACATGTTCTGGAACCTGATTGCCTTGCCCCCGTTGGCGGTATTCAGCATCTTGCATCGTGCTAGAACTGGGTCGTGGTCCGAGGCGATCCGTGGGAGGTTTGTTACCCAAGTAGCCTCCAAGACCCTAGTCCAAGCCTCATTAACTAGCACTCTATCCAACCTTTCAAAGAGGCCACTTTTGGTCAAGGAGCCTGCAGTCTTCAATTGCCTCCGCTAAATCGACCATTTCGGCCTGCCGGTTGGTGTCACTCCCAATTCTGTCCCGGTGTGAAAGGATGGTGTTGAAGTCACCACCGATAATCCATGGTGTTTCTTCGAGGGGCCCAGCAATCTCTCTCATCCTATCCCACATAAGGTATCTCTCATATCTTGTGCATTTAGCATACACGGCCGAGATGGCTAGAGAGCTAGCGATGCGATGGGACTTGAGCCGCCCTTGTAGGATTTGTTCCAAATCACAATCATTATCAAAAGTAGCTTCCTCTTCCACAAACAACCAGATCTTGCCCGTCGTGTTCGATCCAATGAAGGACAGTCCCAAGGCCTTGGAGAACCGGTCCGGGTCAGGGGTTGTGAGCGGTTCCATTATTGCAAGAAATAAAACATTATGGCATTTAATCAGTCTTTTCAATACCTGTTGAGTTGATGCATTAGCGAAGGGGATGAAGGCCCTCCTTGTAAGACATCATTAACAAGTGGGAGACTTACCCGAAGGGGATGAAGGCCCTCCTTGATATTGAATGATTTGTTACTCTTTGTACTTTGTGTGATCCTCGACATCGCCTAGTGGTAGGTTGCCTCCACCCGTCTCGTTCCCCACTTGCACGTCCATAGCCGAGCCTTCCGCATCCCCATAATTTTCAACATCAAATTCTCCATTCGCCATGAGGGAGTAGTATTGGTTGGTACTCATATGATTCTTCACTGAGAAAAAGCCACGCCCCCTCGTCATTGCATGACGCGCACCCCCTCTCGAACTCCAGCGTGTAGGCGGAGAAGTCGAGCGTCTCACATTGGGGCATCCCCACCCCGCATCCATATCTCCGTGTATTGGCTTTGTGGCTCGGTGGCTGGATGTGTTGGTTTCCTTCGATCCCCATTCCCGAGCTTAAATCCCACACTATGTGTTCCAGGGCGCATCCCACGCTGATGATGCATCTCATATTGCTGATTTGTTCTTTAAAAAAATTGTCCGTTTGCATGGTGTTCCTAGATCAATTGTGAGTGATCGAGATGCTAAATTTGTGAGTCATTTTTGGCGTGTGTTGTGGAATAAGTTGGGAACTAAACTCTTGTTTTCTACTACTTGTCATCCACAAACTGATGGACAAACTGAAGTAGTAATAGGACTTTGTCTCAATTACTACGAACTTTAGTTAAAAAGAACTTGAAAAGTTGGGAGGAATGCTTACCTTTTGTTGAATTTGCTTATAATCGAAGTGTTCATTCTGCTACTAACTTTTCTCCATTGAGTCCACTAGATTTGATTCCAATACCTATTGAAGAACGTGCAAGTCTTGATGGAAAAGCTAAGGCTGAAATGGTGAAAAGATTGCATGAAAGGGTAAGAATCAACACTGAAAAAAGGACAGAACAATATGCAAAGCAAGCCAACAAGGGTCAGAAACAAGTCATCTTTGAGCCGGGAGATTGGGTTTGGTTGCATATGAGAAAGGAGAGATTTCCTCCGAAAAAAAAGTCCAAGTTGCAGCCAAGAGGAGATGGACCATTCCAAGTGATTGCAAAAGTCAATGATAATGCTTACAAACTAGACTTACCTGGTGAGTTTAATGTAAGTGCTACTTTCAATGTTTCTGATTTATCTCCTTATGTTGGTGAATTAGATTCGAGGACGAATCCACTTGAAGAAGAAGAAGGGAATGATGGAGACACACCCAAGCTGATCTACAAGGACAAGAAGATGGATCCATTGATCATTCAAAGTGGGCCAATTACAAGAGCTAGAGCTAAGAAGATAAAGGCGTTCATGTTGCTTTTAGTTGCTGAAATAAAAGCCCAATTCCAAGACCATTCTACATTGCGTCAAGTGGTGAATATTATTCAAGTTAGTGGGCAGCCCAAGGCATGAAGTTTGGAGTCACTACATATCACATTTTGGAGGCCCAAATTGATGATACATGATGCATTTTCATCCAAGTTGGAGCAGCCAAAATGAAGGGCCCTTTTTAGTTACATTTTATGTTAAATAAGTGACTTTAGATGTCCTAGAGTTACACCAAAGGTTTAGGAGTTACTTTTCTTTTATTATGATTCATTTTAAGTGTCTTAAGTTGTACTAATAATGTGAGACTTTCAAGAATCCATTGTAGCCTATAAATAGGCTTGTAAGCATGTCATTTAAAGACAACATTTATCAAATATGAAAATAGACTTTGTCTTATGAGTTGAATTCTCTTTGTAGAGTTTTTCACTTGTTTGGAACTTATCAAGATATATATTTTTTTTAATCCAAAACACCCCTAGGGGTGGAGGGTTGAGGCGGACCCACACCTGTGCATTACCAAAACCATTTGCAACAACAAAACAATCACCGAGTCGCCCAAAAGTGACGACTCGCCATGGCAAAAAAAAGTGTACAACAAGGGCCTCCCTAACAACTAGAGTGGTCATCTAAATACTCTTAAACACCCTATTATAATTTTGATGCAGCCTTTGCATCCCCAAAACCTTAGTCCATCACCTAATTAAGGCCTGCAATAGGGATACCTCCGCAAGGGAGACACCCTCCTGGGTCAAAGTCCCTGATGAGGCTCTCTATCTCCCGGTTGGGGGGCCCACATGCTACACTCATTGAGCTGATGCTCGACTCATTTGTACCCGGTTTAACACTCCCAAATGTCACTGTAGCAACATTCTCCATCAAATGCCAATTATCGAAGTGTGGAGCTTTGGTGTGCATATTGCCCTCATGTACCTTACCTTTCCTCTTTCTCGACACCAATTGGAATCCATCCTCGTCCACACTTGGTTGACTCCTACTAGCCACTTTTGGCTTCGACGGTTCCAGGCCCGATGTACCCTCAATGTTCTTCACTTGGTTGTTCCAATCTTTAGCCTTCTCCGAATGTCCAATGGTCGATGGAGTGCCGGACCAAGGATCCGCCTATGGGCGCCACTCACGGCGGATTATCTTGGTGGCATGGCTCGAGTAGTTCTCCTTGGTTGATGCTCGGCGTTCAAGATACTTTGAGCAAGTTCTTGTGGCGTTCAACCTTACCGAGGTTCTTGGCTGATCATATAGCCAACGGGTCGAGGTTTTCCAAGCTCTGGAAGTGGATCAAACTAGATTATCAATCAAGAGAGTCCGCTGCCAAACCTTATACTTAGGGGGGGTTCTTGGATCATTATATCCAACGGGTCCTTCGTCGTGTCCCAATCCATATCAGCCGCCTAGGTTACCGTCGAACTTGAAGCTTTTAGAGAGAGAAGTTAGAGAGAAGGATCTCAAGGGTGTTTACAGACTTGTAAATATTTGTGAATATTATTTTTCTCAATTTTAAAAATGTAAATACAAACAATGTAAAATTTTTCTGAAACTACAAAAATATTTTCGAGAATTCAGACTGAGTTGGATCAAGCTACACTTCGCAGCTATTTTCAAGACCTATTCTTACTTGATCGAGTTGGTTTGTATTCCTGATGCGAAGCATATTTTCTATAATTTTCCCCTTAGAATACATAATTTTATGTAAATTATGACTCATCAAATTGTGTATATACACAGTTTGGGTTCCTAATCTTTCTGATGCAATAGGCATCGGTGGCTGGGGGCCACTGAGGTTTTTCGAACCAAAATTATGCAACACCAAGAAACTATCCCCATCTCCAGAGAGTGGCAACGAGGATCCGAGTTGAGTTCTATATCTAAAATATGCCAAGTATGCAGAAGAAGGATCATAAGTACCTGCAGAATCTCCAGATAGGGATTTTACCGGAGCACAAGATTTGTAACTGAATTTGGGTATTGAGCCTGAAAAATGATTCCCACTGATATCAAACACATCCATACAAGGTACGGGAACTTTGTCACTAATCTCCCCACCAAGCCGGTTGGAGCTCAAATCAAGAAACAACAGATTCTTGCAGTTGCTAAAGTTGACAGGAATTTTCCCCAAGATGTAAAAGAAAGTTCGCCGGAGACCCACCAAAATGACGCCAAATGCTCCGAAATGCATCACTATTTGCCGTTGCACTCAGCAAAGCTACTTACCCGCCCTAGCATACATCGCAACGCCCGTCAGGTGAATTTTACACCAATAAAACACCCGGTCGGCTTGGATTCGTAAGGCATGAGGAGTCCAGAATGGGTGGAATTTCAATCACCCGGCCAGGTGATTTTTTCAGTTTCAAAATCCACCCGACCGGGTGGTTCATCTCTAACTGTAAATTGGCAGTTTCTCGTCAGTTTTGAGCATTTTTGGTTGGAAAAGAAGATAAGGGGAGCGGTTTTTGCTTGGAAGAAGAGAAAAAGGGGGAGAGAGAAATCGACGACAGGCAGAGAAAAAGAGAGGAGAAAACAAATTGGTGAATTGGAGGTGGAAGTGCTACATGTATTCTTGGAATAGAAGAATTCTCCAGAAAAAAAATCATCATCTTCAATCTCCATGGGTTCAAGGATTTTCATCTCCATTATCCTTGATTTTAGTTTGATAATGTTAGGCTAAAAATATTGTGTTGCTCCTAACATGTTGTTAGACAAATTAATTTCATGAATTTATCTTATGTTCGTTTCTATCTCATTTTCGCCTTTGCTACTTGTACGTTGAATGAAATTATCTCTTTAGGTGCATCTTTTGTGATAGTTTTACTTTCTTATTTTGATGCCTCTTTAGCTTGAAATAAGATGAATCAAAGTAGTATTGGGTTATCAATTGGATTTGTTTAGATGACAAATTGATAATGGATGTTGAGCATATGTGAAACCATTCTTTGAATCTCGTGCTTCCGTAGGATATTTAGAATTGTAGAATTTGGTTTTAAGAATATGTGTTTAGCTATTCTTTAACCATTGGTGTTTAGCATGTTTAGTGCCTTCACCTTAGTTTGCTCTTAATTGTCCCGCATGTTATGAGATAGAATCGAATATATAAGATAAATCCTCTTGTTGTCTTCAATTGTTTGGAGTAACCATTTCTTCTCTTCATTCGTCTTACTCGTTTAATTTCTTGTAATTGTTATTGCACGATCTTTAATCAAAATCTTCAAACAAAAATACTTTTTACTATGAGTTTTCTTTGTTTTAGAGTTAAATAATCTTTATCTTCCTTGTGGATCGACACCTTAAATAACTACTCACGAAGCTGTAATCTTGCAGTGAAGTGGTAATATTTAGGTAAATTAATTGAAGTTGAGTGCAAAATTATCTTGTTTTGATAGACCTAAAATTACACATCAAGTTTTGGTGCCGTTGCCGGGGAAGGCAATAGATTGTTTAACTTCTAGTTTGTTTATTTGTGTTTTATTTTATTTGATCTTTCTTTTTATTTTGAAGGTACTCATTTCGTATTCTTGGGAGGTGATAGTCATCTACCACGTCTGGACTTGAAGACGGAGTATTTTTTTGGGTGATATTGTTCTAACTCTTAGTTTAGTAATTAGGTAGTTTAGTTTTCAATCAAAAGAACACACATTTTATAGAACTTACCCCGAAGTTGGCGAGAGGTCTCGCTTTCGGTAATAGTGAAATTTATTGTGTTGTGTTTGGTATCTATTCTGTCGCGCGGGTTTTAAAAAAAATAAAAAAAATTGTGAATGCACACAAGATCACGGGGTACACCACCGTTTGGATTACTCTGTTATCAAAGAAGGAGAGGGCTTAGAGGTTCAGCGTTTTAGATTTATTCGGACTATTCGAGTCTAATCAGTGGTAACTCACTCTTTGGTGAAGAAAGGGAGGATTGTCAGGGGTCAGAAGTTGAATCAATGGCCGAGAATAACAATGAGATTCCACCACCCGTGGGAAGGTTTGGCGACACTCTTAGGTCGGGAATTGAGTACCCGGGGGAGTTTGCCTATGAAAATGATAACGTCAACATTCCACCTCACTACATTAGTTTGGTGAATGGAGGAAATCTTTTCCATGGTCGGGATAATGAAGATCCAGTGAGCCATCTTAATGCCTTTTATGAATTGACAAACTCTCACAGACCTCCAAATGTGGATCATCATCGGATTAAGAGGGCCTTATTTCCATTCTCCTTGAGAGAGAAAGCAAGAGAGTGGTATGACTCATTACCGGGCTACAACATAGCAACATTTCAGGAGTTGAAGTCGATGTTCCTTTTGGAATATAACTCTCCAATGAAGATCGAGAAGTTGAGAGAGGAGATTACATCTTTCCGACAGAAATATGATGAGTCTTTTGCGGAAGCATGGAAGAGATTCACAGATATGCTAAGGAAATGCCCAAGTCATGGTTTAGCTCCGGGGCATGACCTCTTGAAATTCTACAAATGGCTCAATAATGAAGGCACATGATTAGTCACGGCAGGGTCGAATGGAAACTTAGATGATCTAACTCATGATGAAGAGAGAGCATTGTTTCAAAGATTGGCAAATAATCAAAGGAATTGGCATAATCCAAGAAGAGCGGCTGAGAAGGCAGGAGATACATTTGGTGCTACCAAAGATGCGGAAAGAGTGATAGCAATAGAAGCTCAATTGGCGGATATAAGCACTCAAATGTCTTCAATGAAAAAAGCAGTTAAATCTCTTCAACTGACTCCTCAACCTCAAGCAGTGGCTGTGTTGAAGTGTGGGTTGTGCCAAGGCGGACATCATACAGATCAATGTCCAAGTCTTCAAGGACCACCAGTGGAGGACGTGAATTACATTGGTAACAACTGTCAAGGGTTCAACCAAGGTAATCAATACAACAATCAGTAAAATTGGAGGCCTCAACAAACAAACTAAAATCAAGCTGGTCCTAGCAATACTTCAGGTACTCAATGGAGGAACAACACTCAACCTCCAGGTATAGGCTTTAGCCATATCAATCTTGACTGCACTTTTCGCATATTGCTCGGTTTGAATACCAAACTAAGAGAGAGAAGCTCTCCCTTCTCTCTAGATTTCGTCCACTCTCCCTCCCTCCCCTTTGAGGGAGGTGAAATGTAATCTTCAGCCACGACTATGGTGAAGGCCGGCGGAGAACCGGCGGTTGAGGCTGCTACGGTTTCATCTCACACGATCCAATCACCCCGCTCGCCGGAACGGAGTCTCCCTTTCATCCCACGACCAAAGACGAAGAAGGCCGGGACTCCTTTCCCTGAGAGAGGCCGACGTGAGCTGAAACGCACAGGCCTTGAGACTATTTCGGGGGTTAGTCGAATCAAGAAAAAAATGATCTTCGAAATGGCCGAGGAGCCACTCGCAGGGAAAAATGATGAGGAGACGGCGTCGCCGGAAGGAGAGCATCCTTCCGATGGGTATACGATGAGAACGTTTGCTCAAATGGCGAGGCCGGGCCCCTTCGAAGCAGCTACGGGTCACTTACTCCTTCTCGACCATGAACGGTGTTTTGCTGCCGGAATCTCGGACGATGACCTAGTGCACCCACCAGTCAAATCCGGTTTACGGGAGGTAGTTGAGCCGATGAAGGAGTCGACAGTAAAGATGGAAGAAAAGAAGAAGAAGATTGCAATGGAAATGCTCAACTCCGAGGAGGTGGCCGGAATTTCGCCGGCGCCGGCGAGCCAGAGTGAGCTGGACCACCACCCAACCGGTGCAAGTACAATACATCACATGGGTCCTAGGCTAGATGATGGGGTGGTATGTGATGTGTTGGAATCATGTGACTTGCAAAAAGAGGTAGAGACAAAGACCACTTTGCATGGGGAAGAAGGTGTTGCTCCAAATGGGGAAAATGACAATTTGTACTGTAATAATGGAGTGCTCATTTCAGTTGGAAGAAGCTCGGCTAGAAAGGAGTTCGGTAAGCTCGGCTTACCGAGCTGGAACTAGCCTGGAACTAGCCGAGAAGAAGAAGGCAGAAGTCGGTAAGCTCAGCGGTAAGGAAGCTCGGTATGGAAGCTCGGTATGGAAGCTCGGTAAGGAAGCTCGGTGTTGAGCTGGAATGAGCCGAGAAGGAGTTCGGTTGTAAGCCGAGAAGAAGGAGTTCGGTATTGAGCCGAGAAGGGAGTTCGGTCTTGAACCGAGAAGGTAGAAGCAACCTAGCCGAACTAGCCGTTGGAGCAGCAGTTAGTTAGCTGAGATGTAGCGGTTATTCTTCTTGCTTTCTTGATTCTTCTTGTAGTTAGTTAGTAGCAGTTGCTACTTGATTATAGAGCTTTAAATAGCTCACCGTGTATGTAGTTTAGGTAGAGTTTAATCAATAAAGAGTTTTCCAGTTTCTCTCCAAGATTATCATCTTCAATACTCAGTGTGAGTGTGTGTGTTTCTGCATTGTGTGATCTCATACAACAGTGAGTGTGTGTGTGTGATCTTCTTGAGTGTGTGAAAGCCTTGTGTGCGTAAATCCCAACAAGTGGCGCCGTCTGTGGGAAGGGATATTGAAGCTGATTTGCAGAGGATCAAACGGTTTCAGAGATGGCAGCAAGGCTTGATGCAGAAAAGTTCACAGGCAAGAATGATTATGGCCTGTGGAAGATGAAGATGAAGGCGGTTTTAATTCAACAAGGCTTGGCGGCAGTTCTTGCAAAACCAGAGGAGAAAGGAAAGGCTCCAGTGCTTGATGAAAAAGCTCAGGCAAAGATGGAGGAGATGCAGCTCAAGGCACATTCTGCAGTGATTCTGTGCCTTGGAGATAAGGTCTTGAGGGAAGTTCAAGAAGCCAAGACTGCGGTGGAGATCTTGGACAAGTTAGATGAAGTTTACTTGGCCAAATCCTTGGCTAACCGGCTGTATCTCAAGAAGAGGCTGTATGCCTATAGTTTTTCTGGAGATAGGTCCATCATTGAGCAGCTAGAGGAGTTCAACAAGATCATTGATGACCTGGGATCTGTTGATGTCAAGATTTCAGATGAGGATAAGGCCATTCTCACATTGAATGCCTTGCCTAGCTCGTATGACCAGCTAAGTGATGCAATTATCTATGGAAGAGATAAACCTATCACCTATGCAGAAGTCTATTCAGCCTTGATGGCCAAAGAACTCCAGAAGACAGCCAACAGAGGCTCTGCAAGCTCCAATGTTCAAGCTGCAGAGGCCTTGAATGTGAAGAAGTTCAAGAAGCAGAACTTCAAGAAGAAGTTTGAGGGCTCTAAACCCTCAAGTTCTGATGCTCAGAAGGAAACCAGAGCTTGCTATTGGTGCAAGAAACCTGGACATTTGAAGAAAGATTGTCATGCATGGAAGAGAAAGATAGCCTCTGAGGGACACAACCAATCTGATTGTGTGGAGAGTGCTGATCCCTCGGCTCAACTCATGAATATTAGTGACAGTGGGGTCAGTCATAGGTGGATTATGGACTCAGGGTGCAGCTTCCATATGTGCCCAAATAGGAGCTGGTTTCATGACCTTCAAGAAGCAGCCGGCACTGTGGTGCTGGGTAATAATCACATTTGTCAGATCAGAGGAATAGGGAAGGTAAAGCTAAGCCTACAAGATGGCTCTATAAAGATCCTAACTGGGGTGAGGTATATTCCAGAAGTGAAGAGGAATCTCATCTCATTGGGAATGCTGGAGCAGAAAGGGTTCACCATATTGATGAGTCAAGGAAAATTGTTTGTTAAATCTGGAGATGCAGTGATGATGGAGGCTGACAGAGAGCATATTCTCTATTATCTGAAGGCTAAGGCTGTTGATGGAGAAAGCAATGCAGTGTCAGATGATTCCATAATGCTATGGCACAAGAGATTGGGCCACCCAGCTGAAGGAAGCTTGAAAGAACTCATCAAGAAGGGTCTGATCTCTGGAGATTTCAACAAGATGGACCCCTGTGAGCAATGTATACTTGGAAAGGCTAAGAAGGCACCCTATCCTACAGGTATTCACTCTTCTACAGCCCCTTTAGACTACATACATAGTGATCTTTGGGGGCCTTCACCGGTGTGTTCAATTGGTGGAGGAAAGTATTATCTAGCTATCATTGATGACTATACAAGGAAGTTGTGGGTATATATTCTTAAAGAAAAATCTGAAACACTCACAAAGTTCAAGATATGGTGTAAGGAGGTTGAGCTAGAGAAGGGTAGAAGTGTTAAATGCTTAAGAACAGACAATGGCCTAGAGTTCTTGTCTGCGGAGTTTGATCTGTTTTGTAAAGAGAAGGGTATGAAGAGGCACCGGACTGTTCCTGGTAATCCTCAGCAAAATGGTGTTGTGGAGAGGATGAATAGGACAATCCTAGAGAGGGTGAGGTGCCTACTTCTTGGTTCTGGTTTGAGCAGCAGATTCTGGGGTGAGGCTGTGTATACAGCAGCCTATCTCATCAATAAATGCCCATCTACTGCCCTGAAATCTGAAACTCCTGATTACATGTGGAATGGAGCTCATAGTGACTACTCAAAGTACAAGGTGTTTGGGTGTGTGGCCTATGCTCATGCTAGGCAAAGCAAGCTTGAAGCTAGGGCTCTGAAATGTATTATGTTGGGGTATCAGAGGGGTGTTAAGGGGTATAGGCTCTGGTGTATTGAGCCCGGTAAGCAGAAGGTCTTGGTGAGTAGGGATGTGGTGTTCTTGGAGGATCAGATGCCATTCCTGAAAGATAAGCTGGACTCCAGTGAAGATGAGGGTGATTTCTTCAAGGTGGAGCCTGTGGGGGTTGGCCTAGGAGCAGGTGGAGTTATTGACTCAGGGAGTGAGTCTGATTCAGATAAAGAAGAGGCTCCAACTCAGGGCAACCAGGCTGGTGAGTCACTTCGGCGAGGTGAGTCACTTCGGCATTCTGGATAATGGTAAGGGGGAGGCTGACGTCAGGGGACGTGCCTTGCGCGTGCCTGCATTAAATGCGACAGTAAAATCCGGCCGTTGAATCCTGAAAAGGTGGGATTCGAAACGGCGCAACGATCTCGAAATCTTTCCCGAATCTGATAAATATGCTCTTTCTTCCTCATTTGAGCACCTTTGCTGTTGCGTCTTCTATACTCTCTCTTTCTCGAGAAATTTTCTTCCTCTTTCAAGAGCTTCTTCAGACTTTCTTCACCTTCAAAAAGTAAGAAAAATGTCTTCTTCTTCTTCGGAGTCGGGTAGCGGTAGGAAAGGGGATAAGGGGTCTTCTGGCCGGAAAGAGTCCGGGGAGAAGACCGTAGAGTATTTCCATAGTATTTTGAGTAAGGATACTGTGATATCCCTACCCGAAAAATACTTTTTTCCTGGGGGGAAGGCGGTGGTACCTGACGGTGATCATAGGGCTGACTCCCCGCCGGAGGGGTACGCCACCGTGTACGAGGCCTGCTTAGAATGCGGGCTTCGTTTCCCCCTCCCTTCTGCCTTTATAGATTTACTAAATTTTTTTCAGCTTCCTTTAGGCCAAGTGACTCCGAACTCTTGGAGGCACTTGTCGGCCTTCGCTGCCGAACTCCGTAGGTTAGGAAGGGATTTGTCTTTGAAGGCGATCCTTAAATTCTTTCAATTTAAGAGGAAGGGGTCTTGGTTTTACTTGATCCCTTTACAGCCCTTTAGGGCCTTTTGTAAAACGAAGTGGCCGAAGTGGCAAAATCGCTTCTTCTACTATGATAGGACCGCGGCTCCTAGTTTTCCCTGGAGAGGGCCGGAGTCCGTTATCCGTCATCCTCGGCCTGAACCGTTGGACGAGCTCGATGGCGAGCTCAACAAGATTCCCATAGTTAGGAAACAATACACGGAGTCTGAGCTCGTCAAGGGCGACGTCGTGTTCGACATCTCGTCTTCGGACGAAGAGGCCGAGGGTGAGGATTTCTCTTTATCTTTATGCTCTACTGCTTTAACGAAGAAAATCTGACTTTGCTTTCTTGCTTTTTGGCAGTGTACATGCTGAATAAGGCTAGCCGCAAATCTTCGGAGTCCAAGGAGCCGGAGAGGCCGAAAACCACCAGCTCGGCGTCTGATGCCGAGAGGACTCCGAAAAGGCAAAAAACCTCTTCGGATCCGAAGAAGCCGGAGTCGACTTCGGCAAAGGGGAAGGGGAGGGCCCAGAAGCCCCCGAGAGCGCCAGAGAAAGATGTGGTCTTGGCGCCTCCTTCGGAACATATCTGTGAGCCGTTTTTATGGCCCACGGACTTCGCCGAGGTGAATTCTCTTCTTGATTTTCTGGCCTTGCTTTTTTCCTGTATTTTTTGTGGCCCCTTTGTTGACTTTTTTCTTTATCCATTTTCAGAGGAACGATATGCTCTCCAAGCTCGTCGCCGTCGAACTCTCCAAAGCGTCCAATGACTATGCTGAGATGCAGAGGAAGTTGGCGGCTGCTTGTCATCGGGCCGAACAGGCTGAGGCTAACTTTGAGAAAGCCAGAGCTGCTAGGATTTCGGCCCAGGATGAAGCTCAGTTTGCCAAAAACCAGCTCGTCATCCAGCGGGAGCAGACGAAACGGAGGGATGCTGCTGCCGTGGTTGCCCAAGGGGAGGCTCTCCGTGTTTACACGGAGAAACTCTTTTTGAGCAGCCAGTTCTCGGCCTTTGTCGGTAGTCTGGTAAGGCTAATTGCCGATAAGGGCGAGCAGGGGGCCGACGTCGTGCTGCCTCTGTACAGCCGAGAGATAGCAGCTCGGCTTCAGAATCTGCCGCTCCTTGAGGAGCTCGCTTCATCCTCGGTCCTGCTTTCTGCAGACCGAGTCCGGAGTTGTCGAGCTGATCGGGACGAGAACCTGGAGGCTATCTTTGCCTCCGTGGGACCCGTTTCACCCGCTTCGACTTACAACGGAGAGGGTGAGGCCGAGCCGCTGGAGCTGGAGGCCGAAGTCGAGCGGGCCGGGCATCCGGAGAAGGAAGCCGATCAGGAGGCGGAGGCGAGGCCGGCAGGATGCGAGGCCGAGGCTGAGGTAGCTCAGGAGAAAGAAGCTGAACCAGACCAAGGAGCCGGAGACGAAGCTGGTGGAGTATGATTTCGTCTCCCTTCTCTTAGTCTAGTTTCTTCCTTGTAAAATGGCCTTGAAGCCCTCCTAGTGTAAAAAATTTTCCTTGTGAATGAAAAATTCTCTACACTTGTCTTCGTATAGCTTTTCGTACTCGCCTTTATTCCTGTTGTATTTTACTATCTGCTCGGTACAGCTGCCGAACTAATATAGCTGCTTTGTACTCAAGGAGATGGAGATACTTCACTGGAAACGGCTGTACTCTTCGGCTTTAGACGAAGCTGAGAAAGGAGCTATAGCCGATCAGACGAAGAATGACGAGCTTCTGGCTCGTTTAGTGAAGCTGGAGGCCGATAATAAGGACTTAGAGTCCGATAAGAAGGATCTGGAGGCCGAGCTGAATACGACCATTGCTGAGAGAGCTGCGTACGAGGATTACATCCGTGTGCGCGGGGGAGTGACCATATCAGATGTTCAGAGTCGAGTTGACGAACTGTGGGAGGAATATCATGTACTCCGGAGGAACAATGCGCTGGAGAGCTCGGCTTGCCAACAAGTTGTGAAATCATTGCGGCGCTGGGCTTCTCGGTACAACATTGTTCTTTCTCGGCGCCCCTCCATAGAAAGATTCCTTCGGCATATCGTGCCAACAGATGCTCGCACTCCAGATCAAACCTCTGGTTCCCTTGTTCAAAATCCTACTCCCAGTCAACAACGAACTCCGGAACAGCCGGAAACGTCAAGACGAGAACGGGCTCAGGAGCAACCGGAATCGTCAAGACAGGGACGGACTGAAATTCGCCGAGGAGTTGTGACTATGAGCGAGCAAGATCAGCAGATGCTTATTGCAGAGACTCTTCATCGCCGAGGTGTTAGGATTTCTCGGGCTCGGGAAAGAGGCGTTGGGTCGAGGATAGCATCTCGTCGACCTGCTTATTCTTCATCTGCTCGGAACAACCGAACTCGGCTTCCAGAGGATTTTGCAGATAGGTGGCTTAACTTCAGCAACCCTGGACAGTAGAATAGTCCTTTGTAATAGCGTAACGCCATTTTGTAGGGTAGCGGAGTTGTATGCCGAACAAGATTTGAAAAATGAAATTTTGTTTTCGCTTCTAACACTGTATTTACAGCTTAGCGAAAAAATTTCATCGTACTTGTCCCTGGTCTTATGAAGTAAACTTCTTTGACCGGACTTGGTCCTTGGTCTTATGAAGTAAACTTCTTTGACCGGACTCGTCTTTGGTCTGATGAAATAAACATCTTTGACCGGACTCGTCTTTGGTCTGATGAAATAAACATCTTTGACCGGACTCGTCTTTGGTCTGATGAAATAAACATCTTTGACCGAACTCGTCTTTGGTCTGATGAAATAAACATCTTTGACCGGACTCGTCTTTGGTCTGATGAAATAAACATCTTTGACCGGACTCGTCTTTGGTCTGATGAAATAAACATCTTTGACCGGACTTGGTTTGTGTTCTAATTTGGCGATTTTTGTCGCCGGGATCGAACTTTCCCTTGTCCTAATTCGGCGAGTTTTATCGCGTGGATCGGACTTTCCCAGTTAACCGAAGTGGTCTTATGCAGTAAACCTCTTTGACTAGACATGGTCGTCCCCGGTCTTATGAGGTAAACTTCTTTGACCGAACTTGGTCGTCCTAATTCGGCGAGGTTTATCGCGTGGATCGGACTTTCCCTTATTGCAGTTCGTTTCAGACGAAGTGCTTATTTCTTCAGCCGAATTGTGGTCTTGTATCTTCCTGAGAAGCTTGGACTCACAATCGTTGGCTTATTGCAATTCGTTTCAGACGAAGTGCTTGTTAAGCTGAATTGCTGTCTTGTATCCTCCTTGGAAGCTTGGACTCACAATCGTTGGCTTATTGCAGTTCGTTTCAGACGGACTGCTTGTTAAGCTGAATTGTGGTCTTGTATCCTCCTTGGAAGCTTGGACTCACAATAGTCTTTAATAATCGATCTAAAAAGGGGATCAGTCTTTAAAGAACGATATACCTTGGTACCATTTGTAAGAGACGACAAGCACATAGAGACAAAACACATAGAGAAAAAATGAAAAAGATGAAAGAAAAAAACTTTAAACCTTTTATAAAACGACAAGTAAAAGGTACAAGTAAAAAACAAACAAATAAAAACATGTACCCCTATGACCGAACTAGACACAAGACAGACTGACCGGACCTTGTCTCTTACAAGTGGAACTTCTTGAGGTTGGAGACGTGCCATGTTCGGGGTACTTGTTCTCCTGACATGTGAGTCAATTTATAAGACCCTTTGCCGAGGACTTCTGACACCCGATACGGACCCTCCCATGTGGGTTCGAGTTTGCCCAGCTTTTCTGCTCGGCTTACTTCGTTGTTTCTCAAGACGAGATCTCCCACTTGAAATTGAAGCTTTTTCACCCTTTGGTTATAATACCGGGCT
This sequence comes from Salvia splendens, assembly GCF_004379255.2. NCBI lineage: Eukaryota > Viridiplantae > Streptophyta > Magnoliopsida > Lamiales > Lamiaceae > Salvia > Salvia splendens. Next base: position 16,017,092 of record NC_056048.1, on the reverse strand, counting down.
ACTTGCTCCTTATACTTGGCTGCTTTTATGCACGCCAATTCTCTTCTTTCTTCGGCGAGATCTAGTTCTGCTCTCAGTCCGTCGTCATTCATTTCTGAGGAGAAATTTAGAGTTCGGGGACTGGGTACGCCGATCTCCACCGGAATTACGGCTTCAGTGCCATACACCAGACTATACGGAGTTTCACCGTTGGAGGTTTTGGGTGTAGTTCGGTAGGACCATAGGACTTGAGGGAGATTTTCTACCCATTGTCCTTTGGCTTGTTCTAACCGAGCTTTTAACCCTTTCACCAGAATCCGGTTCGTTACTTCCGTTTGTCCGTTTGCTTGGGGATGGGAGACCGAAGTGAACCGCTGTTGAATGTTCAGCTCTTGGCACCAATTCTTGAACGTCTTGTCGGTGAACTGAGTCCCATTATCCGAGATGAGGATGTGGGGTATGCCAAATCGGCACACTATGTTCTTCCAGACGAAGTCCAATGCCTTTGAGCTTGTTATCGTAGCTAATGGTTCAGCCTCCACCCACTTCGTGAAGTAGTCCACGGCAACGATAAGGAATTTCATTTGCCGAGGAGCTTGAGGAAGTGGTCCCACTATGTCTATGCCCCATTGCATGAAAGGCCAAGGGCTTTGCATAGTGTATAGATCGGTCTGCGGCATCCTTGGGACATTTGCATGAATTTGGCACTTCGTACACTTCTTGACGAGCTGCACTGCCTCTTGTACCATGGTTGGCCAATAATATCCCCATCTCAGAACTTTTTTAGCTAAAGCTCTGGCTCCGATGTGGCTACCGCACGATCCTTCATGAACTTCTCTGAGGATGTAGTCCGTCTCTTCTGGTCCTACGCACCGCAATAACGGCTGGAGGTAAGACTTTCTAAAGAGGACTCCTTCATGAAGTTCGTACCGAAGTGCTCGGCACGTGATCTTCCGAGCTTCTCTCTTATCCTCGGGCAATTGTCCTTGATCCAGATACTGCAAGATCGGCGTCATCCAGTTCGGCGAGCTGGATACTGAATGTACCTCGGCTTCATCAATGCTTCGATGCATTAATTCTTCCGCCTTTGAGCTCGGATCTGAGGCCAACTTACTTAAGGTATCTGCTCGGCTATTTTCCGCTCTGGGAATGCGGATTATCCGAAAATAGGAGAAACTTCGGCTGATGCTTTGCGCTTTGTCCAAATACTTCTTCATTCTCTCGTCACGAGCTTCACTTGTACCCAACATGTGATTTACTATGACTTGTGAATCACAATGGACTTTGAGAGATTTGACGAGCAGACTTTGCGCTAGCTGGAGTCCGGCCAGGAGGGCTTCGTACTCGGCTTCATTATTAGTAGTGGGGAATAGGAACCGAAGTGAGTAGGTTACCTCGTGTCCGTCGGGAGCGACATGTAAAATACCAGCTCCACTTCCCATCTTGTTTGAAGCTCCATCTACGAATCCGCTCCAGCAGTCCGGCGGCTCTACTTCGGATTCCAAGGGCTGTGCTAGTTCGGCATTGGCAGAATCCTTCTGTTCGGCAATAACAGGAATTGCTTGATCGAACTTTGCCTCTGCAAGAAAATCTGCCAAGGCTTGTCCCTTGATGGCTTTCCGAGGTAGATATTCAATTGTGTGCTCTCCCAACTCTATAGCCCACTTGGCGATTCTGCCTGATGCTTCTGGTTTGGTCAACACTTGCCGAAGTGGCAGATCAGTTAAGACGCATACCTTGTGAGCATAGAAGTATGGCCGCAGTCTCCTTGCTGCATTTACTAATGCCAGAGCAATCTTTTCCAGAGGTTGATACCTGGTTTCTGGACCTCTTAATGCTCGGCTTGTAAAATAGATGGGAAGCTGCTTTAGGCCTTCTTCTCGTACAAGCACCGCGCTGATGGTTTGATCCGATGCCGCTAAGTATAAGAATATTACTTCGGCTTCGGTTGGAGCAGAGAGAAGAGGAAGCTCGGCTAGATAACTTTTGAGCTCGTCAAAGGCCTTTTTCTGCTCGGCTCCCCACTCGAACTTTGGTGCCTTTTTCAACACCTTGAAGAACGGCAGTTGCTTTTCGGCTGCTTGGGAAAGGAATCGATTCAGTGCGGCTAGACATCCGGTTAGCCTTTGCACGTCATGTATGGACTTCGGCATTGCCATGTTCTGAACGACTTGAACTTTTGAGGGGTTTACCTTGAGTCCGTCCTTTGAAACCCAACAACCCAGAAACTTTCCCGAATCTACCAAAAAGGTACACTTTTGGGGATTAAGTTTGAGGTTGGCTTTCTTGAGCACGTCAATAGTGGACTTGAGGTTGTGCTCGTACTCCGAAGTGCTTTTGCTTTTGACGACTATATCGTCAACATACACTTCGACCTCCTTTCCAATCAGGTGCCGAAAAAGCTTGTTTACCATCCTTTGATAAGTGGCTCCAGCATTCTTTAAACCGAATGGCATCTTTTTATAAGCGAAAATGCCGAAATCAGTAATGAAGGCCGTTTTTGAAGCGTCAATCTCATCCATTAAAACTTGATGGTATCCTTTGTACAGATCAAGAAAACAAAAAATTTCAAAGCCTATCAAAGCTTCTACTTTTTTATCTATGTTCGGAAGGGGATAGCAATCTTTGGGACAGTGCTTATTTAGATCGGTGAAATCTATGCACATCCGCCATCCTCCTTCCTTTTTCTTGATCATGACAGGATTGGCCACCCACGAAGGATACTTCACTTCGAATAACACATCCGCCTTCAATAATTGACGGACTTCGTCATGGATGACTTGACTTCGTTCTGCCGCAAAGAGTCTTTGCTTCTGTTTTATCGGCCGGACTGAAGGATCAATATTTAACCGATGAGTGATTACCTCGGGGGGCACTCCGGTCATGTCCAACGGAGACCATGCAAAGACGTCTTTATACTCCTTGAGGAGCTGGATGGTTTTTTCCCGAAGTAGGGGCGTTCCCGCGAAGCCGATCTTAACCGTTCTGGATGGATCGTCTTCGTACAGCTGAACTGTCATCGAGTTCGGCTCCGGTATGACTTCGGTCATCGCCTCTGACTCCGGCTGCTGTGATTGCTATGCTTGGTGGTGCCGATCTGACTGCTCGGCACTTCTAAGCGCAATTTGCAGACATTCCTTTGCTCTCTTTTGGTCACCTCGGATGACCGCTATCCCTCCTTTAGTAGGGATCTTGATGGTGAGGTGATAAGTGGAGCAAACGGCCCGAACTGTGTTGAGCCAGTCTCTTCCCAGGATGATGTTGTACGGGGACCGAGCTTTCACCACGAAAAACTCAATCATCGTACTGGAGCTAGTAGGCGCTTTCCCCACCGTGATCGGAAGGCTGATAATACCTTCAGGGCGGGTGTCCTCCTGGGCGAAGCTCTTCAGGGGAAGCGGAGCCGGACTGAGCCGAGCTGGGTCCACTTCTAGTTTGTCGAAGCACTCTTTAAAAAGAATGCTAACCGACGCTCCTGTATCCACAAACACCCTGTGGATCAGTTTGTTTGCCACTCCGGCTTGGATGACAATGGCGTCTTGGTGAGGAGAGATGGCCGGGACGGGATCAGCAGCCGAGAACGTAATCACTTCGTCCTGCTTCAGCCTTTTATGCGTTGGCTCCTCTCGATTGGAGCCTCTGCGTTCTGACTTTAGGGACGACTTGGTCTTTCCGGCAGGGAGCGCGTCAATAGTCTGGATTACTCCATCATATTGCGGCTCGTCATCGTCTTCGGGATCCGGCTGCCTTTTCGGATCCTGAGGAGCGCAGTTCGCACCACTCTGCTTTTTATTCTTCTTTGGCTGCTTGCTTCGGTATTTTTTCAATGTCCCTGCCTTCACAAGAACATCGATACCTGCAGCCAAGTTTCTGCACTCCTCAGTATCGTGACCGTGGTCTTGATGGTAGGAGCAGTAGCTATCCTGTGGTCGGCGCGCGGCTGATTTCGTCATCCGCTTTGGCTTTTCGAATAGGTCAGAGTGCAGTTCGAAAATTTCCGCTCTCGGCTTGTTCAGCGGTACGAACTGAGCGGGCGGCTTCTCGGGATTGAGACGAGGTCCCAATCTGTCTTGCACCGGAGCCCTTTGAATTCTTTCAAATGGAGTCCGGCGAGGATGCCCCTGATCGCTATGATCGGGCTTCCTTCTGTCTCCTCGGGTCGATGAGCTGTCTAACGACCGTTTGCGACGGTCTGCCTCATCGGCCCGGGAGTACTGGTCCGCAATGTCCCACATTTCCTGAGCTGTCTGCGGACCGCACTCAACGAGCTTCCTGTAGAGAGCTCCGGGCAGGATTCCATTTTGGAATGCCGAAACGACAAGCAGATCGTTGAGATCGTCTACTTGCAGGCATTCCTTGTGGAATCTTGTCATAAAGTCGCTGATTTTTTCGTCGCGACCTTGACGAATGGAAAGCAGCTGAGCCGAAGTGATTCGGGCTTCCGCTTTCTGAAAGAACCTCCTGTGGAAGGCATCCATTAGATCTCGGTAAGATCTGATGCTGCCCTGGGGGAGGCTATCGAACCACCTTCTCGCGTTCCCGATGAGCAGCTCGGGAAACAGCTTGCACATGTGGACCTCGTTGAGACCCTGGTTCGCCATGTTATATTGATAGCGCCCCAAGAAATCGTGAGGGTCCACGAGCCCGTCGTAAGTCATCGACGGAGTTCGGTAGTTCTGTGGTAGGGGAGTTCGGGTGATGTCGTCCGAGAACGGAGTCTTCAGTGCTCCGTACACGGCGAATCCGATATCTCGTCGGTATGGAGGAGATTGAGTTCTCCTGTGATTCCGGTACCGAGGAGGAACAGGAATATGTCGGGGTTGAGGATTCTTCTTCCTGGAAGACACGGCACTACTGCGGTAGTGACTTTCTTGTGCGGAGGGAGAAGGAGAATCCGCCGATTTCGTCTCCGGCTGCTTTTGGCCTTTTCGCAGGAAGGTTAAGAATTCCTCCTGCTTCGCCGCCAAAAACTGCTTGACAGCCTCATTCAAATCGGGCTGCTGGGAAGACTCAGTGGGACGATTTTTGGAGCGGCTTGTTCCTTCGCCATGAGAACTGGTGGTGGATTTATCCCTAGGCTGTTTTCCAGACCTATGGGATGGATTGGCTTCCTCCTGGTTCTCACGGGCAGGAATACGGGTACTCTGTGATCTGGTATGCATTTTTTGGGTGGAAAAAATGGATCAAAAATTCGCTTTATCACAAATTTTGTTCTCTGGTTCCCACAGACGGCGCCAGTGATGGATCCGCGAATTTCTGATGTTAGTAAATGCTGGTAGAGAATAAAGACTATGACACAAAGAATTTACGTGGTTCGATTTACTGAAGTAAATCTACGTCCACGGGAAGAAGGGAGGGCAAGATTGTATTGCTTGATCTGGGATTACAGCTTACAACACAGACTTGCTATATGGTATTTTATCTCTAGAGAGCTTAACCCTTTTCTATCTGATCTAAGTTCTATTTATACATTGAACTAAGGTCGTGGTTTGCAGCCCCACTAACAAGATCGTGGGTGAGCAATAACTGCTCAATAACTGCTTCGTACCACTAAATAGATCGTGGGTATAGCGGAGGTCGTGGAGGCCTTTCATGAGTCCACTAACTCCTAGTTCGGTCGAATGCTGAGACCGAACTGCTGGACTTTACCGATCAGCTCTTGCCGATCTGAGAGGAGAGCTTGACTGGTCGGCTTTTACCGAGCTGTAGGCTGAGTCCGAACTCTTTGGTCGTGCCGAACTCTTTGGTGCCGAACAGATACTCTTTCTTGGGCTCTGGGCTGATGGGCCGTCACTGTTATTGGGCTTGCCATTAGGGTTTAGTTCGTACCCCATCAGCCACCCAGCTGAAGGAAGCTTGAAAGAACTCATCAAGAAGGGTCTGATCTCTGGAGATTTCAACAAGATGGACCCCTGTGAGCAATGTATACTTGGAAAGGCTAAGAAGGCACCCTATCCTACAGGTATTCACTCTTCTACAGCCCCTTTAGACTACATACATAGTGATCTTTGGGGGCCTTCACCGGTGTGTTCAATTGGTGGAGGAAAGTATTATCTAGCTATCATTGATGACTATACAAAGAAGTTGTGGGTATATATTCTTAAAGAAAAATCTGAAACACTCACAAAGTTCAAGATATGGTGTAAGGAGGTTGAGCTAGAGAAGGGTAGAAGTGTTAAATGCTTAAGAACAGACAATGGCCTAGAGTTCTTGTCTGCGGAGTTTGATCTGTTTTGTAAAGAGAAGGGTATGAAGAGGCACCGGACTGTTCCTGGTAATCCTCAGCAAAATGGTGTTGTGGAGAGGATGAATAGGACAATCCTAGAGAGGGTGAGGTGCCTACTTCTTGGTTCTGGTTTGAGCAGCAGATTCTGGGGTGAGGCTGTGTATACAGCAGCCTATCTCATCAATAAATGCCCATCTACTGCCCTGAAATCTGAAACTCCTGATTACATGTGGAATGGAGCTCATAGTGACTACTCAAAGTACAAGGTGTTTGGGTGTGTGGCCTATGCTCATGCTAGGCAAAGCAAGCTTGAAGCTAGGGCTCTGAAATGTATTATGTTGGGGTATCAGAGGGGTGTTAAGGGGTATAGGCTCTGGTGTATTGAGCCCGGTAAGCAGAAGGTCTTGGTGAGTAGGGATGTGGTGTTCTTGGAGGATCAGATGCCATTCCTGAAAGATAAGCTGGACTCCAGTGAAGATGAGGGTGATTTCTTCAAGGTGGAGCCTGTGGGGGTTGGCCTAGGAGCAGGTGGAGTTATTGACTCAGGGAGTGAGTCTGATTCAGATAAAGAAGAGGCTCCAACTCAGGGCAACCAGGCTGGTGAGTCTATATCAGACTCTATCAGAGACTATCAGCTTGCAAGGGACAGAGTTAGAAGAGAAACAAGGCCACCAACAAAGTTCTCTGATGTTGTGTATTATGCTCTGTGTGCAGCTGAAGGTATTGATGGTGCAGATCCACTCACATATAAAGAAGCTATGCAGAGTAAAGATAGAGAAAGATGGATTGAAGCCATGAATGAGGAAATAGAGTCTTTACTCAAGAACAAAACATGGATTTTGGTGGACAAATCCAAGCTGAATACAGATGGAAAGGAGAGGAAGCTGATCAGTTGCAAGTGGTTGTTTAAAAAGAAGGTAGAAACCACTGATAAAGACAGAATCAGGTTCAAGGCAAGGCTGGTGGCTAGAGGCTTTACACAGCAGGAGGGAATCGATTTCAATGAAGTGTTTGCACCTGTTGTGAAGCACACTTCGATTAGGATTCTATTGGCTGTGGTGAATCAGCTTGACTGGGAGCTGCAACAGCTTGATGTGAAGACAGCCTTCCTCAATGGAGATCTAGAGGAAACTATCTTCATGGAACAGCCAGAGGGCTATGTGAAGATTGGAGAAGAAGGCAAGGTGTGCCTGTTACAGAAAAGTCTTTATGGACTTAAGCAAAGTCCTAGACAGTGGAATAAGAAGTTTGATGCACAGATGAAGAAGATTGGCTTCTCCAAGTCAGAATATGATGATTGCATTTACATCAAGAAGGCAGGCAAGACTCCCATTGCCTACCTATTACTCTATGTGGATGATATGCTACTTGCAGGGCCTTCTATGACAGAAATTCAGAAAGTTAAACAAGATCTGAAGTCAAGCTTTGAAATGAAGGATCTAGGAGAGTCAAGGAAGATCCTAGGCATACATATTCAGAGAGATAGAGGCTGCAAGAAGCTGTGGATGCTGCAAACTGACTATATTGAGAAAGTTTTGCAGAGATTCAAAATGGAAAATGCAAAAGCTGCATCAACTCCTCTGTCCCAGAGTTTTAAGCTTTCAAAGGAGCAGGCCCCTAAAACTAAGCAAGAGGCTGATGAGATGAAGGCTATCCCTTATGCTAGTGTTGTTGGGAGTATCATGTACACTATGATTTGTACAAGACCAGATTTGGCTCATGCTATCTCAGTGACTAGCAGATACATGGCAGACCCGGGGAAGGAGCATTGGAATGCTCTTAAGTGGATATTGAGGTACATGAAGTCAACTAAGGACTGGGGGATTGTGTTCAATGGCTGGGAAGGTGAATCTGAGGAGGTTGTGCAGGGCTATTGTGATGCAGACTATGCTGCAAACCTGGACAACAGAAAGTCCCAAACAGGTTATCTTTTCACCATGTTTGGAACTGTAATCAGCTGGAAGTCAGGGTTGCAAAGTGTTGTTGCTCTCTCAACAACAGAATCAGAGTATATAGCTCTCACTGCAGCTGTACAGGAGAGCTTTTGGATTCAGGGAGTGATTTCTGACTTTGGTTTTGACCAAAAGACAATGGTGATTCATTGTGACAGCAGCTCAGCTATGTGCTTGGCTAAACATCCGGGTTTTCATGAAAGGAGCAAGCACATAGACATAAAGTTGCATTTCATTAGAGATGAGACATAAAGGGGAGAGTGAAGGTGATTAAGATTAACACCTTGCACAATCCGGCTGACATGCTAACAAAGTCTCTAGGTAGAGACAAGTTTGATCATTGCAAGAAATTGATCAATGTTTGTGCAAGAACTGAGATGAGCCCTCAGGTGGAGAATTGTAATAATGGAGTGCTCATTTCAGTTGGAAGAAGCTCGGCTAGAAAGGAGTTCGGTAAGCTCGGCTTACCGAGCTGGAACTAGCCTGGAACTAGCCGAGAAGAAGAAGGCAGAAGTCGGTAAGCTCAGCGGTAAGGAAGCTCGGTATGGAAGCTCGGTATGGAAGCTCGGTAAGGAAGCTCGGTGTTGAGCTGGAATGAGCCGAGAAGGAGTTCGGTTGTAAGCCGAGAAGAAGGAGTTCGGTATTGAGCCGAGAAGGGAGTTCGGTCTTGAACCGAGAAGGTAGAAGCAACCTAGCCGAACTAGCCGTTGGAGCAGCAGTTAGTTAGCTGAGATGTAGCGGTTATTCTTCTTGCTTTCTTGATTCTTCTTGTAGTTAGTTAGTAGCAGTTGCTACTTGATTATAGAGCTTTAAATAGCTCACCGTGTATGTAGTTTAGGTAGAGTTTAATCAATAAAGAGTTTTCCAGTTTCTCTCCAAGATTATCATCTTCAATACTCAAAGTGTGAGTGTGTGTGTTTCTGCATTGTGTGATCTCATACAACAGTGAGTGTGTGTGTGTGATCTTCTTGAGTGTGTGAAAGCCTTGTGTGCGTAAATCCCAACATGTACTCACAAGCAATACCATGTGCTACTTACCTCCACCTTGAGGCTGATGCACGCATGGAAGACCGTGCCCCCGTGGCACAACCGTCGGAGCCGCCACCGGAAAAGCTGGCACCGCCGGAATCTTCGCCGGAAACGCTGGCACCGCCGGCGAATGTGTGGAAGGCGGCAACGAATCATTCCAACCGCGGGGGGACCGGGGCCGTGGAGGGTTCATCGGCCCCAAATCGAAAGTCTGAGCCAATCCCCTTGGACGACGGCAAGACCAAGCCTTTGGGTACAACCGGCTCTTTTGAAGGTACACCATCGCTCTCCTTTTCCGATTTTGAAACGGATTTTCTCTCGGAGAAGCTAGGGCTAGCTATTGTCGGGAAGTTCTCCCATTCACTCCCGTCCACAACCCAAATTCAAAAAGTCTTAGTGGCATGGGGCTAGTTGGAGCATTCACATGGAAATACTTGAATGCTAAGCATATTTTACTCCAATTTCAAGAGGTGGCCGATTATGCTAAGGTGCTAAATTGCCCTAATGGGAGTCCGAATTGGTATGTTGATTGCCATCCGATGAGGGTGTTCAAGTGGGCGCCGGATTTTGACACGTTCTTTGAGTCGCCAATTGTTGCCGTGTGGTGTAACATATTAGGCATACCGGCTCATCTCTATGAGGAATCGGCCCTCTTGGCAATCGGTAAGCTCCTTGGCAAGCCACTACAAGCCGATCATGCCACAATTCATCAAAGCCGACTCTCCTTCGCAAGGATTTGCGTAGAGATTGACATCTCTACTCCCCCGACGGAAGAGATCATCCTTAATATCCGAGGCAAAGACTCGAGGTACAAAGTGGCATGGGACCGTATTCCATTGTTTTGTGATAATTGTAAACATGTTGGGCATGAGAAAGAGGATTTCCATGCAGCGGGAAGGAAGTCTCGGGGTAGAGACAAGGGTCGCCGAGCATCATACAAGGAGAACCTTTCAAGCCATGCCGCCAAGATCATCCACCGTGAGTGGCGCCCAAAGGCGAATGGCACTCCATCGTCCATTGGACAGTTGGAGAAGTCCAAAGATTGTAACAATCACGCGGAGTACATCGAGGGTACATTGGGTGCGGGATTGTCGAAGTCAAGAGTGGCTAGTAGGAGTCACCCAAATGTGGATGAGGATGGCTTCCAATTGGTGTCGAGGAGGAGGAAAGGAAAAGTGCATGAGGGCGATATGCACACCAAGGCTCCACACGTGGATGATTGGCATTTGAAGGAGAATGTTGCTACGGTGACATTTGGGAGTGTCCCATCGGGTGCGAATGACGCGAGCTTTAGCTCCATGAGTGTCGCATGTGGGCGCCCCAACCGGGAGATAGAGGGCCACATCGAGGACCTTGATCCAGGAGGGCATGTACCTAGCGGAGGTATCCCTATTGCGGGCCTTAGCTAGGTGATGGACAGAAGTGTTGGGGATACAAAGGTTGTATCAAATGGTAATTGGATTTTGAGAGTATATAGTCCCTCTAGTTGTTAGGGAGGCCCTCGTTGTACTCTAATTTGTCATGCCTTGGCGAGTCGTCACTTTTGGGCGACTCGGTGTATGTTTGTTTGTAACCAATGGTTTTGGTAATGCACAGGTGTGGGTCCGCCTCAACCCTCCGTCCTTTGGGGTGTGTTTGATTTAAAAAAAAAAAACACTCAACCTCCAGGTTTTGAGTAGAAGTTATCATGTGAGGATCAATTGGGATAGATTTTCTCTTTTATGACTAAGAGTCAAAAGGAGAATGAGAATTTCAAAGATAAAACAGTGGAAAAGTTTGGACAGCTCGAGGCTACAATGAGGAATCTTGAGACTCAAATTGGGCAGCTTGCTACAGCATCTCATATAAGAATTCCTAATACCATCCCGAGTAATACAGTGCCCAATCCGAAAGGCAATGAACAATGTAAGGTAGTGACTTTGAGAAGTGGTCGCGAGTTGGATTCGACACCATTAATGGATGGCCAAGGTACTTCCGGCATCTCACATGCAGGGGCGGATGAGATGTTAGGCTTGCATTCCTCGCACGCATGGGCGGACGAGGCATGTAAGGGAAGTCCCGTGTTGGTGCATGGGGCCCAACATGGTCAAGAACAGGCTGCATCCAGTTTTGTGATGCGAAGGTTGCATCAACCTAATTGTTGTTAAGTAACAATTTAAATTCACGCTCTCCCTTCTCTCTAACTTCTCTCTCTAGTTCTCCAACGCCGACGGTAACCTAGGAGGCTTTCCCGCCGACGGGTCAGCCGAGGGAACGTGCGCGGTCTCTCGGCCAAGGCTTACTTTGCTTGGTCGGTGGTGATATGTGCTCGCACCCGCCTACATGGTGAAGGCCGGTGGTGAGTTGCCGGGGGAGGGGGACACGGCCGTCAGCCATGAGAAGGCCGGTGGTGAGTTGCCAGGGGAGGGGGACACGGCTGTTAGCCATGAGTCGCAATCCCTCTCTACGCCGGAATGGACCTTCTTAATGAAGAGGATAGGAACCCCATACCCGGTGAAATCACGGAGAGCCCTTAAGCGCGCCGGCTTTGAAACGTGTTCGGAGGTGAGTAGGGCTAAGAAGATGATGATGTTTGAAATGGCGGACAACCTTGTCGCCGAACGCCATGGTGAAGGGAGGTGGTCGCCGGAGGTTGAACAAGCTTATGTTGGATAGTTGTTGAATGCACTAGCTCAAATGGCTAAGGAGGGGAGCACGCCAACATGTGATTTGGAGGAACCTGATTGTGAGGAGGTGGCCGGAACTTCGCCGGCGCCGGCCAGACGGAATGATGATGTACCATCCAAGGAGATGGTGTTGGTCAACCATCAACAAGTGGAAGGTACAAGAGACCATGTGAATCCTTGTCTTGATGTGGGGGTGACATGTGAGAAGTTGGATGCATGTGACTCACCAATGAGGGAAAGGACAAAGCTTACTTTGCATGGGGAAGGAAGTGTTGGCTCTTTTTTGGTAAGTGGCAATTTGAATTCAAATTCTACTCCATGTGCCACACACCCTCCTCCCCTACCAATCGGTCATGGTGAACACAACGGGGACCGGCCTCCCGACGCCCAGGTACCGGAAAACTCGCCAGAAAACCTGGTGCCGCCAGCGGGAGCTTGGAAGGTGGCGAAAGTACTCCACCCCCAAAAGGGGTTGGGGAGCGTGGGAGGAGAATCAGCCACGCACAAGCCATTTAAGGCCGAGCCAATACTTTTGGATGACACCAAGATTAAAGCCGAGGGGAAGGCCGGATGCTTTGAAGGCACACCATCCTTTACCTTCTCCGATTCTGAAACGGACGACCTCTCAGAGAAGCTAGGGCTAGCCGTCGTTGGAAAGTTCTCACACTCGCTCCCATCTCCCTCCCAAATCCAAAAAAGCCTTGGAGGTTTGGGATTAGTGGGTTCTTTCACTTGGAAATACTTGAATGCGAAGCACATCTTAATTCAATTCCAAGCGATGGACGACTATGCTAACGTCTTAAATGGCCCCAATGGGAACCCCAATTGGTATGTTGATATCCACCCGATGAGGGTGTCCAAGTGGGCGCCGGACTTTGATACATTTTTTGAGTCGCCGGTTGTCGCCATTTGGTGCAACATCTTTGGAATCCCGGCGCAACTCTTTGAGGAATCGGCTCTCATGGCAATCGGTAAACTACTAGGCAAGCCACTACAAGCCAATCATGCCACAATCCATCAAAGCCGGCTCTCCTTCGCAAGGATTTGCGTAGAGATTGAATACATCTCTACTCCCCCGACGGAAGAGATCATCCTTAATATCCGAGGCAAAGATTCAAGGTACAAAGTGGCATGGGACCGTATCCCATTGTTTTATGCTAATTGTAAACATGTTGGGCATGAGAAAGAGGATTGCCATGCAGCGGGAAGAAAGGCTCGGGTCAGAGACAAGGATCCTCGAGCATCATCCAAGGAAAACCACTTAGCCATGCCGCCAAGATCATTCGCCGTGAGTGGCGCCCAAAGGCCGATGCTTGGGTCGGCACTCCATCGTCCATTGGACACTTGGATAAGGCGAAAGATAGTAACAACCACGTGGACAACATTGAGGGTACATCGGGTGCGGGATCGTCGATATTAAAAGTGGCTAGTAGAAGTCACCCAAGTGTGGATGAGGATGGCTTCCAGTTGGTGTCGAGGAAGAGGAAGGGAAAGGTGCATGAGGGCGATATGCACACCAAGGCTCCACACGTTGAGGATTGGCATTTGAAGGAGAATGTTGCTACGGTGACATTCGGAGTGTTCCATCGGGTGCGAATGACTCGAGCTTTAGCTTCATGAGTGTCGCATGTGGGCCCCCAACCGGGAGATAGAGGGCCTCATCGAGGACCTTGATCCAGGAGGGCATGTCCCTAGCGGAGGTATCCCGATTGCGGGCCTTAGCTAGGTGATGGACAAGATTTTTGGGGTTGCAAAGGCTGCATTAAATGGTAATTGGATTTTAAGAGTACATAGATGACCACTCTAGTTGTTAGGGATGCCCTCGTTGTACTCTAATTGTCATGTCTTGGCGAGTCATCACTTTTTGGGCGACTCGGTGTATGTTTAGCTGTAGCAAATGGTTTCGGGTAATGCGCAGGTGTGGGTCCGCCTCAACCCTCCGCCCCTTAGGGTGTTTTAAAAAAAAAAAAAAAGATCAAACTTGCGTCCAAATGTCAATGTTGTCCACACCGGCCTAGCACCGAGTCCCTCAAACATCTCTTCATACAAGGCGCCGGAGCGATTAGAGTGTGGAGGGAATTTGACGAGTGGTTCGAAGGCTCGTCCCCTCCTCTCGGCTTGAATGGTACTATACCAACAAGAATTGAAGTGTGGGCGCGAAGAAAGCAACAGCCGGGAAGGAAAACCTCAGCCGAGCCATGCCTTACCTCATCCTTTGGTTCCTCTGGGTGGAAAGAAACATAAGCCGGCATAATGAAACCCAATTTAGGACGAGCAATGTGATCTGGCAGACCCTTACATACGTCCAAAACAGCATGGCTAACGGAAGGCTCAAGTCGAAGCATTGGAGAGGGTTTAGGCTACGTGTCAGTATCCCAAGCCATGCCGCACCCCAAAGGCCACCGCGACTAGGAATGTTGATTAAATGGGAGCCACCAGACCAGCCCTGGATAAACCTTAACACGGACGAGTCCTTTATGGAATCCACATGAAAAGCCGGGGGAAGAGGTCTTATTCGAGACCATTCGGGCAGGGTGCTCATAGCCTTTACGCTTCCTCCTGACGCACAATCACCCCTCGAAGCCGAGCTGCTGGCAATGCACCACGGGTTGAAGTTGGCCACGGATCTAGCGAAGCCAATTTGGCTTGAGTCGGACGCCGAGCAAGCAGGCAACTTAATTAATGGGACAAACTAGGGGCCTGCTCACATTCGCCAAGTCATGGCGCACATTGCCCTATATAAGCACCAGCTCACCCTACGTACAACCTTCATCCACCGAGAAGACAACAAGGCGGCTGACCTACTTGCGAAGATTGGTGTGGATTTGAGTAATAGCCAATTTTTGGATGGCCAAAATGCGCCGAGGGCCTTTAAAGATATCATCCGAATGGAACAAATAGGGATCCCCAACATTCGAGTCCGTGCTAAGGACGAGGCTTAGATGGTCACCGTAGAGTAGGCAGGTGTCGGGTCACTTGCGACACGACCCCGACTTACTCTTGATGTGCTTTGTGACTCTTTTTTGATAGTTTTTGGTTTTGGTTGTAATAGCTCCAGGTAACCTAGGCCCTGAAATAGGTCAATTGTAACCGAGAATTATTATTGCAATACAGGGATGAGGGACCCACGAACCCTCCACCCAAAAGCACAAGGTTGCGAATAGAATATTATTATTTGAACCTCCCGTACTCCACTCTCCTAACTACTCCTCAAATTTATCACTACAATTTCTCTCTGCGGATTCTAGTGAAAGCCAACCCTAGCGGTGGTGGTGGTGGAGGTGGAGGTGGAGGTGGAGGAGGGGCGGAGTTAAGGAGGGCGGCGGTGGTGGCGGCGAAGGTGGAGGTGGAGGGGCGGTGAGCTCTGGTGGGGGGTTTAATGGTGGGGGGATTTATGGGGGTAATGTGATGGGGTTTCACCCCGGAGGGCAGATGTACGGCGGCGGTGGTGGAGGGGGTTTGGGGAATATGGGGGGATACGGCCAAGGTAGAGATGGTTGTGGAGATGGAGGTGATAAGAATGAATTGGTGAAGGTTTTTTAACCTTTTTAAAAATCTATGGATTTTGTGTTTGTTGTTTGGAATGGATTAGCATAACTGTTTAGTATAATTTGGGGATTTGATGTTGTTTTGATGATGATGATCATGAAGCATAGAGTGATAGAGAAATGATGTAAAGTTGACTTTGTATTTTGTATAATTTATTAAACAGATTCATGTTTTGGTTCAAAAAAGAAAAAAAAAACCCTAGCACCACTATCAACACCAATCTACCGATTAGAATGAACGGGAAGTCACAAAAATCATCAAGGAGTGCCTCCGCACCTACATCCACCGGTAGTTCGAGACATGTCCACCAGGAAGTTGAAGGTTTTGGAGCAATTTTGACCAATAAAGCACCCCAAGTCTCCGAAAGCAGCCGGAAATCCACCGTGACAATTTCCATGGAGATGTTGGAAAGGATGATCCTATCGCTGAAACCCGATGCAGATCCTGCTCAGTTCCTGGCTTAAATTGGAGACATACCTATTCCACCGCCGACCGGCAAAGATGAAATTCCAGAAACGCATAGCGGGGGAACAATAGAGTTGAACAAAGCCGGGAGACAGGGGAAAAAGAGAATGGTTGAAAGAGTGGAGCAAGGAGAAGAGGTCGAGCAAAAGTCAATTAAATTGAAATGGTTTGCTTGTTGGCGGACAAGGTTTGTCTCTCTCTAAAAAACTCTCTCCCTACGACCCCGCGAATCCTTCCCCGCCGGCGCTACTCCAACCCCCCTCCCCCCCACTACTCATTGCACACCACACACCCACCACCGGCGTGCCCAACCTCGACGACAACTGCACTACCCCGGCGCACCACTGCGCGCCAACTCTCCGTAGGTATCTAGGCCCAATTGCCGGAACCCGGCTCTTGTGCTTTGCTCGGTAACACATCGCACACCCCAGCGCCCGCTCCACGGTCGGCCATGCCGGATCCCCCACCGTACACCGCACTAGTGGCCGAGGAAGCACGAGACTTCACGGACCAGCAAATGGTTTTCCGGTCCACCGTAGAAACCTCTCCCAAACAGGCGACCAAAGCCATGACTGAACACCACACATCCACCACCGGCTTACCCAACCTCGACGACAACCGCACTACCCCGGTCGCACCACTGTGCGAAAACTCTCCGTAGGTATCTCGGCCCAATTGTCGGACCCCGGCTCTTGTGCTTTGCTCGGTAACACATCCCACACCCCAGCAGAGCCCGCTCCACGGTAGGCCATGCTGGATCCCCCACCGGACACCGCACTAGGGGCCGAGGAAGCACGAGACTTCACGGACCAGCAAATGGTTTTCGGTCCACCGTAGAAACCTCTCCCAAACAGCCGACCAAAGCCATGAAGTTGAAGGTCGCAACGACTCGATGCAAAATACAGAAGAACACACTGGCACCATCCTCCAAGGGGAATGGCCGGAAATGCTTTGTCCCATCCCCTCTCCCGGAAGACAAACAGCTGCGCAAAAAGCTCTCGTTCGGCAATGACAACAGCCCCAGCCCTGAAACGCCACGATGCAAAGTGGGCATCTTTCCGGAAAAGTGAAAAGAAGTTTACCCCCCCCCCCCGGAACGATGTTGCAACCCCCGTCCACGAATATGGGGAGGAAATGAGTATATTGGCCCAAGGGCAGCGGCGCAGCCGCTGAGGTACCGCCGGCCGGCCATGACTCCGGCGATGACATGATGACCGTTGGAGAGGACAAAGACAAATCCTCGTACGCACCCCCATCGGATCTGGTTGGGCGACCTGATATTCAAACCCCCTTGGATGATGTGAGAGTCACCTTCGAGCCCGGCGTGATGCATGAGGGCTCGGCCCCGACCTGGCTAAGAAATAAGGCGAGCGACAACACCCCCCGAGACATGCATACTCCCGCGGCCTCGGACATGGTTTCGACTAGCTCCAAGTGGACCGAGGTAGCGATGGTGGTGCCACAAGGCTCCGACAAACCGATGGACAAAGGTTACACTCACGGAAGCTCCCAATGTGAGGCCAATCATGGAAGCCAAACCACGCATTTCCCTTTCCGCCACCCACCACCCGTCGGCGGTGGCCGACCGTCACTTTACTCCACCGCCAACCCCCGCCGACACCACCACCCCTGCCGGCCACCCTCTCCCCACAGTCTACCCCAGGCCCGACCGAGATAACCTTCGTGCCCTCTCACCTCAAGGCGTGACTTACCCATCAACCGGCTCCGTCACACCTCCCCACAACATCCGTCCGATCCCAAGCCTCCTATCCCGAGCAACCTTATTGTCCTTCCGGCCATGCCGGATGACCCGCCGAGCGAGTCACCACCTCCCGAGGGAGAGCGAACCCTCTCGGATCAGTAAATGACGTTTAACTCGAAGGAACCAAACTCCCTAAAGCAACCTTCTAAGAAATCGGGGTTGAAGGTCGCCAGAGCAAAAATCAAGGTGCGAAAGAACACTCCGGTCCCGCCTACCGAAGGGAACAGTAGGAAGAGATTCGTTCCCTCTCCACTTCCTGAAGACAAACAACTAAGGAAGAGAATTGACTTTGGAGAGGAAGATGGTTCCCCAGTTGTGATCCCTAAATGTAAAAGCTCCATATTCCCGGTGCTCTTGAGCCTCGCCGAGGAGGTTGCATCTCATGCGACGGAGAACGTGCTCGAAGAAAACGAGAAGGAGCTTGAAATGGCGAGCCCGCATGCGTTCCAAGAGATATCCTCCGCCTTGGTGCCTTTCTCCGGCCAGGATTCCGTCCAAGCTGCCGGAGAGGAGACGGCCGACCCCGACATGAAGCCCTTTTAATCGAGCCATTTTTTTTATTTTTTTTTATATTCGTGGGTCCCTCATCCCTATATTTCATCATCAAAAGAGGTTACAATCAAGGATTACACTGGCCAAACTATCTAGAGCTAAGAGTACAAAAATAAAACAAACACACTAGGGCAAAATCATCAAAGAGTACGGTGGGGACGAGCCTGGTCGGGTTCGACACCTACGTACTCTCCGGCCTACAATCAGCTCCCGACCGTTGTATCCTTTCTTGCGGAAGGCCCCTTCAACACTTGCACTACTCTCGAACGTCACTGCTCATTCGGAGGTTGGGGATTCCCATAACGTCCAATCGAACAATGGCTTTGAGCAATCTTGGGGCGTTGTCTGCGGTCATTCGGCTCAAGGCGGTTAGCTCAAGGCCCATCTTGGCTAGGAAATCGGCCGCTTTGTTTCCCTCCCTGTGGATAAAGGAGGACCGGATGGTGTATTGCTTCTTGAGCATGTGTAGTCGGGCCATTACTTGGCAAGTGTGTGCCGGGCCCCATGCTGCCCCTTTGAATAGATCGATGGCTTGTTTAGCATCCGATTCAATCCAAATTGGTTTCTTAAACTCCTTGGCTATTTCCAAACCGTGATAGATGGTTGTAAGTTCGGCCTCTAAGGCCGATTGTGCGACGATGGGAGTGGTGAAGGCTGCAAGCATCTTCCCTTGATGATCCCGAACTATGCCCCCTCCTCCTCCTTGTTTTGTTGTGGTCGAGAAGGCTCCATCCGTGTTGAGTTTAATCCACGATGGGATCGGTGGGTGCCATTTGATCAGCATAGCAACCGGTGTTGGCCTTCCTGTCTCAGCACAGCTCGGTATTTCCATTCTAGGTCTTATCCCGATCCAATGTTTCATTCTTATGCCCCCATTCTCCATACTATTCCGGATGAACATTTGGACTTGCCAAATCACATTGGTAGGTTTAAATTGTACCTGTTCATGACGGCTTCGGTTACGTTCTGCGCATATGAACCAAAAGATGAGATGTGGCAGGACCCGGCTAATATGTTTCATGCCCGGTTGGTGCGATCTTTGAGACCACACTTCCAGCCGTTCCGGTATAGTATCATTGATCCGGATGTGTGGGGGCGAACTTTCAAACCATCCATCAAATTCTCTCCATACTATGGTTGCCCCCCACCTTGGATGAAGAGGTGTTGGAGGGACTCCGTGTTCGGCCTTTGAGAGCAGCATTGGCATTTTGATGCCATTTCAATATTTCGCCATTGAAGTTTGGAGTCGACTGGAATTCGGTTTGACAGAAGCCTCCAGTTGAAGATTGCAATTGACTTCATGAGGCCGGCCAACCAAATCTCCTCAAGGCCTTGAATTCTCAGTCCTCTTGTTCGGAATGTCTCCCAAGTTGTGGCCACCGAGAAGTCCCCTAGCCTAGAGAGGGACCATCTCGGGATGTCCAACTGCCCAACCACAATTGGCGTGTCTAATATTTGTGTGATCACCCTCTGTGGCAACCCGGCCGGGTATTGTAGTAGCCTGAGTTTAGCTTCATCCCAAGTAGCCATCCCTTATGAAGTCCGCAACCCTTGTTTGCGCTGCCCCTCTGTCATCGAGACTATGGTTCCTGAGACGGGTGTTTCCAAGCCAAATATCATCCCAAAAATAGATCTCACCCTGACCTACCACCCATCTAATGTGGGGATTCGCCTGATCACGTACTCTCAAGAGCCTTTTCCACGTCGGGCTATGTCTTCCCATAATTCTAGCCACCAAAGGTGACTCTTTGAAACAGTACTTAGCTTTCATGTACCGGGCCCATAGAGAACTCTGTTCCCGAAATCTCTACCATAACTTGATATTGAAGGTTCGGAGGACCTCTTTGAATTTGCGTATACCGAGCCCACCCTCGGCAGTTGGCCGGCAGATTTGATCCCACCCGATCCAATGTGTCCTCTTTTTATCATTTGTAGCACCCCAGAAGTATCGGGCCAACTGTTGGTCAAGGCCTTTGAGAGACTCGGCCGTTGGTTCTATTGCCTGAAAAATATGAATTGGCACCACCTCAAGTGTGCTCTTGATAAGGGTGAGCCTTCCATCGAAAGATAGGTGTCGGTAGGCCCACCCAGAAATTCGTGCTGCAATCTTTTCCCGAAGGAACATAAACATGTCCGTCCTTTTCACTCCTCTATAGATAGGTACGCCTAGGTAAAGGAAAGGGAAGGTACCTTGTGAGAAACCGCCCTCGGTTTGGATAAGGCTAGCGCTCCTTTCATGGCATTCGGCAATGTAAAAATTGCTCTTTGATAGGTTGATTTGTTATCCTGAAACGTTAGCATACTCATCGAGACAAGTGCGGAGCCGCCTGAGAGGTGTGGATGCCGCTTGAGTGAAAATGATGATATCATCGGCATACGTAAGGTGGCTGATCTCCATGCACCTTTGAGTGGCTTTAAAGGTCATATCTCTTTGCCCCAGGATCAGCTTGTCAAGGGCCCTTGATAAGTAATCCGCCGCTAGAACAAAAAGAGATGGCGATATGGGATCTCCTTGTTTAAGCCCTCGTGTTGATTTAAAGAATCCCGCCCGGGCACCATTGATTAGCACCGAGAACCAACATGATCCAACACATCTATCAATCATGGAAACCCAAGGACTAGGGAATCCCACACGAAGTAATACCTTAAGGAGAAAAGGCCACTGGACTCGGTCGTAAGCTTTAGCCATATCGATTTTAACCGCCACATTCGGACCTGGCGCCCCTTTTGCTAACTCATGGAACATCTCTTGGGCAAGGAGGACATTGTCATTAAGAAGTCGGCCCTTAACAAACCCACTCTGATTTGGCGAGATGACACGGGGCAAGATAGGCGAGAGCCTCGTGGAGAGGATCTTAGTGATTATGTTATTGGTGACGTTACATAGGCTGATGGGCCGGTAGTCACCCCATGAGACCGGCGATGATTTCTTGGGAATGAGCACAATACTAGTCGCCGTGATGCTCCGATGGAGGTAGGCTCCCTGAAAGAATTGACAAATTGCGGCATGGACATCCGTGTTAATAATTCCCCAACAGGCTTGGAAAAACGTTGCCGAGAAGCCGTCCGGCCCAGGTGCACTATCACCCGAGATGCCGAACACTGCCTTTCTCACCTCCTCCATCTCTTGTTTCTCGATCAATGTGCTCATTTCCTCCAAGGGAGGGAGTTGCTGTATGATGTTGAGGTCCGGCTCTCCAAGCAAAAGAGGATCTGGGGCGAGGAGCTCTTGGAAGAATTGTACCGCCGAGTTCTTGATCTCCACGTCATCCGATAGTTCACGTCCCCCAACATTAATCTTATGGATGCGCATTCGAATCCTTTTTTACTTGACCCAACTTTGATAGAATCTCGTGTTCTTGTCCCCCTCCGCAAGCCATCGAAGCGTTGCCTTTTGGCGCCAAAAGTCTTCCTCCATTCTTAGGAGGCAAATGTACTCGGCAATGCTTTTGTTGATTTCCGTTCTATTCTCAGGTGTAGGCCTCTCCTCAAAATCAGCTTGGGCACTCACAATCCTCCCATCCATGTCTCGGATGTTTGAGTGAATATTGCCAAAAACCTCTTTATTCCAACTCTTAAGGGCTTTCTTGACGCGGGCGAGTTTGATTTGGAGGTTAAGGAGTCCCTCCGCCTCCGTTGGTCTATCCCAATCCTCACGCACCAGATCGATAAATCCCGCATGCCGGGTCCACATATTTTGGAATCGGAAGGGTCTGCCCCCCCGGCATGCACACTCGGCAACCTGCACCTCACCAACACTGGGCCATGGTCCGAGGCAACCCGTGGAAGATTCGTGACCCTCGCACTCTCAAATATCCGGGTCCATGATTCGCTTAGAAGGACCCTATCTAGCCTCTCAAAAAGGCCATTCTTTGCCCACGTGTAGTCCGAGCCATCACATCCTGGATCGAGCAACCGGCAGTCTTCAATGGCCTCGGAGAAGTCGATCATCTCTGCTTGCCGATTGGTGTCGCTACCCGACCTGTCTCGAATGGAAAGAATGGTATTGAAATCCACTCCAATGGACCAAGGCATCCCCTCAGCGGTAGTTGATATTTCTCTCATTTTGTCCCAAAGAGGAATCCGTTCCCCTCTAGAACACTTTGCATACATGGCCGAGACCAAGATGGGGCATGGAAGACGAGGGCACATGAACCGCCCATGGAGCACCTGATCCGAATCGTTCTTAACCTCAAAATCAGCCCCTTCCTCCACAAAAATCCAAATCTTCCCATTGGCATTCGAAGCCTTAAAAGATAAACCCACCGCCTTTGAATATTTCTCCGGGTTAGGGGTCGTGAGAGGTTCCATTATTGCAAGAAAAATTACATTGTGAGATTGAATTATTCTTTTTAGGACGTTTTGGGTGGCCGCATTTGCGATTCCCCTAACGTTCCAAAACAAGAAATTAACTGACATGATTAACAAGTAGGATCCGTACCCGGGGGGGTGTGAAGGCCCTCCGGAATTCGATGATTTGAAGATTATTTCCTCCTTGGCATGGCTCGGCTTCCATAAGAATGGAGCTCATCCCCTCTGCTTCGTCGTGGTCTAGCTTGTTCACTTCCCACTCCTCATGCTCCCCATCGGCATTCTCTCCAAATTTTCCGAAGGCCATGAGGGAGTAGTATCGGTTGGAGCTCATGTGGTTTTCTATCTCTTGAGATTTCTTGGGATCAAATCTTTTAAAGGAACCGGTCGCACGCCCTTGTCCTTCATGCGCCGGGTCCTCTTGCCTCGTGGTGTCCACTCCTTGCGGAGCGCGATCTCGTCCGCCTCCAAGAGAAGAAGATCTAGTGATCCGGGGTCTAGGCTGATTAGGGCCTTGGACCAGGTCCATACCCTGTCCACTAGGTGAATCTCCCATAACATCCGGGCCCTTCCATCCCCCTCCCTTGCTTTCTTTTGCCTTCCCGTTCGCCCGATGATGTCCCTCCTTGGCTTTATTCTTCCCTTGCTGTTTCCACTCCGAGGTTGTCTCAATTTGATTCAATTCAACGTCTTTAGCTTTCCCTTCCCGACCCCCTTGTTGTGGCTGTTTCGGTTGGACTATGTTGTAGTTCCGTCTCGGAGGCCTTTCGGATGGGTTGGCCGCTTAACATACTTCACTCTTATGGCCTACATGCCTACACTCCCGGCAATACAATGGGATTTTATCCCATTTCACCTGTTGCACCAACTCGCGGCCACAAATGTCCAAAATGATTTCATCGGGAGGCAGCTTAGTAATGTCAATTTCCACGCAAATCCGAGCAAAAGATAGCCTAGATTTGTTAGCCGTGGCTCGATCCACTTGGATCGGGTTCCCAAGGAGTTTTCCAATAGCAATTAGGGCGGCTTGATCAAAAAGGTGAATAGGTAGGCCTATTAGGTTGCACCATATTGCCGCAATTGGGGACTCACAATAAGCATCAAAATCCGATGTCCATTTGAAGACTCTCATCGGGTGGCGATCTACGAACCAAACCGGCGTGCCTTTAGGTCCGCTAAGGAGTCGAGCGTAGTCCGCAATATCCTCGAATTGCACAAGGATATGTTTTGCATTAATATATTTCCAAGTGTAACCACGACAAAACTCGATATTCTCAAGAGCCTTTTGAATTTGATGCGAAGCCGGAATAGAGTGTGAGAACTTACCGACAATGGCGTGGCCTAGTGTTGTCGCTAGTTTTTGGATCTCGGCCCCGCTGAAGTAGATAGCTGGTTTGCCATTGGACGTTGTCGCGTATCTAATGTTTTGGATTTGCTCCGGGACGAATGCTTGTGGTCCATCTAGTTTCGGAGCATGCCGAACCATGTCGGCCATAGTGGTATTTTGTTGGGACTTTTCATGGTAGCATTACTCCCTTGGGGTAGTTAATTTTCGCCGAGTTCTTGTTGTGGTCTTCATTCTCCTTGGATCCATTTTTGTGGACATTCCCACCTTGCGGCCTTCCTTTCGGGGTCTCCACCTCCATCGCCTCATTAACCTCAAGTGGTGTCTCCTTTTCTTGTTCGGATTGATTGGGGACGTTAGTGATTACCCCCGAACCTTTGCTCGCCTTTTCGGCCCGATGGTTTTTATCGAGTCATGATGCATCGCTCCTATCTCAAAGGTGGCGCGTAACCTTCTCGTCCTTCCTCTCTCGAGAGGTGGGAATTCCTCATATGGTGGACCATTAGGTATCAACAACTTGGTTGAGTGAGGATCCGAGTTCCATTTGAGCAAGTTGGCCAACTCCGACATTGTTGTGTTGCCGTCCGATGGGCCGTCGGCGAGGAGGGGCTGCGCCGCCCAAGTATCCATCTTCTCCGCTGAGTCAAGTGCCACCACTTGCAAGAGATTATCATATATTTGGCTGCATTGGGGAGATGGAGGAAGGTACATCACTTGATGTTGCTCCTTGGTATGGGCCAAATGCACTTTCAAAAGGTATTTTTGTTTCACTACCCATTTTTGGCAAGTTGACTTCCACACATGCCAAGGCACGTTGGGGACCGAATGAGCCATCACTAGCCATTGGGGAGACGTTTGAAGGTGGTTGATGAGACACTCCTTCGTCTTCCAACTCTTCGCCGGACCCCTGGCCGGCCGGCGGTGCCACGTCAGCCACATCACTACATTTTTGTGCGATGATACTCAAATCTCCTTCCATTTCGTCGGCTGGTATATCATCCTCATTCCCTATGGAGGGTTCCTTCACGGCATGACTTGGTTCCAAAGGGAAAAGGGCCGTCTTGCATCGGGGTGTCTCGGGGTCATCGCTATTGCCGACAAGACTATCTTCCCCTCCAAAAGATAGCTTTTTACAGAGTTGTTTGTCCTCCGGAAGGGGGGAGGGGACTAACCTTTTCCGTCCATTCCCTTTGGGGGGTGGAGCCGGCGTGCTCTTCCTCACTTTGCACTGAGAATTTGAGACTTTGAGCCTCATGGACTTGGTTGGTTGTTTGGTGGAGGCGTCTTCGGGAGATTGAAAGAGCATTAACTGGTCCGGGATGACTCGAGGATCCTCGGGGCCTGGTGGGGGGGGGGATCCGGCAGATGGTCCTCCATCGAGCTGAGGAGGACTCTTCAAAGGTGGTGGCCGAGAATGGTGGTTAGGTCGAATTTTGAAGGAGGGGAGTAGGGCTTATCCGGTGTGGGTGGACACCCGGAAGAGGGAGGGGAGCGAGGTTGGAGATGGGGTGGCGAGGTAGTTCTCCGGCGGTTCAATAAGGGTGGGATTGTAGAGAGAAGGTGGAGCTTCTCACTCTCCTCTCAATCGAGCCATGACAAATCAATCGTACTTGGTGCTGCAAAAGTACAAGGAGTCTTGGGTGAAGAGAGAGTTAACTTGCCCGATATGGATATGGGAACAAAAATGCATTTGGAAAGTAGTTTGCTCTCTTGCCACAATGGAGAGTCACATGATTCACTAGCCGTTGGAGGCTTTTTGCAGCCTAACCCTACCAATCTCCTACATGTTGCCTCCTTGGGAGCGGCGGACATGTTAGATGTCTTGGTAGCGCAACCTCTTCTCAATGTCGGAAGGGCGGAGGCCGGTCGGCCGGTGGCCGAGCCAAATCATGCACCCCAACCTGGTACGAACCCTCCCTTGCTATCGACCTCGTCCGCCTTCAAGGCTTACCAAGTGGAGTTCCCACCCTTCGAGAAAGGCCGGACCTTAAAGATCCAGGATTCCTTAGAGCGTGGCCGGCCGAAAGGTGCGGGGACGGTGCCGTGCTCGCTTTCGGGTCAGGACACCTACCATAACACTCTCTTCACGCCGAGTGCGGGCGAAGCCTCCACGGTCTCGGCTAGCATGCCCGAGGCCCCAAAAAATGGGGTGAGCCGGCATCACCATCTAAGTCCGGAGTAATGGCTGACCTCTTTAAGGCAACTCCAGCAGCCATAGTAAATGAGCCACAACTTAGTAGAGAGGAGGGAGTCGGGGTAGAGCCGATCGGCAACACGTCGGCTAATGGTGCCGAGACGGGCCCGGAAACCACAAACGCGTGGCGCTCAATGGCGGACATGATCAAGGGGGCTCCCGACCTGAATGAACGTAGGGCTTGCATCTGTCTCTAATGGAATACCGTCAATCTACTTCTCGGGGCTGGAAGTCCGGAAGCTCGCCGAAAACGTAGGGCATGCCATTGTAGGTAAATTCTCGCACTCTATCCCGACAGCCGGACAAATTCAAAAGGCTCTCAATAACATTAAACTTCAATGTGGATTTACTTGGAAATACATTAACGCCAAACATATTCTCATTCAATGCGAGGATTTTGGGGACTATGCTAGGCTCCTTAGTGGCCCGAAGGGCACGCCGGTGTGGTTCATCGATCGCCACCCAATGAGGGTCTTCAAATGGTCTCCGGACTTCGATGCTTATTGTGAGTCCCCGATTGCAGTGATATGGTGTAACCTTATTGGGCTCCCGATCCATTTTTTGATCAATCAGCCCTCTTCGCCCTCGGCAAGCTCCTAGGGACGCCAATACAAGTTGACTGAGCCACAGCGAACTAAACAAGGCTATCCTTTGCGCGCATTTGCGTCGAGATTGACATCACGAAACCACCCCCGAAGAAATCATACTTGATATTTGTGGAAGAGAAATGGGACAAAATTCCAGCCTATTGTCGGGTGTGCAAGCACGTCGGGCACTCGAGTAATGTTTGCTACGCTGTGGGGAACACCGAAAGGCCACCGAAAAGAAATTACAACAATGCACCTCAAAAAGCAAATCAAGATGGAAACGGACCAACCGAAAAGCAAGTCAATTTGGAGGCCAAGGCAAAAGACAACAATGAGTGGAGACGGCAAGGAAAAAACAAAGGAAAAGGAACATCCTCGAAAGCTAGACCGAATGGGGAAAAAAGGGTGGAACCGGATTGGGAGGGTCTGGACATTGTGGGCGATTTTCATGAAAATGGCGGGCTTGAAAAAGGCCAGCTAACCACTAGTATGGTTCGAGGTGAGGAAGCCGCCACTAAGTACTCAATTCGAATCATCTCGAAGGATGGGGAATCAATGGATATGTCGTGGGAACATGGAGACACAACTCGTCGGATGGCTTCGAGCTCCCGAGGAGGCTCACGAGGGGGCTCAAGAGGAAGATGGCGACACCCCACGTCAAACCATGGAAGGAGTGGAGACGAGTGGATGGGTAATGTCATGAGCACAAACAAGTATTACTCGCTCATGGCCAATGGGGATTTTGACGTCGATGGATGTGGAGAAATGGATGCGGTGGAAATGGATATCCAATCCTTTGGTGCACAACCCAAGGACACCCCCTTGCAAATTGAGGCCGGGGAGCACACGAGGGAGGATGACCATCAGATTGTCATATTCCACGGAGGGCCTTCAAACCTTCCGGGTACGACCCTACCTTGTTAATCATGTCTTACAATATCATGTTTTGGAACGCTAGGGGAGTCGCTAATGCGCCGACCCAAAACGTCCTAAATAGACTAATCAAGTGTTATAATGTCATGTTTCTTGCAATAATGGAACCAGTTACTAATCCTGACCCGGATCGGTACTCGAAGGCTTAGGACTAAATTTCAAAGGATCAAACACTTCCGGAAAGATATGAATATTTGCTGAGGAGGGTGCCGACTTCAACATTGAGGAGGATTCGGACCAAGTCCTTCATGGAAGGTTAACCTCGCATCGCATAGCAAACCACATTTCCATCTCGGCGGTTTATGCTAAATGCAATAGATCAGAGCGACACCCTTTATGGGATAAAATGAGGGAGATATCAACCCGGACGGAAGGAACACCGTGGATGATTTGAGGGGATTTTAACACGATCCTTGCACATGAAGACAGGGTTGGCAGTGAGACCAATAGGCAAGCTGAGATGATTGACTTTGCCGAAGCTATTGAAGATTGCAGGCTACTGATAAGGATTGGGAAACGACGAAGGACCCGTTGGATATATTGATCCAAGAACCCCACATATAAGGTTTGGCAGCGGACTCCCTTGATTGATAATAAGGTTTGATCCACTTCCAGAGCTTAGAAAACCTCGACCCGATGGCTATATGATCAGCCAAGAACCTCGGTATGGTTGAACGCCACAAGAACTTGCTCAAAGTATCTTGATAAGTTCCAAACAAGTGAAAACCTCTCTACAAAGAGAATTCAACTCACAAGACAAAGTCTATTTCGTATTTTATCAATGGTGTCTTCAAATGACATGCTTACAAGCCTATTTATAGGCTAGAATGGACTCTTGAAAGTCTCACATCATTAGTACAACTTAAAACACTTAAAATGACTCATAATAGAAAGAAAAGTAACTCCTAAACCTTTGGTGTAACTCTAGGATATCTAAAGTCACTTATTTAACATAAAATGTAACTAAAATAGATCCTTCATTTTGGCTGCTCCAACATGGACGAAAATGCATCATGTATCATCAATTTGGGCCTCCAAAATATGATATGTAGTGAGTCCAAACTTCAAGCCTTGGGCTGCCCACAAACTTGAATAATATTCACCACTTGGCCCAATGTAGAATGGTCTTGTAATTGGGCTTTTATTTCAACAACTAAAAGCAACATGGACTCCCTTATCTTCTTAGCTCTAGCTCTTGTAATTGGCCCACTTGGAATGATCAATGGATCCATCTTCTTATCCTTGTAGATCAGCTTGGGTATGTCTCCATCATTCCCTTCTTCTTCAAGAGGATTCGTCCTCGAATCTAATTCACCAACATAAGGAGATAAATCAGAAACATTGAAAGTAGCACTTACATTAAACTCGCCAGGTAAGTCTAGTTTGTAAGCATTATCATTGACTTTTGCAATCACTTGGAATGGTCCATCTTCTCTTGGCTGCAACTTGGACTTTCTTTTCGAAGGAAATCTCTCCTTTCTCATATGCAACCAAACCCAATCTCCCGGCTCAAAGATAACTTGTTTCCGACCCTTGTTGGCTTCATTGCATATTGTTCTGTCCTCTTTTCAATGTTGAGTCTTACCCTTTCTTGCAATCTTTTCACCATTTCAACCTTAGCTTTTCCATCAAGACTTGCACGTTCTTCAATAGGTATTGGAATCAAATCTAGTGGACTCAATGGATTAAAACCATACACAACTTCAAATGGAGAAAAGTTAGTAGCATAATGAACACTTCGATTATAAGCAAATTCAGCAAAAGGTAAGCATTCCTCCCAACTTTTCAAGTTCTTTTAAACTAAAGTTCGTAGTAATTGATACAAAGTCCTATTAACTACTTCAGTTTGTCCATCAGTTTGTGGATGACAAGTAGTAGAAAACAAGAGTTTAGTTCCCAACTTATTCCACAACACACGCCAAAAATGACTCACAAATTTGGCATCTCGATCACTCACAATTGATCTAGGAACACCATGCAAACGGACAATTTCTATAAAGAACAAATCAGCAATATGAGATGCATCATCAGTTTTGTGACATGGAATAAAATGTGCCATTTTTGAAAACCTATCAACAACCACAAAAACTGAATCTCTACCTCTTTTTGTTCTTGACAAACCAATGACAAAGTCCATTGAAATATCCTCCCAAGGTGCACTAGGAATTGGTAATGGTTTGTACAAACCATGTGGGTGTGATTTAGACTTGGCTTGCATGCAAGTTATGCATCTTTTACAAATTCTTTCAACATCCACACGCATTTTAGGCCAAAAGTAATGTTCATGCAAAACATCCATTGTCTTATGGACTCCAAAATGCCCCATTAAACCATCACCATGAGCTTCACGCACAAGCAATTCATGCATAGAACCTTTAGGAATGCACAGTTTATTTTCTCTAAACAAATAGCCATCATGCCTATAGAACTTGTCAAATGCAGCATGCTCACAAGCTAAATAGATAGAAGAAAAGTCCGGGTCATTATCATACATTTCCTTAATCAACTCAAAACCAAGCAACTTAGAACTCAAAGTAGTGATCAAAATGTACCTCCGAGACAATGCATCAGCCACAATGTTTTCTTTTCCCTTTTTGTACTTGATTACATAGGGAAATGATTCAATGAATTCCACCCACTTAACATGTCTCTTGCTAAGCTTACCTTGACCTTTCAAGTACTTGAGAGATTCATGATCCGTATAAATTACAAACTCTCTAGGCCACAAGTAATGCAGCCATGTTTCCAAAGCTCTAACCAAAGCATATAACTCCTTGTCATACGTTGGATAGTTCAATTGAGCTCCTTTCAACTTTTCACTAAAGTAAGCGATTGGATTTCCATCCTGCAACAAAATAGCTCATATGCCTACTCTAGATGCATCACATTCAAGCTCGAACATGTTATCAAAGTTAGGCAAAGAAAGAATTGGTGCAGTTGTAAGTTTTTCTTTAAGGAGATTAAAAGCATGCTCTTGTTTTTCTCCCCAATAAAAACAAACATCCTTTTGCACAATCTCATTCAAAGGTGCAGCAATTGTACTAAAATCCTTGACAAACCTCCTATAACAACTTGCAAGACCATGAAAACTTCTAACTTGTGCTACATTTTGAGGAATTGGCCATTCTAAAATATCTTTCACCTTCTCCTTTTCCATTTCAATCTCATTAGCACTTATAACAAAACCCAGAAAAATAACTTTATCCATGCAAAAAGAACACTTTTTGAGATATGCGTACAATGATTCTTTTCGTAAGGTATCCAAAACTGCACGCACATGGTTAAGATGTTCATCCACATTTTTGCTATAGATAAGAATATCATCAAAATAAACAACCACAAATTTTCCGATGAATTTTCTCAAAACATGGTGCATCAATCTCATGAAAGTACTTGGTGCATTAGTTAAACCAAAAGGCATTACTAACCACTCATATAGACCAAATTTTGTTTTAAAGGTTGTTTTCCATTCGTCTCCTTCTCTAATTCGAATTTGATGATAACCACTTTTCAAATTGATCTTACTAAACACAACAGATCCATGCAATTCATCAAGCATATCATCTAGCCTAGGAATAAGATAGCGATACTTTACCGTGATTTTGTTGATTGCTCGGCAGTCGATGCACATCCTCCATGATCCATCTTTCTTAGAAACAACAATTACTGGAACAGCACATGGACTCATGCTCTCACGGATTTTTCCTTTGTCCAACAACTCTTGCACTTACCTTTGAATTTCCTTAGTCTCTTCGGGATTGGCTCTATAGGCTGGTCGGTTTGGTAGAACTGCCCCGGGAATAAGGTCAATTTGGTGTTCAATACCTCTTAATGGAGGTATTCCACTTGATTCTTCCACAGGAAAAATATCTTCGAATTCCTGTAAAAGAGACACAAAAGTACTTGGCAAAGAAGTGGTTAATTCGTTAGTGGTAAACAAAGACTGTTTGTACACTAAGATGAAAACACTCTCTTTTTCAACTATTGCACTCTTTATTTCTTTTCCTCCCACATAAAAATTCTTTTTTTTCATTCGGACTCTTTTCACTTGACTCTTTTTCAATGCCCTCACCTTTTTTTCTCTCATTCTTACTTTTCTCTCGACTCTTTTTTTCACTCGACTCTTTTTCAATGCCCTCACTTTTTTTTCTCCCAACCTCACGAGCTCTCCTTGCTTGTGACAATTTCTGTTGGTCCTCTTGAACTTGTTGAGGTGTCAATGAGACAAGCATAATAGAATTGTTGTTGTGCTTGAAGGTGTAGTGGTTGTGAAATCCATCATAAATCACCCTACGATCAAACTGCCATGGCCTCCACAAAAGAATGTGACTTGCATGCATTGGCACAACATCACAAAGAACATCATCTTTATAATTTTCCAATTGAAATTAGAACTCGCTTAGTCACTCGAATTTCTCCACAATCATTAAGCCATTGTAGCTTGTATGGATTAGGATGTTTTTCCGTTGTTAAGCTCAACTTCTCCACCATTTCAGAACTTGCAACATTTGCACAACTACCACCATCAATAATCATTATGCAAAGTTTACCTTGGACCAAACACCTTGTGTGGAGGATGTTCTCCCTTTGTTGATCATCGTTTCTGTTTTGCATGTTTAGAGCCCTTCGAACCACCAAAAGTTCTCCATGTTCTGGTCCAATCTCCTCCAATTGTTTATCCTCCTCCTCATCATCCTCATCTTCACGTTCACTTTCAGATTCTATCTCTCCATTTGGCTTCAAAATCATCACACTTTGGTTTAGACATTGAGATGAATGTGTCCAACACCTTGACAACGAAAACATTTGATATCTCTATTTCGAGTAGAAGTAGAAGTAGAAATACCTTTACCCTTCTCAAATTCTTTGGACTTGGATGTCGACGCTTCATTTTGGGGTTTAGAAGCTGCCCCAAAATTGGATTTGGATGAAGTCCACTCTTTTGTCCTTGAGGAATGAGAACTTGTTGAAAAATTCTTTTGGATTGTTCCCTTCTTCTTCAATTGTCCCTCCACCTTCATGGCCATATGAACCATGTCCTCCAACTCCACATAGTGTTGAAGCTCCACAATATTTGCAATCTCCCTATTCAGCCCACATAAGAATCGAGCCATGGTTGCTTCTCTATCTTCTTCAACATTTACCCTAATCATAGCAATCTCCATCTCTTTGTAGTACTCATCAACAGATTTAGTACCTTATTTCATAGATTGTAATTTTTGATACAATTCACGAAAATAATGAGAAGGTACAAATCTCTTACGCATTATGCCTTTCATTTCTTCCCAAGTCGAAACTGGTCTTCCTCCATATCGCCTTGTACTAGTTGTCAATTGATCCCACCAAACTATAGCATAGTCAGTGAATTCAATAGCAGCAAGCCTAACCTTTTTCTCCTCGGAATAGTTGTGACATTCAAAGATGAGATCCACCTTTCTCTCCCACTCCAAATAAGCTTCGGGGTCACTCCTTCCTTGGAATGTTGGGATCTTAAGTTTGATACTTCTCAAATCACCATCAACTTCATTTGTACACCCTCTTCTACCGTTTCCATGCCTCTCATTTCTATGCCTATGTGAAGCATTATCCTCTCATCCACACTCTTCTTCCTCGTTATTGTTTGCATTTGCTTGAAGTTCCAGCCTCTCCAAGCGCTCTGAAACACTTTCTAGAACACGTCCAAGCTGTCTAAAATGTTGTTGGATGGCTTGCAACGTAGGATCAATTTGATTTTCATCAGTAGAATCCATCCTCACAGTTCACTTGTGTATCACACAAAAATAAACCTCACAAAACACTCGTATATATCACTCGTTGGATTTTACCTCCCCTCAAATAATCTCACCACTCAAGCCTTTTACCACTCTTTTTCTTTTGCAAAGATAACACAAGTAAAAAACAAATCAAGAACAAACAAGAACAAACAAGAACAAATAACGACCAACCAAACTTCAGCCCTTGAATGAAGGATGAAAGGAAATGGTCAAGAAAATATGAGGTGAAATATGTATTTCATTTTTTTCTTTTTTTTTTCTTTTTTTTCAGTTTTTTTTCAAGGATATGAAAGATAAACAATGTAAGATAAAGCTAAGGATAGATCAATACCAGTTGGCTCGTAATACCAAATGATATGGATTGGGATACGACGAAGGACCCGTTGGATATATTGATCCAAGAACCCCACGTATAAGGTTTGGCAGCGGACTCCCTTGATTGATAATCTGGTTTGATCCACTTCCCTAGCTTAGAAAACCTCGACCCGATGGCTATATGATCAGCCAAGAACCTCGGTATGGTTGAACGCCACAAGAACTTGCTCAAAGTATCTTGATAAGTTCCAAACAAGTGAAAACCTCTACAAAGAGAATTCAACTCACAAGACAAAGTCTATTTCGTATTTTATCAATGGTGTCTTCAAATGACATGCTTACAAGCCTATTTATAGGCTAGAATGGACTCTTGAAAGTCTCACATCATTAGTACAACTTAAGACACTTAAAATGACTCATAATAAAAGAAAAGTAACTCCTAAACCTTTGGTGTAACTCTAGGATATCTAAAGTCACTTATTTAACATAAAATGTAACTAAAATAGACCCTTCATTTTGGCTGCTCCAACTTGGACGAAAATGCATCATGTATCATCAATTTGGGCCTCCAAAATGTGATATGTAGTGATTCCAAACTTCAAGCCTTGGGCTGCCCACAAACTTGAATAATATTCACCACTTGGCCCAATGTAGAATGGTCTTGTAATTGGGCTTTTATTTCTACAACTAAAAGCAACATGGATTCCCTTATCTTCTTAGCTCTAGCTCTTGTAATTGGCCCACTTGGAATGATCAATGGATCCATCTTCTTATCCTTGTAGATCAGCTTGGGTGTGTCTCCATCAGCTACTTGACCCGGGGTTCGACGGCGCGGAATTCACATGGGCCAAGAATGGCTTGTTTGAAAGGTTGGACATGGTGTTTGTTAGTGAGGCATGGACGAACGCGTTTTTTTTTTTTAAACACCCTCATGGTGGAGGGTTCGTGGGTCCCTCATCCCTATATTTCAGTCAAAAGGTTACAAAACAAGGCCACACCCAAAAGTGGTGTGCCTACACCAATCAAGAGTAGTATGCGGTCCGATTCCAAGTGTCTCGGACCTCACCCTACTCCTTACAAAAGTGATCAAAAGGCTACTACAAAATAAAAACTTTCGCCTCATACAACACAACCCTCAAAAAGCGGCTATTCTTCCTTCCGAACCCGAACATTAGGGATTCCCATCTCGTCCAACGACAACCCCATTTTGGCTAGGAGATCCGCCGTCTAATTACCCTCTCGGTGGATGAAAGTGGCCCGGAAAGTGATTTGTCTCTTGTTGATCGTAAGGCGCGCCATGGCTCGGCAAGAGTGAGCCGGGCCCCATTTCGATCCTTTCAGAAGATTGATTGCCTATTCCACATCCGATTCAATCCAGATAGGGCGCTCAAACTCCTTAGCGAGTTCCAATCCAAGTTGTAGGGCCATGAGTTCAGGCTCGAGGGCCGAATGAGCTTCGAGGGGTGTTGCAAAGGCCACAAGAAGCTTGTCCTCGGCATCCCGTACCACTGAAGTGCGTGGTTTGCGTGTATGGTGAAAATGCGATGTGCTAGGTTGAGATGCCAGGTCCTATGAATCCACTAGATCACTTGGTCTAGGAACTCAATAGAACACGGAATGCTCTGTCGTTGGACACACTAACTCCCCTTCAAAGATCCCTCAACCCGAATACTATGATCTAGTATAGAGAAGCAGGGGTCGATCCCACGAAGACGGACACGTAAGAAATCATTTAGAGACTCTTAACAAAAGCGGCTGCTGCCACGCAAACAGGGTTGAGGTATTACTACTACTAGACCTAGGCAGGAAATGTAAACACTAGACCTAGAAAACTATAAACATGCTGAGATCAAACATCATCAAGACTTCGGTATATTAAATTCACTTACTAGACCGTGTAAACGACTACCTAATTTAGTTAGACAGGAAACAACTAACAGTGGGGACCATGACCCAGAAATAGCAAGAACGGCAGAAAAGCTGCAAATAACTAACTGAGCATTTAACTAACACAGCATGCATTTCTTCAACGGGATTAAACACGAAAATGAAGGAAACAGAGCACATACCCAGATTCGAACAGAATGTAAAAGTTTGGTCGAACGCTTAATCCACTCCGGATTCAAGCAATCCGAAACTAACAACAACTAGATTCCACTCCAGAACTTCCGATCTAACAGATCTACTCCGATCAACATCAAATTTAAACGTTTCCACAATCAAAACTACAAAACCAAATTCAGACCTCCGATTCATTCACCAACAAACTCCGATCACTCCGATTCAGCCATTACTCTGCACAGATTCAATGAACAATTGCGAAACGCATCCAAAACAAGCAAGCAAGCTCAAAACTCCAGAAAATCACAACAGCAAAATCAGACATCGACATAACAGAAAATTAAACTTGCATAAACACAGAAATAGTCGATAAAACAGAATGCCGGGCTTCGAACAGCGAAGCTCGGTGGAAACCATAAAATGCAAGAAAAGTAAACGGGAACTTGTTTCTTCGCCCTCAACAGGACGGTGTTACAACCCAACTTGAAACGAGAAAGCCGAAAGTGAACCCCAGCGCGGAACCCCCTGAATTTCCCTTTAAAAACCCAAGTGTATAGAAAAATGAACTAGCTGCCGGCTGTTAGTGAGGTCTCCCCCCAGAAGATCCCTCCAAAATGCATGCAACCTTCCTTTTATAGACACGGACATAATCTTCTAGAACCTTCGTAGAAATCTCCATTCTACCCTTCAGTTCTGAGATTTACTCCGTCTTGCAATTTCTTTCACAATGTTCACTTGTTCGCAAGTTACCTCGGGCGTCTGATTGCCTCCTTCTTTTCCTGGACCTGGCGAATTTCTTCTATACACCTGGCTTAAAACATGTGTTAGACCGAGCAAATTCACAAATTTATCCCCTAGACCTATGCATGAAATTAGCCTTATCAAACTGCTCACACTTAAACCATGCTTGTCCTCAAGCATGAAAGACAAGAAAAAGAATAAGGCGAATTTCAACGCACGGTCCCCAAGAATGACTCTACAAACAAGACACTAACACAAAACAGACTCCTAGACTCATAAAAGAAGACAACACACAAAAAGAAACAACAGACTAGCATGAACACGTATATACAGAACAGAGCATGCTGGCACAGATAAACGCAAACAGAAAACGAAAAAAATTAAAAGATGAAAAGTAAAAGTTACTTGGTTGGGGGGGGGGGAATCAATTAGGGGTCTCAATCTGACTTCAGTTACCTCCTTCAGTTACCTCCTTCCTTATTTTCTCAACCTTGACACTGTCCTTTTTATTACCCCGTAGGGTCTCAATCCCCTCCAGAACCATCTTAATTTCGGATCGCATCCATCCCACCTCCTGTCTCATTTCTTCAACTCCGATCTTAGCACCTGCCTCCACACTCGCCGTTTCCTGCTTCACCGGAACTTCTGACCCGCCAACCTCGTAAAATCTACCTCCTTTCCATGCGTATATAGGAGCCCCCTGTTGAAGAAATAATCCATATTGAAAACTTCCGGGGGTAGGCACATCTCCACTCCTCGGCAGGCTTTATGGACTTTCAAGATCACGTTG
The DNA here is from genome assembly GCF_004379255.2 of Salvia splendens. Classification (NCBI taxonomy): domain Eukaryota; kingdom Viridiplantae; phylum Streptophyta; class Magnoliopsida; order Lamiales; family Lamiaceae; genus Salvia; species Salvia splendens. The sequence continues at coordinate 15,979,861 of NC_056048.1, read as the reverse complement.
CGCTGCAAATAAGCCCCTAGGAGATGACATGTGTATAAATGCCTGGAAGGGTTGGCAGTTACCTGGTGGCAAGCCTGGGCAAGCCAATAGCCTAGATGAACACTAACCCCCTTGGCCATACATCAAGTAAAATAAAGGTCGGGGGTTGTCAAGGCGTTGTTGGCGGTGCCCATCAGATTATAGCTAATAAATGTCTGGGCAAATCGCAGGATTCTGTTCTCGATGTGGCGGGCTTTCGAAAAGCTGGTCTTAAACTGACCCACCCTTGGGTGGGTAACAAACTCCCAAGCACTCTGTGGCTTGAAACCGGGTGTGGACTTAGGCGGTCCTACCATTTTCTCATTCCATAAACCTTCGTCGTCCTGTTTACGTGTCAGCAAACCCATCCGGAGAGTCCACTCTCTGATGCTCATCTCGTGCTCTTCATTGAAGAGGGGAAAGTTAATGGAGTCAGCATCCAAGTCAGTGGTGGACTTAAACCGGAAGGTCGAAAAGAATTCTCGTGCCAAGGTGATCGGAACCTCAAAGGTGCTGTGCTTGAGCAGCCAATCAAATCTGATTGCCTCTATGTACTCCCGAAATTCGTTGTTGGACGCAATCTCCTTGAGCTCCTCTGGGTCATACATCTTCCCGGACTTAGCATACTTTCCCACGGCGCTCTTCTCTTTGTACGTCGCGGCACATTTTGGGTCAGTGAACTTCCTCACAGCGTCCAGCAATTCCTTGGTGATCCAGATTTCTATAGGCTTGAAATTGAGCTCCTCTTCTTGTTCCTCGTCGGAATCACTGGACCTAGCAGGGCTTTCGGATCCAGCAGCGTATGGTACCTTAGCAGGTGGAGGAAGAGAGGGTTCAACGGACTTTCCTTTTGCTTTCTTGGTCGAGGAAGGAGCAATCTGTTTTCCCTTCCTCTTTCTCTCGGTCGCGTGGCGGCATTCCTCCTCTTCTTTCTCTCCACTGCTAGGTCTGGGAGAGTTTGCCTGCTTAGGGGCTGCGGTTGCTAGACCCAGCGATCCTTCCTCCGTTTGCTGGACGGATTCGTCAATCTCATCAATCAAGCTCCGACGAGCTTGCCTCCTTACTTCCCTTGCACTTATCGGCGAAACAGTCCCCTCTGGAACATCGATTAGATCTACCAACAAATTCATCCCGTCGCTAGCGGGCTCCTGTACATTTTCAGAAATGAGGGCTTCTCCCTCCTCATTCAACAAAGGGGTTGCCCCCCCCCCAACCAACTCTTCCTCATCCTGGGCCTTAGTACCCACAGCTTTTTCAGGGGTATTCCCCTCACTTACATTCTCAGAAACATGGGCCTTACTGCCCCCAAAAACTTCCAGGGTTTCCCCCTCCACAACCTTCTCGGAAATTAGGGCTTCGTCACCCTCCGAAACACTCACACAAACACCAGGGGTTTCCCCCTCTTCGAATTTTTCAGCAACAGGGGTTTTCCCCTCAGTAATACTAACAGGCAAAACAGCAGACAGATCCACACTCACAGATGTACCTTGGGTGTCTTTCCCAACAAAATCCACAACAGCTATAACAGAGTTCACCCCCTTAGAGACAACAGCTTCTTTATCAGACAAAACAGGGGTTTCCCCCTCAACGAACGAATCTAACCTTGGTTCGCTTATAGCCAACAGTTCCAACCCCGCTGCCAGATCTGCCTCCTCTCCTCGTATGTTTGCGGTGGTTGTTTCTGCGACGGTATGAACGGCCTCTGGTTGGGGTGGTGAAGCCCTGTCATCTCTCCAGAAGAATGGCAAGGTGACTTATACAGTTGCCGAGAAGTCTCAAAAGAAAAAAGAACCCGTGATAAGCCACGGTTTAACTACTTTGATTATATCGTAAAAACTGTTGAAGAATCCGTTACTCTAGGAACGGGATTTAGTTCTTTTAAACTTCTTTCTAAATCTTTAATTGAAGAACACAGAAAGAATTTCAAATTCCTTCATTTAGGATTAGTCCAAATTGGACTAAAACCTGCAACTAGAAAAGCGTTAAACACCTCTGCTTTAATTGATGTTCGTGATAAAAGACACCTAAGGTTTCATGATTCTTTATTAGGGATTGTAGAAACCAGTCTTTGTGATGGACCAATTTATTTTAGTTGCTTTCCCAATTTTGTGTTGTCTTTAACAGACATGACCTTAATGAATGCTTTATGCTTAGATATTAGAACCGAAGGGTTTAATATGGCTAGAGAAGCAAAAAATGTTATCCTTACATATAGGATACATTATAAGGTTATGAATTCTGTTATCCCAAGATGTAAGGAAATTCCTTACGAATCAGAAAAACAGACTACTCTTTTTGTCACTAATCTAGAAAAGAGTAATGTTAAAATTCCCCAGACTATTACTTGGGATCAGGTTAAATTTCCTGAAAATTGGCTCCTTGAAGAAGCCATAGAACCGGAAAAACCGGAACTAAGAAAACTTGAAGACGTAATAGAACACTCAAATGGTGATGTCGAAATCAGGTTTTCTGATACAAGAGTAGAGTTTCTACCTCTTCCGTTCCTTTGTCTAACTTTGAAAAGGAAAACATAAAAGGAACGTGTTTTTCACCTTCAGGAATAAATCATCCTGAATATAAGGTAGAAATTCCTTCTTCTAGTAATACTAGAAGAACCTCTCCAACCCCCTCGGAAATGGTTTATAGCGATTTTTCTATCAATGTCTTAAGTAAAGATGATAAAGATTTTGATTCCTTTTATTCAAAGGAAAGTGATTTAAAAAGAAAATGGTTTTCTCTTAAAAGTGAAAAAGGTCAAAGCAAATGGTTTTCTCTTTATAGAAAATTTCTGAGAAAAACTAACGGAGAAAATACTCTCGATTTCTTTGAATTTCTTAGGAAAATGTATGCTCTACAGAAAAGAGATTTTCCTGATTTCAAGGACGAAAGGGTTATCTCTACTCTTGAGACTTCACTCAAAGATTTCAAAACTGTTTCTAGAAAAATTATTAAAAGTATCCATCCCCTAAAAATGAATCTTTCTATTAAAACATTAGAAGGGGAAATTCTTGTCTCTCCTTATAAAGGAAGCTCAGCAGGAAAATTCGAGGATATTGTTTCACAGAACAATTTTACAAATCTTTATCTCAAAACTTTAGGAGGCCAGATGAATAGGATTGAAAAGGTATCCCAGAACACCGAAGTTGAAAACTTTGGTTTAAACTTCGGTCCCAAAAGGGATAGCAAGGTTTTATTCAAACCTATGTCTTCTGATAAGTTGGACATAAATTTCTGTCCCAACGTCTCCTCTGAAATGATTGGAGAGATTGCAAAAAGGTTAAATAACCTAAAAATTAATGATTGCGCTCCTCTTAATAAAGGAGAAAAACCATGTGAATCGGAAGAGTCTGATGACTCAGAAAATTCTGATCAAAGTTTGGGTGAACTCCAAAAACAATTCGAGAAAATGAGGATTGAGGATGATCCCTTAGAGGTCAATAAATTGTCTTCTTCCTATAAAAAGAAGATAGTTTATAATATCCATGCAAAGCCCTATTATCATAGGCCTACTCCGGTAGATCTCCAATTAGAGCAGTTTAGTGAATATAATGCTTGCTCTTATGATGGGAAATCCATTAATGAATGGAATATTGATGGTCTTTCTCAATACCAAATACAAGATGTCATAAATTATATGACAATGTATGCCTCGGCCCATAGGGTCAGTGGCACTACAGATCCTGTTATTGCAAGAGCCATAATTCAAGGCTTCACTGGCCAGCTTAAAGGATGGTGGGATTTTTGCATCAACGAAGAAGTAAAAAATCAAATCCTTAATGCTGTTAAGACAGAAAATAGGGACAAGGTTATTACACAAGTCCCAAACAGTGTTAATACGCTATTATATACGATAGCAAAACACTTTATCGGAGAAGCATCACTACATCTTGACAAAACTTAAGAACAATTGATGAACCTTAGATGCCACAATTTATCTCAATATAAGTGGTATAAGGATGTCTTTCTCTCTAAAGTCTTTATTAGAGAAGATTGTTACCAACAATTTTGGAAAGAGAAGTTCTTATCAGGACTACCCCATTTCTTTACTGAAAGAATCCGTAATAGAATAAAGCAAAAAAACAATGGAGAAATTCCATACCATTTGTACACATATGGAGACCTTTCCTCAGAAATTATTTCTGAAGGAATCAACTTATGTAATGAAATAAAATAACATAAACAAGTTCGAAAAGAAAAGGTTATGGGAAAGATGGTCGTTGGAGACTTTTGTGAGCAATTAGGCTTACAAACTTTTCCCCACAAAACCTTTGAAAAGAAAAGAAAGGTTTATAAATCTTCCAAAACTCCTTTCAAAAGAAAGAAAAGAAAATCTTTTCATAAGTCATCCTTTAGGGATGAAGAAAAACCCAAAGGAAGAAAACCCCCTGTCTGTTACAAATGTCACAGACTATCAATAGTCTATCTATTGATGAAGGATTAAAGAAATCCCTTGAAAAGATTCTCATATCAGAATCTGATGAAGAGCTTAAAGTTGCTGCTATTTCAGCTAGCGACAATAACTCTTCTGAAAATTCAGAAGAAGAAGAGTCAGACTGTAATGATAATTGTGACTATTACAAGACTCTTTGTAAAGCTAATGGATTATGTATGCTATCCACAGAAGAGTCTTTTATTCTTGAATTAATCGATCAGGTAACTGATCCAGAAAAGAAAAAAGAAGCTCTCCAAAAATATATGGAGAAATATGGTTCGGAAAATCAAAGACAAAAGTATAAAGAACGCGAACCATAAGCTTATAGCTTAAAAGAAATTCTTAATAGAGTTAAGAATTCAGGAAAAGAAAAGGAAGTCAGCCCAGCTGATTTAACTAGAGAAATTAGCTCTATAAAAAAAAGAGATAATTGATCTCAAACAAAGAATATCTTTGTTAGAATTAAATCAGAAATATAATCCTGATTCTGAACAGGAAGAGCCTGAATCCTCAGGATTCAAGGAAAATCCCTTGACCTTTATTAATATGATTAATAAAGTCATTACTCACAAATGGTATATTCAGGTTACCATTATTGTGCAAAAGGAATTTTATGTCAAAGCAAGAGCTATGGTTGACTCTGGAGCAGACTTAAACTGCATTAATGAAGGATTAATTCCATCCCGGTATTTTTCCAAAACTTCGGAAATATTGAATACTGCAAATGGAAAAAAGCTTTGGGTTAATTACAAGCTCGAAAAGGCTGCAGTATGCAATAAAGGAATTTGTCTTAAAATGCCATTTATAATGGTAAAAAATCTTTCGCATGAAGTCATCCTAGGAACCCTTTTCTTCATATGCTTTATCCAATCAAAAGCATTGATGAAAAAGGAATTACTAGTATGGTCAATTCTCAGGAAATTATTTTTAATTTCCTTACTCAACCTCTTTTTTTTTTTTTTTTTTTTTTTTTTTATTGAACACCATTACGGTGGAGGGTTCGTGGGTCCCTCATCCCTATATTTCATCAGAAATATTGTACAATGCAAGGCTACACCCAAAAGTGATGTACCGAGATAGACAAATTCGGAGTAGTATGCGGTCCGGTTCCACAAGCCCGGGCCTGGACCTCATCATACTCCCTTCCTGAAACGAAATACAATTGAGCAAAAACTAAGACAAAGACCCGTCTATCCATTGTCCTCTTCTTCCAATCTGATATTTGGCACTCCCAGCCGTTCAAGGCGGACCATAGCGGTTAAAAGCCTAGGAGCGGCCTCAATATTGACTTCATGATATTGCGTCGATTCCTTTCCCAATTTAGCCAGGTATTCGGCCACCTTGTTGCTCTCCGGGTGGACATAGTTGAGTTTGAACTTACCCTCCTTCATAATGCCTTGGACTCGCACCATTGTGTGTCGACATGCCGCCGGCCCCCAATCCCTTGATTCAATAGCTTTTTTAGCCTGATGTGAACTTAACTCTACCCATATCAGTGCGCCTCGCCTCTCGGCAAATGCCATACCTCGGAGTGTGGTATCGAGCTCGGCCTCAAGCTCGGAGTGTGCATCGATGGGCGTATAGAAAGCCCCCACCATATTGTCGAGATGGTCTCGGATGATCCCACCTCCGCAGGCTCTGTCCGTTGTCGCATCGTATCTGCCCATGACGTTTAACTTGAGCCATGGTGCATCCGGGGGGTGCCATTTGATAGCCACGGCCCTTCTAGTTGGTTCCTTCGGCCGAGGAGGGGAAAGTGTTAACCCCTCAAAACGAACATCCTTGAAGTGTTTCGCCCGTGCTCGCCCACTTTCCACCAGTTTCTGGACATATAGCCTGACTTGCCAAACCACGTTATAGGCCCTAAAGCAAACCCCATTGTGTCGGCTATTATTCCTCTCCGCCCACAAGTACCAGAGGATGATGCAGGGGAGAGTCCGGGCCATGTGGTCCTTTGTGGGCCGGTTGATTCTCTTAGCCCAAGTTTCGAGTCTAGATGGAATGGAGTCCGAAGGTCGGAGGGGGTGGCTCGCCCCATCAAACCATTCATCAAAGAGCCTCCAAACCATGCTTGCCCCTCGTCCATTAATAAAAAGGTGTTGAATGGATTCTATCCCCGGCTGCCTAGGGCAGCATTGGCATTTTGAAGCCAAGGAGATGTGCCTCCATTGTAGCTTTGCGTCGACCGGTATCCTATTCGAAATTAGCCTCCACATGAAGACCGAGATTGTTGTTGAGATGCCACCGTGCCAGATGTCTCCAAGAGCCGGGATACGAGGCCTCCGAGCTCTGTTCGAGTCCCATGCCGAGGACAGAGAGAAATTTCCATCTCGAGACAAAGTCCACCTTGGGACATCGGGGCAATTAGGGAGGATAGGGGTGCTCATGATGGCCTCAGCCACGTGAAGCGGCATGCCTGTTTGGTTGCATGTGGTTCCGACCTTAGCCCCATCCCACTGTCCATTCGTCCAAAACTCCGCCACCCTTGTCGTAGGTTCACCCCTTGTGTCTAAGCAAAGATCTCTGATTGGTCTATCCCCGAGCCAGATGTCGTCCCAAAACAGGGCTCTTCCATCACCAATGATCCAGCGAATGTTTGGCTGGGCCAGGGGCCAAGCGGCCGCGAGACGTCGCCATGTCGGGCTGCTCCTACCCGAGTTCAGCCGAGCCAGAGGTGATTTTGAGGCACAATACTTGCTATACATGTGTGAGGCCCATAAGGAAGTTTGCTCTCTAAAGCGCCACCACAATTTGACGTTGAAGGCCTTCAAGACGTCCTCAAATTTCCGAATCCCGAGACCTCCTTCCGTTGTGGGGAGGCAAATCTGTTCCCAAGCAATCCAGTGTGTACGTCGTTTACCCTCCACAGTGCCCCAGAAGAATCTCGCCAGTTGTTGCTCCAAGAGCTGAAGTGCTCCTTTTGTTGGTTCGATCGCTTGGAACACATGTATTGGGATGGCCTCGAGGGTACTCTTAATCAAGGTCAGCCTGCCCCCGAAAGATAGGTGTCTGTGAGCCCACCCCGAAATTCTCCTCGAGATTTTCTCTCGGAGGAAGAGAAACATGTCGGTCCTTTTGGCACCTTTGTAGATAGGTACGCCAAGATAGAGGAAGGGGAATGTACCTCGAGTAAAACCACCCTCCGTTTCCACCGTACCCGCACAACTACCGTTAGTCTCAGTAATGTAAAAATTGCTCTTCGATAGGTTGATCTTCTGCCCTGAGACGGCCGAGTAATCATCTAAACAAGCTCTAACCCGTTGGATGGGTTCCTTGGCCGCCTGCGTAAATATAACAATATCATCCGCGTAAGCCAAATGACTAACCTCGGAACTTGTCCGTGTAGACTGGAAGGTCATGTCCTTCTTCCCCAAAATGAGCTCATCCAACGCCCTTGATAGATATTCCGCTGCAATAATGAACAAGGCTGGGGAAATAGGATCCCCTTGTCGCAAGCCACGAGTGGATTTGAATAAGCCCGCCGGTGCACCATTGATTAGCACCGAGAACCAACAATATCCAATGCATCTTCCAATGAGACTAAGAAACGTCTCCGGAAATCCCATACGGCGCATGACTTGGATCAAGAAAGGCCATTGTACCCTATCATAAGCTTTTGCCATATCAATCTTGATTGCAACGTTTGGCGCGGGCCTCTTTCTATATAACTCGTGAAACATTTCTTGAGCTAAGAGGACGTTGTCATTAAGAAGCCTTCCTTTAATAAAACCACTTTGGTTCGGGGATATTACCTTAGGGAGGACGGGAGCCAGCCTTGAGGCAAGGATTTTAGTGATGATCTTATTTGAAACATTGCAAAGGCTAATTGGTCGATAGTCCGACCAAGATACCGGGTTATCCTTCTTTGGTAGTAACACTATCATTGTTGCGGTGATGCTTCGTGGGAGAAACGCCCCGTTGAAGAATTGTATAACCGCATCCCCCACATCCCGGCCAATGATATCCCAACAACTGTGATAGAAGGACGCGGTGTACCCGTCGGGACCCGGTGTGCTATCGGCCGAAATGCTCCATACCGCCCGTTTAATCTCCTCTTCATTGGGGGGGGTAGCGAGGCTCTCCAGGTCCGAGGCCAGTGGATGTTGCCGGATCAAGTTCAAATCTGGATCGGCCAAGGGGAGAGCCGAAGGAGCGAGTAACTCTTGAAAGAAGTTAGACGCCGAGTCCTTGATTTCTCTTTCGTCTGTAACAGTTCGGTCTCCCGCAAGAATCCCATGGATTCGGAGACGAGCTCTCTTTTGTTTTACCCAACTCTGGTAGAACTTCGTATTTCTGTCCCCCTCTTTGATCCACCGAACCGCTGCCCTCTGTCTCCATAGGTCCTCCTCCATTTTAAGTAACAGGATGTACTCCGCTATAACCTTGTTTACTCGGCATCTATTGGTCGGGGACGCATCAGCTTCGAAGTCTTGCTGGGCCTCTACAATGGTTGCCTCGGCCTCTTTAAGGTTGGAATGAAGGTTTCCAAAAGTTGCTCTATTCCACTCTTTAAGGATTCTTTTAAGCCTTGCGAGCTTGATTTGCAAGTTTAGGATTCCTCCGGCCTCGGTGGGTTGGCTCCAACTGGATTCCACGACTCCTCTAAACCCCTCGTGTCTCAACCACATGTTCTGGAATCGGAAATTCCTACCTTGCTCCCGTGTCACCTCTGTTTTACACCGAACCAGGATGGGACCGTGATCCGAGGTGACGCGAGGAAGGTTCGTAATCCTCGTTGTCTCGAAAACGCTCGTCCACTGCTCATTTATGAAGACTCTGTCAAGCCTCTCAAAAAGATTGTTCTTTGCCCAGGTAAAAGGTGCACCATCGAAGCCCACATCGACCAGTTTACAATCTTCCATTGCTTCCGCGAAGTCCAACATCTCCGCTTGCCTGTTAGACTCGCTCCCGGACCTATCTCGTGGGTTAAGAATGGTGTTGAGGTCCCCTCCAATAATCCACGGCCGACTCTCCAAGTTGTCCGCAAGGTCTCGCAATTTTTCCCAAAGTGGGTATCTTTCCGAGCGAGTACACTTAGCATAGATAGCCGTGACCGCCACTGGTTGGCTGCATGCCTCCGAGCGAAGGATACCGTGGAGCGCTTGCTCGGAGTCATCCATAACCTCAAAGTCAACTCCCTCTCTAGAAAAGATCCAAATTTTCCCGGCCGTGTTAGTGCCTTTGAAGTTGAGTCCGAATAGCTTCGAATACAACTCCGGGTTTGGCGCGGTGAGTGGTTCCATTATTGCCATGAAAGAAATATTATGAACATTAATTAATCTTTTGATAACGTTGCGGGACGAAGTTTTCACAATACCCCGCACGTTCCAAAACAAAAGGTTACAAGACATAATTAATTGGATGAGGACTTACCCGAGCGGGATGGAGACCGCCCTGCTACATCCGTCTTCCGATCATTTTTGTGCTTTGAACTCTCGCCGAGGCAAGAGGCTACCTCCTCCCCCGTGTTCAGGATTGGGGCCACCACAATTTCCATTCCAATCACATCATCTTCCTCGAGATGATCCGTTTCATAGGCCTCTTCCTCCATGAGTGCATGATATTTATTAATGCTCATGAAGTGATCTAGGTCCCCCTCGGGTGCCCTCGACCCTTCTTCCTCTTGACTCCTCGCCGGGTTGCCTCGTTTGATTGGAGAGGAAGGTCCGCTTGAAGCCTTGCGTGCGGGTCGGCCACGAGGTTGCCAACTCCCGTCCCCCTTAAAGCTCGACCATTCGGTCCCCTTGTGAGAACCTCCTCCACGCCCATTAGGTGTGAAATAAGACGGGTCCTGGTCGTGTCTCTCTCCCCATTGTCTTGGTTCAAGGACCTCCGGGATGCATGTGTTCGGGTAAGAACCATCCTCTTGAGCAACCGAGACCAAGGCCGAAGGAGAAGATTTTTTGCTTACCTCCTCCTTTTCCGGTCGATGCCATTCCGTGACAACCTTGTTTCCCTTATGTTGAGACGATTTTCCTGCCGTATTGTGACTTGTCTCCGAGTTCCTCTTCGCTAACGGGACGTTGTAGTTCCGCTTTGGCGGCTTCTCCTTATTACCCGAAGCATAACATGATGAGGCCGCATGACCCACATGCCGGCACTCCGAACAAAATGCCGGAATCTTATCCCATTTTATGTTTTGGATGGACACCCTACCGCACATATCCAAGATAATTTCCTCCGGAACCGGTTTGGTGATATCAATCTCCACGCAAATTCTTGCAAACGATAACCTCGACTTATTAGCCGTTGCACGATCAATTTGGATCGGATTTCCTAGGAGTTTTCCAATCGCAAACAATGCCGAATGATCATAGAGATGGATAGGAAGACCAATAAGATTACACCATATGGCTGCTATCGGTGACTCGCAATAAACATCGAAATCCGGAGTCCACTTGAAGACTCGCATTGGGTGTCTATCCACATACCACACCGGGGTATCCTTCGGACCATTAAGCATCCTCGCATAGTCATTAAGATCATCAAGTTGTATTAGCACATGTTTTGCGTTAATATATTTCCAATTCCAACCTCTAACGAACTTCATATTGTCTAAAGCTTTTTGTATTTGACTAGAGGCAGGAATGGAATGTGAAAACTTACCTACAATAGCAAACCCCAACGTGTCGGCCAATTGTTGTGTCTCGCTCCCGGAAAAATAGATCGACGGGACGCCATTGCTCGACGAAGCGAACCCCATGTTTTTTATCTTCTCCGGCTCAAAAATGTGATGGCCTTTCGGGTCCGGTTGGTTGCGAAGGATATCCGCCATCGACGGTTGTGGTTGCGGCCCTCTTTCCTTGTTCGGATTGAAAAGAGAGCCTTTGCCGAGCATGTGAGGCCCCCCCTGAGATCCCTTCTCCACCTGATTCGGCACCCCATGTTGAACTGCACCGGACGGGTCTTGCTCGTGTCTCGGCCTTCCCTTCAATGAAGACGCCTCCCCTGTTTCGAAAGTGCTACATAATTTCTTGGTTCGGCCCCTTTCGAGAGGAGGGAAGTGCTCGAGATACTCCTGGGTCGGAACAAGGCTTCTAGCGTGCTCAGCGGTTGGTTCGGCGTTATGGGACACGACCCTAATAATTGCTTGGGCCCTATTCGAACCTCGCGTATTGCCGGCGTCAAAATGTTGGAGGGGTTGTGAGGAAATCCGGTCCAAGTCCTCGGCGGAATCGAGGTTAGCTAGGTGCAAGAGGGATTGTTTTGGCTGCATATGTGGCTCCTCCATGCAACAATCACGTGAGCCAAGGATTGGGAAAGAGACCAATTGGCTTTCCTCAATGAAACTTGTCTTTATTGCCAAATCCGGAAAGTTGACTATAGTACCTTTTGTATGTTTTGTTTCCACACCCCCCAAGCAAGCTAGCTCCCTAGGATGTACCATCTCATCAGCCCCCATAGCAACGGTCATATTATCGCCGCCTGAAGGTTGCGCCGTCGCCGGAGCCGGCGTGGAGTCGAGGTTCAAAGGTTCCAGCCGTTCGGGGAATTCCAACTCTTGGGGTTCCGGGTTACCTACCTCGAAAGGACCCTCCTCACCACCAGTTCCGTCCTTTGGAGGCTGGGAGTAGAGAACAATCTCCTTGCCGGTCAGCATCACTTCTTCCGGCGACTTCTCCTTCAACCGGTCCTGGCTACCTTCGCTACCTTGACTTTCCGCGCATCCCACCACCCCGTCAAGCTCTTCCATAAGATTTTTCTTGAGGCCGCTTGTCCGAATCCCCTCCCCGTCGTCGTCTTCGGCAAAAGATTTCTTGACGTCCGGTTTTGCCGACGGGGACGGAGACGCGTTGAATCGTTTCCTTCCGTTACCTTTCATCACCGGCCGCGGAGTGGATTTCCTCATTTTTAGCCGGTCTCCTACACTCCGGCGGACCTCCTTTTTGCACGCCGTCGCACTTGTAATGGTGTCGCCGGTGGATTGGAACAAGGTTCTCGTTGCATCACTTTCATCGGCAGCCGAATCGTCCATGGTCGACGTCCGGCTCCCCGCGTGTGGCTGGGTGGTTCCGGTTATCTTGTCCGACGGGAAAACCACCCACCTCCGTTGGAGCAGACGTTCAAAGAGGCCAAGGTGGGATTATAGAGAGAAGGAGGAGCCTCTCTCTCTTGGAAACTACTCGGGTGACTTCCTTACTCAACCTCGTTATCACAAGATTGATGTTCTTCAGCAAAAGATTGAAAGAAAAGAAAAATTCTTGAATTCTCTTTCTCAAGAACTAAGTTTTAAAAAGCTTAATGAAGCTTTGAAAAACAAGAATATCCTAAAAAGGATAGAAGAAGTTAAAAAACATATTGTAAAAACATGCTGCTCGGATATTCCGAATGCCATTTGGACAAGAAAGAAGCATGTTGTTCACCTTCCTTATGAAATTGATTTCAAGGAAGGATCAATTCCTACTAAGGCTAGACCTATTGCAATGGGTCCAAAACGTTTAGAAATTTGCAAAAAGGAAGTTGATGATATACTTTCTAAGGGATTAATTAGACCCTCATACAGCCCTTGGACTTGAAAATGCTACCGAGCTTGAAAGAGGAGTTCCAAGGTTTGTTATCAATAAACCTCTCAATCAAGCTTTGAGATGGGTTAGATATCCTATCCCTAATAAAAGGGATCTTCTCAATCGGCTTTATTCAACCAAAGTTATGTCAAAATTTGACATTAAATCTGGATTCTGGCATATACAAATTGCCGAAGAAGATAGATATAAAACGGCTTTCACTGTTCCATTTGGACATTATGAATGGAATGTAATGCCGTTTGGGCTTAAAAATGCTCCTTCTGAATTTCAACATATCATGAATGATATTCTTAAGCCATACACAGAATTCTGTATATGCTACATTGATGATGTTCTGGTCTTTTCAAAATCTATTGACCAACATTTTAAGCATCTCAAGGCATTTATAAATGCTGTTATCCTTAATGGCCTTGTTATATCGGCTAAGAAGGTTAAAATATTTCAAACAGAAATAAAATTTCGTGGACATATTATTAAAGAAGAGACTATTTTCCCTGTTGATAGGGCTATATGTTTTGGGGGGAAATTCCCATATGAAATTAAGGATAAAACACAACTTCAAAGATTTTTGGGGAGTCTAAACTATGTTGCAGACTTTTACAAAGATCTTGCCCTTGATGCCAAACCTTTATATGAAAGGTTGAAAAAGAACCCTCCTGTGTGGTCGTTAGACCATACAAATGCTGTCATCAAAATAAAGTCTAAAATCAAGGAAATTCCTTGTTTAGCAATAGCTAACCCGGAAGCCTTTAAAATTATCGAAACTGATGCTTCTGAGTTAGGATACGGAGGAATACTTAAACAAAGAGTTAATAATAAAGAAACTCTTGTTAGATATACCTCAGGATTCTGGCAAGGAGCCAGAAAAAACTATTCTACTATAAAGAAAGAAATTCTCTCTTGTTCTCTGTATTCAAAAATTTGAAAGTGATTTATTAAATAAAAAATTCCTTATTAGGATTGATTGCAAATCTGCAAAGGATATCATTGAAAAGGATGTAAAAAATTTAGCATCTAAACAAATTTTTGCGAGATGGCAGGGAATTCTCTTTGTTTTTTATTTTGATATGGAGTTTATTAACGGAAGTAATAATTCCTTACCTGACTTCCTAACTCGTGAATTTTTGCAGGAAAATCATGCATCGATAAATTGACAAAGGAAAAAAGAAGGTTAATAAATCTTCAAAGGGGGGTCGTCAAGTGCAGTCTTATAAGGCCGCATGTGCAAAAACACAAGAACACCTTAAAGCTGAAACCCTTGAAAAAACTCCTAAAGAAAGGAGGCTTAGGGATGATGCCTATGCATTGGCAATCAGGTCTAATCAGACCAATGAGTATATTTATCCATACATTCCTCTCTCAACTGAATGGATTTGCCCAGTTGAAGAAAAATATGCTCACCCCTCTCCAGGAGAAATTTCTACCTTTTATTTGAGGGAGTTTGCTGACCCCTTTCTCTATCCAAAAGCATTTCAGTATTATTTTGCTGTACTGAGCACCACAAAATCTGTGGATTTTGATTCTGTCACTAGGGCAGGAACAGAATGGGCTTATTCCAAAGCCTTTATTAAAACATACTTCGCATGCTTCGCATTCAAGTGTTTCCAAGTGAAAGAACCCACTAATCCCAAACCTCCAAGGCTTTTTTGGATTTGGGAGGGAGATGGGAGCGAGTGTGAGAACTTTCCAACGACGGCTAGCCCTAGCTATTCCGAGAGGTCGTCCGTTTCAGAATCGGAGAAGGTAAGGGATGGTGTGCCTTCAAAGCATCCATCCGGCCTTCCCCACGGCTTTAATCTTGGTGTCATCCAAAGGTATTGGCTCGGCCTTATAGGGCTTGTGCGTGGCTGATTCTCCTCCCACGCTCCCCGACCCCTTTTGGGGGTGGAGTACTTTCGCCACCTTCCAAGCTCCCGCCGGCGGCACCAGGTTTTCCGGCGAGTTTTCCGGCACCTGGGCGTCGGGAGGCCGGTCCCCCTTGTGTTCGCCATGACCGATTGGTAGGGGAGGAGGGTGTGTGGCACATGGAGTAGAATTTGAATTCAAATTGCCACTTACCAAAAAAGAGCCAACACTTCCTTCCCCATGCAAAGTAAGCTTTGTCCTTTCCCTCATTGGTGAGTCACATGCATCCCACTTCTCACATGTCACCCCCACATCAAGACAAGGATTCACATGGTCCCTTGTACCTTCCACTTGTTGATGGTTGACCAGCACCATCTCCTTGGATGGTACATCATCGTTCCGGCTGCCGGCGCCGGCGAAGTTCCGGCCACCTCCCCACAATCGGGTTCCTCCAAATCACATGTTGGAGGAACCCGATTGTGAGGAGGTGGCCGGAACTTCGCCGGCGCCTGCCAGCCGGAACGATGATGTACCATCCAAGGAGATGGTGCTGGTCAACCATCAACAAGTGGAAGGTACAAGGGACCATGTGAATCCTTGTCTTGATGTGGGGGTGACATATGAGAAGTTGGACGCATGTGACTCACCAATGAGGGAAAGGACAAAGCTTACTTTGCATGGGGAAGGAAGTGTTGGCTTTTTTTGGTAAGTGGCAATTTGAATTCAAATTCTACTCCATGTGCCACACACCCTCCTCCCCTACCAATCGGTCATGGAGAACACAAGGGGGACCCGCCTCCCGACGCCCAGGTGCCAGAAAACTCACCGGAAAACCTTGTGCCGCCGGCGGGAGCTTGGAAGGTGGCGAAAGTACTCCACCCCCAAAAGGGGTCGGGGAGCGTGGGAGGAGAATCAGCCACGCACAAGCCCTTTAAGGCCGAGCCAATACCTTTGGATGACACCAAGATTAAAGCCGTGGGGAAGGCCGGATGCTTTGAAGGCACACCATCCCTTACCTTCTCCGATTCTGATACGGACGACCTCTCGGAGAAGCTAGGGAAGGGGGGTAGTCTTTTCACTGATATCTTGACGTGGAAGACCATCCATGCCAGTGATGCCACCACTCACCACAGTTGATGTAGAATCAGTTACTTTATCAACCTTCCTAAAGCTGCAGATGCATGCAAAGGGTAATATTTGTAAATTTGAACTGAAGAAAAAAACATATCATAGGAAAAATTACAGTTACACACCCAAAAAAATTAATCGTACCGATTATTGTCATACTCGGCGTCGAGAGTACTTAGTAAAGCAAGTTTATCATCGGACAGAAATCACTTTATATCTTCGAGAAGAGAAAAACACAGTTACTTCTTTTTCAAATTTGACTATTATGATTTCCACAAAACCCCTCTAATAAGCCACCTCCCAACACGTCCCCAGATATGAAAGCTGAGTTTTAAAAAATGTATCCCCATAAGACAGAAATCCCTGTATATCTTCAAGAAGAGGAAAAAAACAGTTAATTCCTCTTCAGATTTGACTATTTTGATTTCAGTAAAACCACACTAATAAGCTCCCTCGCAACACATCCAGTGACTGAGTTTAAAAAATGCAACACCTGGACCAACAAACTGTTGCATTCCTAGATGTAGCTGCACTAGATTGTAAACCGACGTCGTTGCATAAGTCAATTAAATCCTGGAAAATGATTATAACGCATGTTAAAACCGATAAGTTTTGAGCACCTTCAGCTTAATATGAGAAGTACCAAAGTCGCCCACTGCAGAAACCATCCATGATAGGCCTTCACTAAGAACCTATGGAAATATCACAGTTATATTCAAAAGAGAGGACAAACAGATGAAGGTTTGAGCACCGACACCTTCCCACAAGGAAATATCTACATAGTTTTAAGCGCACCTCGGGTGAAAGAATATCATGCAACCATTTGTAGAGCTTCAAAGCTTGATCAAGTGCAGGTGCAGCCAATCCTGTAACAGGTCCGAATACATCTTTAATATTCATCAAGTTGATGATTCTTCAAGTGCCTGGTAATTCTCAAAGACCAGAGTGTGTATCTGCTCAATTTGAAAAGAAACTTCCCCCAGAAAATGGACCTGATAAGTAAAACAATCAAGACATTCTGCTGTTGGTGTGGCGAAATCCATAACGTATGAAAGGTATCTAAACGATCGAAGAGTAAGAATGCGTTTTACAATAGTGGAAACATATATAGCTGTTCCAGGTAACCAGCAATGCATAATCATGATACCTGAGCTTTGTGTATGCATCTAAAACGCCAAAAGAGATGCAAATTCATCCACAAACCATGTAACAACAACAAGTTTCTTTGCTGAAACTGTTGGCCTCTCATCGCAGTCTCCAAAACATAGTCGTAAGCTATAGTTTCTATTACAGATGTATGTGCACTAGACATAACACATAGTTAGTCATGCCACTCTCGCCGAAGGATGGAATCTAGATTTTGTACGAAATAGGCGTTAAGCATGAACTATAAAACATCTGCATATATCTTGTAACTATATTCATTTGCATACCTTGCAACTACTTTCATCTGCAGTGGTTGAATAATTGATGTATAGCTGTATTTTTCCCAGCTTTTTCTTGCTCTGGTTCTCGAGATATAAAACACTGACAATGCTTATTCCCCTGCATCAAAACAAGCAGAAAAACTTGACCCCTTGACACACACACGGATTTGTTTCAAAAATAACAAAAAACCAAAGATGAGGTCAAGATCAAGTACCGATTCATCAGAAATGTCAGCCACCTGAACAAGAGCATGCGCAATAATGGAGCCACTTACCAACCCCGACCCGGATCGATATTCAAAGGCGTTGGGGTTAAAATTCAAAGGGTCAAATATGTCCGTTAAAATATGGATCTTTGCCGAGGAAGGAACCAATTTTGATATTGAGGAGGATATAGAACAAGTCCTACATGGAAAGCTAACTTCACATAGCATGGCGAATCCTATCTACATCTCGGCGGTCTATGCTAAGTGTACAAGACTAGAACGACACCCTTTGTGGGATAAAATGAGGGAGATCTCAAATCGGACAAAAGGAACACCTTGGTTGATTGGAGGGGATTTTAACACGATTCTCGCTCACGGTGACAGAATTGGTAGTGAGACCAATAGGCAGGCGGAGATGATTGATTTTGCCGAAGCCATTGAAGATTGTAGGCTTCTCGACCCGGGGTTAGATGGCGCGGAGTTTACTTGGGCCAAAAATGGGCTGTTCGAAAGGCTTGATAGGATGTTTGTTAGCGAGGCATGGACCAACGCTTTCGAGGCTACAAGGGTGACCAATCTCCGAAGGATCTCCTCGGATCACGGACCGATCCTTGCTAGGTGCAAGATGTCGAGGCCTTTTCTTGGGGATAGTACATTACGGTTTCAAAACATGTGGGTCCGGCACGATGAGTTCATGCCGCTGGTACAAGACACTTGGGATCAGCCGACGGGGGCGAGTGGGCTTCTGAGTCTCCAAATTAAGCTTGCCAGGAGCAAGAAGGCCCTAAAGGCTTGAAATAAAGAAGTTTTTGGCAATATCCATGCAAACCTCAAAGCGATGGAGGAAGGGATTGCGCAGGCTCAAGCCGAATTTGAGGCTGATCCATCGCCCCAAAACAGGACTGAGATGAACAAGAACATTGCTGAAAACATTCTCTTATTCCGGATGGAGGAGGACTTCTGGAAGCAAAAAACGGCTCTAAGGTGGCTTGCGGATGGAGATAAAAACACCAGGTTTTATCAAAGCTGGGTAAAGCAGAAGAGAGTTAGACTCCGCATACACTCCATTAATGCAGATGGCCGAGTGATTGCGGATGAAACAGAGATAAGAAACTCGGCGATTGAGTTCTTTCGGAGCCTCCTTGCACCGGACACCCCTGAGCTTGAGGAACCGGATCTTGATATAATTCAAAAACTCTCCCCCTCAACGGACCTAGAGGAACTACACAAGCCACCAAACCCCGAGGAGGTGAAGAAATCAGTGTTTGACATCTCTGGGGACAGTGCACCCGGTCCGGACGGCTTCTCGACCGTCTTCTATCAATCTTGTTGGGGGACCATTGGTGCGGATGTGGTGGAAGCTATACAACAGCTTTTTCGAGGGGCTTATCTCCTCCGAAGCGTCACGGCCACAAATATTGTCCTTATCCCGAAGAAGGCCTCGCCCGAGACGTGGGCCGACTATCGATCCATAAGCCTATGTAATGTCCTCAACAAGATCATCACAAAAGTACTTACTGCTCGACTTGCTCCCTTCTTGCCCCAGGTTATTTCCCCGAACCAGAGCGGTTTCTTGAAGGGTCGGGCTCTTACATGACAACGTTCTTCTCGCCCAAGAGATGTTCCACGAGTTAGCAAGGTGTTCCCCAGCACCGAACGTGGCAATTAAGATCGATATGGCTAAGGCTTACGACAGGGTCCAATGGAGTTTCTTGCTCAAGGTTCTTCGGCACATGGGTTTTCCGGACGCATGGATTGGCTTTATTGAGAGATGTACTGGTTCATGCTGGTTCTCAGTTCTTATTAATGGCGCTCCCGCCGGGTTCTTCAAATCAACCCGAGGGCTCAGACAAGGAGACCCCATCTCACCGGCATTGTTCGTGATTGCCTCTCGGGCCCTCGACAAGCTCATTCTAGGCAAGAAGGAGATGACCTTCAAAGCCTCCAAAAATTGCATGCAAATCAGCCATCTAGCCTATGCCGACGACATTATTATCTTCACACAATCAGCCGCACTCCCCTTGCGCCGGCTCAGATCGTGCCTAGACGAGTATGAGAGAGTCTCCGGGCAACTGATCAGCATTGCCAAAAGCAACTTCTATATAGCCGAAGCACACGAGCAATGGGCGCATGAAATTCAAAGAGAAAGAGGCTTTGCGCGCGGGACGTTCCTTTTCCTCTACTTGGGAGTTCCCATCTACCGGGGAGTCAAACGCACAGAAATGTTCATGTTCATTCGGGAGAAGATTGCTAGGAGAATTTCCGGATGGGCGCATCGACACTTATCTTTTGGAGGGAGGCTTACCCTCATTAAGAGCACCATTGAGGCGGTTCCTATCCACATTTTCCAGGCTATTGAGCCGACAGCTGGTGCCCTTAAGCTCCTCGATCAACAAATGGCATGATTTTTTTGGGGCTCGACGTATGAAAGAAAACAGAGTCACTGGATCAGTTGGGAGCAAATGTGCCTCCCCACCAATGAGGGAGGGCTCGGCATTCGTAAGTTCACTGAAGTCCTACGAGCCTTTAACATCAAATTGTGGTAGCGCTTTCGAGAGCAGAGTTCCTTGTGGGCACGTTACATGATGCACAAGTATTGCGCCTCATCATCGCCCCTCTCCCTAAGAACCTCGGGAAGAAATAGCCCAACCTGGAAGAGGTTGGCCAAAGCTTGGGCCCATGCCCACCCGAACATCCGATGGCTAGTTGGGCATGGAAGGATTTACTTTTGGGACGATATTTGGCTTGGCAACGAACCTCTCAGGGGGCTATGCCTTGATGAGTGGGGCAGCCTGGTGACGACCGTCTTAGAGTTCATTAATGACGGCGAGTGGGATGCCCCTAAGCTACAGGTACTTCATGATCAAGCTGGCTTTCCTCAACAGATCATTGACCAAATATGTAAAACTCCGATCTTAGCTGGGGAGCCGGATATCCCGGGATGGACGCTCTCCCGGCGAGGAGACTTCTCGTTAGCAACTTGGGAGACGACCCGAACACCTAGGCCCATCATCCAGGGACTCGAGGATATTTGGAAGGCTGGTCTCACTACCACTATTGCCATCTTCAATTGGAGACTAATGTCTAATCGAATCCCTGTCGACGCAAAGCTCCAGTGGCGCAAGATCAAACTTGCATCTAAATGCCAATGTTGCCCTCATCGGCCAAGCACCGAGTCCCTCCAGCACATCTTCATTCAAGGCGTGGGTGCGATTAGTGTGTGGAGGGAATTCGACGGATGGTTTGAAGGCCTGTGCCCTCCCCTCGGGATGAATGACACCATACCATCAAGAATTGAAGTGTGGGCGCGAATATCGCAGCAGCCGGGAAGGAAGCACCTCAGCCGAGCCATGCCTTTCTTCAACGGGATTAAACACGAAAATGAAGGAAACAGAGCACATACCCAGATTCGAACAGAATGTAAAACTTTGGTCATCGGAAACTTACGACTAACCGGAAATAACTCAGATCTACATATACTAGACGAAGCGAAATAAAAACACGTAGACTAGGATTTAAATAAAACCAACTCTGCTCAGATCTCACGTCGAACGCTTAATCCACTTCGGATCCAAGCAATCCGAAACCAACAACAACTAGATTCCACTCCAGAACTTCCGATCTAACAGATCTACTCCGATCAACATCAAATTTAAACGTTTCCATAATCAAAACTACAAAACCAAATTCAGACCTCCGATTCATTCACCAACAAACTCCGATCACTCCGATTCAGCCATTACTCTGCACAGATTCAATAAACAATTGCGAAACGCATCCAAAACAAGCAAGCTAGCTCAAAACTCCAGAAAATCACAACAACAAAATCAGACATCGACATCACAGAAAATTAAACTTGCATAAAACACGGAAATAGTCGATAAAATAGAATGCCGAGCTTCGAACAGCGAAGCTCGGTGGAAACCACAAAATGCGAGAAAAGTAAACGGGAACTTGTTTCTTCGCCCTCAACAGGACGGTGTTACAACCTAACTTGAAACGAGAAAGCCGAAAGTGAACCCAAGCGCCCTGAATTTCCCTCTAAAAATCCAAGTGTATAGAAAAGTGAACTAGCTGCCGACTGTTAGTGAGGTCTCCCCCCAGAAGATCCCTCCAGAATGCATGCAACCTTCCTTTTATAGACACGGACATAATCTTCTAGAACCTTCGTAGAAATCTCCATTCTACCCTTCAGTTCTGAGATTTACTCCGTCTTGCAATTTCTTTCACAATGTTCACTTATTCGCCATTTTCCTCGGGCGTGTGATTGCCTCCTTCTTTTCCTGGACCTGGCGAATTTCTTCTATACACCTGGCTTAAAACATGTGTTAGACCGAGCAAATTCACAAATTTATCCCCTAGACCTATGCATGAAATTAGCCTTATCAAACTGCTCACACTTAAACCATGCTTGTCCTCAAGCATGAAAGACAAGAAAAAGAATAAGGCGAATTTCAACGCACGATCCCCAAGAACGACTCTACAAACAAGACACTAACACAAAACAGACTCTCAGACTCATAAAAGAAGACAACACACAAAAAGAAACAACAGACAAGCATGAACTAGTTTCAACTTTTAGGCGACTGTCCCCACAAGCTTAAGTTCTCTCCGATTGTCTACAGTGTTCAAATCATCCCCCTTCCTTCTTCTACCTAAACGGTCCGTCAGTTCGTCAAGATAGCCTATTGATTTCCCAGCGGTTAGGTTCGCTCGATCACTCATTCCTCACCAGGGATGTTAGGATCGAAACGCTCCAAAGTTAAAGTTACACCACTGATGCGTCGGGTTATGAGAGTTTTCTCCTTTCTATCGTCTCCCGATTTTTCTATATTTTTTTTCATTCCTGGGTCAGGTAATTATCACTTCCTGCTCTTGGGTAATTAATCTTCTTTTTCCCCTTTTTTTCCCTGGATTTCGTCTAGCTTATACCTCCAATTTGTTATTTTATTCCTCCCCTGGACTTCGTCTAGCTTATACCACCTGTTCTGGACTTCGTCCAGCTTATTCCTCCATAACCCATTTTTTTCTCCTTTAGACTCTACTCCATAAGCATCAAGTGGCAGCCCATTTTTTCATGTTTAAGAGCTTCAAGTGTTTAGGCGTATAAGTCGCTTTTTCTAGTGGACTCTACTTCATATCAGACCGCTTTAGTTTATTAAGGAAAAGGCATCAAAGTTTTGACGTGTACCTTTCTTCAATTGCTCTAACTAGGGAATTCTTTGCCTTATTATATCCCTAGCTCCATGCAACAGCACAAACACCAAAAACTTAGCCTCAACAGCACCAGCTGCTCCCAAGTAGGTGCCCAATCATGGATTTTGTGGAATTCACTTTCAACTAAAAATATAAGGATTAGCCACGGTGTGTACAAACACCTTGTAATAATCATTGGTCCATGACAAAGAGTTTGAGTAAATGAGAAGACCTCTGGATTCTGGCCAAAACAATGAATAAGAGCCTGATACTCCCTTAAGATCACCAGCTGGAGTAGAAGTTGCATGTGCATTTATATAATTTACATCTTCTTTTGATACTCCTGATTGAGCCAAAGCCTTCTCAACGCATAAAATGACACCAGTTCCTGCTGTAGGAAGGTAAGGTCAGGAGGTCAATACACATGGCAGCAGGCAAAAGATGTTCAGAAGCCTGCATTACTTCTAATTTGTAACTGATTACTGCAGAAATTGAACTAGATCGGAACAGCTCAACATCCAAAGAGGACAAACAAGATAACTATTAGGACAAAGGTATGTAATGCCTGTTCTGCAAACAGAAAATTGATAACTATCACAACAGCTAGACAGAGCAAAATATCTGTAAATTGAATAAACAGAAGCAATTATCCGTCCCAGAGATATTAGGGAATGCTTCTACATTTATCTTAATCGTCATAATTTAATTCTACCTTCTTTGAGGTTATAGTGGCTGGATCGGGTATAGATAAAAGAATCAATTGATCCATTCATGAGCAGTAAATAAGAAACAGCCAACAGTTAATGTGTTAGTTCTGGTAAATAACCAGGGATGAGGCATGCCATACAACAGTTAAACTTTAAAGATGTAAATATCATGGCCAAATTTTATGAAAAATAGATTTTCATGTGCATATCCCATGGATAAATGCAAAACAAAGTATAACTACTAAATTAAAACAATAAGTGGAAATCTCCAAGCTGTTTAAAAGGGTAGGCTCGTCTATTTTATCTTTATGTATATAATGGTCATAGTGCTCATCATTAAATTTGAAAATGCAAACCATAGAATATAACTGCAGTTATATTGTGAAGTAAAATGGTTAGGTCTCTGCAGAAATTGCTCAAGTGGTAGAACTAGCAAGTCTAGCATAGTGCCATCCAACTGTAAATATAACTGTAGTTAGCTATTAGTTATTTGGTGAAGTAAATGTGTTGGTCTCTTAATAGCAATTGCTCAAATAGTTGAACTAGCATAGTGGCGATGCAATTAACCAAATATCACCTAGTTAAACCGTCTTCTTTCAAGATTTTTGTTGTACTTTTGGCAATTATAAGAGAGCACTACGGGAGGTGGCGGTAGCTTATTCCATGCAAACTGTAAGAATGAATGAATCATTTGGGAACGCATCGGCCACAAATGCTTTGGTTATAAGTCTGTTTATATCTTTTTGCATTTCTCAAAGAACTTCAGTTTATCTTAATAGTTAATACCGATATCTTAATACTTTAGTTCAATATCTTATTACCTTAGCTCATAAAGTTTAAGATCATTTATGAAAGGTAAGAGAGAATAAAGTAGATATTGATCTTAATATCTTAATACCTTTGTTCAAACTTGATGAAAGAGAAAAAGTAAGATTGAGTAAAGTAAGATAGAAGAAATAGGTTACTTTTTGCCAAAAAAAGAAATGACTCAGCTTCAGTGGGACAACCCTAAAAGGAATACGACTCAGCTGCAGAGGGACGGAGGGAGTTTATTATATCAGCAAGTTTAAGATCATTTGCAATAATTATTACCTCAAATTGAACTTTCCAGGAAAATCCTACAAATCATTATCAAGGATTAACTGGAAAAACTCCTACAGCATATGATGCTAAAGAAGCTCGTAGCGCTAAAACTATAGTTTGCTTGTTGCTGGAAGTAGATGCTATGGACTAATGACAAGACATTTCTTGCGCTCAAATTTAAAACAAATGTAGACATCATATTTGCTAGTGTGAAAACTTTGTGTAGAGTTTTATAGTCAATCATTCTTACGGGCAGTTCACCCCTTTCTATGACAGTCTTACAAATTGAATTGAAGTTGTATCCCATTACTCATAAAGCTGCAATCTCAACGTCTCTTTGTTCACAAATAATTTGTACAACATAAAAATAAATCAAGGGATTGACCTTGTGGGTGAGGCTCTGTCATGTGATAGGCATCAGAAGTGAAGCTTCCTCCAAGAAACTCAGCATAGATAGTTGCACCTCTACTCTGCTCGTCCACAAATGGTTTGACATGTAATTATATGAAAAATTTTAGCAAACACGAAAATTTCCTGTATATAGTGAAAAAGTATTAAGCCTTGCTAGCGTTGACGATTTTGCAAAACCTTTGCATGTTCAAGTTCTTCCAATAGTAGTACTCCAGCACCTTCTCCCATAACAAATCCATCACGACTCTGTCAAAGATAACACATAATATCAAAAGTGGCACAGAGAACCAAGATTGTTCTGCCACCGGCATACTGCAGGATTGCAAGTCAAACAGTTGGCTGAACTGAAACATGGATCTTAGAACAGGGGATGGTTATTATATTCTCAGGAAGTATTAAAAATGTTAAATTTGGCCACTTAAAAGTTCTGTAAACTAACAATTTTACAACTACCACAAGACCATGCCAATCCACACAAGTTACAAAATGCTACTATTGAGTGGTGTAGTTATATGGGGTTCGTCAATGGTATCAAGACAGTTTATCTTTCATGGAAATGAAGATAAAGTAATCAACAGTTGTAATATAATTATTAGATAAACAGAATAAATGACATATTCACTTGCAGTCTAGCTTCCAGCAAATGCAGCAACGTCAGCATGGGAGGCATGAAACTTTCTGACGTAAGATGAAATATAATATCCTGATTTTTAGATGATTTTTATATCGAATTTATTTACATGTGATATAGATAAAATGGACAGAACATTACACTATCCCAAGGACGTGAGGCTTTAGTTGGATCACTGTTTCTTTGCGATAACGCTCTGCATGCAACAAAGCCTCCCAAGCCTGCACCAGATTTTCTGGTTGAGAAGTTAAATATATCAAATCTGAAATTGTGAACAAGACAAAGGGTAGTCACCTATTGGTATAATTGCTGCA
Organism: Salvia splendens; assembly: GCF_004379255.2. Classification (NCBI taxonomy): domain Eukaryota; kingdom Viridiplantae; phylum Streptophyta; class Magnoliopsida; order Lamiales; family Lamiaceae; genus Salvia; species Salvia splendens. The sequence continues at coordinate 15,953,938 of NC_056048.1, read as the reverse complement.
TCTGAGCCACCACAAAGCATCATGTCCTGAGAAATATTAACAGGTATCAGAATCTGGGAAGGAGAAAGACATTATCTTTGGGAATTGTCCAGTTAGTTCGCAAAAGAATTGATGCATAATAGCCAGGAACGGAAACCACTAGCCTGGATCTTGAAAGAGAAAATCAATTGACTTACAGCTTCACCTCTGATGATGTGGTTAGCAGCATTGAGTATGCAGAAGTTACTTGTTGCACAAGCAGTAGATATTGAGTAGTTCGGACCCATCCACCCCTGTAATAATTAGTCTTCAGATTATGTCACGAGTTATGCATTATCCAAGCCGCTACAGTAAAAAAAATGGAGGAACTTATTTAACCAGATCCATGGCAAGCATGGCAGAACCCATGTTGGTAGTTGCAAAAGGAACGCAAAATGGATTCATCTTCCTATATGAGATCCTCAATGCTTCAATTGCATCATAAAAGACCTGTACAAATAGCACACCCACTGAGAGAGGGGACAACTGTATCATCATAGAAAATATCTTCATCAAAACTATGGTGAAACAATAGCAGCTATTGAAGATGCACAACTCAAGAAAAATACCCTGCCAGACCAAATACGAAATTGTCATTTTCATTTGATGAAGTATGAAACACAAAGTTTACAAATGGTTCAATCTGTAATGTCAAGAAAAAGTGATAACACACACGTGAACCAGATAGCAGAAAATTAGATTTTAACTATGAAGACGAAACCCCAATACGAGAAGCAAGCAAAGTATTTCAAATCGGAGCTTAACACAAGTTATTACCCAGCCACTTTCTTTATTTAATATTAAGCAAATGAAAAACTAAACATACTTGCATTCCACCCATAGCCGAGCCAATTAGAACACCACATTTTGCTTTATTCAATTCGTCCATGAGATCCTCGGTAATTCCTCCATCAGCCAATGCCTTCTTGCCTGCTGTCAGCATGTAAAGCATGAACCTGTCCATTCTTTTGGAAAGTTTAGGTACAACCCAGCCATCTGTTGAGAATGACTTGATTTCTCCTGCAATTCTCTGCAATTGAAACCCTTAATAACAACATTTAACTAGCCTGAAGCAATGAAAAGAGGATAATGCTAAAGACATACGGTCGGAAACTGCGAGCAATCAAAAGCCTCTATCTCACTAATTCCACTGACTCCATTTAGCAGATTATTATAGAAGACATCTGGATCACTACCAAGTGACGTCTCCACACCCATACCTGTCACGACCACTCGTCTTTGCTTGGTTGGAGGTTTCATCTTGGATGAAATTTCCATGGCAGGACTAACCGCTACTTCCATCGTTTCTCCTGTAGTTCACATGGGAATAAAATGCATAAAAAACATAACTATTGAAAGTGTTTTTCCACAATGAAAAATGAATAAAACCAAATGTCCACAATAAGATGAACTGCCCATTGACCCATAACTGTCAAATTCTCAGGGAACCTAAAATTGCTGGGATGAGAAAGGAAAAGGAAAAAAGGGAAAACGACAACATGCAAATTGGCAAACCTAACTAAAGCCAACCGCACCCACCCACCACAAAACCCAAAATTTCACATTCCAGACACAGGGAGTAGGTTGGCATCACTTGTATCAGAGAAGTTAGAGCAACAACTACACCATAATGAGACCCACCAGTCCAATGAAATTGATAGTTTATCTGTCCAAAACCAATGTCAAAAACTAAGAACTGATTGAAATGAATCCTCTGGTAGTTAATTAGGCCAACGACAATAAATTGGGGGAAAATATGCATATCAACTCAAAATTAAAAAACAAAAAAAAAAATCCGAAGTCATAAAAAAATCACAGAACACATAAACTAGCACAGAGCAATAACGAGAAAAAAGCAATGCACCGGAATGGGCGGAGAAGCGGAGCAATTTCCGGCGGCAGCGCTGCATCGGAGCATTCCTCGATTCGAAACACTGCTGAGATTTATCCAAGGCGAGAGAGGAATTCACGAGATTCGGAACGCATTTGGCGCGGCGGCGGCGTGAGCTGGATTCCCCGTCGGACATGCATGGGGGCGTCAGCCAAGAGCACATCACCGATGACGACGCCATCGAAATCCGCCCTCCGCCAACACTAAACGGAATCGAAGGCTGTAGAAATCCGCAGCGAGCATACACTAGCTGTTATTGAAGCTGTAGAGAGAGATGTTGAGCTCAATTTTCCTCTCTCTCTCTCTCTCTATGCAGCACGTAAAGTGAGTAAGGTTGGAGTGGAGTGTAAGCTTCGAAATGACAATGATGAAACCAACGAGAAGGCGCTTCCTCTCATTGATTGAATTGAATCTGAGTGTTACGTATTTCCTTTTTTTTTCCTTTCTGATATTTTTTGGCTTTTATTTCTTTTTTTGGTTAAAAAAATAAATACTGTATTTTTTGAAACAGTTGCAGAGGAGACGAGACGACTTGTCGTGAGAGAAATGAAATGGCACTGAATGCACTGCTCTATCTTTGCCAAAAAAAATTAGGGGCTAGCAAATCGTGCAGATTGGGTCGCTTTGGGTTAATCTTATAAGGACTCAACCCAATAAGGTCTAACCTGAACTCGATCTGTTAAGGGAACTGTGAATCCGAACACGATCCCGACCTGCTACCTTCAAACCTGAACACGACCCGAACACGTTAACGACACGATATAATATAGATTAACGTGACACGATAACGACCTGGATTCGATATTGCGTAGTTAAAACCTGATATACATGATTAAACATAATTTTACACAAATAAACCTAATTTTTAAACTTGATTTACATAATAAAAAGAGTATAGTACTATTTTGGTCCTAAACATATGGCTGATTTACGATTTTGGTTCAAAACATTCACTTTTTGAAATTCGAGTCCAAACATACGAAAATGTTATCGTTTACATCCTTTTTTGACGGTTTTCGTCATTTTTTACGGTCAACCATCAATTAGCCTAATTTTGACCCGATTAGACTTAATATGAGATTATTAGTTAGGTTAATATTATGTTAATTATTTTGCTAAATAATTTAATTTTTTAATATTTTGAATATGAAACATCAAACCCCAATTTTCACTAAGTGTGGGTTTTGGAACATCAAATAATCTCTCTCTTTTCTATCTTCTCTCTCGTCACTCTCTCTTTGCTATCTTCTCTCTCGTCACTCTCTACGATGAAGAACCCTAGTTCTGATTCCAACCAAGAAGCCCGATTCCGACCGATTCTGACCGATTATTGTTGGTTGCCATGAGTTGGAAGTCGCCGTACCCAAACGACCGTTCCACCGAAGGTCTCGTCGACGTAAAAAAAGCATATGCGAGGAAGAGGAAGGTCTCGACTACTGGTAGTTCTGGAAAGAACAATTCTCGTCCGCCTGACACCGAACAAGGACTGTCGGCTCCTCAAATGTTGCTGCCTCCTCTGTTGCAGCCTCCTCTGTCCCTCCGAACTCCTCTGTCCCTCTGAAGAAGTAAACACCTTGATGGAAGGGTGTTTGATGTTGGCATGTTGTGCTGGGCTTTGGAGCCCCTTGCACAGCGGAAGTCATGCATTCACAAATAAATCATACATACAGATCTATTTGACCGATTATGAGATTAATTAACTACATGTTAAACACAGAATTGCATCCAAGAACGCACATAATTCATGTAAAAGGAATTAAAACCTAAAACATGAATTCCTACAGTTTAGAATTACAGATCTGATTCTCCAAAGAATCGTCGATTGCTTACGCCTTCTCCACGTGATGTTCTTCGTACTCAACCACGAACCGTCTAATCTGTATCCCGAACTCAGAATCTGACCTTTGGGTGGGCAAAGCTTGTCAGAATCGAAAAGGGTTTGATTAGAAAGAAGACAGATTTTCAGTTCTAGAGAGAACTGAAAAAAACGTTCACTCCAGAGAGAGGAAAGTTAATTATTCTTAATCTTCTTTCTAATCTCCTTTTATATAGAGTTATTATGGGCTAGATTAGGGATCCATGGAGGTTGGACTTGGGACAAACCTGTTGGACTTTTACTAATTAAATTGAGCCCCAATTTAATACAAGTCCAACAGAATACTATTATCAGCCACTATAGTAAAATAATATTGAGTACCCGTCCAATCCCAAATTACGAGTAATCCGGACTTTACCTCTTTAATTTATTATTTCCCGTGTTTAAGATATAAATATCCATTAATTAATTTAAACCTGCTATTTGACTTTAATTAATTAATATCTTTTTCCAAGAGTTGTCTAGTTCAAAATCTTTATTTATTATTCTGGAATAAATTCCAACCTGCCGGGTTTCTGAATAATAAAACCTTTTTCGAACACCTCTTGAGGATATTATCAAACTGGACTCACCCAGCACACGATTCATTGCAATAACAATACTTGCACCTCTAGACATTAATCACCACTGCCCAAGATATCAGGATTCTTGGATTGCGAAAAATCCGCACCATTTGATAAATCAAAGTAGTGCATAATCAATATCGTATGCTCAATGTTATATCAACAATGATTAAGAAATAACAATCACCGAGACCTCGTCTTTTAGTAAATAGCAAGAAAGACTTATCTCAACTGTTAGATCCTTCAGTGCTATACCACACCAGTGTCGTTTATTTCCTTAGGTAAGGAAACATGCGGACTGACACTGCAACCTTTCACGATAGGTAGCCAAAGCCTATCTAGGTTGTGAAATTCTATTTCTCTTCTACAAAGGACCAACTGCGTCACCTTCTGTGAACGTCGTTCACGACCAGTCTACTATGCAGAAGAATTAGACTTATTTGCTTCTTATACATTTAAATATTTGAGAAACATCTTATAAATGCATAACCAAACACCAATGCGATAAAATTAATTCTGCTCGCCTTGGGTTAAAAGTGGATTGTAGAGTTTATTGTATACAAGCAATTTTTTTTTATAAAAAAACGCCCTTTGTGGGCGGGGGGTTTAGGCAGACCCCAACCCGTAAATAAGATCAAAATGTAATGTTCCAAAGGCATGATCTTAGCCCATAAGTGACTAAGATCTAAACAAGTATATGGAGATGCAAAATAGAGGTTCCACAAGCCGGGATCCTCCATTCTATCAAGTGAAAAACGGATGACTAAATACACTAAAGGGAGAGTCGAAAAAGGACCAAAATCAACCACCAGAAGAACTAGATCAACCCACATCTCTACGTCGGAAACGGAAGTTAGGATATCCCAGCTGGTCCATCCTAACTAGCGCCTTCAGGTACCGAGGCGCAGAGATTGGATCAAAATATGTAAGGGCAGGGGTTTGGACCCCCTACCTGCCAGAAAATCAGCAGTCCGGTTTCCCTCTCTGTAGATGTGTGAGAATCGAACATGCCGCTGAGCTGTCATGCTCCGGATCAAAGCCATATGGTGTCTAAAATCCGCGGAGCCAAAGTGTCTAGACGACAACAAACTAACCAGAGCCGCTGAGTCCAGCTCTATCCAAATATGAGTAGAAAGCTCCATAGCCATCTCCAAACCCCGAATCAGAGCCAAAAGCTCCGCTTCAAAGCTCGATGATGCAGCTATCGGAGCACAAAAAGCCCGCAGAAGGCCTCCGTCAGAACCACGAACCAGTCCTCCCTCCCCCGCCGCCAGTGTCGATGTAGAGAAGGCGCCGTCTGTGTTCAGCTTCACCCAAGGTGCATCAGGGGGATGCCATAGGACCATGAGCGACCGCAGAACACGCTGTCTGGGGGAGAAAGGCATGAAATCAACCGACGGCGAGCACCCCCTCCAATGAGTCGAGGTGATCCTGCCGACCAAAACTAGCACATGCAGATGATGAGTGACCTGCCAAATAACATGTGAATGACGAAAAGGACGACCGCCATGCTTGCAGTCGTGCCTCTCCGTCCAAAGAAACCAAGCAATCAAACAAGGAATAAGAAAACTAATATGCATGGCGGGAGCCCTCTGGAAAGAGGACCTCTGCAGTGACCTAGTCTAAGTGCAATATCGGTGCTCGTGTGAATCGGTGTGTGCGAGGAAGGAAACCAGGCATCGAAGTACTCCCATGCAGAAATCGCCGACTGGCTCGAAAGAAAGACATGGCTGAGAGACTCGACCCAAGGAGACCTACAACACTGACACCTAGACGCTAACTCAATTCCCATCCTCTGCAACTTTTCATCTACCGGCAGCCTACCAAATAGTAACCTCCAATTGAACACCGACATGGTAGGAGTCAACCCCTGGTTCCAAATAAGACCAAAAATCTCCCTCTTCGGCAGTCTAGTCCGGATGCTCTCCCAAGCTGAGGTCACAGAGAACTCGCCATGGCTAGTCAAACTCCACCGCCTCACATCCTTCGCCCCCAACTCGATCGGCGTGGCTCTGATCTGGTCTATCACATTGAGAGGTACGCCAAACCTGAAAGATAAACTATGCAGCATATCCTCATCCCATGCATACTCATGCCAATATGATACAACGGCCTGAGATTGGGGAGGATCATTTCCCGGGACGATCAGATTCCGGATGGAGCTAGTCCCAAGCCAGACATCATCCCAGAAGCTGATCTTCCCCTCACCCAAGGACCAACGAATATACTCATGCATGTATGACCAAATACGACGCAAACGACGCAAAGTAGGACTATCATGTGACCAACAAGGGGATGTATGCAAATGACAAGGAAGGATACTGTATTTCTGGGTCATGAACTGGGCCCAGAGAGAGTCCTGAGCTAGCAGTCTCCACCACAGCTTGAATCCAAAAGCCACTGCCACCTCCCTGAAGCGGCGAATACCCAAGCCACCCTCATCAAAAGGCAACAAATTTGTCTTCAAGAAATCCAATGCAGCTTCCTCTTCTCTCCAACTGTGCCCCAAAAGTATCTAGCCATAATCTGCTCCAACTCGTCTAGAAACCCAAGCAGGGGGCTCATAACCTGTAAAATGTGTAGCGGGATGGCGGCCAGGGTGCTCTTAATCAGAGCCAGACGACCCCCAAAAGCAAGATGTCGGTGGGACCAGCTGTGGATCCTGTCCATCAGCCTCTGCCTAAGGGGCAGCAGATGGTCTGCCCTCCTCGCTCCTCGGAAAATCGGCACCCCAAGGTATGTAAAAGGCATCGCCCCTCTCTGAAATCCTCCAACCTCCTCCACAACGTCAGCGAACTCCATGTGCTCATTCGCCAAAAAGAAGTGTGTCTTCCCATTGTTCACCAACTGACCAGAAACAGCTATGTAGTGATCCAGGCATCCAACCAACTTCTCCACCGCCTCTCTGAGCCCTCGAGAAAATAATGATGTCATCTGCATAGGAGAGGTGAGTGATAACGGGGGCCTTTTCCCGACATCTATAGACCATCTCTCTATCTCCCTTGATCAATCTGTCAAGACATCTCGATAAGTAGTCTGCCGCCAATACAAAGAGGGAAGGGGATAAGGGGTCTCCTTGCCTCAGCCCCCTGGATGACTGAAAGAAGCCTGTCGGGCCACCGTTCACCAGGACAGAAAACCAACATGACGAGATGCATCTCCTGATCTTATCCACCCAGGTATGTGAGAATCCCATCGTGTCCAAAACCTTGAGTAGAAACGGCCACTGGACTCTATCATATGTCTTCGCCATATCCAGCTTGAGAGCCAGGTTGGGCGATCTCTCTCTACTCGAGAGCTCCTTCCCCAGGTCATGTATCAACTCTTGAGCCAGAAGAGCATTGTCGCTAAGCAGGCGGCCATTGATGAACCTACTCTGATTTGGCGCAATGACAAGGGGAAGTAGAGGTGCGAGTCTCAAAGCCAGGATCTTTGTGATGATCTTGTTCGTAACATTGCAGAGGCTGATCGGTCTAAAATCTCCCCACGTGACCGGGTTAGGCTTCTTCGGAATGAGAACAATCATGGTCGCCGTGAAGCTTCTGGGCATAAACGCCCCACTGAAGAAGTCTCCGACGGCTGCACTCACATCACGCCCCACAGTGTCCCAGCAGTGCTGGAAGAACAATGAAGTGAACCCATCCGGCCCGGACACACTATCTCCACTGATCCCAAAAACTGCATCCTTGACCTCCTTCTCCTGCAGCAGCGAACACAGAGCCTCCTGATCAACCGAATCCGGCCGCCGAGGTCAGAAGCTGCTGGAAGAATGCGGCCGCCGAATCCCTGATTTCTGTTTCATCCGTCAGCGCTTGCCCCCCAACCTCAACCGTGTGTATCCTCGACTTAACCCTCTTCTGTCTGACCCAGCCATGGAAGAATTTGGAATTCCTTTCTCCATCAATAGCCCATTTAATTGCCGCCTTTTTGCCTCCAAAACTTTTCCTCCATCTTGGCAGTGATGATTAGCTCTGCAGACACTCTACTGAAATCAGCCCTATGCGCGGGTGTTGGGTCGCTATCATATATGGCCTGCGCCTCAAGTACTGCCTGCTCCGCATCCTTTAGGTTCTGGAGGATGTTGCCAAACACTTCTCTATTCCAAGTCTTGAGGAACTTCTTGACCCTGATAAGCTTGAGCTGGAGGTTCATCATGCCATTGTACCCTGTCTCTCCCTCCCATATTCTGGCAATCTCGCCCCTAAAAGTCTCATGTCTGACCCACATATTTTGAATCTGAAAGCCGGTCTCGTGGTCTGGACAGAAAATTGGCATCTCACCAAGAGAGGACCATGATCAGAGCTGAATCTCGCCAAATGTGTCACTCGAGTAGTTGCAAAAACTGAAGTCCAGTGCTATCCAATCAAGATGCGGTCCAACCTTTCCCAAAGCCCCCCCGTGCCACGTGAATATCGGTCCATCAAAACCTGGGTCTATCAGCTGGCACTCGGCAATAGCATCGGCAAAGTCCATCATGTCTTAGTGTCTATCTGTATTACTCCCCTGTCTCTCTTCATTGGTCAGGAACATGTTGAAATCTCCACCCACTAGCCACGGTCTGCCCTCCATGACCAGCGAGAGATCTCCCAGCTTTTCCCAAAGTGCTTGTATCGTCTCTCTCGTGTGTCTCCCATAGACAATGGTAATATAGATCGGGAAGGGGAAGATTGCAGCAGAAACCTTAACGTGTAAAGCCTGTCTCGAGTCATCTACCACTTCCACTGTCCAATCCTCATGGGCAAGAATCCAAATGTGACCACTTTCATTAGATCCTGCAAACTGAAGGCCCTGGAAATTTCGGCCTAAAGCTGGCGGTGTCCTCTGTGGTTCAATCACGGCAGCAAATAAAATCTTGTGTTCTCGGATCAAATATCTCAGATGTCTCTTGGTGCGGGCATTCGCCACACCCTATGCGTTCCACACTAGGAACTGGCTCGTCATGAGGAAACAAATCAAAGTATATGCGGGATAGAAACCCTCGCTTTCTTCATCGGTGCTTTAATCATAGGGCGTCGATCCCCATCGCTGGCGATCTCCATTAGCGAGCTCCCATTTCCGGCAGCCCCATTCCGAACCCCTTTTGCCATCCTAGCCTCATAAATAATCTGAGCTTCTGCGGTCCCATCATGCAAAACCATGGCCATGGACGATTCTGTCTCCGGGTCCTCATCCTCCAAAATATCGAATCTGTTACTGTGCACTCCAAGTCCCGTGTAGTCCTCATGGTCAGGCAAACGACTCTCTCTAAGTGTAGGTGATAGAGATCTCGGTCTGCTCTCCGACTTCCCTTCATCGTCTGTCTCGAACTCCGATCCCTCAGTCTCTGACATGGCTCGACCCTCCAGCTCCTCTAACCTCCTCAACCTTCTTTTTTTCTCTATACCTAGCTCTGCTCTCTGGGCTTCTCTTCTTCTTTCCCTTGCCCTTTTCAGAGGGGTGCTGGTCAAGCTAGCCGGAGTTATGAGAAAAAGTAGGCTCCCGACTCTGCAGGCTGGTATTGGGGTTGTCATTTCGGCTTGCTACTACTCTGTATTCATACCGTGGTGTCTGAACTCCCTTATTCTGTTCCTGCGCCGTCGAGTCCCTCAAAACTGTGCCTTTCTTACCCACACGGTTCCAACCCGATTCTACCTGTGTCTGCACGGTTTGTTGCTTCCCCCGGGGCTGATCCCCTTGCTCTCCTCTCATCTCATTTTGCTTATGTTGTGCCGGTCTGAAGAAATCTTTCTTGGGTGGGGCCGGTTTCTTCCCAATAGCATAGCAATGGTCCTCTGAATGACCAACATGCTTGCAGGCTGAACAGTAGTGTGGGATCTTATCCCACCTCACCTGCAACGTAATATCTTTTCCCCCGAGTCGAAGCATACATTTCCCTGGAACAGGCTTTGAGATATCTATTTCAATGCAAATGCGTGCATATGACATCCGTGCACGTGTGATAGTGTTATGATCAATCTGAATCGGCTCACCAAACAATTTACCAATGGAAAATAACATAGATTCCTCAAATAGATGAATGGGTAAAGCATGCAAATTGCACCAAACAGCAGCAATGGGAGTCTCAAAATAAAGATCAAAATTAGGAGTCCATTTAAACATTCTCATCGGGTGATGCTCAATAAACTAAGTATTATTATTACTTGCTCCACATAAAACTTTCACATAATCATCTATCTCAGACAGGGTGATGAGGATATGCTTGGCATTAATAAAGTTCCAGGTTAGCGTACCTTTTAATTTGAAGTTTGACAGGGCTTTGCGGATCGAGTGCGGGGTTGGGATGGAGTGTGAAAACTTTCCAATCAGGGCGAGCCCCATGCGATCTGCAAGCTCAGTGTTATCAGTATCAGGTAATTGGAGGCAAGGGATACCGTTTTCCTGGGATGCCGTCCCCCTTTGTTTCACTTTATTGGGGTCCAAGATGAAAGGTACATTTGCTATCTTTGGCTGCCCGCCCTTAAGCACATCCGCCATGGTTTTATTTGGCTTATCTTTCCCAGATCCCTGCGAAGTACGGGATGAGCCTTCTTGGCTAGGTTCCTGTATCAGAGAGCGATCCATCATCGCCATCGATTCTGGGGAGGGGGTGGGAGGGATGTCTTTCTTTTTGGGCTTATAATTCTGGGAGGAGGGTTTGAGATTGCGGGTGTTCTTTGATGGCTGAGAGGGCCGGGAAGTAGTAAAGTGTTTCGGCAATTTTGTTGTAGGAGACGGCTCGAAAGAAGGCAAAAGGAGTTGGCTAGCTTTGGGGTTGAGTATGTTTTTCCGAAGTTTGGGTGAAGTGTGGATGGAGGATGGGTTAATATTTAAGCTTTCTTGGGTATGGGTTTTTCGAAAATCGAGTACCTTTAGTTTAGAAGTCGGCCTAGGTATGGGTGCGTTTTTAGCCCCCAGGATGGATGCTAGGATTAGTTCTATCTTTTCCCACGTGCCAAAAAATCTTTCAATTGATCCTGTGCCAGCCATGATTGATTTGACTCGGCTGATTTCGAAATTTGCAACTTGTAGTACACGTGATTCCGCCAAGTCAATATTAGCATGTACTTCATGATCTAACATGGTAGCATTCAACGAGTCCATGTCCAAAGTGGGAGCTTTCAGATCAGCTGCTGTATCGCAGAGTTCGGCGACAACCAAGCTCCTATCTTCTTCCGCCCTCGGCTTCAATCCATCTCCCGAGGCGCCGAGTAGCTCCGACGGTGAAATTCGATCAACCACACCCCCGGCAGTTTGGAGAGTTTCTTCACCGGCGAGCTTCTCATCACAATCAACCACCCACGGTTCCTTCTCCTCCATCTCCGCCACACCACCGCCTCGATCGTCCCCCCCATCGTGAGGAGCGACCACGGCGGAAACCGTAGATGTTAAGTGACCCGCCAAAAAACCCTAGCCGCCACACGCTTAATGCGTCGACACCTCTCAAAACCCGACACAGACCAGACCACAACCCTAATAAGCGCCGCCACACCCAGCCGCCGCCACGGCCTCAACCGCCCGGCGCCCGCCCAGCACCAGACCCCACCAGACCCCTCGACACAACCACGGCGCGACCTCGCTGGAAAGGCGGCCGATCGCCTGAAACCGTGGACAAACTCGACGGCGCACCAGATTTGACGAAAATGACGACGGGGCCCTAAAAACGTTAAAATCTAAAATAAAAATGGTGGAAATCAAGAACAAGACGTGAGGAATCCAATGAAAAAAATGGGAATGAATTTCGACAGGTAGAACTCAAGAATCAGCGATTTCTGCAAGACAGAAATCGAAAACCCTAGTTTTCTATATTTTCGTTCTATACAAGCAATTCTATCCGTGCAACATGCTCGAAATATGCTTTTCAGTATACCAATCCTAACAATCTCCCACTTATACTCAAAATCATGCTTTCGATTATGCCCACTGCCAAAACTCTCCACTTATACTCTAAGGAGGTCTCGAACCATGATACATCGAACTACCATACTTTTCACCCCATGTGTAAATCATGTTTCTATATAGGCATTTTGTAAAAAAAATTCTGTCTGGTTGTTCTCTGATGATATCTTGGTACCCATAATGTCTCGCTGCGCACTTTTCCTTAATTAATTTCATACTTTCGCTATATGTGATTGTTTAGCTTCATCAGCTCGTGTTTCCCTTGAGTTAGACATATGACTAGAGTAATTATAACAAATATAATACTCATACACATACTCGGAATCACGGTCAAAGCTATTAGGAAGTTACTGAGATTAACAACTACCTTAGTAGTTTCTGATGAAACCACACTTGTAATTTTCATGATAGAGTCTCTGATGTAATCACACTCCTTCATGACTCAGTTTTCAACTCCTAACGTTAACACATAGTCAGAGGATAACTCGATCATCAATCAATTATAAAATTGAGTCGATGTAACCTAAAGGACATAACGTGGATTTCTGGTAAATTAGAGCATACCGTTTAGTCTTCTTCAAGTACTATAGTATATTCTTTACCCAATCCAATGTGCCATGGTTAAAATGATATCATGCTTTTATGCCAACGACAAAGCTAATATCTAACTTAATACACATCATAGCATATATAAGACTTCCAATTATGGAACTTGTCTCATTCTTCTTGATCTCATTCAATGTCGAAAAACACTTGACTAGAGACAAAATAATTCCGTCTAGAAAAAGAAAAACCTTTTCTTGGAATTTTCAATGCTAAAGTGTCTAAGTATTGTGTAGATGTAGGATTCTTTAAGAAAACATACATTCTTTTTCTAGCAATCTAATGACACAGATGCTTAGAATGTAACTAGATTATCTTAAATCCATCATCCTTAAACTGGGTAGACGACCAGTTTCCTACGCTAGATAACCCTCTTAGTTGTTTATCAACTTTTATAGATGTCATCATCGTAGAGTACCAAGAATACCAAATATAGTGCACTTTTAACTTTCTTGCCATGTATTACATAATCATTAAGATGTTCCATGCAGATGATCTCCTCAAGACTTCTACTTAAAAATAACTGTCTTGACAATCATAGTACATACATCCTAATTTATGTAGGCTACAATAGACAATATACAGATCGACTTAGGCAAAAATGGCACGCGAGAATATAATTCTCTCTGGGTATAACCCTTAGCCATTATTCTAGCCTTTTGAGATCCATGCTTACACTTGCAGGTGCACTAGCTCCCACTGACTAAAATAGTCTATGGGTAGTATCGCAAGTCTTGAAAACATTCTTGTCTATTTAAGATTGTTATTCAGAATCTATCATCTTATCAAGAATGATTATCTGAATAAGTCATTGCATCCTTGTAGTTACAGGGATTATGTTCAAGTTGATCTAAGACTGAGTCTTAAGACTCTTTTAGACCCATGAACTTATTATGTTCGCAAAGAACGCTCCCACTACGACACGACTCTTACAATCTTAGGTACAAACATTGATTTTCTTAGTGCATAAGTTTCTAATGGTATGACTTCTTGGTTAAGATGGAAAATAGATATTCTAATTATCTTGAGAATTATCATGTTTGTTAGGCTTGTAGTTCTCCTCATAATCTTCATCAAAGAATCTAGTATTCGTGTAAACAAACACATATCTTGCCGTGAAGATTATAGAACTTGTACATTTTCTATCATTTGGGACAACCTTAAAACATACCACAGTACACAACTCCAATTACTTGGATACCTTTTCCAAAACATGTGTTGGAATAACTCCACACCTTGTGATGTGCTAGACTAGACTTGCCTCTAGTCCACAACTCGCGTGTTGTAGAAGGTACTGATGTTATGGTAGTTTCTTTAAGGTATAACTCATTGTTTCCAACGTATATCCCATCAATGATAAGGTGTTATTGAGTAAAACTGTTCACTAATCGAACTTGTCTTCGAGAGACTTCGATATCTTCTTATATGACTATCCTATTCTTTAGAAGAATGGTTGGAGTAGTCAACTAGGATTTAACTCCCACTACTGATCTTAACTCATTTGCTCGTCTCCTATGGTGTAAACCATTGAGACTTACTAGTCTTTTTATGTTACATCTCTATAAGTATTCTGAATCCCTTGAACCACCAAAGAATTCTAACTAATAGTGCATCAACCAGACTTACTTGACCTTTAAGCTATTTAACAAACAAGTTGTTAAAATCTTGATACTCACTTGAGTTAGACAAAATTAGTTTGAACAATTACTAAGTATTTTCTTGGCCTTATGTTTAAGTACCATAAATACTTTATCGTTCATTGTTTAAGAAGTTGAACTGTAGTGTTAAACTCAATCCTTTTGCAATTATATTGTTTAGATACTATGATGTATAATTTATTTTTCTATGGTACTATGATAGATATTCGATCCACATTTCTCAATAATGCCAGCATTATAAAATGAAATTGAACATCGTAGAATCATAAATGAGTTTAGAAACTGAATATAAATTCATTCTAATCAAGACTGTACCAATAAAACAAAATCTCTGACATTAAAACAAAACAATAAAGTGAGCATAAATAAATAGCTCACAGTGCAACAACTGCCCAACTGGATGTAGATCTCTCCTTTAGAAGTTGCATTGTTATCTAAGCCATTGTCATTCTATATAAGAGGTCAATCCGACTTACAATGCATCTACTCTTTGCCTTTTCACCAAAATTTTCTTGCCTTTCTTGCTTTCAGCAGGCATTGATGATAATTCAGCTCTTCCCTCTTTCCATTGCTAGTCTTCTGTTCGATTGAACTAAGACATAGGAAAGATACAACCTTAATGAATTCGTCAAGTATCATGTTATCTTCCTCCAATAGTAATAAAGTGAATATAATGCCAAAGGTTTCCAACTTTTCAGTAACAACCTTCATATAATTACTTCCTATTACATTTGGCGATGAACTGAGTGTAGAAACTATTTGAGTAACTGAATCAGAAGATTCATCAAAACTTTGTATCTCTTTTGGATATTTCAATAGAATCTAGACAACGTCCTCATTGGATATTCCTTTATCATCGGTATAAACCAAGACTTGTCTCACTACTTAAAAGAAAGTAGTTTGACCTTCTTCCTCAAAGAACTTATCGAGTACATGCATAAAATGCATTCTCAAACTTTCTTTGTAGAATTTTGTCGAGGAAATAGAGGACATAAATTAGTGAGTACAAACTTTAAGTTTTCAACAATGAGAGTCTTATCCATTTAATATTTCCAGTTTACATAATTTTGGCCTTCGAGTTTGATTTCTTTAAGGTTCGCAGACATTATTAAGAATTTGGCTAAGAAGAAATAAAACTATTTATCACATACTATGCTTAATACATAATCGCAAACAACCACAAAACAATTTATGTATCTCGCAACCGTGAAAACCAAAATAAGTACGCCTCTAGGGAGGTCATACAAATTTGGATTCCAACAATTTCCTGGTCACAATACCGACGGATAGTCCAGAGACCACTAAGGTGGCATGGCCGCCAAATATTGCCTAAGCATTTATCAAAAATATTTTCATCTAGGAATTTCATTTCTATTTTGATACTCCTTATAGGGAAGGTCATACGCCACTAACAAAATCCCATAGCTATCTTATAAATATTCTTAAACATACGAACTTGCAATTTCGTAGGATTATAGCTCCCACTAGGGTGGGTCGCAATAATATTAGAAACAAGCTTCTAGTTTAAGCAACCTACTATAAAGAAGTCTAATCGTATGAACTTGCTATTTCGTAGGATTATTGCTCCGACTAAGGTAGGTCACGATAATATTAGAAACTGCTTCATACATAGACCAATTTATGGAGACCATATACAACACACTGTTGTAATTATCGCTTAGTCATTTTAAATATGGCTTTTGCATAATTATCACATAAGTAGATAAGGCAGATAATCCACTTAAAACATATTAACACCAAATAAATAGATAAATCCATTTAATTCATGGTGATTAATCACACTGGATAATTATTGAAATTATTTAATAAATCTAGGTAGATTTAAATAATTAATTAATTCATTATCTTATCCAAAATATGAATTTCGGATTTGATAAATTTATCTTGGATAATGACTTATCCAAATTAATTTAGGATTTATCTAGATAGAGTTGAATCTATCTAAATCCTTTTTGGGATTATTCTAGATTTTATAAGAATAAAACCAAATCCTTAAATTCAAGATAAGACTGATCTTGTATTATCATTATCAAAATCGTAATAGGATATTTCAGGATAGAAACAAATCTATCCAAATCCATAAGATAAAATCCAATCACTCTAAGATTTAAGAAAATCTTAAATTATTTAGAATAAGAAACTAGAATATATCATATCTATAAGGATTTATTCTAAATAAAATTAACTTTATCAAAATCCAATTAGATTAGGATTATCTTGTATTATCTTTATCCAAATTTATCTAGGATATTTTCTAAATAGAAATAAATCTATTTATATCCATAAAATTAGGATAAACTAGAATTAATATTAATTAATTCAACTAGGATTTAACTAGATAGAACTAAATCTATTTTAAATCCAAAAGATAATTACAATACTCGATTAACAATTATCTAAATCTTCTAAGATATATTTTAGATAGATATAAATCTATCAATATCTATAAGATTGAGATACATTTAATTATCTAAATCTACTAGGATATTTTCTAAATAGAATTAATTCTATAAATATCCACAAGATAAAGATAAATATGGATTTTAATTATCGAAATCTACTAAGATATATTCTAGATAGATATAGATCTATCAATATCTACAAGATATGCATAAACTTAATTAATATTTATCTTAGTCAATCAAGGATTCAATAAGATAGAATAAAATCTATCTAAATCCATATGACAGAAATAAATTTAATTATTCATCCAAATTTATCTAGGATTTCTCTATATATAATTAAATATATCTAAATTCATAAAATAAGGATAAAATCCAATGTAATTAATTATTTATCTAGTCTAGCTAGGATTTATTCACATAGAATTAAATCTAAATAAATCCATAAGACAAAATAAAATAAGATTAATTATTATCCTAATTTATCTAGAATTTGTCTAGATAGAATTTAATCTATCCAAATTCATAAAATAAAGATAAATATTCAATTAATCCATGATTTAATCAAAATTAAATTGTAGATAATCCAACTAAAGATAGATTCAAATTTTATTCAAAATTAATCTTGAATTTATTCAAAATTAATCTTCAATTTATCCAAAATTAATCTTGAATTTATCCAAAATTAGTTCCTAGGTTTTAGGAAACATAACTAATTTTGAAAATTTCTCCAAATTAGTTTCTAGGATTGGGGAAACCCTAACTAATTTGGAAAGCTGCGCTGCCACACGGGCCCGGAAACGCCTCCAACGAGCTCCCACTCGGACTGCAGTCACTGCTGCCCCGTCTCTGCCGCATAAATGCCGCCGTTGGAGCTGTGCACACTGCTGCACGAGGTTGCCCAGCCACCCGTTGTGAGCTGTTCAACGTCTCGCAGCTGATCTGGTCAGCCACTGTACCGCATCAAGGATAGCTGCTGCAGCTGCATTACCGCAGCCGCTACTGCCCTCGATGTGAACCAACAACACGATTGCGACTAGTCCTCACATATCGCAACGATATCATAATTGTAATTCAATTCACCACAATCACGTACAAACACGAATTGAGAATTAAATCGCCGTCCATGTAATTCCCCAATATAATCATTATTATTCCATGTAATCATTACTACTTTAGAAATATAAAGTGATTCAAGTAACAAATACATATAATAAGGATTCATATACATGTTTCCGTGAGAAGTCAATCAAAACGACATCGCTCAATTGTTAATTGTTCTTCGTTGAAGTGGGTGGTTTGCGTGTGTGGTGAAAATGCGATGTGCTAGGTCGAGATGCCAGGTCCTATGAATCCACTAGATCACTTGATCTAGGAACTCAATAGAACACATAATGCTCTGTCGTTGGACACACTAACTCCCCTTCAAAGATCCCTCAACCCGAATACTATGATTTAGTATAGAGAAGCAGGGGTCGATCCCACGAAGATGGACACGTAAGAAAGCATTTAGAGACTCTTGACAAAAGCGGCTGCTGCCACGCAAACAGGGTTGAGGTATTACTACTACTAGACCTAGGCAGGAAATGTAAACACTAGACCTAGAAAACTGTAAACATGCTGAGATCAAACATCATCAAGACTTCGGTATATTAAATTCACTTACTAGACCGTGTAAACGACTACCTAATTTAGTTAGACAGGAAACAACTAACAACGGGGACCATGACCCAGAAATAGCAAGAACGGCAGAAAAGCTGCAAATAACTAACTGAGCATTTAACTAACACAGCATGCATTTCTTCAACGGGATTAAACACGAAAATGAAGGAAACATAGCACATACCCAGATTCGAACAGAATGTAAAAGTTTGGTCGTCGGAAACTTACGACTAACCGGAAATAACTCAGATCTACATATACTAGACGAAGCGAAATAAAAACACGAAGACTAGGCATTAAAATAAACCAACTCCGCTCAGATCTCATGTCGAATGCTTAATCCACTCCGGATCCATGCAATCCGAAACCAACAACAACTAGATTCCACTCCAGAACTTCCGATCTAATAGATCTACTACGATCAACATCAAATTTAAACGTTTCCACAATCAAAACTACAAAAACTAAATTCAGACCTCCGATTCATTCACCAACAAACTCCGATCACTCCGATTCAGCCATTACTCTGCACAGATTCAATAAACAATTGCGAAACGCATCCAAAACAAGCAAGCTAGCTCAAAACTCCAGAAAATCACAACAGCAAAATCAGACATCGACATAACAGAAAATTAAACTTGCATAAAACACTGAAATAGTCGATAAAACAGAATGCCGAGCTTCGAACAGCGAAGCTCGGTGGAAACCACAAAATACGAGAAAAGTAAACGGGAACTTGTTTCTTCGCCCTCAACAGGACGGTGTTACAACCCAACTTGAAACGAGAAAGCCGAAAGTGAACCCCAGCGCGGAACCCCCTGAATTTCCCTCTAAAAACCCAAGTGTATAGAAAAGTGAACTAGCTGCCGACTGTTAGTGAGGTCTCCCCCCCGAGAAGATCCCTCCAGAATGCATGCAACCTTTCTTTTATAGACACGGACATAATCTTCTAGAAACCTTCGTAGAAATCTCCATTCTACCCTTCAGTTATGAGATTTACTCCGTCTTGCAATTTTTTCACAATGTTCACTTATTCGCCAGGTTTCCTCGCGGGCGTGTGATTGCCCTCCTTCTTTTCCTGGACCTAGCGAATTTCTTCTATACACCTGGCTTAAAACATGTGTTAGACCGAGCAATTCACAAATTTATCCCCTAGACCTATGCATGAAATTAGCCTTATCAACTGCTCACACTTAAACCATGCTTGTCCTCAAGCATGAAAGACAAGAAAAAGATAAGGCAAATTTCAACGCAGGGTCCCCCAAGAACGACTCTACAAACAAGACACTACACAAAACAGACTCCTAGACCTAGGACAACTACAGACTCATAAAAGAAGACAACACACAAAAACAAACAACAGACAAGCATGAACTAGTTTCAACTTTTAGGCGACTGTCCCCACAAGCTTAAGTTCTCATCCGATCGTCTACAGTCTTCAAATCCTCCCCCTTCCTTCTTCTACCTAAACGGTCCGTCAGTTCGTCAAGATAGCCTATTGATTTCCCATCGGTTAGGTTCACTCGATCACTTATTCCTCACCAGGGATGTTAGGATCGAAACGCTCCAAAGTTAAAGTTACACCACTGATGCGTCGGGTTATGAGAGTTTTCTCCTTTCTATCGTCTCCCGATGTTTCTATATTTTTTTTCATTCCCGGGTCAGGTAATTATCACTTCCTGCCCTTGGGGTAATTAATCTTCTTTTTCCCCTTTTTTTTCCCTGGACTTCGTCCAGCTTATACCTCCGATTTGTTATTTTATTCCTCCCCTGGACTTCGTCCAGCTTATACCTCCTTTTCCTGGACTTCGTCCAGCTTATACCACCAGTTCTGGACTTCGTCCAGCTTATTCCTCCATAACCCATTTTTTTCTCCTTTAGACTCTACTCCGTAAGCATCAAGTGGCAGCCCATTTTTTTCATGTTAGCTCAAAGTGTTTAGGCTTATAACTCGCTTTTATAGTAGGGCTGCACAGCTAAGTTATCTAAGGCATTTTCTATCGTCCTTACTTCATTCAGACCGCTTTTAGTTTATTAAGGAAAAAAGGCATCAAAGTTGACGTGTATACTTTCTTCAATCGCTCTCACTAAGGGAATTATTTGCATTATTATATCCACTAGCTCATGCAACACACAAACACAAAAACTTAGAGACTCTAAGACTCTTATTAAAAAAAACAAAAACAAAAACTAACAAAAACAAAAACTGCACTTACTCCCCCCCCCCCACCCGCTTCACTCAAGCTTGTCCCCAAGCTATCATAGTGAAGGGGGGAAATAGGGAAGTAAGAACAACACTACACAGACCAAATAACACAAAACAAACAAACAACAAACTACTCACACTTAGACCGTACACCGGGCTAAGTGGGAGAAATCATAACAAACAAAACCAAAACATGCAAAAACAGAACAACCCCGTCTCACACTTAGACCACAGAGTGGGCTAAGTGTGGGAAGTTGCAACACGTTTATACAGAACAGAGTATGCTGGCACAGATAAATGCAAACAGAAAACGAAAAAAATTAAAAGATGAAAAGTAAAAGTTACTTGGTTTGGGGAGGGGGGGAATCAATTAGTATGGCCCCCGCGGGAGCCAGACTTGGGCGGGGCGGACGGTTGGGTCACCTTGGCTTTCTTTTTTGCCGGAGATTCCAGCGTCTCCTTCTCTGTCTAACTCGGTCTGGGGACTGTCTTCTTCACGATCAACAGTCTAGTGGAGGATAGGGTAGTCAAGGGCTTCGATGCCTGTGGGGGTTTCGGAATAGCTACACTTTCTGGACCCGGTGATTTGGAACCGCTGCCAGGTCCAGAAAGTGACTTTGGTGCATCAGGAAATCTCTCACGAAACCACTTTGCCATCATCATCATTAGCGAGATGCCCTCCGCTATCCTCTCAGTGTGCTTAGACGATGTGGCCACAAGATCATTAATGCGCCCCTTGAGGGCCACGATTTCCTCCCTGACTCGCCCGACTTCCATTCTGACTTCAGTTACCTCCTTCCTTATTTTCTTTACCTCGACACTGTCTTTTTTATTACCCCGTAGGGTCACAATCCCCTCCAGAACCATCTTAATTTCGGATCGCATCCATCCCACCTCCTGTCTCATTTCTTCAACTCCGATCTTAGTACCTGCCTCCACACTCGCCGTTTCCTGCTTCACCGGAACATCTGACCCGCCAATCTCGTAAAAACACACCTCCTTTCCATGCGTATATAGGAGCCCCTTGTTGAAGAAATAATCCATATTGAAAACTTCCGGGGGTAGGCACATCTCCACTCCTCGGCAGGCTTTATGGACTTTCAAGATCACGTTGCGCTGCAAATAAGCCCCTAGGAGATGACATGTGTATAAATGCCTGGAAGGGTTGGCAGTTACCTGGTGGCAAGCCTGGGCAAGCCAATAGCCTAGATGAACACGGACCTCCTTGGCCATACACCAAGTAAAATAAAGGTCGGGGGTTGTCAAGGCGTTGTTGGCGGTGCCCATCAGATTATAGCTAATAAATGTCTGGGCAAATCGCAGGATTCTGTTCTCGATGTGGTGGGCTTTCGAAAAGCTGGTCTTAAACTGACCCACCCTTGGGTGGGTAACAAACTCCCAAGCACTCTGTGGCTTGAAACCGGGTGTGGACTTAGGCTGTCCTACCATTCTCTCATTCCATAAACCTTCGTCGTCCTGTGTACGTGTCAGCAAACCCATCCGGAGAGTCCACTCTCTGATGCTCATCACGTGCTCTTCATTGAAGAGGCGAAAGTTAATGGAGTCAGCATCCAAGTTAGTGGTGGACTTAAACCGGAAGGTCGAAAAGAATTCTCGTGCCAAGGCGATCGGAACCTCGAAGGTGCTGTGCTTGAGCAGCCAGTCAAATCCGATTGCCTCTATGTACTCCCAAAATTCATTGTTGGACGCAATCACCTTGAGCTCCTGTGGGTCATACATCTTCCCGGACTTGGCATACTTTCCCACGTCGCTCTTCTCTTTGTACGTCACAACACGTTTTGGTTCAGTGAACTTCCTCACAGCGTCCAGCAATTCCTTGGTGATCCAGATTTCTATAGGCTCGAAATTGAGCTCCTCTTCTTGCTATCCATACGCTGGATAGCAGCGTATGGTACCTTAGCAGGTAGAGGAAGAGAGGGTTCAACGGACTTCCCTTTTGCTTTCTTGGTCGAGGAAGGAGCAATCTGTTTTCCCTTCCTCTTTCTCTCGGTCGCGTGGCGGCTTTCCTCATCTTCTTTCACTCCACTACTAGGTCTGGGAGAGTTTGCCTGCTCAGGGGCTGTGGTTGCTAGACCCAGCGATCCTTCCTCCGTTTGCTGGACGGATTCGTCAATCTCATCAATCAAGCTCCGACGAGCTTGCCTCCTTACTTCCCTTGCACTTATCGGCGAAACAGTCCCCTCTGGAACATCGATCAGATCTACCAACAAATTCATCCCGTCGCCGGCGGGCTCCTGTACATTTTCAGAAATGAGGGCTTCTCCCTCCTCATTCAACAAAGGTGTTGCCCCCGTGATGTAGATAGGGGTTTCTACCCCAACCAACTCTTCCTCATCCTGGGCCTTAGTACCCACAGCTTTTTCAGGGGTCTTCCCCTCACTTACATTCTTAGAAACATGGGCCTTACTGCCCCCAAAAACTTCCAGGGTTTCCCCCTCCACAGCCTTCTCAGAAATTAGGGCTTCGTCGCCCTCCGAAACACTCACACAAACACCAGGGGTTTCCCCCTCTTCGAATTCCTCAGCAACAGGGGTTTCCCCCCTCAGTAATACTAACAGGCAAAACAGCAGACAGATCCACACTCACAGATGTACCTAGGGTTTCTTTCCCAACAAAATCCACAGCAGCTATAACAGGGTTCACCCCCTCAGAGACAACAACTTCTTTATCAGACAAAACAGGGGTTTCCCCCTCAACGAACGAATCTAACCTTGGTTCGCTTACAGCCAACAGTTCCAACCCCGCTGCCAGATCTGCCTTCTCTCCTCGTATGTCTGCGGTGGTTGTTTCAGCGACGGTATGAACGGCCTCTGGTTGGGGTGGTGAAGCCCCTGAAATTTTTGGTGGTGGTGGTGCGGCAGATGTTGAAGCAGCCTGTGCGGTCTGTTCCATCATGGTGGTGAACATAGCGAATGCTTTCATCGCTTCTTCCAGCCCCTCAAGCTTTTGCAATAGGTCGGCCATGAACGCTGCTGCGTTAGAATCGCCGGATCCTGAATACTTCCTGTGTTCTTTGTGTTCTCCATGGCAGATTCTGTAGAATTGTTACAAGAACTCGGAAGAAAATTGCTCCGATTAGGGTTAGAGAAAAGATAGGATTTGAGAGAGAAATTTGGGGAATTTTTGGAGAGAGAGAGTGAGTTATGATATGGAAAATAAAGGCTACAGCACGGTTATAGCCTGTGGGTATGGGAGAGGACGGTTTGCAGGCTATTGCAGGCGTGACGCTAGCAACCGTACGCCTCCCCATAAAGTTACCTTTTGAAATTCGTACCGGCGCTGACTCCCTCCAAAATTTTAATCCTCAATTCCCTGCCCCATGTGAATATCTCTGCAATACCATACTTAGAAAAAACATCAAACTAAAAATGAAATGCCAGGCTCCCAGGTCAAGGATATGACAGTATAAAATTTCCCTTAAGGAGTCTGGTATTCCGAATTTTTTTTTTTTTTGGGTTTTCTTGATTTAAAGAAAGTGATTAAATATTTACAAATTTTGTTTTCAAGTGCTCTCAAGATTCCCTAGGTCAAGATATATTTATAAAAAAACTTCCTCGTTACCTGACCGAGGAATTCACTGAGAACACTTCCTTCCCAGGCCAGTTAGGCGATATCAGGAGTGCGCGTAGCGGCACTTCGTCCACTACACACATCTCCGAGTTATCCCTAAATACCTTCACCCTATGACCATTGACAAGAAAAGGAGTAGAGTTTGAAGCACTTCCATGGATCTCTACTGCTCCATTTGCACGAAGACTCACAATACTGTATGGTCCAATCCATTTAGACTTCAGCTTACCAGACATTAACTTGAGCCGGGATTGGAACATGAGAACTTTCTGCCCAACTTGTAGTTCCTTGGTCCGGAGATTCTTGTCATGCCAGAGTCTCATCTTTTCTTTGTACCACATTGCCGATTCATATGACTCCAGCCTCAGCTCCTCCTACTCCTGTAGCTGCAATTTTCGTTCTTCTTCGCAGGACTGGGGTCGCATGTTGATCTCCTTGACCGCCCAATATGCTCGGTGTTCTACTCCCACGGGCAAGTGGCACATTTTTCCAAACACAAGCCTGTAGGGTGACATCCCAATAGGCGTCTTGTATGCTGTCCTGTAAGCCCATAGTGCATCTCCAAGCCTCTTACTCCAGTCCTTCGTAGACGGATTAACCGTCTTCTCCAATATCGTCTTTATCTCCCTGTTGGAGATCTCCGCTTGCCCATTTGATTGAGGATGGTACGGTGTGGAAAGGCGGTGGTGCACTCCGTACTTTCTCATTAGAGCTTCAATAGTCCGGTTACGGAAATGCGTCACATTATCAGATATTATCGCTCTGGGAACTCCGTACATGTTAAAGATGTTGGCTCTAAGAAATTTCGCTACCTCATTAGCTTCACAAGATGTGGTCGCCTTGGCCTCTATATATTTCGAAACATAATCAACTGCCACAAGTATGTACGTATTTCCGTATGAAGACGGAAATGGACCCATGAAGTCCATTCCCCAGACATCGAAGATCTCACAAACAATCACTGGAACTTGTGGCATTTCGTCTTTCCTGGAGATTCCCCCCGTCTGTTGACACCTCTCACAGTTCTGACAAAACTCGAAAGCATCCTTGTGCAATGTAGGCCAGTAAAACCCGCTATCTAACACATTCCTTGCAGTTTTCCTAGGTCCAAAGTGACCTCCACAAGCTAGGGCACGGCAATGATTCAGCACATCCCTCTGTTCCCACTCCGGGATACACCTCCGGATCACTTGGTCAGCTCCCATTCTCCACAAATATGGGTCGTCCCAGAAATAATACTTGGCTTCGCTTTTGAGCTTCATCCTCTGGGCCCGGGAGATTCCTGCGAACTGGGCACCTCTCCAGTGACCAAGTAATTTGTCAGGTCTGCGAACCATGGCTCATCGTTCAGATGACATTTTCCCTTCTCAGAATCTCCTGGACCTGTTAACGCCATGATCTTTTCCCAACTGATAGGTCTAGGAAATATCCCTACATAGTACAGATGCTCTTCTGGAAATGCATCAGATATAGCTTCGTCGGTCTCACCTTGAAAAATACGACTCAAGTGGTCGGCTACCTTGTTCTCTGCTCCCTTCTTGTCTCTAACTTCCCAGTCAAATTCCTGTAAAAGTAACACCCAACTGATTAACCTTGGCTTAGACTCCTTCGCCAGTAAGTACTTTATTGCAGCGTGATCAGTGAAGACTATCACCCTCGACCCAAGTAAATATGGTCGGAATTTTTCAAAGGAATATACGACTGCCAACATTTCCTTTTCCGTGGTATCATAGTTTTTCTGGGCCAGATTGAGCGTTTTTTACGCATAAAAAATCACATAGCTTTTCCCATCCAGACTTTGACCTAGCACCGCTCCCACTGCGTAGTCACTTGCGTCGCACATTATTTCAAGTGGCAAATTCCAATCTGGTGCTCTGATAATGGGAGCAGAAACTAATCTATCCTTCAACAACTGAAAAGCTTTCTTGCACTCCTATCGAAAACAAAATCAACATCGTTATGTAACAAGTGAGTGAGTGGTTGAGCAATACTTGCGAAATCCTTTATAAACCTTCTATAAAATCCTGTGTGCCCTAGGAATCCTCTCACTTCTTTCTGATTCGTCGGGTAAGGCAGTTTTGAGATCACCTCAACCTTTGCTCGATCTACCTGTATTCCTCTTTCTGATACCACATGCCCTAGGATAATTCCCTCAGGGACCCTAAAGTGGCATTTTTTGAAATTCAAAATCAAATGCTTTTCCTGACACCTCCTCAGCACTATATCCAAACTTGCCAAACATGAGTCAAATGAGTTCCCGTACACAGTGAAGTCGTCCATAAAAATCTCGATGCAATCCTCCAGTAGGTCCGAGAAGATACTCATCATACACTGCTGAAAAGTGCCTGGCGCATTGCACAGACCGAACGGCATCCTTCTGTAAGCATACGTTCCAAAGGGACACGTGAAAGTTGTCTTCTCCTGGTCCTCGGGATCCACATAGATTTGAAAATTGCGACTATGCTTGCCCGCCAACCTCTCCAACATCTGGTCAATGAAAGGTAACGGGAAGTGATCCTTCTTAGTAGCCTCGTTCAGCTTACGATAGTCAATACACATCCTCCACCCAGTAACAAGTCGAGTGGGGACCAACTCATTTTTATCGTTCTTGACTACCTGTATTCCCAGACTTCTTTGGTACCATATGCACTGGACTAACCCATTCACTGTCGGGTATGGAATAAATGATTCCTAGGGATAGCAACTTCAATACTTCCTTCAGCACTTCTTCCCTCATGTTCGGATTCAGCTCCTTCTTCTAATCGAATGTGATGCATGCACAGATCTGGGCTGATTCCTACCAAGTCAGAGAGTGTCCACCCAATAGCTTTCTTGTTCCTCCGAATCACCTTCAACAATTCCTCTTCTTGTCCCTTGGTCAAGCTGCTGTTAATAATCACCGGGAAATTTTCATTCTCCTCTAGATACGCATACTTGAGCCCAGGTGGAAGTGTCTTCAGCTCTTTCTTTGGAATGTCTTTTTCTTGAGGTAAGGGATTTTTCTCTGTCGACTCAGTCGTTATTCCCTTCGTAGACTTAGTAGAATTTTCCATGCTCGCCACATAAGGTGTCCTCCTTGATCTAGCTAGCTCCGGGTTCGTGCAGAATTCCAGAATCGCTTTAGCTAGTTCATCATCTGATAACTCACTCGTTTTCATGGCTTCACACCAACTGGCTACTTCTCTATCAATAGTATGATTCATCTCGGATTTCTCGATTTGTATCTGCATTGATTCTGTCTCAAGATATTCCTGGACCAGGGGGTTAATAACATCTACAGGATGCAAATTTTCAACGTCAATAGGTTTCTTCATTGCCTCATCTATGCTGAATGTATATTTTTCCCCATTATAATCAAGGCAAATGGTGCCATCAAAGACATCAATGATAGTCTTGGGGGTACGTAAGAAAGGTCTCCCTAAAAGTACTCCGCCAGACTCTGCAGACTCATTATCGCTCATCTTTATCACATGAAAATCAGCTGGGTACAAGAAATCATGTACTCTTACTATCATATTCTCAAGCACTCCTTCAGGACAGATACACGACCTATCCGCTAGCTAGATCACTACTTTCTATTCACCATGCTCACTCCTACTCATTTCTTGTATATAGACAGTGGTAACACATTTATCGAAGCCCCTAAATCACACATGGCATGCTCAATTTTTATTTCACCAATAGAGATGGGCAAAGTAAACATACCTGGATCATTGCACTTCGAAGGCATCCTCCTCTTTTGAATCACTGCGGAGACGTTCTCGCCTATCAAAATTTTTCCACTGGGTCTAGCCTTCCCAGCTATAAATTCCTTGATGAACTTGCTAAACCCCGGCAATTTCAAAGCCTGTAAGAATGGTAGATTGATCTCCAATTTCCCAAAAAAATCCATGAAGTCTACCGGTTCATCCTTCTTCTTCTTGGCTTCCCCCCGGCTTGGGAAAGGTTTCAGTTGCTTCCCTGCTCCTGTAGAACTTTCAGCCGAGAACTCTCCAGTTTCTTCCCTTACTACATCGTTCTCCATCTCTGGCTCTGGGTTGAGGAAGAATGGTTCAGTTGATCTAGGCAAGGGCCTCTCCAAATCTCCTGCTTTAAAGTCATCCTTGATCAAGGAATTTTCACCCTCCAAGTTCCTGGGCCTCGGAATTGTATCCTCTTCCTTCTTGCCTTCCTTGGGATCTGTCGCTTCCTTCGTTCTTACCACTGGCCCCTCATATCCTTTCCCGAATCTCAAGGTAATCTGACTTATATTCGCTCTATCAGGTGGTCTTACTGAGGCGGGAATCTTTCCTTCATTCCCCCTCATATCACTCAAAGAAGTGGCTATCTAGGATAATTGCTTTGCCAGCATATCCATTGCTGCCTTTTGCTCCTACTGAGCGTCTTGAAGCTTGTGCACTACGTCATTGTTTGATTGCAGGTTGTTTTGCATATGTTGCTGAGAACTGACGAGGTCGTGCATCATATCATCGATACTTTTTGGTGGCTTTGGTGGCTGACTGGGCCCTGGCCCCATACTCATGGTCGGTCCACTCACTTGATTCTGACGAACGTTTCCTTGACCTCCTGAAGAGTTGTTGTACTGATTTCCTGGACCCTGGTAATTGTTTTGAAAATTCCTTTGGTGCGGTGGTACATAAGAGTTCCCTTGATTGTTCTGATTTCTGTTTCCCCAGCTCGAGTGGTCTCCTTAGTTCCGATTGATCCAGTTGCCCTGCCCCTCTTGGTTCCTTCCTGTCCAGTTACCTTGTCTCTCGGGTTGAGGTGCAAACTGCTGATTCGGTTGTGGTGCTGATTGGTTCTGTTCGTTGTCAGTCCATCTGAAATTTGGATGGTTCCTCCAGGGTACATCTCTCTGTCTCCCTGGATTCCAGCTCCCATCGGGATTCCAACTTCCCATTGCATTGACTTGGGCCTGATAATCTCCTTCCTAGGTCCCGTAATATTGCTGAATTTGATTATCTCCTGGACCAGGAGATTTCTCCTTCCCTTGTGAAGCTAGTGGATTTGTCTTTTCAATCGCGTTCAAAAGAGCCTTCTCGAGCCTGTCAATCCTTGCCTCTACTTTATCATCTTCTTGCTCTCTTATGGCATTCACCGATCCTCTCCTCACTGCATTCCTAGGGTTATCGTACGCCTTCTTAGCGTCGATCAACTTCCCCAGGATTTCTCTTGCTTCACTTCCCCTTTTTCTGGTGAAATTCCCCCCGCTCGAGGAAATCATTAAATCCTTCGACTCAGGAGTCGCCCCTTCGTAAAACAGAGAGTAGGTCTCTGCCTCTATCATTCGGTGATTCGGGCACGCATCCAACAACCCCTTGAATCTTGACAAATACTGACTCAAGGATTCATCGTAATCCTGCTTACACTCTAATATTTCTTTTTTCAGCGCATTCGTCTTGTTGGACGGGAAGAAATAATCTAAGAATTCCAACTTGAAATCCCTCCATGTGCGGATAGAATCCGGGGGCAATCTCAATAACCATGTGTTGGCCTCTCCCTTCAGAGTGAAAGGAATCGCGCGTAGGCGATAATCCTCCTCTGTTGCATCATTCAGCCTCTTCTGAATACCACACAACTTACTGAATTCATTTAAAAATTCGTACGGGCACTCACTTCTTCGCCCAGAAAATGTTGGCAAGATGCCGAGTACGTTTGTCTTGATCTCAATAGTCCTCTGGCGTGGATTCATCACTATAGCCTGAGCTGGTTCTCCATCTAAATGAGAGGTTAACGAACCAATCTCTGGATCTTGATCTACTACTTGCGCCATGACTACTTCCTCTGTTTCCCTTGTTTCTGACTCTGTCTCTGACTCTGGTGGTGACTCCGGATCTTCACGTCCTGACGACGCCCAAGATTCGTCGCTAGTAAATCCACTCGGAAACGGCTCTCCCGTGGTGAAACCTGATCTGGTGGTTACTGTGGAGGCGGTTTCCTTGACCTGCCAAATGAATTGACCTTGCTCCCACCCAGACGAGTTACTCCAGTAGGTAGACCATGAGCCTCTGCTCATAAACCGAAAATAAAAGAAAAATAAATCAAAACTTTGTACGCTAAAAACCTCTAAAAACAATCACAAAATACGCCATCCATCCCCGGCAACGGCGCCATTTGAAGTGCGTGGTTTGCGTGTGTGGTGAAAATGCGATGTGCTAGGTCGAGATGCCAGGTCCTATGAATCCACTAGATCACTTGGTCTAGGAACTCAATAGAACACGGAATGCTCTGTCGTTGGACACACTAACTCCCCTTCAAAGATCCCTCAACCTTACTATGATTTAGTATAGAGAAGCAGGGGTCGATCCCACGAAGATGGACACATAAGAAAACATTTAGAGACTCTTGACAAAAGCGGCTGCTGCCACGCAAACAGGGTTGAGGTATTACTACTACTAGACCTAGGCAGGAAATGTAAACACTAGACCTAGAAAACTGTAAACATGCTGAGATCAAACATCATCAAGACTTCGGTATATTAAATTCACTTACTAGACCGTGTAAACGACTACCTAATTTAGTTAGACAGGAAACAACTAACAGTGGGGACCATGACCCAGAAATAGCAAGAACGGCAGAAAAGCTGCAAATAACTAACTGAGCATTTAACTAACACAGCATGCATTTCTTCAACGGGATTAAACACGAAAATGAAGGAAACAGAGCACATACCCAGATTCGAACAGAACGTAAATGTTTGGTCGTCGGAAACTTACGACTAACCGGAAATAACTCAGATCTACATATACTAGACGATGCGAAATAAAAACACGTAGACTAGGCATTAAAATAAACCAACTCTGCTCAGATCTCACGTCGAACGCTTAATCCACTCCGGATCCAAGCAATCCGAAACCAGCAACAACTAGATTCCACTCCAGAACTTCCGATCTAACAGATCTACTCCGATCAACATCAAATTTAAACGTTTCCACAATCAAAACTACAAAACCAAATTCAGACCTCCGATTCATTCACCAACAAACTCCGATCACTCCGATTTAGCCATTACTCTGCACAGATTCAATAAACAATTGCGAAACGCATCCAAAACAAGCAAGCTAGCTCAAAACTCCAGAAAATCACAACAGCAAAATCAGACATCGACATAACAGAAAATTAAACTTGCATAAAACACGAGCTTTAGCTCCATGAGTGTCGCATGTGGGCGCCCCAACCGGGAGATAGAGGGCAACATCGAGGACCTTGATCCAGGAGGGCATGTACCTAGCGGAGGTATCCCTATTGCGGGCCTTAGCTAGGTGATGGATAGAAGTGTTGGGGATATAAAGGTTGTATCAAATGGTAATTGGATTTTGAGAGTATATAGATGACCACCTCTAGTTGTTAGGGAGGCCCTCGTTGTACTCTAATTTGTCATGCCTTGGCGAGTCGTCACTTTTGGGCGACTCGGTGTATGTTTGTTTGTAACCAATGGTTTTGGTAATGCACAGGTGTGGGTCCGCCTCAACCCTCCGCCCTTTGGGGTGTGTTTGATTAAAAAAAAATATTCCAATATAAGCTTATATTAAATTGTGGGTTTAATTTAATTAGTAAAAAGCTAATTAGGTGAGGCCTGTTCCAAATTCTTCCTTAGATCCCTGACTGGGCACAATATGTGACTTATATAAATAGGAGGATAAAGGAGACAGAAAATATAACAATTTATTATCAAAATTTTCATCCCCCTCTAAAGAGAGAGCTCGAAATTTGTGCCTCCTCCGTGAGCTGAGTTCTGTCTTCCATTATTCGAGTCCTAGTACGTTGGTGAGATTTTCCCACACAAATATCAGCGTATAGTCCGGGACACCAGTCAGAAGATCCGAGGTCTTGTATTGAAGATCTTCACGTGGAGAAGGAGCAAGCCATCATCGATTCTTGATTGAATCAACAAGGTAAATTGGCTAATTCTGTAGTAAGCATGTTTTAGGGATTTTATGTGCTAAAGCATGTTTTAATTCAAGTTATGAGCATGATACATGTGATAATTACGCGAATAGATTTTATCTAAATAATCTGCTAAATAGATCAAATTCATGTGATCCGTTTTGAATGCACGCTTCCGCTGCCAGCCCCTTCACAAATAGCCGCAATGGGAGATTCACAATAGGCGTCAAAATCTGGAGACCATTTGAAGACCCTCATGGGATGTCTATCGATAAACCAAACCGGGGTGCCCTTAGGCCCGCTTAGAAGCCGTGCATAATCAGCAATATCCTCAAATTGAACAAGAATATGCTTTGCGTTGATATACTTCCATGAGAATCCTCGACAAAACTTGATATGATCAAGAGCTTTTTGGATTTGAAGAGATGATGGGATAGAATGCGAAAACTTACCAACGATTGCATGTCCGAGGTTGGTTACCAACTTTTGAATTTCGGCACCGGAGAAATAGATAGACGGGATGCCGTTCGAGGTGGATGCAAAGCCAATGTTGGGGATGGTCTCGGGAACAAAGACTTGAGGCCCGTCGGTATTTGGTGTTCCCCAGAGCATGTCCGCCATGGTTTTTGGACTTTGGTTAAGCTTCAGGTTGGTCGCGCCACAACCAGCCTGGTTCGGGCCATTCTTGGTTTTGTTCGGAAATCCTCCTGTTTTGGCCGCATAGTCCCTGCTTGGTTGGCCGAGGTTAACTTGGGACTTCTCTGGGACATATCCCGTTTTGTTCGGCTCCAATGGCCCCTTAACAACCGATGCGCATGGAGTTCCCGAGACGCCCGAGACGCACGAGGCACCCATTACCGCACCACCCGATACGCCTGACGTGCCCGATACGCCGGAAATGTCCGAGACACCCTCCATTTCTGCGATACCCAATACAGCCGCCGTGCCTGAGACACCCGATACACCCACCATGCCCGAGACGCCCGAGATACCCAAAACACCCGATACACCTCCCATTTCCACGGCACCTGATACACCCGACGTGCCCGAGACTCCCGAGACACCCGAAACACCCGATACACCTCTCATGATGACAAGGGTTGGATGGTCACCCGATTTAGACTTCGACCAACATCCTACCTTTCCGGACTGGGGCCGGCCAGTTTCAAAAGAGTCCCGGAGTCTACGGATTCTAACCCTCTCAAGAGGAGGGAAGTCCTCGTAGGATGGTGTCGAGGATTCCAAAATCATTGGCTCCGGTGGTTCGTTGGCCGTCAGCCGTAGAGAAGTTGGCTCGACCGATGGGTGTTCAATCTCCGACTTGTTGGGGGCAATAAGAAGTTGTGCCGCCATATTGTCTAGCATTTCCACCATGTCCATGGAGGCATGGGGTAGAATGTTGTCCTTTTTCCCATCCATTTCAGACCCATCAACCAAAGCACCATGTGACTCATCAAGTTGGTAAGGAATTATGTGTCTTTCCAAAAGAGAATTTGTTTCTTTTGCCAAATCGGGATTGTTGACTATCGTGTCTCCCAAGGATCCATTTGCAGCACATGTGACCCCTCCACAAGGGTGGTAAGGGACAAAGGAGCTTTTCAAAAGGGATTTTGTACCTTTATCCATATTTGGCAAGTTGACTACTCCTTCCACCATGGGGTATTGTGCATCACGTGAGCTAGCAAGGGGGGTTGTGGTGGCGTACCAGGCTGGGTCATCATTTGCTTCAACGGTCGGCTGGCCGCCGCCGGCGTCATGGACTTCGCCAGAAATTTGAACGGGAGATGTAATCTCACCGGCATTGTCGCGAGAGTCCAGAACAATGGCGATTCTCTCATCCCCTTCATCATAGGTGATGGTAGCATCCTCAATCCCGGGTGGAGCCACCTTCGAGTCGCGGCCGGGACTCGCCGGTAAGTCAATCTTCTTCCGGAGTTGCTTGTCCTCCGGCCTAGGAGAGAGAACAAACCTTTTCCGGCCATCGCCTTTGGTGAGAGGGGCTGGGGTACTTTTCCTCTCTTTCACCTTCGTTTTCAAGGTTTTCCTCGCCATTTTCTTGGAGGGAAGGCTTGTGGAGGCAGCCTCTTCCGACGCGAACGTCATTTGTTGGACCGAGGGAGGGTCCTCGGCCGCCCGGAGAACCATTTGCTGGTCTAAGATGGTGCGGGGTTCCTCGGACCCCGGTGGAGGGTCCGGCGGGTGTTCCGGCATGGCTGATGGAGAGTCAAGACACCAGCCGCACCGGGGAGTTGAACGGAGGTTGGTGAGGTGTGGCTCAGGACCGGAGGAGACGAGGGCGTCGGTTTTGAGGGATTTGAAGGCTGGCCGGAAGCGGAGCGTTGTGAGTGGTGGAGGTGACGTGGAGGGGGTTGGTCGGCGAAGAGAGCACCGAGAAGAGCCGTTGGGGGTGGGGAGATTGTTAGAGAGAAGGGAGAGCGTCTCTCTCTAAATGGACGAACGCGTTTGAGGCAACAAGGGTGACTAATCTCCCAAGGGTATCCTCGGATCATGGTCCAATCCTTGCGAGGTGTAAGATGCTTAGGCCACTCTCGGGGGGTAGTGCTTTCCGTTTCCAAAACATGTGGGTTCGGCATGATGGATTTGTGAAGCTAGTTCAAGATATTTGGACTCAACCGACGGGGGCGAGTGGGCTCCTGAATCTCCAAACTAAGCTAGCCAGAAGCAAAAAGGCCCTTAAGGCTTGGAACAAGGAGGTTTTTGGCAATATTCACGCTAACCTCAAAGCGAAGGAGGAAGGGATCGTGCAAGCTCAAGCCGACTTTGAGGCTAATCCAACGCCGCGGAACAGGACTGAGATCAACAAGAACATTGCCGAGTACATTCTCCTACTCCGGATGGAGGAGGACTTCTGGAAGCGAAAGGCTGCACTAAGGTGGCTTGCCGATGGAGATAAGAATACTAGCTTCTATCAAAGTTGGGTGAAACAGAAGAGAGTTAGACTCCGAATACAATCCATCAATGTGGATGGCCGAGAGATTGCGAATGAAACAGAGATACGGCACTCGGCGGTTGAGTTCTTTCGGAGTCGTCTTGCCCCGGACACCCCGCCTCTTGAGGATCCGGACCTTGACCTAATTCAACAACTTCCCCCCTCAACGGACCTAGAGGAGTTACACAACCCACAGGACTTCGAGGAGGTGAAGAAAGCGGTTTTTGACATATCCGGGGATAGTGCACCAGGCCAGGACGGCTTCTCGGCCGTCTTCTATCAATCATGTTGGGGGATCATTGGATCGGACGTTGTGGAAGCCATAAAGCAGTTCTTTCTTGGGGCCTACCTGCGCCAAAGCGTCACGGCTACAAACATTGCCCTTATCCTGAAGAAGGCCTTGCCCGAGACATGGGCTGACTATCGACCCATAAGCTTATGCAATATCCTTAACAAGATTATTACAAAAGTACTAACTGCACGCCTTGCGCCTTTTTTGCCTCAGGTTATATCCCCTAACCAGAGCGGTTTCGTGAAGGGTCGGCTCCTACACGACAACGTCCTCCTCGCTCAAGAGATGTTCCACGAGTTAGCAAGGTGTTCCCCAGCACCGAACGTGGCTATTAAGATCGACATGGGCAAGGCTTATGATAGGGTGCAATGGAGCTTTTTGATCAAGGTACTTCGGCGCATGGGTTTTTCGGATGTTTGCATACACATTATCGAAAGGTGCATTAGCTCATGCTGGTTCTCAGTCCTTATTAATGGGGCCCCAGCGGGTTTTTTCAAATCTACTCGTGGGCTCAGACAAGGAGATCCCATCTCCCCAGCATTGTTTGTGATTGTCGCAGATTATCTTTCTAGGGCCCTCGACAAACTCATTCTTGGCAAGAAGGAGATGACCTTCAAAGCCTCCAGGAGGTGCATGGAAATCAGCCACTTAGGTTATGCCGATGATATTATTATTTTCACCCAAGCAGCTGCACACCCTTTGCGCCGGCTTAGAGCGTGTCTTGATGGGTATGAGTTAGTCTCCGGGCAACAGATCAACCTCACTAAAAGTATTTTCTATATTGCCGAAGCACACGAGCAATGGGTGCATGCAATCCAAATTGAAGGTGGATTTGCCCGCGGGACATTCCCTTTCCTTTACTTGGTGGTCCCAATATATCGTGGAGTCAAGCGAACGGAAATGTTCATGTTCATTCGAGAGAAGATTGCTAGAAGGATATCCGGATAGGCGCATCGTCATTTATCTTTTGGAGGGAGGCTAACTCTCATTAAGAGTACCCTTGAGGCGGATCCTATTCACATCTTCCAAGCCATAGAGCCCACGGCCGGTACCCTTAAGCTCCTTGACCAGCAATTGGCTCGTTTCTTTTGGGGCTCGACATCTGAGAGAAAACGGACCCATTGGATCAGTTGGGATCAAATGTGCCTCCCCACCAACGAGGGATGGCTTGGAATCCGAAAGTTTACCGAAATCCTACGAGCCTTTAACATCAAACTATGGTGGCGTTTTAGAGAACAGAATTCGTTATGGGCTCGCTACATGATGAGAAAGTATTGCGCCGCATCCTCGCCACTCACCACAAGGACCACGGAAAGGAATAGCCTGACGTGGAAGAGGCTGGTCAAAGCTTGGGCCCATGCTAAACCGCACATTCGGTGGCTTGTTGGACATGGTAAGATCTACTTTTGGGATGATATTTGGCTCGACAATGACCCTCTTCGGGGGCTATGTTTTGATGAGAGGGGCAGCCCTGCAACGACCATCTCGGAATTCATCACGGATGGTTCTTGGGACGTCCCCAAACTTCAAGTACTTCATGACCAGGCTGGCCTTCTCCAACAGATCATTGATCAAATTTGCAACACCCCGATCCTATACGGGGAGCCGGACATCCCGCGATGGATGCTATCAAGGTGAGGAGACTTCTCGCTAGCTTCGACTTGGGAGACGATCAGGTCGCCTCGGCCCATCATCCAAGGTCTGGAGGATATTTGGAAGGCTGGCCTCACAACCACCATCGCAATCTTCAATTGGAGGCTCCTATCTAATCACATTCC
Source organism: Salvia splendens (assembly GCF_004379255.2). Lineage (NCBI taxonomy): Eukaryota > Viridiplantae > Streptophyta > Magnoliopsida > Lamiales > Lamiaceae > Salvia > Salvia splendens. The sequence goes on along the minus strand of NC_056048.1, from coordinate 15,916,665 downwards.
TATTGACTCAAAGCTACAATTGCGCAAGATTGAACTTGCCTCCAAATGCCAATGCTGCCGACACAGGCCAAGTATCGAGTCTATCCAACACCTCTTCATACAAGGCGCAGGTGCGACTCGAGTGTGGAGGGAATTTGACGGGTGGTTTGAAGGATCGACCCGCACTCTCGGGTTGAACGACATGATCCCAACAAGAATTGAAGTGTGGGCGCGACGAGTGCAACAGTCGGGAAGGAAGCACCTTAGCCGGGCCATGCCTTACCTTATCTTTTGGTTTCTCTGGGCAGAGCGAAATAGAAGCCATCACCATGATACTCAATTCAAACAGCATGGCCAATGGCAGGCTCAAGTCGAAACATTGGAGAGGGGTTAGGCTCGGAGTCAGTATCCCAAGCCATGCAGAACCTCAACGGCCACCGCGGCTTGCTATGATGGTTAAGTGGGAACCACCGGATCAGCCCTGGACAAAACTCAACACAGACGGGTCTTCATTGAAGCAACAGGAAAAGTCAGGGGGAGGCGGTCTCATTTGAGACCATTCGGGTAATTTGCTCGTCGCCTATGCGCTCCCCCCCGAAGCACAGTCACCCCTCGAAGCCAAGCTGCTTTCCATGCACCATGGTTTGAAGTTGGCTAAAGATTTCGGGAAGCCAATTTGGCTTGAGTCCGGCGCAGAGCAAGCACTCAATCTCCTAACAGGGCCAACTTGGGGGCATGCTCACACCCGTCAAGCCATGGCGCACACGGCCTTACATAAGCGCCAACTTACCCTCCAAACAACCTTCATACACCGAGAAGGCAATAAGGCAGCTTAACTATTCGTGAAGATAGGTGTTGATTTGAGTAATAGTCGAATTATGGAGGCCTAAGACATGCTGAGAGCCGTCCAAGATGTCATCCGAATGGAACGAATGGGGATCCCAAATTTCCGGGTCCGCGCCGAGGAAGATGTTTAGAAGGGCACCGTAGAGTAGGCGGGTGTCGAGCCATTTGTGACACGACCCCTACTTACTCTTGTGGTGTTTTTTGTTTTTTGATAGTTCTTGCTTTTGGTTGTAATAGCTACGTGTAATCTTATGTCTTGAGTTAGGGCAATTGTAACCGAGAACTATTTTGCTATATAGGGATGAGGGACCCACAAACCCTCCACCGTGAAGGTGTTTGAAAAATAAAACCCAACCAAAGTAGGGAATGGGCCCCAAAAGAACCCGATGAGTAACCCCCCAAGGCGAGATAGTGAGGCTGCTGAATTTGTCCTATCAATGAACGAGTCTCAAACTTAGTGAGAGAAGCTCCTCCTTCTCTCTAAATTTTCAACCTTAATTGTCCTCTGGCTGTGCATCCACCGTCGACCTCCGCCTGATCCCCGTCGGCCTCGGTCGACCTCCACTTCGCACCGCACCCAACCCCGACGATACCCCCCGTCATTTCCCAGCCCCACACCACCACACCCCCAACCCCATCCAACCCGGCTGCTCCTCCCAAGTTCCCCTTTCGTGGCTCTTCTGTCCAACCTGGTTGACTAGGCTCGAGAGCTTCGGCTATCACTGCCTTTGCCCCAGCACTTGCTCCACGGCCGGTCTTGCCGGAGCCCCATCCGGACCCCGAACCTGAGTCCGAGGAAGCGCGCGAACTCACGGACCAGCAAATGATCTTTCGATACCCCGAGGATGAGTCATCCGAACATCTGACTAAAGCATGAAAGTGAAGGCGGTCAAGGCGAGGTGCAAAGCCTGCAAGAACACCCCGGCTCCTCCCTCGAAGGGCGATGGCCGGAAACGCTTCATCCCCTTCCCACTTTCGGAGGATAAGCAACTCCGCAAGAAACTCTCGTTTGGCGATGAAGATGGCTCCTTCGCCGGAAGTCCTAAGTGCAAATTGGCCATCTTTCCCGCGTGCTCCAGCCAGTCCGCAAGGAATGTCCGACTGCCGGAAGAGTCCCATCCTTGCCCCAACGTCGAAGATGAAGAAAGGAACAACAAGGTTCACGCCGACGCCGATTCCACTACTGATGGCCCGGTCGCCGGTCTTGAGACCGACGTTGTCGGGGGGGTGTTGATGGTGGGGGCTACAACCTACATGATGGGCGAGTGATGAGAGATGGTCCTAGCATGGGACAAGGGGCCTCTTGGATGACGCGATAGTCAACTTACCCAAAATGGCCACACCAACAGCCAATTCAAAAGTCACTTGGCGCTTTGCCAAGCTGGGCCATCACGTGTTGCTACCCCCAAAACAGCCAAACATCCTCTCCTTTTTGCAGCAAGTCAAGTTACCCAATTTTGCCATGGGGACAAAACTACCATCCGAATGTGCCTTTGAGCCTTTCCACATCAAGGGCTCACGTGATCCCTTTGGAGTTGAGGCCCCAATGCAGCCAAAAGAGGCGGAGCTCATCCACCTAGCCGCCTTGGACTCGGCGGAAATGCTTGACGCCTTGGCCGCGCAACACCTCCTAAACACCGGCCCGCCGGAACCCGAACCCATGGCAGAGCGATACACCACCCTTCAGCCGAGGATCGAACCAGCAATGTCGTCAAGTGTGACAACACACACCCCATCTTACGAGGATTTTCCCCCTCTTGGAAAAGGTAGAACACTTAAAATCCGAGATACCTTCGAAACCGGAAAGCCACAACCGAGGGATTACCAACCCGGGGCATGGCCGAAGTGGGGAGACTGACCGCAACAAAGCGCCAACACAAGCGACATCCCTCCGTTGGCCGAGGGTAACCTAAGTATGCTTGCAGCCAACCTTTGCGAGCCGAGGGGAAGGTGGCGGACCCGAGAGCCTCGACCCAGCCGATAGAAATGGTAGACCCAACCTGAACAACTGCACCATGGGGTCCGACTATTGGCACCCAACAAGGGGGGGGGGGGTGTGACACCCTCGGGTCACTCCGGTAAGCCGAAATCGATGGCGGACCTTCTTAAAGGCTCTCCCGACCCCAATGGGCCTCAAGCCTTCGAGCCGGAAAAGCTCCTCAACATTGGCTTTGCCTCCGTGTCCAATGGCATCCCGACCATCTACTTCTCCGGGGCCGAAATGCAAAAACTTGCCAAAAGCATGGGGCACGCCATCGTGGGTAAGTTTTCTCACTCTATCCCAACGGGCCTCCAAATTCAAAAAGCCCTTGATAACGTCAAATTCAGGTGTGGTTCCAATTGGAAATACATTAACGCTAACACATATCCTTATCCAAACTTCTTTGCCAAGTACTTTTGTGTCTCTTTTATAGGAATTCGAAGATATGAACAAAACGAGAAATCCCGAATTGTAAGTTAGAGAGAGACGCTCTCCCTTCTCTCTAGAATCCTCCCCCACCTCAAGAGTTCCCCCACCGCCGGCCTCCCCCGCCTTCTCCACTCTCTTACGGCCCACCCTCGTCGGCGGACCCCCACACGCCCCCCGCCTCCACCAGCCACCCACCACCCCTCCCGACCTCGGTCTCTCACTCCAAACCACTCCTCCTTGCCCTAGGCACGCACAAAGCCCCGGTGCGGCTGGTGCCTCGACTTTCCCTCTCGATCATGCCGGAGCTCCCGCCGGACCCCCCCCCCCCCCGGAGTCCGAAGAACCCCGCACCATCTCGGACCAGCTAATGGTCCTCCGGTCGGCTGAGGATCCTCTCTCGGATCAGCCAATGACATTCACGTCGGAGGAGGCTCCCTCCATAAACCTCCCCTCTAAGGAAACGTCGAGGAAAACCTTGAAAATGAAGGTGAAGGAACGAAAAAGTACACCAGCCCCTCCCACCAAAGGCACTGGTCGGAAAAGGTTCGTACCCTCTCCGATGCCTGAAGACAAGCAACTTAGGAAGAAGATTGACTTCGGGGCCGAAGGGAGCTCGCCGGTCGGAAGTCCAAAATGCAAAGGCCCCATCTTCCCGACGCCGATGGAACCCCCCCTAATCCCAATAGTGAAGATGAATCTAAGTGCAATGAAGAATTTGTCTGCGCCGGAACTGGTGGTGATGCTCCGGCCGACGATCTTGCGGCCGGCGTAGGTGCATGGACCGGTGACGGAGTCAAGCACAACCTCCCACATGATGGCCGCTTGGAGAGAGATGGCTCTAGCATGGGTCAAAAGGCCTTGGTGGACGCGCTAGTCAACTTGCCTGAAATGGGCACAACAACAAACTCCCTTTCCGAAAGTCCCTTGGCGCCTTGCCACTTCGGGACACCACGTGATGCTGGCCCAATGCGACCGTTGAGCCCCCAAAACAACAAAAAACTAGCTCCTTTTTGCAGCAAGCCAACTTTCCCGATTTGGCTTGGAGACCAAAACCACCTTCCGAAAGTGCGCTATCTCCTTTCCGTCCCAAGAGTTCACGTGAGCCTACTGTCGTGGAGGCTCCAATGCAACCAAAAAAGGCTTAAATCATCCACATAGCCGCCTTGGACTCGGCGGAGATGCTAGACACATTGGTTGCGCAACCTCTCATTACGGCCGGCCCGTCGGGGACCCGAGTCCATGACTACCGAGCCTTACCCCAAACCATGGCCGAGAGTCGAACCACTAAAACCCCCAAGGGGTGCTCCAAACTTCCCTTCCCTCGAAGAATTCCCTCCCCTAGAAAAAGGGAGGACGCTTAAGATCCGAGACACATTTGAAGCCGGAAAGTCGCAACCGAGGGAGCACCATGCCGACCTTCTTTCCTTGATCGAGGGTAACTCAAGCGTAAGGGCGGCAAATCCCAAAGGAGCCGAAGGGAATGAAGCGGACTCGAGAGAATCGAACCAGCCGATCGACACGATAGACCCAACCCGGAAGGCCGCACCTTCAGGCTCGACGAGCGGCAACCAACAAGGGGGGACTAAAGGCACCTCGGGCCATCTCAACCGGCCTAAATCGATGGCGGATATGCTCAAAGGCTCAACCGATACCATCGGCCCCCAAGACTTCGAGCCGGAGAGGCTCCAAAACATTGGATTTGCCTTCGTGTCCAACGGCATCCCGCCCATCTATTTCTCCGAGGCGGAAACTTAAAAGCTTGCCGAAAGCATGGGTCACGCCATTGTGGGTAAGTTCTCTCATTCAATCCCAACGGGTCTTCAAATTCAAAAGGCCCTTGATAGTATTAAACTCCGGTGTGGTTTTAATTGGAAATAAATTAACGCTAAACACATTCTCATCCAATGCGAGGACTTGGCGGATTATGCCCGGCTCATCGGAGGACCAAAGGGTACGCCCTTATGGCTCATCGACCGCCATCCGATGAGGGTTTTCAAATGGTCCCTGGACTTTGATGCATATTGCGAGTCCCCGATCGCGGCAATTTGGTGTAACCTAATCGGCCTCCCAATTCATCTTTTTGACAAATCCGCCTTATTCGCCATCGGCAAGCTCCTTGGCACCCCAATTCAAGTTGATCGAGCCACGGCCAACAAGACTAGACTTTTCTTTGCTCGAATTTGCATCGAGATAGACATCACAAAACCGCCCCCCGAAGAGATAATCCTCGACCTTTGTGGTCGTGAAACGGTGCAGCGAGTCCGGTGGGACAAGATACCATCATATTGCCAAGAATGCAAGCACGTTTTTTTTTTTTTTTATACTAGTATCTTAATACAAAATTCCACAATTATATAGTATGTAGCAGTGTAGCACATATGAACAAAATCTGCTTACATATTGAGGTTACACAGATTAATATAACTACAGAATTACAGAAATTCGACAAGTACATTATCTGGTTCGAGCGCAGAAACATAACAACTTTCCACCAAATGAAGACACTAATGATTAATCTAGACGAAACAAAACCTGCAGCTTCGAAGTGCCATCGCGTAGAATAGATGATATTTTGGTCTGTAGCAATTGAGGTTCTCCCACCATCACTTGAGCACCATCAAACACAACATGTTCCATAGTTTCGCCTCGATTGTCAGTGTTCCTGCAGTTGTTTCTGATTCTAAGGTGGAAAGGGGCGAAGCGAATGGGGAGAGAGGAAATTCGAAGCCAGTAGCTCAAGAATGCAAGCACGTTGGCCATGCGAGTGATGTGTGCTATGCGATGGGCAAGAAGGAACGACCGCAAAAGAGAAACTACAACACCGCTCCGCTAAAACAGCCACACCCCGAGGGCCAAGGCACGAAAGGGAAGCAAGACATGGGGAAGAATGGCCCCAACCACAATGAATGGAAACGCCAAGGGAAGAAACAAGGCAAGACGGGCGATCGACCAAGTAATAACAAAACAAATGGGGGGGATGCCAGTGGTACTCCTTGGGAAGGACCGGACATTATGGGTGACCCTCTAATGGGAAGCGGAATGTGCCCCGACACACAAAGCGAGGGGCCCAAACTCGGGGGCGGGGGAGGGAAGACCTCACCGAACCCGTCGAACTCATCGCACCCACCCCCGAACCATCAACAGCTCACGGGGTCACGGATGCGGAATGGAGCCCCGCCAACCCGAGGCGTTCGATGTCACCGCCTAAGCGAGGGAATCCGAGAGGAGGCGCACGCCATGCAATGACAAGGGGACGCGGCTATTTCTCGGCTAAGAATCACATGAGCACCAACCAATACCATTCACTCATGGCGAATGGAGAGTTTGATGTTGAAAATTGTGGAGATGCGGATGACATGGCTATGGACATGCAAGAGGGGGACGAGAGGGTTTGTGGCAATCTTCCTCCGGACAATGCCGAGGGATACGCAAAGAACAAAGCGCAACAAATCTTTGAATATCAAGGAGGGACTTCATCCCCTTCGGGTACGTCTCCCACTTGTTAATAATGTCTTACAACATCATGTTTTGGAACGTGAGGGGAATCGCTAACGCGTCAACCCAAAACGTCTTGAAACGCTTAATTAAACGCCATAATGTGTTTTTCTTGCAATAATGGAACCGCTCACAACCCCTGATCCGGACCGGTTCTCCAAGGCCTTGGGGCTATCCTTCATTGGCTCGAACACGTCGGGGAAGATCTGGTTGTTTGTGGAAGAAGGAGCTACTTTTGATATTGATTGTGATACGGAACAAATCCTACATGGGCGGCTTATGTCTCATCGACTTACTAGCCCACTAGCTATCTCGGCCGTGTACGCCAAATGCACAAGGTCCGAGAGATACCCACTGTGGGATAGGTTGAGAGAGATTGCGGGGCACCTCGAAGGAACACCGTGGATTGTCGGTGGTGACTTCAACACCATCCTCTCGCACCGGGAAAGAATTGGGAGCGACACCAACCGGCAAGCCGAGATGGTCGATTTCGCGGAGACAATTGAAGACTGCAGGCTCCTCGACCCCGGGTTCGATGGGGCGGACTTCACATGGGCCAAAAATGGTCTCTTTGAACGATTGGATATAGTTCTCGTTAGTGAAGCTTGGACCAGGGTCTTTGAGGCCACTCGGGTTACGAACCTCCCAAGGATTGCCTCGGACCACGGCCCAGTTCTAGCAAGATGCAAGATGTCGATCTCTACCAATGGAGGCAAGGCGTTCAGGTTCCTAAACATGTGGATCCGACACGAGGCCTTTATGGCTGTTGTACAGAATGCATGGGAGGAACCCACGGGGGCTGGGGGACTTTTAAACATCCAAATCAAGCATGCTAGAGTTAAAAGAGCTCTAAAGAAGTGGAACAAAGAGGTTTTCGGGAACATCCATGCGAACCTTAAGGACAAGGAGGAAGCTATCGAGCTGGCCCAATCCGAGTTTGAGGCAAGGCCAACTCCCGAGAATAGGACAGCGATCAATAAACACATTGCTGAGTACATCCTTCTGCTGCGATTGGAAGAGGACTTCTGGTGGCAAAAGGCAGCCTTGAGATGGCTAGCCGAGGGTGACAAGAACAATCGGTGCTACCAAAGATGGGTGAAACAAAAAAGGGTCCGGCTGCGTATCCATTCGATCCGTGCCAATGGACAAGAGCTAACTGAGGAAGAGGATATAAAAAAGTCAGCAGTGGACTTCTTCCAACAACTTCTCGCGCCTAGCAATTCTGCACTCAAAGAACCGGACCTCGACCTAATCCAGCAAGTCCATTCAGACGTGCATTTTGCAGATATCGCAAAGGTACCGGACGCGGAAGAGGTCAAGAGTGCCGTCTTCAGTATCTCCCGCGACAGCGCACCCGGACCCGATGGATTCTCTGCCACCATCTATCAAGCCTGTTGGAACATCGTGGGTCCGGAGGTGGTGGAAGAAGATATTGGGCAGTTTCTTCAGGGGGGCATACCTACCACGAAGCATCACGGCCACAAGCGTCGTCCTTATCCCAAAGAAGGCGTCACCTGAGTCATGGACCGACTACCGACCCATCAGCCTTTGCAACGTCCTGAACAAGATCATCACCAAGGTACTCACGAACCGACTCTCTCCTTTCCTTCCGCAGGTCATTGCCCCAAACCAAAGCGGCTTTGTTAAAGGGCGGCTTCTCAATGATAATGCACTGCTGGCTCAAGAAATGTTCCATGAGCTTGCACGATGCTCCCAAGCGCCTAATGTAGCGGTGAAGATTGATATGGCCAAAGCCTACGACAGGGTCCAATGGCCTTTCCTATTTAAGGTGCTTCGACGCATGGGATTCCCGGACGCATGGATCTCGCTTATGGAGAGGTGTATAAGCTCGTGCTGGTTCTCGATTCTTATCAATGGGGCACCATCGGGTTTCTTCAGATCAACATGAGGTCTCCGCCAAGGCGATCCGATATCCCCCGCCTAGTTTGTGATAGCAGCGGACTACTTGTCGCGAGCACTAGACAAGCTCATACTCGGCCAAAAGGAGATGACCTTCAAAGCCTCCCGAAGATATATCGAGATCAGCCATCTAGTCTGTGGATGACTTAATTATATTCACACAAGCAGCGGCTACCTCCTTGCGCCGACTCAGAGCTTGTCTTGAAAATTATGAAAAAGTCTCAGGCCAACAAATCAGCCTTGCCAAGAGCAACTTCTACATTGCGGAAATTCATGAGCAATGGGCAAGCTCGATTCAAGCGGAAGGGGGTTTTTCTAGGGGGACCTTGCCGTTCCTCTACCTAGACATCCCCATCTACCGAGGTGTAAAGCGCACGGACATGTTCCTCTTCCTCCGTGAGAAAATTGCAAGAAGAGTCTCAGGGTGGGCGCACAGCCATTTATATTTTGGAGGGAGGCTCACGCTTATTAAGAGCACTCTTGAAGCGATCCCCTTGCATATCTTCCAAGCCATTGAGCCTACCGCCGGTACTCTCAAACAACTCGATCAACAAATGGCTCGATTCTTCTGGGGCTCTACGAGTGAGAGGAAGCGGACCCACTGGATTGGATGGGACCAAATGTGCCTCCCCACTGATGAAGGGGGACTCGGGATCCGCAAAACTAAGGAGGTCCTTCGTGCCTTCAACATTAAACTATGGTGGCTAAATACTCTTCCAACTCCTCACCTCTTGTCGTAAGAACACCGAGCAAGAGTAGCACCACGTGGAGGAGGCTTTCTAGAGCCTGGACCCTCGCACAACCGCATATGAGGTGGCTAGTGGGCCAAGGTAATATTTATTTTTGGGATGACATCTGGCTCGGTAACACCCCACTTAGGGAGCTCAGCCTCGATGAAAGGGGGAGTCCTACCACTCGGGTGTCGGAGTATATTAGGAATGGCTCGTGGGATGAACCCAAGCTCCAACTCCTTCATGATCAGGCCGGCATCCCACAGCACATCATTGATCGCATCCTCAACACCCCGATCCTCCACGGTGAAAAGGACATCCCGAGGTGGACCCTTTCTAAGCATGGGGAATTCACGGTGGCCTCGACATGGGACACAATCCGAGGGCAGCACCCGCTCATTCAGGGACTGGGCGATGTTTAGAATGCGGGTCTCACTACTTCCATAGCCATCTTCATCTGGAGGCTCCTCTCCAACCGCGTACCGGTCGACACGAAACTTCAGTGGCGGGAGATTGAGCTAGCTTCCAAGTGCCAATGCTGCCCCCACCGACCGGGTATCGAGTCCCTCCAACACCTATTCATCCAGAGACACGGAGCTCGCAGAGTATGGAGTGAGTTTGACGCTTGGTTCGCAGGCCCGTCCCCCCGTCTCCATATCAATGACACAATCCCTACGAGAATTGAAGTGTGGGCGCGGAGATATCAGCAGCCGAACAAGAAGCATCTTAGCCGAGCCACCCCATACCTCATTCTTTGGTTTATCTGGTCGGAGAGAAATAGGAGTCGCCACCAAGGCACACAGTTTGAACCACAAAATGTGGATGGCAGGTCCACATGTTCATTCGGAATTCTAAGTCCAACGGAAGCTTGAAGCCGAAACATTGGAAGGGAGTTAAACTTGGAATCAACATTCCTCAACAAGCGGCGGCAATCAGGGTGCTACCCCTAGCCATGGCAATCAAATGGAATCCCCCGGATCAGCTGTGGATAAAGCTCAACACGGATGGTTCCTTTAATGAAGCGAACGACAAAGCAGGGGCTGGAGGGATCATTCGAGACCACTTGGGTAAGATGCTCGTCGCCTTCAGCACGCCCCTCGAAGCACACTCAGCGTTAGAGGCCGAGCTCTTGGCCATGCTCCACGGTTTGAACATAGCCAAGGAATTCGCTCTACCAATCTGGATTGAGTCGGATGCAGAGCAAGCAATCAAATTGGTCAATGGACAGGATGGGGCCCGGCACTCGCTCGGCAAGCGGTGGCGCAACTAATCCTACACAAACGCCAACTCAAATTCCGAGCCACGTTCATACAACGGGAGGGAAACAAAACGGCGGACTTCCTTGCGAGAATGGGGCTAGACCAAGCCAGTTGCCTACGAATGCACGTCAACTCAGCACCGAGAGAATTGCTGGACTTGGTTCGATTGGACGAGATGGGAGTGTCGCACATCCGAAACCTAGACGGGGACGGACACTAAAGTTGGTAATGAGACGTTGGGAGACAATAGTGACTAGTTTTTTGGTTAATTGTATTTTGGAAAAGAGTATGATGGGGTCCAAACCTTGTGGGATCGGACCGCATACTACTCTTGGCTTTGTTACGGCACACCACTTTCGGGGTGTGGCCACGCCTTGTAATTATCTCTTTTGGAAATTTTTTTTTTGTCAAACACCTTAACGGTGGAGGGTTCGTGGGTCCCTCATCCCTATATAGCAAAATATTTCTAGGTTACAATTAGCCTAGCTCGAGGCTTAGGGTTACAAGCGGCTATTACAACTAACTATTACAACCAAAACAAGGACAATCAAAAGGCCAAATCACCACAAGAGTAAGTAGGGGTCGTGTCACAAATGGCTCGACACCCGCCTACTCTACGGTGTCCTCCTAAGCATCTTCCTCGGCACGGACCCGGAAGTTCGGAATCCCCATTTGTTCCATTCGAATGACATCTTGGACGGCTCTCGGTAAGTCTTGGGCGTCCAAGACTCGACTGAGACTCAAGTCGACACCAATCTTCGCAAGTAAGTCAGCCGCCTTATTGCCTTCACGGTGGATGAAGGTAGTTCGGAGTGTGAGTTGACGCTTGTGTAAGGTCATGTGGGCCATGGCTTGGCGAGTGTGAGCAGGCCCCCAACTTGGCCCTTTAATGAGATTGAGTGCTTGCTCGGCGTCCGATTCGAGCCAAATTGGTTTCTCAATCTCCGAGGCCAACATCAAGCCGTGGTGCATGGCGAGTAGTTCGGCTTCGAGTGGTGAATGTGCTTCGAGAGGGAGCGCATAGGCGACGAGCGCCTTACCCAAATGGTCTCGAATGAGGCCGCCTCCCCCAGCTTTTCCTGTTGCTTCATTAAAGGACCCGTCCGTATTAAGTTTGATCCAGGCCTGATCCGGTGGTTCCCACTTAACCATCATAGCGAGTCGCGGTAGCCGTTGAGGTTCGGCATGGCTTGGGATACTGACTCCGAGCCTAACCCCTCTCCAATGCTTTGGCTTAAGCCTCCCATTGGCCATGCTGTTTCGGACGAAAGTGAGGATTTGCCAAATCACATTACTCGGTTTGAATTGAACATCATGATGGCGGCTTCTATTTCTCTCTGCCCAGAGGAACCAGAAGATAAGGTTAGGCATGGCTCGGCTGAGGTGCTTCCTTCCCGGCTGCTGTACTCTTCTCGCCCATACCTCAGTTCTTGTTGGGATCGTGTCATTGACCACGAGAGTGGGGCCGAGCCTTCGAACCACCCGTCGAATTCCCTCCACACTCTTGTTGCACCTACTCCTTGAATGAAGAGATGTTGGAGAGACTCGGTACTAGGCCTGTGTGGGCAGCACTGGCATTTGGATGCGAGTTCAATCTTGCGCCATTGCAGCTTTGCGTCAACAGGGATGCGGTTAGATATGAGCCTCCAATTGAAGATAGCGATGGTAGTTGTGAGGCCAGCCGTCCAAATCTCCTCGAGCCCTTGGATGATGGGTTGAGGCGACCGGACCGTCTCCCAAGTCGAGGCTAGCGAGAAATCTCCTCGCCTTGTGAGCGTCCATCGTGGGATGTCCGGCTCCCCGGGGAGTATCGGGGTTTTGCAAATTTGATCAATGATCTGTTGGGGAAGGCCCGCCTGGTCATGGAGAACTTGGAGTTTTGGAGCGTCCCACTCACCATCCGTGATAAAATCCGAGACAATCGTTGTAGGGCTGCCCCTCTCGTCGAAACATAGCCCCCTAAGAGGGACGTTGCCAAGCCATATATCATCCCAGAAGTAGATCTTACCTTGACCAACAATCCAACGGATGTGCGGGTGAGCGTGGGCCCAAGCTTTGGCCAGCCTCCTCCACGTCGGGCTATTCCTTCCCGTGATCCTTGGCAAAAGTGGCGAGGAATTGGCGCAATACTTTCTCATCATGTACCGGGCCCATAAAGAGTTCTGTTCTCTGAACCGCCACCAGAGTTTAATGTTGAATGCTCTTAGAACTTCTGTGAACTTTCGGATCCCGAGCCCTCCCTCCTTGGTGGGGAGGCACATTTGGTCCCAGCTAATCCAATGTGTCCGTTTTTTCTTAGTCGTCGAGCCCCAAAAGAAGCGAGCCAATTGCTGATCGAGTAGCTTAAGGGTTCCGGCCGTGGGCTCAATGGCTTGGAAGATGTGGATAGGAACTGCCTCAAGAGTGCTCTTAATGAGAGTTAGCCTTTCTCCAAAAGATAGATGACGATGCGCCCATCCGGAAATCCTTCTAGCGATCTTCTCTCGAATGAACATGAACATTTCGGTTTTCTTGACTCCACGGTATATAGGGACCCCCAAATAGAGGAATGGGAAGGACCCCCGAGCAAAGCCTCCTTCGTTTTGGATTTCATGCTCCCAATGCTCGTGCGCTTCAGCAATATAGAAATTGCTTTTTGCAAGATCGATCTGCTGCCCGGAGACTCTCTCATACCCGTCAAGGCACTCTCTAAGCCGACGCAATGGGGTTGCAGCTGCTTGAGTGAAGATAATAATGTCATCGGCATATGCTAAGTGGCTGATTTCCATGCACCTCCTGGCCGCTTTGAAGGTCATCTCTTTTTTACCAAGGATGAGCTTGTCGAGGGCCCTGGAGAGATACTCTGCGGCAATCACAAACAACGCCGGGGAGATGGGGTCTCCTTGTCTGAGCCCCCGAGTAGATTTGAAGAATCCAGTTGGGACACCGTTAATAAGGACCGAGAACCAACAAGAACCAATGCACCTTTCAATCAGGTCGATCCACGCATCCGAGAAGCCCATGCACCGAAGCACCTTGATCAAGAAGCTCCATTGCACTCTATCATACGCCTTGGCCATGTCGATCTTAATGGCCACATTCGGTGCAGGGGAGCACCTTGCTAATTCGTGGAACATCTCTTGGGCGAGGAGGGCGTTGTCATGTAGGAGCCGCCCCTTCACGAATCCACTCTGGTTCGGGGAGATAACCAGTGGCAAAAAAGGCGCAAGGCGTGCGGTTAGAACTTTTGTAATAATCTTGTTGAGGACGTTGCAAAGGCTTATGGGGCGATAATCGGCCCATGTCTCGGGCGAGGCCTTCTTCGGGATAAGGACAATGTTTGTGGCCGTAACACTCCGAGGGAGGTAGGCCCCAAGAAAGACCTGTTTTATGGCTTCCACCACATCCGTTCCAAGAATCCCCCAACATGTTTGGTAGAAGACGGCCGAGAAGCCATCCGGATCTGGAGCACTGTCCCCGGAGATGTCAAAAACCGCTTTCTTCACCTCCTCGGAGTTCGGTGGGTAGTGTAGCTCCTCAAGATCTGTTGAGGGGGGGAGTTGTTGAATAAGATCAAGGTCCGGGTCCTCAAGGTCCGGGGTGTCCGGGGCGAGAAGGCTCCGAAAGAAATCGACCGCCGAGTGCCGTATCTCAGTTTCATCTGCAATCTCCCGGCCATTCACATTGATAGAGTGAATTCGGAGTCTAACTCTCTTCTGCTTCACCCAGTTTTGGTAGAATCTGGTATTCTTATCTCCATCTGCTAGCCACCTTAGAGCCGCCTTTTGCCTCCAGAAGTCCTCCTCCATCCGGAGAAGGAGGATGTACTCGGCAATGCTTTTGTTGATCTCGGATCTATTGTGTGGCGTTGGATCAGCCTCAAAGTCGGCTTGAGCCTGCGTGATTCTTTCCTCCATTCCTTTGAGATTGGCGTGAATGTTGCCAAAAACCTCCTTGTTCCACGCCTTGAGGGCCTTTTTGCTCCTAGCAAGCTTAGTTTGGAGATTCAATAGCCCACTCGCCTCTGTTGGTTGAGCCCAAATATTCTGCACAAGCTGCAGAAAGCCTTCATGCCGGACCCACATGTTTTGGAAACGAAAGGCGCTGCCCCCGGAGGGAAGCCTCGGCATCTTACACCTTGCAAGAATCGGACCATGATCCGAGGAAACCCTTGGGAGATTAGTCACCCTTGTTGCCTCAAACGCATTAGACCATGCCTCATTAACAAGCAGCCTGTCCAACCTCTCAAACAAGCCATTTTTAGCCCAAGTGAACTCCGCACCATCGAATCCGGGGTCCAAAAGCCGGCAATCTTCAATTGCTTCGGCAAAATCAATCATCTCTGCTTGCCGGTTGGTTTCACTACCAACCTTGTCTTCGTGTGCAAGGATCATATTAAAATCCCCTCCAATCAGCAACGGGGTTCCTTCCGTCCTGAATGATATCTCCCTCATTTTATCCCACAGAGGGTGTCGCTCCAACCTACTACATTTAGCGTAGATGGCCGAAATGGAGATATGATTCGCCATGGGGTGCGAAGTAAGCATTCCGTGTAGGACTTGGTCCGAGTCCTCCTCAATGATGAAGTTGGCACCCTCCTCGGCGAATACCCATATCTTACCAGACGTATTTGATCCTTTGAAATTTAGTCCCAGCACCTTGGAATACCGATCCGGGTCGGGATTAGTGAGTGGCTCCATTATTGCAAGAAACATGACATTATAACACTTGATTAGTCTTTTAAGGACGTTTTGGGTCGGCGCATTAGCGATTCCCCTAGCGTTCCAAAACATGAGGTTGTAAGACATGATTAACAAGGTAGGGTCATACCCGGAAGGTTTGAAGGCCCTCCTTGGAATATGACAATCTGATGGTCATCATCCATCGAGTGATTGTCGGCATCAACTTGTTGCGAGGCATCCTTAGGTTGTGCACCAAAGGTTTGGAAATCCATTTCCACCTCATCCATCTCGCCACATGCTTCGACGTCAAATTCCCCGTTAGCCATGAGCGAGTAGTACTTGTTTGTGCTCATGACATTGCCCGTCCACTCATCTTCACTCCTTCCATGGTTTGATGAGGGATGTCGCCCTCGCCCTCTCGAGCCCCCTCTTGACCCACCTCGGGAGCTCAAAGCCATCCGACGGCTTGTGTCTCCATGTTCCCACGGCACACCCGTTGATTCCTCATCTTTCGATTTTATTCGACTCGGCCACATTGAGTATTTAGTAGCGGCTTCCTCACCTTGGACCGGCCTTGTGTTAAGTTGACCTTTCCCAAGCCCATCATCTTCTTGAAGGTTGCCCACAATGTCCGGACCCTCCCAGACCGACTCCTCCCCACTCTGCCTAGCTTTCGGGGGTGATCCCTTTCCTTTGTTTCTCCTTTGCCGTCTCCACTCATTGTTATCATTTGCTTGGCCTCCAAATTGGCTTGCTTTTCCGTGGGACTGTTTCCATCTTGATTTGCTTTTTGGGGGGCTGCATTGTTGTAGTTTCTTTTCGGTGGCCTCTCGGTCTTTCCCACAGCATAGCAAACATTGCTCGAGTGGCCGACGTGCTTACACTCCCGACAATAGGCTGGAATTTTATCCCACCGCACTTGTTGGGCCGTCTCTCTTCTACAAATATCAAGTATGATTTCTTCGGGGGGTGGTTTCGTGATATCAATCTCGACGCAAATGCGCGCAAAGGAGAGCCTTGTCTTGTTCGCGGTGGCTCGGTCAACTTGTATTGGCGTCCCTAGGAGCTTGCCAATGGCGAAGAGGGCTGATTGATCGAATAGGTGGATCGGAAGGCCAATTAGGTTACACCATATTGCTGCAATCGGGGACTCACAATAGGCGTCAAAATCCGGAGACCATTTGAAAACCCTCATTGGATGCCGATCGATGAGCCACACCGGCGTCCCCTTCAGGCCACCAAGGAGCCTTGCGTAATCCACCAAGTCCTCGCATTGAATAAGAATGTGCTTGGCATTAATGTATTTCCACGTAAAGCCACATTGAAATTTCATGTTATTAAGAGCCTTTTGAATTTGTCCGGCTGTCGGGATAGAGTGTGAGAATTTACCTACAATGGCGTGCCCTACGTTTTCGGCAAGCTTCCGGATTTCCAGCCCCGAGAAGTAGATTGATGGTATCCCATTAAGGCGGATTGGTCGAAAAGGTGGATTGGGAGGCCGATTAGGTTGCACCAGATTGCTGCAATCGGGGACTCACAAAATGCGTCAAAGTCCGGGGACCATTTGAACACCCTCATTGGATGACGGTCGATGAACCACACGGGTGTTCCCTTTGGTCCGCCAAGAAGCCGGGCGTAGTCCGCCAAGTCCTCGCATTGAATAAGTATGTGTTTAGCGTTAATGTATTTCCATTTGTAGCCACAACGGAATTTGATATTGTCAAGAGCTTTTTGAATTTGAAAACCCGTTGGGATAGAGTGGGAGAACTTACCCACGATGGCGTGCCCCATGCTTTCAGCGAGCTTTTGCGTTTCGGCTCCGGAGAAGTAGATGGCCGGGATGCCATTGGACACGGAGGCAAAACCAATGTTATGGAGCTTTTCCGGTTCGAAGGCTTGTGGGCCGTTGGGGTCGGAAGAGCCTTTAAGAAGATCCGCCATCGATTTCAGCTTATCGTGTTGGTCCGAGGGTGTCGCGTCTCCCCCTTGGATTGACCTCGGCCAAGGAATTGACGTTGCTTGTGTTGGCACTTTGTAGCGGACGATCTACCCACTTCGGCCTTGCCCCGGTTTGGGAGTCCCTTGAGTGTGGCATCCCGGATTCAAAGGTGTCTCGGATTTTAAGTGTCCACCCTTTTTCCAAGGGGGGGAAGTCCTCATAGGATGGGATGTGTGTTTCAGCACTTGTTGGTATTGTTGGTTCGATCCACTGCCGATGGTTGGTGTACGTCTCCGGCGCCATGGGCTCGGGTTCTGGAGACCCGGCAGCGAGAAGTGGTTGTGCGGCCAAAGCGTCCAGCATTTTCGCCGAGTCCAAGGTGGCTAGGTGGATGATCTCCTTCTCATTTGGCTGCATTGGGGCCTCAATTCCAAAGAGGTCTCGTGACTTCTCATTGCGGAAAGGCACAAAGGCACTTTCGCTTGTGGGTTTTGTCTCTATAGCAAGATTGGGTAAGTAGACTTGCTGCAAAAGGTGCTTCATTTTTTGTTGTGTAGGGGGTGCAACGGCTCCTTTGGGAGCAGCAACACGTGACGGCCTAGCTTGGCAAAGCGCCATTTTACTTTCGGAAGGAGGGGAAGTTGTTGTGGCTATTTCGGGCAAATTGACTAACGCGCCACCCAAGGCCTCTTGTCCCATGCTAGAGTCTTCTCTCTCCATTCGGCCATCTTGTGGTAGGTTGAGCCCCCCTCCGTCACCGGTTACCATGTCCGCGCCGGGCGCAAGGTCGTCGGCCGGAGCGTTACCATCCTTTCCGGCGCCGGCGATTTCTTCAATGTTCTTAGGATCTTCTTCACCGTTGGGAGAGGGGGAGTTCTCCACCGGCGACGAGAAGATGGAGCCTTTACATTTTGGCCTTCCGACCGGCGAGCTACCCTCGGCCCCAAAATCAATCTTCTTCCGGAGCTGCTTGTCTTCCGGCATAGGTGAGGGTACAAATCTTTTCCGGCCCGTACCTTTGGTGGGAGGAGCTGGCGTGCTTTTTCTCTCCTTCACCTTCGATTTCATGGTTTTCTTTGCCGTTTTCTTCGAGGGAGGGTTAATGGAAGAGTCTCCCTCCGACATGAACGTCAATGGCTGGTCCGAGAGAGGGTCCTCGGCCGACCGAAGGACCATTAGCTGGTCCGAGATGAAGCGGGGTTCCTCGGAGCTCGGGGGGGTCCGGTGGGTGTTCCGGCATGGCTGATGGAGAGTCAAGACACCAGCCGCACCGGGGAGTTGAACGGAGGTTGGTGAGGTGTGTCTCGGGACCGGAGGAGATGAGGGCGTCGGTTTCGAGGGGTTTGAAGGTTGGTCGGAGGCGGAGCGTTGTGAGTGGTGGAGGTGACGTAGAGAGGGTTGGTCGGCGAAGAAAGCACCGTGAAGAGCCGTTGGGGGTGGGGAGATTGTTAGAGAGAAGGGGGAGCGTCTCTCTCTAAAAGATTGGGATTCATACACTCACACTCTACTCCATGACCAGGCTGGCATCCCACAACAGATTGTTACTGATATCCTCAACACCCTGATTCTCTCCGGGGAGCCGGACCTTTCGAGATGGACCTTATCCCGGTGCGGTGAGTTCTCGCTAGCCTTCATTTGGTAGTGGGCGTGGGGGTAAGCCTAGAGGCACAGACTTGGCGCGGCTCGCCGCGAACCCGACATCGGGTAACCTTGTTCATCCAAAAGGCCATTTCAAACCCTTTGTTTTAACAAATGCCGAAGCACAAGAATCACCAAATCACATGATCACTAATCGGTATTTCTCCCTCATGGAGCGAGAGAACTTCATGGAGAATGATATGGAAGAAGAGGAGAATTGGGAAGACTCCACCGCTCACAATGAAAACGATGATGGAGCCAACCCCACCCATATGGAAGCCGTGACACCTCATGAAGGGAATGGCCTTCAAATAATTGAATTTCAAGGGGGGACGTCAATCCCATCGGGTACGAACTCCTCTAGTTAATCATGTCATTAAATCTTCTGTTTTGGAACGTTAGGGGGATCGCAAATGCGTCAACCCAAAACGTCCTAAAAAGACTAATTAGTTCTCATAATATTTGTTTTCTTGCAATATTGGAACCGTTTATACCCCCCAATCCGGACAAGTTTTCGAAGTTGTTGGGGCTGTCCTTCAAGGGCTCGAACATCAATGGGAAAATTTGGATCTTTGTGAAAGAAGGGATGGATTATGATGAGTTGGATGACTCAGAACAGCTGCTACATGGGAGGTTCACTTGCCCTTGGATTTCAACTCCTATTATGCTATCGGCCGTATATGCTAAATGCACGAGAGGGGAGCGACATGTCCTATGGGAAAAGTTGAGGGATATCACACAACTCTCGGATGGGATGCCGTGGTTTATTGGAGGGGACTTCAACACAATCCTCTCTTCTCAAGACAGGACGGGGAGCGACACAAATCGTCAAGCGAAAATGGTTGATTTTGCTGAAGCCATTGAGGGCTGTGGTCTTATGGACCCAGGCTATGATGGATCAGATTTCACCTGGGCTAAGAATGGCCTTATGGAAAGGTTGGATAGGGTGCTGATTAGCGAGACGACGGCTCAAACGTTTGAGGCAATTAGAGACACAAATCTCCCACGCATCGCGTCTGACCACGGACCTCTCCTTGTTAGATGCAGGCCGACTAACATCTTTACGGGCGGGAAAGCGTTCCGGTTCCAAAACATGTGGGTCCGGCATGAGGGATTCGGTGACTTGGTAAAAGAAGATTTCATCGCTCCCACGGAGGCCGAGGGCATCCTCAATTTGAAGATCAAGTTAGCAAGGATCAAGAGTACGCTTAAAAGGTGGAACAAAGAGGTGTTTGGGAATATTCACTCCAACTTAAAAACCTGTGAAGAAAACATTGCAGAGGCACAAGCGGAGTTTGAAGGTGACCCCTCGGCCCGGAATAGAACGGAGGTCAACAAACAAATTGCCGAGTACATATTACTTCTTAAAATGGAGGAAGATTTTTGGCGGCAGAAGGCGGCCCTCCGTTGGCTAGAAGAAGGGGATAAAAATACTAGGTTCTACCAAAGCTGGGTGAAGCAGAAGAAGATCCGGCTATGCATCCACAAGATCAACACTAATGAGTATGAACTCACAGATGACAAGGCCATCAAAGAATCGGCGGTTGAGTTCTTTCAGAACCTCCTAGCCCCGAGCTATCCGGAACTTGCGGATCCGGACCTAAGCCTCCTACAACGCCTCCCCCCCTCGGAGCGTTTGACGGACCTCCCGAAGCCCCCGGATGCGGATGAGGTGAAACGAGCGGTATTCGACATCTCGGCCAATAGTGCTCCGAGCCCGGATGGATTCTCGGCATTATTCTTCCAAGCTTGTTGGGGCATTGTGGGACCAGATTTGGTGGATGCGGTTAGGCAATTTTTCGGTGGGACCTTCCTCCCTCGAAGCTTCACGGCCACGAGTATAGTTCTCATCCCCAAGAAGCCGATACCCGAGACTTGGGGAGACTACAGACCAATTAGCTTGTGCAACGTGATCAATAAGGTGATTACTAAAGTCCTCACGAAGTGACTTGCCCCACTTCTCCCTTGTGTTGTCGCACCGAATCAAAGTGGGTTTGTCAAAGGGAGGCTTCTCAATGTACCCAATACGTAGTAGAGAGAGAAGCTCTCCCCTCTCTCTAGAATTTGTCCACTCTCCCTCCATCCCCTTTGAGGGAGGCGAAACGTGATTGTTGCATCCGACACATGGTGAAGTCCGGTGGTGAGCAGCCGGAGGAAGAGGCCGCGGCCTTGATACACACGATGCAGCCCCTTTCCTCGCCAGAGTGGAAGTTTCGTTCGCTTGCACGGCCTAAGACCAAAAGGGTTGGCACGCCCCACCCGGAGAAAGCTCGACAAGCCCTCAAAGGAGCCGGTCTTGAATCTGGTTCGGAGGTTAGTCGGGCTAAGAAGAAGATGGCGTTTGAAATGGTTGATGGATCAGGTTTGCCTACCCACGGCCGAAGGGGGCTTGGGCATTCGGAAGATCAAGGAGGTCTTACGTGCCTTTAATATTAAATTATGGTGGAGATTCCGGGAACAAAACTCCCTTTGGGCTACGTACATGATGACTAAATATTGCCTTAAGGCGTCCCCACTCACAGCTAGAGCCTCGGGGAGGTGTAGCCCTACTTGGAAGAGGCTTTTGAAGGCTCGGGCACAGGCGCAACCGTACATTCGCTGGGTGGTGCGAGAAGGTAAGATATCATTTTGGGATGACCTATGGCTAGGAGAGGTTCCTTTGAGGGAACTTTGTCTTGATGATAGGGGAGGCCCTCTTGTCCATGTTGCTGATTACATTATCAATGGATCTTGGAATGAAGCCAAGTTGCGGATTCTACAAGCGCAAGCCGGCCTTACACAACACATCGTCCGGAAGATCCTTGACACGCCAAACATCCCGGAGGGGCCGGATGTGCCGAGATGGAGGCTTTCACACAATGGGGAGTTCTCACTAGCATCAACTTGGGAGACCATCCGAACTCAAAGACCTATCATCCAAGGCCTTGGTGACTTATGGAAAGCAGGCCTCACGTCTTCTATTGCTATCTTCATTTGGAGATTCCTATCCAACCGAATACCGGTGGATACGAAGCTACAGTGGAGAAGAATGGAAATGGCATCTAAGTGCCAATGCTGCCCTCATAGACCGGGCATCGAATCACTGCAGCATCTCTTCATCCAAGGGGCTGGCGCCCGAGGTGTGTGGAGGGAGTTTGACTCCTGGTTCGAGGGATCTTCACCACCTCTCCGGATCAATGACACCATCCCGGAGAGGCTCGAAGTTTGGGCACGGAGAGTCCAACAACCTGGTAAGAAACACCTCAGCCGGGCGATGCCGTACCTTATTCTTTGGTTCATTTGGGCTGAGCGAAACAGGAGTCGTCATCAATCGGTGCAATTTAAGCCTTTCAATGTGGTATGGCAAGTGCAAATGTTCCTTAGAAATAGCATGGCCAATGGATCCTACAAACCGAAGCATTGGAAAGGAGTCCGCCTCAAGATCAACGTCCCGAGTCAGGCCGAGCCACGAAGGACCAGGCCCCTTGCGATGGTGGTCAAATGGAACCCGCCGGATGAACCGTGGATCAAACTCAACACTGACGGAGCATACATGGAGGCAACGGATAAAGCCGGGGGGAGGTCTTGTTCGTGACCACGAGGGCAACATGCTTGCAGCCTTTACCTCCCCACTCGAGGCTCACTCAGCCCTCGAAGCGGAGCTTCTGGCCATCCAATTCGGGTTGACGCTCGCCGCAGAATTCAGAAGGCCTATTTGGGTTGAGTCGGATGCACAACAAGCGGTTAAGCTCCTAAATGGCACGCACTGGGGACCGGCCCATATTAGTCGGGTGATGGCACGACTAGCAATCCTCAAGCGCCAACAAGACACCCGTATCACCTTCATCCACCGGGAAGGGAATAGAGCAGGAGATCTCCTCGCCAAAATGGGATTAGAAAGAAATGACTACTGGCGTATGAATGCCCTCACGGCACCAAGGCACCTCACAGCGATGATTAGGATGGATGCAATGGGTATCCCGAACATTCGGGTCCATAATGAAGAGGAAGAATAGGCTCGAGTTTTGGTGGAAAGGGATATAGTCTTTCTTTTTGTTGAATTGTATTTTACCTTTTGAAAGGGAGTATGATGTGGTCCGGGCTTGTGGAACCGGACCGCATACTACTCCTAATTTTCGTGTAGGCACACCACTTTCGGGTGTGGCCACGTTTTGTATTCAACCACTTTTGAAATATAGGGATGAGGGACCCACGAACCCTCCACCGTGAAGGTGTTTGATTAAAAAAAAAAAAAAAAAAAAGCCCCATGGTGAAGGGAGGAGGTCACCGGAGGCTGAGCAAGCCCTTGTTCGGGAGATGTTGAACTCACTAGCTCAAATGTCTAAGGAAGGGAGCACGCCAATGTGTGAAATGGAGGAACCCGATTGCGAGGAGGTCGCTGGAATTTGGCCGGCGCCGGCCAGTGGGGATCGTGATGTTCCACACAAGGAGAAGGTGCTAGTCAACGTTCTTCATGTGGATGGTACAAGAGGTCATGTGAACCCTTGTCTTGGTGTGGGGGTGACATGTGAGGAAGTGGATGCATGTGACCCACAAATGGAGGAAAGGCCGAATTCTACTTTGCATGGGGAAGTAAGTGTTGGCCCTTTTTTGGTAAGTGACAATTTGAATTCAAATTCAACCCCATGTGACACACACCCCTCCCTCCCACCTCTAGTCAATGGTGAACGCAAAGGGGGTCGGCCTCCTGATGCACCACCGCCGGAATTCTCCCCAGAAAAGCTGGTGCCGTCGGCCGGAGCGTGGAAGGAGGCGAAAGAATCCCTATCTCGCGTGGGGATGGGGTCCGTGGAAGGAGCACCAGCCACGCAAAAATTCCAAAAAGCCGAGCCAATCTCGTTGGATGCCACCAAGATCAAAGCCTTGGGGATAGCCGGCTGTTTTGAAGGTACACCATCCCTCTCCTTTTCCGACTTAGAAACGGATTACCTCTCGGAGAAGCTAGGGCTAGCCGTCGTTGGAAAATTCTCCCATTCGCTCCCATCAACTTACCAAATACAAAAAAGTCTAGGAGGATTGGAGTTAGTTGGTTCATTTACTTGGAAATACTTGAATGCCAAGCATATTTTAATCCAATTCCATGAGATTGCCGACTATGTTAAGGTGTTAAATGGTCCTAATGGGAGCCCGAATTGGTATGTTGATGTTCACCCGATGAGGGTGTTCAAATGGGCGCCGGACTTCGATACATTCTCCGAGTCGCCGATTGTTGCCGTTTGGTGCAACATCATGGGCATCCCGGCGCATCTCTATGAGGAATCGGCCATCATGGCAATCGGTAATCTCTTAGGAAAGCCACTACAAGCCGATCATGCCACCATCCATCAAAGCCGGCTCTCCTTTGCTAGGATTTGTGTGGAGATTGACATTTCGATCCCCCCGCCGGAAGAAATCATCCTCAATATCCGAGGTAAAGATTCAAGGTACAAAGTCGCATGGGACCGTATCCCTTTGTTTTGTGCAAATTGTAAACATGTTGGGCACGTGAAAGAAGATTGTCATGCTTCGGGAAGGAAGAATCGGGGTGGAGGTAGGGATCGCCGAGTACCAACCAAGGCATTTTACTCGAGCAACGTCCCCAAGATCACCCGCCAAGAGTGGCGCCCAAAGGCTGATACTTGGGCATGCACCTCATCAACTAGTGGGCATCCGAACAAGGCTAAAGAATGTACCGACCAAACGAAGAACATGCAGGGATCAACGGATGCAGAACCATCAAAGATTAAAGAGGCTAGCAGGAGTCAACCACGTGTGGATGATGATGGGTTCCAATTGGTTTCGAGAAAGAGGAAAGGCAAGGTACATGAGGGCGATGTGTACATCAAAGCGCAACACATTCATTCATGGCATTTGAAGGAGAATGTTGCTACGGTGACATTTGGGATTGATAAATCAGGTGTGAACGAGTCGGGCACTGGCTCAATGAGTGTAGCATGTGGGCCCCCCAACCGGGAGATGGAAGGCTTCATTTGAGGACCTTGACTCTACCCAAATCAATGCGCCTCGCCTCCCGGCAAATGCCATACCTCGGTGTATGATTTCGAGCTCGGCCTCTAGCTCGGAGTGTGCACCGATCGGCGTATTGAAAGCCCCCACCATATTACCGAGATGGTCTCGGATGATCCCACCTCCACTAGCTCTGTCCGTTGTCGCATCGTATCTGCCCTTGACGTTTAACTTGAGCCATGGAGCATTCGGGAGTAGCCATTTGATAGCCACGGCCCTTCTTGTTGGTTCCTTCGGCCGAGGGGGGGAGTGTTAACCCCTCAAAACGGACATCCTTGAAGTGCTTCGCTCGTGCTCGCCCACTTTCCACCAGTTTCTGGACATATAGCCTGACTTGCCATACCACGTTATAAGCCATGAAGCAAACCCCATTATGTCGGCTGTTGTTCCTCTCCGCCCACAAATACCAAAGGATGATGCAAGGAAGGGTCCGAGCCATGTGGTCCTGTGTGGACCGGTTGATTCTCTTAGCCCAAGCTTCGAGTCTAGATGGAATGGAGTCCGATGGCCGAAGGGGATGGCTCGCACCATCAAACCATTCATCAAAAAGTGTCCAAACCATGCTCGACCCTTGTCCATTAATAAAAAGGTGTTGAATGGATTCCAACCCCGGCTGCCTAGGATAACATTGGCATTTAGATGCTAAGGAGATATTCCTCCATTGTAGTTTTGCATCAACCGGTATTCTATTCGAAATAAGTCTCCACATGAAAACCGAGATTGTTGTTGAGATGCCACCGTGCCATATGTCTCCAAGAGCCGGGATACGGGGCCGCCTAGCTCTGTTAGAGTCCCATGCCGAGGACAGAGAGAAATTTCCTCCTCGAGACAAAGTCCACCTCGGGACATTGGGGCTGTCAGGGAGGATAGGGATGCTCATGATGGCTTCAGCCACGTGAGGCGGCATACCCGTTTGGTTTCATATGGTGCCAACCTTAGCCCCGTCCCACTGTCCATTCATCCAAAACTCCGTAACCCTTGTCGTGGGGTCACCCCTTGTGTCTAAGCAAAGATCTCTGATTGGTCTATCCCCGAGCCAGATGTCGTCCCAAAACAGGGCTCGTCCATCACCAATGATCCAACGGATGTTTGGCTGGGCCAAGCGGCCGCGAGTCATCGCCACGTCGGGCTGCTCCTACCCGAGTTCAGTCGAGCCAAAGGTGATTTTGAGGCACAGTATTTGCTATACATGTGTGAGGCCCATAAGGAGTTTTGCTCTCTAAAGCGCCACCACAGTTTGACGTTGAAGGCCTTCAGGACATCCTCAAATTTCCTAATCCCTAGGCCTCCTTCCGTAGTGGGGAGGCAAATCTGTTCCCAAGCAATCCAGTGTGTATGTCGTTTGCCCTCCACAGTGCCCCAGAAGAATCTTGCCAGTTGTTGCTCCAAGAGCTTAAGGGCTCCTTTTGTTGGTTCGATCGCTTGGAACACATGGATTGGGATGGCCTTGAGGGTACTCTTGATCAAGGTCAACCTGCCTCCAAATGATAGGTGTCTGTGTGCCCACCCCGAAATTCTTCTTGAAATTTTCTCTCGGAGGAAGAGAAACATGTCGGTCCTTTTGGCACCTTTGTAAATAGGTACGCCAAGATAGAGGAAGGGGAATGTACCTCTAGTAAAACCACCCTCCGTTTCCACCGTGCCCGCACTGTCACCGTTAGTCTCGGTAATGTAAAAATTGCTCTTCGATAGATTGATCTTCTGCTCGGAGACGGCCGAATATTCGTCTAAACAAGCTCTAACCCGTTGGATGGATTCTTGGCCTCTTGCGTAAAAATAACAATATCATCACCGTAGGCCAAATGACTAACCTCGGAGCATGCGCGTTTAGACTTGAAGGTCATTTCCATCTTTCCAAAAATAAGCTCATCCAACGCCCTTGATAGATATTCCGCTGCAATAATGAATAATGAAGGAGAGATAGGATCCCCTTGCCGCAAGCCACGAGTGGATTTGCAGAAACCAGCCGGTGCTCCAATGCATCTTCCAATGAGACTAAGAAATGTCTCCGGGAATCCCATACGGCGCATGACTTGGATCAAGAAAGGCCATTGTACCCGATCATAAGCCTTTGCCATATCAATCTTGATTGCAACGTTTGGCGCGGGCCTCCTTCTATATAACTCGTGAAACATTTCTTGGGCTAAGAGGACGTTGTCGTTTAGAAGCCTCCCTTTAATAAAACCACTTTGGTTCGGGGATATTACCTTAGGGAGGATGGGAGCCAGCTGTAACACCCCGACTTTTTCTACTCTTTTTATTGTGTTCTTGAAAGGACCGTCGTTTGTACACTTGAAAATTTTTTCGACCTTGTTTCTTTTGTCGAGAGAATAATTTTACAATTTGGCTTTGGGCTATTAATTTTAAGAGTGTTGGGTCATCCAAATTTTCTTATTCTTTAACCAACTTAGCCAAACTCTACAATTTACATGTTGGGCCCAATTTCATCAAAGAACTTTAAGTTTCCAAGCCCAATTCATTTTATTTGGAAACCACACTTTGAAGCCCAATTAGAGATTAATGATTTCTATACATGCATCCTTTCCTCAACCCCACGACACCTTCCACTCTTCATCTTCCACCTTCCAACTCCCTCAATTAATCCTACAACCAAAAGACACCCCATTTAAACCTCCACCCTTTCACTTCTCTTCTCACTTTATACTTTACAACAAGAACAAAGAGAGAGAGGAGAAGAAACCGAGAGATGAGGGGAGAAGAAGAGTGAGGCAGCGGCGATGAGGAAGAGAAATGGCGACGTTAGAAGCGTGAGGGCTCCGGTTCAATCGAACGCAGCAACGTCAGTTCAGCGGCAACGATCCAGCAGTGGCGACGAACAGTGGCCCCCTTGCTGCGTTTTGAAAACTGAAACGAAAGAACATATTTTTGAAGGAGAACTTATCTTTCGGGGCGGTTCGGAGTTGGTTCGGGGCTGTTCGGAGATGTTTCAGGGGCTGCCGTGTCGTTTCGAGGTTGAATCGGTGAGGAACGATGGCTGTCCGAACAGCAAACAGACAATGCAGTGGCTAATTGCGAATGACGGCGACGCTGCGAGACCTTCGACTGCACAGCAGCGACGACGCAGCAGCGCCGAGCGTCTGTGGTGGACACGGGTGACGAATCGGAGTCAGCAGCGGCGACGTCGGCGGCGAACAGGCTGACCAACGGGCAGTAGCCGACGACGACCGATCTGGACCGTGAGTTGCAGAGTTTACAGTGATGGAACAAAACGAATTGATAGAGAGATGAGTGATGGTGGTCGAAAGAGGAAAGGGAGCGACGGCGGAGCAGCAACGTTCGTACAGCAGCGTCTCCCGGCTCTGTGCAGCAGCCAACAACAGCAACAACGTGCAGCAACGGGCCGAACAGCGATGGCACCGCTCGTCTGCTCGACGAATTCCGAACAGTAAGTTCTGACACGTTTTTGACCGACCAAATGAACTCCGATTTGACCAATTCTTTTTCCTGAGTAAACTTCATGATGTCTTCTATGTTGTGTGTAAATTTCAACCCTTTTGGACTAAAGATGAATTTTTGGTGAATTTTTGAAGTTAACTGCGCAACTCTGCCGAAAATGTTTTCTCGACCAGTAGGTTACGTGGTTGTTTTGACTGACCTAAAAGGGGTATTTGGACATGAAATTTTAACTGCAAGTCCTTTGATGAGTTTTCTGTATTGTGGTAAAGTTTTAGCCCCAACGAAAGTCGGATGATTTTTAAATGATTTTTATAAAATCGTTGCGCAGTGCTGCCAGTTTTCAAATGAAATTATATATGTGATGAAGTGATAGGATATGCAAAGATGTATGTTATGATGTGATTTATGTGATTGGAAAATATGTTGATATATGTGCTATATAATTTTTTAAAGGTGAAACATCGCAAGTGAATCGTGATCGCAAGGGAAAGAAAGTGTTTTCGGATTAAGCACTTGAGGTGGGCTTTTCTACCCTACTATTTTGTGGGTTATCTTTAATACGGACGCTGTTCCGGAAATGTTTATGGAGATGAACTGTTTGTCTTGCCAACTGTTTTGTTTTGAAACCTATCTGAAGTGGTTTACCACATATGTTTAATCGAATTCGGGTCTGTTGGGCTGCGAACCCTCAGGCTAGTGTACACGAGATCGGGAGCCATCTGAGAGCAAGTTGGCCGGTCTAGTTGACCTGGGGTGTGGCCACGCCCCTTGTCACCCGTTGGATCAGATAGTGTATGATGGTGGGAATAAGGGTGGCAATATCTGAAAATGACTGCGCAGTCGAATTTATGAAATATGTTTTAGTGTACTTGGGTTATTTTCTTACACTTAAAACCCCAAGGTTACACTGATATGGCATGACAAACTATGTTTTTGGTGTGTGTCCACTGAGTGCAATAAGTACTCAGCCCTGCATATTGTTTTTCTTAATGTGCAGATTGAGCGGTGACGAGTGCGGTGGGTGTTGAGCATAAAAGGTGAAGAATGTCTATCAAATGTCTAGAATATGTTGTGTCTTCATACATAGCATTATTCTACTCTCGAAATGCTTCCGCTGAATGTTGTTTCTTTTGAGTTTATGTATTGTTGAGATATTTTCATTTGGAGTTGTTGATTGTTGAGGCACTCTGATTTTATTCGAGCTATTCCTATTTGTTTCGGGCTATGGTTGAGTTGTGTTGATTTCCCCCTTTCTTCCCCGCTTCTCTAATCCTCCCCTAGTCGCGATCAACTGTGTTTTCTATCCTTAGAAAATGCGGGCGTGACAGAGTGGTATCAGAGCAATTTTTCTTTCCGCTCTGGACCTGAGAGTCTTTCTCAGTCTTGGTCTAGATTCGATTCGTAGACTAAAATAAAGTTAAATTTGGAAGGCTCAACATCCCGCTTCGCCACGCTCAACCAAGAAAGAGGTAATATATTTTCTATGGGAAAATTTTTATGAGAAAGTTTCGGAGAAAGGACGACGAGAAAAAAAAATTTGAGAAAGAAAGAGGAGAAAATTTTTATAAGAAGGAGAAAGTAGAATCTTTCTGTGAGGGATTGATTTCGAGTTGAGAAGAGTATTTTATGATGTTTGAGAAAAGAGCAAGTTTTGATGAGAAATTTATGAGTTTGATTTCGAGTTTGAGTTTTAAAGTATGAAAGTGTTTTTGCTTTGGGATGTTAAAATGTTGTGTGTTATACTTGGTTATCTTTAAGTATGAAAGATGATGAAGTTTTGATGAGGAACGATGGATTGTTTGTTTTTACATGAAAAGATGAAAGTTGATGTTCAAGTATGTTTTGATTTTTGAGTCAAAGCTTGTACTTCAAAGTTGAAAGTGAGATGTTGAATTTTTGAGAAAAGTGTGAGTTTTGAAGAAAATGTTTTGATTTGAAAGTAGATGTGAAATGTGAAAGCGTTCTGTTTTGGGAAGTGAAATGTTGTGTATTGTACTTGTTATTTGAAGTATGAATGACTGGATATGTGATATTTGTTGATCTATGAGGTGGTAAAATGTTGTGAAATGAGAAATGTTTATGCAATTGATGTTGGACGTGATAATGAATGGAGTATGATTGATAATGTTATGAGATGTAGACTTCAAAGGCCTTAGATGTAGGCTAGTTATACGCGCAAACTATGTTTTCTTTTAAGGCAATATACTTATCGATGGAACGAATGAGGCCTAGAAAATAGCGAATTCCAAGGGGCGTGATGAGATGACGAGGCAAGGAGATCGAGAGTGCGAATGGAGGTCGGTGAACCATGAAACTTTTTATTCTTGGAATGACGCGAAATGTTGGAGCAAGCTTGATGTGCGAACTATTTCACTATTTCCTACGTTTTCCCTTAACGACACGAACAAAAAGAATACGAGGAAGATTTCAAGAAGTGGAAGTTAGCCAAGACGAAATGAAATTCAAAAGCAAAAGAGCGTGCAAGACAAGGAGGGATGATGCGAAGTGCGCGATTTAATTTAATATAGTCAAATCTCGCGTAATTTATTAAAAGTGGCAGCGGTGTGAATTTCAACGACATGACGAAGCTGCTTGGAAGACAAGATGATGGAGAATTTCTACATTCGAAGGATGTAAGCAAATTTCGGGACGAAATTTTTGTTAAGATTGGTAGATTGTAACACCCCGACTTTTTCTACTCTTTTTATTGTGTTCTTGAAAGGACCGTCGTTTGTACACTTGAAAATTTTTTCGACCTTGTTTCTTTTGTCGAGAGAATAATTTTACAATTTGGCTTTGGGCTATTAATTTTAAGAGTGTTGGGTCATCCAAATTTTCTTATTCTTTAACCAACTTAGCCAAACTCTACAATTTACATGTTGGGCCCAATTTCATCAAAGAACTTTAAGTTTCCAAGCCCAATTCATTTTATTTGGAAACCACACTTTGAAGCCCAATTAGAGATTAATGATTTCTATACATGCATCCTTTCCTCAACCCCACGACACCTTCCACTCTTCATCTTCCACCTTCCAACTCCCTCAATTAATCCTACAACCAAAAGACACCCCATTTAAACCTCCACCCTTTCACTTCTCTTCTCACTTTATACTTTACAACAAGAACAAAGAGAGAGAGGAGAAGAAACCGAGAGATGAGGGGATAAGAAGAGTGAGGCAGCGGCGATGAGGAAGAGAAATGGCGACGTTAGAAGCGTGAGGGCTCCGGTTCAATCGAACGCAGCAACGTCAGTTCAGCGGCAACGATCCAGCAGTGGCGACGAACAGTGGCCACCTTGCTGCGTTTTGAAAACTGAAACGAAAGAACATATTTTTGAAGGAGAACTTATCTTTCGGGGCGGTTCGGAGTTGGTTCGGGGCTGTTCGGAGATGTTTCAGGGGCTGCCGTGTCGTTTCGAGGTTGAATCGGTGAGGAACGATGGCTGTCCGAACAGCAAACAGACAATGCAGTGGCTAATTGCGAATGACGGCGACGCTGCGAGACCTTCGACTGCACAGCAGCGACGACGCAGCAGCGCCGAGCGTCTGTGGTGGACACGGGTGACGAATCGGAGTCAGCAGCGGCGACGTCGGCGGCGAACAGGCTGACCAACGGGCAGTAGCCGACGACGACCGATCTGGACCGTGAGTTGCAGAGTTTACAGTGATGGAACAAAACGAATTGATAGAGAGATGAGTGATGGTGGTCGAAAGAGGAAAGGGAGCGACGGCGGAGCAGCAACGTTCGTACAGCAGCGTCTCCCGGCTCTGTGCAGCAGCCAACAACAGCAACAACGTGCAGCAACGGGCCGAACAGCGATGGCACCGCTCGTCTGCTCGACGAATTCCGAACAGTAAGTTCCGACACGTTTTTGACCGACCAAATGAACTCCGATTTGACCAATTCTTTTTCCTGAGTAAACTTCATGATGTCTTCTATGTTGTGTGTAAATTTCAACCCTTTTGGATTAAAGATGAATTTTTGGTGAATTTTTGAAGTTAACTGCGCAACTCTGCCGAAAATGTTTTCTCGACCAGTAGGTTACGTGGTTGTTTTGACTGACCTAAAAGGGGTATTTGGACATGAAATTTTAACTGGAAGTCCTTTGATGAGTCTTCTGTATTGTGGTAAAGTTTTAGCCCCAACGGAAGTCGGATGATTTTTAAATGATTTTTATAAAATCGTTGCGCAGTGCTGCCAGTTTTCAAATGAAATTATATATGTGATGAAGTGATAGGATATGCAAAGATGTATGTTATGATGTGATTTATGTGATTGGAAAATATGTTGATATATGTGCTATGTAATTTTTTAAAGGTGAAACATCGCAAGTGAATCGTGATCGCAAGGGAAAGAAAGTGTTTTCGGATTAAGCACTTGAGGTGGGCTTTTCTACCCTACTATTTTGTGGGTTATCTTTAATACGGACGCTGTTCCGGAAATGTTTATGGAGATGAACTGTTTGTCTTGCCAACTGTTTTGTTTTGAAACCTATCTGAAGTGGTTTACCACATATGTTTAATCGAATTCGGGTCTGTTGGGCTGCGAACCCTCAGGCTAGTGTACACGAGATCGGGAGCCATCTGAGAGCAAGTTGGCCGGTCTAGTTGACCTGGGGTGTGGCCACGCCCCTTGTCACCCGTTGGATCAGATAGTGTATGATGGTGGGAATAAGGGTGGCAATATCTGAAAATGATTGCGCAGTCGAATTTATGAAATATGTTTTAGTGTACTTGGGTTATTTTCTTACACTTAAAACCCCAAGGTTACACTGATATGGCATGACAAACTATGTTTTTGGCGTGTGTCCACTGAGTGCAATAAGTACTCAGCCCTGCATATTGTTTTTCTTAATGTGCAGATTGAGCGGTGACGAGTGCGGTGGGTGTTGAGCATAAAAGGTGAAGAATGTCTATCAAATGTCTAGAATATGTTGTGTCTTCATACATAGCATTATTCTACTCTCGAAATGCTTCCGCTGAATGTTGTTTCTTTTGAGTTTATGTATTGTTGAGATATTTTCATTTGGAGTTGTTGATTGTTGAGGCACTCTGATTTTATTCGAGCTATTCCTATTTGTTTCGGGCTATGGTTGAGTTGTGTTGATTTCCCCCTTTCTTCCCCGCTTCTCTAATCCTCCCCTAGTCGCGATCAACTGTGTTTTCTATCCTTAGAAAATGCGGGCGTGACACCAGCCTTGAGGCAAAGACTTTAGTGATGATCTTGTTTGAAACATTGCAAAGACTAATTGGTCGATAGTCCGACCAAGATGCCGGGTTATCCTTCTTTGGTAATAGAACAATCATTGTCGCGGTGATGCTCCGTGGGAGAAAAGCCCCGTTAAAAAATTGTATTACCGCACCCCCCACATCCCGACCAATGATATCCCAACAACTATGATAGAAGGACGCGGTGAATCCGTCGGGGCCCGGTGTGCTATCAGCCGAAATGCTCCATACGGCCCGTTTGATCTTCTCTTCATTGGGGGAAGTAGCGAGGCTCTCCAAGTCCGAGGCCTGTGGGTGTCGCCGAATCAAATTCAAATCTGGATCGGGCAGAGGGAGAGCCGATGGTGCAAGTAACTCTTGAAAGAAGTTAGACGCCAAGTCCTTGATCTCTCTTTCGTCAGTAATGGTTCGGTCTCCCGCTAGTATGCCATGGATTCGAAGACGGGCTCTCTTTTGTTTGACCCAACTTTGATAGAACTTCGTATTTCTGTCCCCCTCCTTGATCCACCGTACCGCTGCCCTCTGTCTCCAAAATTCCTCCTCTATTTTTAGTAAGAGGATGTAGTCCGCAATAGCCTTATTTACTCGGCATCTATTGGTCGGGGACGCATCAGCTTCGAAGGCTTGCTGGGCCTCTACAATAGCTGCCTCGGCCTCTTTAAGGTTGGATTGGAGGTTTCCAAAAGTTGCTCTATTCCACTCTTTAAGGACTTTCTTAAGCCTTGCGAGCTTGATTTGCAAATTAAGTAATCCTCCGGCCTCGGTGGGTTGGCTCCAACTGGATTCCACGACTCCTCGAAACCCCTCGTGTCTCAACCACATGTTCTGGAATCGGAAGTTCCTACCTTGCTCCCCTGTCACCTCTGTTTTGCATCGAACCAGGATAGGACCATGATCCGAGGCGACGCGAGGCAGGTTCGTGATTCTTGTTGCCTCGAAAACACTCGTCCAATGCTCATTTATAAAAACTCTGTCAAGCCTCTCAAATAGGTTGTTCTTTGCCCAAGTGAAAGGTGCACCGTCAAAGCCCATATCGACCAGTCTACAATCTTCGATTGCTTCCGCGAAGTCCAACATCTCCGCTTGCCTATTAGACTCGCTCCCGGACCTATCTCGTGGGTTATGAATGGTGTTGAAGTCCCCTCTAATAATCCACGGCCGACTCTCCAAGTTGTCAGCAAGATCCCGCAATTTGTCCCAAAGTGGATATATTTCCGCGCGAGTACACTTAGCATAGATAGCCGTGACCGCCACAGGTTGGCTGCATGCCTCCAAGCGAAGTATACCGTGGAGAGCTTGCTCGGAGTCATCAATAACATCAAAGTGAACTCCCTCTCTAGTAAAGATCCAAATTTTCCCCGACGTGTTAGCGCCTTTGAAGTTGAGTCCGAAAAGCTTTGAATACAACTCCGGGTTTGGCGCGGTGAGAGGTTCCATTATTGCCATGAAGGAAATATTATGAACAACAATTAGTCTATTGATAACGTTGCGGGACGAGGTTTTCACAACTCCCCGCACGTTCCAAAACAAAAGGTTACAAGACATCATTAATTGGATGAGGACTTACCCGAGCGGGATGAAGACCGCCCTGTTACATCCATCTTCCGATCATTTTTGTGCCTTGAACTCTCGCTGAGGCAAGAGGTTACATCCTCCCCCGTGTTCGGGATTGGTTGCACCACAATTTCTATTCCAATCACCTCATCTTCCTCGGGATGATCCGTTTCATAGGCTTCTTTCTCCATGAGTGCATGGTATTTATTAATGCTCATGAAGTTTCCTAGGTCCCCCTCGGATGCCATCGATCCATCCTCATCTTGACCTCTAGCCGGGGTGCCTCGTTTGATTGGAGAGGAAGGTCCGCTTGAGGCCTTGCGTGCGGAGCGTCCATGAGGTTGCCAACTCCTATTCCCCTTATTACTCGATCCACAGGCCCCATTATGAGGACCTCTCTCCCCCCATTGTGTCGGCTCAAGAACATCCGGAATGCATGTGTCCGAGTAAGATGGGACCTCTTGAACTACCGAAACCAGGGCCGTGGGAATGGGCTGTATACTTGCCTCCTCCTTTTCCGGACGATGCCATTCCGTGATTACCTTGTTTCCATTATGGTGAGGCGATTTTCCAGCCGTATTGTGATATGTCTCCGAGTTCCTCCTCGCCATCGGGATGTTGTAGTTCCGCTTTGGAGACTTTTTATTCTTACCCGAGGCATAACATATTGCGGCTGAATGGCCCATTTTATGTTTTGGATGGTCACCCTACCGCACATATCCAAGATAATTTCCTCCGGAACCGGTTTGGTGATGTCTATCTCCACGCAAATTCTCACGAACGATAACCTCGACTTATTAGCTGTTGCACGATCAATTTGGATCGGGTTTCCAAGGAGTTTTCCAATCGCAAACAGGGCCGAATGGTCATAGAGATGGATAGGAAGGCCAATAAGGTTACACCATATGGCTGCTATCGGTGACTCGCAATAAACGTCGAAGTCCGGAGTCCACTTAAAGACTCGCATTGGGTGTCTATCCACGTACCACACCGGGGTATCCTTCGGACCATTAAGCAACCTCACATAGTCATTAAGATCATCTAGTTGTATTAGCACATGCTTTGCGTTAATATATTTCCAATTCCAACCTCTAACAAACTTCATATTGTCTAAGGCTTTTTGTATTTGGCTTGAAGCCGGAATGGAATGTGAAAACTTACCTACAATAGCAAATCCCGTCGTGTCATCCAATTGTTGTGTCTCACTTCCGGAAAAATAGATCGTCGGGACGCCATTGCTCGACGAAGCGAACCCCATGTTTTTGATATTCTCCGGCTCAAATATGTGATGGCCTTTCGGGTCCGGTTGGTTGCGAAGGATATCCACCAACGTCGGTTGTGGTTGCGGCCTTAGGTCCTTACTCGGATTAAGATGCGAGCCTTTTCCAGTCGGATGAGGCTCCCCCCGAGGCACCTTTTCCACCGGGTTCAGGACCCCGTGCTGAACCCCACCGACCGAGCTTTGCCCGTGGTTTGGCCTTCGGCGGAATCGAGATTAGCTAGTTGTAAAAGGGATAGTTTTGGCTGCACATGTGACTCTTCCATGCAGCAATCACGTGAGTCAAGGTTTGGGAATGAGACCAATTGCCTTTCACCAATGAGACTTGTCTTTATTGCCATATCCGGAAAGTTGACCATAGTACCTTTTGTTTGTCTTGTTTCCACTCCAACCAAGCAAGCTAGCTCCCTAGAGTGTACCATCTTGTCAGCCACTATAGCAACGGTCATATCGTCGCCGGCTGAGGGCTGCACCGCCGCCGGAGCCAATGTGGAGTCGGAATTCAAAGATTCCAGCCGTTCGGATAGTTCCAACGCTCGAAATTCCATTTTACTTACCTCGAGAGGGCCTTCCTCACCACCAATTTCGTCCTTTGGGAGTTCGGAGAAGACAACACTCTCTCTGCAAGAAGGTATCACTTCTTCCGGTATCTTCTCCTTTGACCGACCGTGGCTACCTTCTCTTCCTTGTCTTTCCGCACTTCCCGCCACCATGTCAAGCTCCTCAATAAGGTTTTTCTTGAGGCCGCTTGTACGGATCTCCTCCCCGGCGTCGTCCTCTACAAAAGCTTTCTTGAATTTCGGTTTTGTCGTTGGGGAGGGGGACGCATTGTATCTTTTCCTCCCGTTACCTTTCGTTGTCGGCCTCGGAGTAGACTTCCTCATTTTCAGCCGGTCTCCTACACTTCGACGGGCCTCCTTTTTGCTCGTCGTCGCACTTGCAATGGTATCACCGGTGGATTGGAACAAGGCCCTCGTTGCATCACTCTCATCGGCAGCCGAATCATCCATGGTCGACGTCCAGCTCCCCGCGAATGGCTGGGTGGTTCCGGTCGTCTAGTCCGACGGGGAGACCGCCAACGACCGTTGGAGCAAGCGTTCAAGAGAGGAAAGCAATCTAGAGAGAGAAGTTAGAGAGAAGGGAGAGCAAATTACTGGATATTCACCCCTAACTTTATCTACTTGTTGTACTCAATGGGCTCATGCCGAAAACATTTTATATTAGTTATGTCCAAGGAATTATGATATGGATTGGGATACGACGAAGGACCCGTTGGATATATTGATCCAAGAACCCCACGTATAATGATTGGCAGCAGATTTCCTTGATTGATAATCTGGTTTGATCCACTTCCAGAGCTTGGAAAACCTCGACCCGTTGGCTATGTAATCAGCCAAGAACCTCGGTATGGTTGAACGCCACAAGAACTTGCTCAAAGTATCTTGATAAGTTCCAAACAAGTGAAAAACTCTACAAAGAGAATTCAACTCACAAGACAAACTCTATTTTCGTATTTGATCAATGATGTCCTCAAATGACATGCTTACAAGCCTATTTATAGGCTAGAATGGACTCTTGAAAGTCTCATATCATTAGTACAACTTAAGACCTTTAGAATGACTCATAATAAGTGAAAAGTAACTCCTAACTATTGGTGTGACTTTAGGACATCTAAAGTCACTTATTTAACTCAAAAGTAACTTAAAAATGACTCTTCATTTTTGCTGCTCCAACTTGGACGAAAATGCATCATTTATCTTCAATTTGGGCCTCCAAAATGTGATATATATTGACTCAAAACTTCATGGATTGGGCTGCCCACTAACTTGAATAATATTCACCATTTGGCCCAATGTTGAATGGTCTTGGAATTGGGCTTTTATTTCATCAACTAAAAGCATCATGGACTCCTTTATCTTCTTAGCTCTAGCTCTTGTAATTGGTCCACTTTGAATGATTAATGGATCCATCTTCTTGTCCTTGTTGATCAGCTTGGGTGTACCTCCATCATTCCCTTCTTCTTCAAGAGGATTCGTCCTCGAATCTAATTCACCAACATAAGGAGATAAATCAGAAACATTGAAAGTAGCTCTTACATTAAACTCACCAGGTAAGTCAAGTTTGTAAGCATTATCATTGACTTTTCCAATCACTTGGAATGGTCCATCTCCTCTTGGCTGCAACTTGGACTTTCTTTTCGAAGGAAATCTCTCCTTTCTCATATGCAACCAAACCCAATCTCCCGGCTCAAAGATGACTTGTTTCCGACCCTTGTTGGCTTGCTTTGCATATTGTTCTGTCCTCTTTTCAATGTTGAGTCTTACCCTTTCATGCAATCTTTTCACCATTTCAGCCTTAGCTTTTCCATCAAGACTTGCACGATCTTCAATAGGTATTGGAATCAAATCTAGTGGACTCAATGGATTGAAACCATACACAACTTCAAATGGGGAAAAGTTAGTAGCAGAATGGACACTTCGATTATAATCAAACTCAGCAAAAGGTAAGCATTCCTCCCAACTTTTCAAGTTCTTTTTAACTAAAGTTCGTAGTAATTGAGACAAAGTCCTATTAACTACTTCAGTTTGTCCATCAGTTTGTGGATGACAAGTAGTAGAAAATAAGAGTTTAGTTCCCAACTTATTCCACAACACTCGCCAAAAATGACTCACAAATTTAGCATCTCGATCACTCACAATTGATCTAGGAACACCATGCAAACGGACAATTTCTTTAAAGAACAAATCAGCGATATGAGATGCATCATCAGTTTTGTGACATGGAATAAAATGTGCCATTTTTGAAAACCTATCAACAACCACAAAAACTGAATCTCTACCTCTTTTTGTTCTTGGCAAACCAACAACAAAGTCCATTGAAATATCCTCCCAAGGTGCACTAGGAATTGGTAACGGTTTGTACAAACCATGTGGGTGTGATTTAGACTTGGCTTGCATGCAAGTTATGCATCTTTTACAAATTCTTTCAACATCCACACGCATTTTAGGCCAAAAGAAATGTTCAAGCAAAACATTCATTGTCTTATGGACTCCAAAATGACCCATTAAACCACCACCATGAGCTTCACGCACAAGCAATTCACGCATAGAACCTTTAGGAATGCATAATTTGTTTTCTCTAAACAAATAGCCATCATGCCTATAGAACTTGTCAAATGCAGCATGCTCACAAGCTAAATAGATAGAAGAAAAGTCCGGGTCATTATCATACATTTCCTTAATCAACTCAAAACCAAGCAACTTAGAACTCAAAGTAGTGATCAAAATGTACCTCCGAGATAATGCATCAGCCACAATATTTTCTTTTCCCTTTTTGTATTTGATTACATAGGGAAATGATTCAATGAATTCCACCCACTTAACATGTCTCTTGCTAAGCTTACCTTGACCTTTCAAGTACTTGAGAGATTCATGATCCGTGTGAATTACAAACTCTCTAGGCCACAAGTAATGCTGCCATGTTTCCAAAGCTCTAACCAAAGCATATAACTCCTTGTCATACGTTGGATAGTTCAATTGAGCTCCTTTCAACTTTTCGCTAAAGTACGCGTTTGGCTTCCTATCCTGCAACAAAACAGCTCCTATGCCTACCCCAGATGCATCACATTCAAGCTCAAACATGTTATCAAAGTTAGGCAAAGAAAGAATTGGTGCAGTTGTAAGTTTTTCTTTAAGGAGATTAAAAGCATGTTCTTGTTTTTCTCCCCAATAAAAACAAACATCCTTTTTCACAATTTCATTCAAAGGTGCAGCAATTGTACTAAAATCCTTGACAAACCTCCTATAAAAACTAGCAAGACCATGAAAACTTCTAACTTGTGCTACATTTTGAGGAATTGGCCATTCTAAAATAGCTTTCACCTTCTCTTTTTCCATTTCAATCCCATTAGCACTTATAACAAAACCCAGAAAAACAACTTTATCCATGCAAAAAGAACACTTTTTGAGATTTGCATACAATGATTCTTTTCGTAAGGTATCCAAAACTGCACGCACATGGTTAAGATGTTCATTCACATTTTTGCTATAGACAAGAATATCATCAAAATAAACAACCACAAATTTTCCAATGAATTTTCTCAAAACATGGTGCATCAACCTCATGAAAGTACTTGGTGCATTAGTTAAACCAAAAGGCATTACTAACCACTCATATAGACCAAATTTTGTTTTAAAGGCTGTTTTCCATTCGTCTCCTTCTCTAATTCGAATTTGATGATAACCACTTTTCAAATCGATCTTACTAAACACAACAGAACCATGCAATTCATCAAGCATATCATCTAGCCTAGGAATAGGATAGCGATACTTTACCGTGATTTTGTTGATTGCTCGGCAGTCGATGCACATCCTCCATGATCCATCTTTCTTAGAAACAACAATTACCGGAACAGCACATGGACTCATGCTCTCACGGATTTTTCCATTGTCCAACAACTCTTGCACTTGCCTTTGAATTTCCTTAGTCTCTTCGGGATTGGCTCTATAGGCTGGTCGATTTGGTAGAACTGCCCCGGGAATAAGGTCAATTTGGTGTTCAATACCTCTTAATGGCGGTAATCCACTTGATTCTTCCACGGGAAAAACATCTTCGAATTCCTGTAAAAGAGACACAAAAGCACTTGGCAAAGAAGTGGTTAATTCGTTAGTGGTAAACAAAGACTGTTTGTACACTAAGATGAAAACACTCTTTTTTTCAACTATTGCACTCTTTATTTCTCTTGCTCCCACATAAAAGTTTTTTTTTTCATTCGGACTCTTTTCACTTGACTCTTTTTCAATGCCCTCACCTTTTTTCCTCTCATTCTTACTTTTCTCTCGACTCTTTTTTTCACTCGACTCTTTTTCAATGCTCTCACTTCTTTTCCTCTCAACCTCACGAGCTCTCCTTGCTTGTGACAATTTCTGTTGTTCCTCTTGAACTTGTTGAGGTGTTAAAGACACAAGCATAATAGACTTGTTGTTGTGCTTGAAGGTGTAGTGGTTGTGAAATCCATCATAAGTCACTCTACGATCAAACTGCCATGGCCTCCCCAAAAGAATGTGACTAGCATGCATTGGCACAACATCGCAAAGAACATCATCTTTATAATTGCCAATTGAAAACGAAATTAGAACTCGCTTAGTCACTCGAATTTCTCCACATTCATTAAGCCATTGTAGCTTGTACGGATTAGGATGTTTTTCCGTTGTTAAGCTCAACTTTTCCACCATTTCAGAACTTGCAACGTTTGCACAACTACCACCATCAATAATCATTATGCAAAGTTTACCTTGGACCAAACACCTTGTGTGGAAGATGTTCTCCCTTTGCTGATCATCGTTTCTGTTTTGCATGTTTAGAGCCCTTCGAACCACCAAAAGTTCTCCATGTTCTGGTTCAATCTCCTCCAATTGTTTATCCTCCTCCTCCTCGTCATCATCTTCACGTTCACTTTCAGATTCTATCTCTCCATTTGGCTTCAAAATCATCACCCTTTTGTTTGGACATTGAGATGCAATGTGTCCAACACCTTGACAACGAAAACATTTGATATCTCTATTTCGAGTAGAAGTAGAAGTAGAAATACCTTTACCCTTCTCAAATTCTTTGGACTTGGATGTCGACGCCTCATTTTGGGGTTTAGAACCTGCCCCAAAATTGGGTTTGGTTGAAGTCCACTCTTTTGTCCTTGAAGAATGAGAACTTGTTGAAAAATTCTTTTGGATTGTTCCCTTCTTCTTCAATTGTCCCTCCACCTTCATGGCCATATGAACCATGTCCTCCAACTCCACATAGTGTTGAAGCTCCACAATGTTTGCAATCTCCCTATTCAGCCCACATAAGAATCGAGCCATAGTTGCTTCTCTATCTTCTTCAACATTTGCCCTAATCATGGCAATCTCCATGTCTTTGTAGTACTCATCAACAGATTTAGTACCTTGTTTCATAGATTGTAATTTTTGATACAATTCACGAAAATAATGAGAAGGTACAAATCTCTTACGCATTATGCTTTTCATTTCTTCCCAAGTCGAAACTGGTCTTACTCCGTATCGCCTTGTACTGGTTGTCAATTGATCCCACCAAACTATAGCATAGTCAATGAATTCAATAGCAGCAAGTCTAACCTTTTTCTCCTCGGAATAGTTGTGACATTCAAAGATGAGATCCACCTTTCTCTCCCACTCCAAATAAGCTTCGGAGTCACTCCTTCCTTGGAATGTTGGGATCTTCAGTTTGATGCTTCTCAAATCACCATCCACTTCATTTGTACGCCCTCTTCTACCGTTTCCACGTCTCTCATTTCGATGCCTATATGAAGCATCATCTTCTCCTCCACTCTCTTCCTCCTCGTTATTATTTTCATTTGTTGCCTGAACTTCTAGCCTCTCCAACCGCCCTGAAACACTTTCCAGAATCCGTGCAAACCTTGCAAATTGTTGTTGCATGGCTTTCAACGTAGGATCAACTGGAATATAATCGTCAGTAGAATCCATCCTCACAGTTCACTCGTGTATCACACAAAATTAAACCTCACAAAACACTCGTGTATATCACTCGTTGGCTTTTACCTCCCCTCAAATAACCTCACCACTCAAGCCTTTTACCACTCTTTCTCTTTTGCAAAGATAACACAAGTAAAAAAACAAATCAAAAACAAAACAAGAACTAATAACGACCAACCAAACTTCAGCCCTTGAATGAAGGATGAAAGGAAATGGTCAAGAAAATATGAGGTGAAATACGTATTGGGGTTTTTTTTTTAGGATTTTTTTTTTTTGGATTTTTTTTTTTTTTTGGATTTTTTTTTCAAGGATATGAAAGATAAACAAGGTAAGATAAAGCTATGGATAGATCAATACCAGTTGGCTCTGATACCAAATGATATGGATTGGGATACGACGAAGGACCCGTTGGATATATTGATCCAAGAACCCCACGTATAATGATTGGCAGCGGATTTCCTTGATTGATAATCTGGTTTGATCCACTTCCAGAGCTTGGAAAACCTCGACCCGTTGGCTATGTAATCAGCCAAGAACCTCGGTATGGTTGAACGCCACAAGAACTTGCTCAAAGTATCTTGATAAGTTCCAAACAAGTGAAAAACTCTACAAAGAGAATTCAACTCACAAGACAAACTCTATTTTCGTATTTGATCAATGATGTCCTCAAATGACATGCTTACAAGCCTATTTATAGGCTAGAATGGACTCTTGAAAGTCTCATATCATTAGTACAACTTAAGACCTTTAGAATGACTCATAATAAGTGAAAAGTAACTCCTAACTATTGGTGTGACTTTAGGACATCTAAAGTCACTTATTTAACTCAAAAGTAACTTAAAAATGACTCTTCATTTTTGCTGCTCCAACTTGGACGAAAATGCATCATTTATCTTCAATTTGGGCCTCCAAAATGTGATATATATTGACTCAAAACTTCATGGATTGGGCTGCCCACTAACTTGAATAATATTCACCATTTGGCCCAATGTTGAATGGTCTTGGAATTGGGCTTTTATTTCATCAACTAAAAGCATCATGGACTCCTTTATCTTCTTAGCTCTAGCTCTTGTAATTGGTCCACTTTGAATGATTAATGGATCCATCTTCTTGTCCTTGTTGATCAGCTTGGGTGTACCTCCATCAAATTATGTGGCTTTCCAAAAGAGAATTTGTTTCTTTTGCCAAATCGGGATTGTTGACTATCGTGTCTCCCAAGGATCCATTTGCAGCACATGTGACCCCTCCACAAGGGTGGTAAGGGA
Source organism: Salvia splendens (assembly GCF_004379255.2). Classification (NCBI taxonomy): domain Eukaryota; kingdom Viridiplantae; phylum Streptophyta; class Magnoliopsida; order Lamiales; family Lamiaceae; genus Salvia; species Salvia splendens. The sequence goes on along the minus strand of NC_056048.1, from coordinate 15,872,529 downwards.
CAAAGGAGCTTTTCAAAAGGGATTTTTTACTTTTATCCATATTTGGCAAGTTCACTACTCCTTCCACCATGGGGTATTGTGCATCACGCGAGCTAGCAAGGGGGATTGGGGTGGCGTACCAGGCTGGGTCATCACTTGCTTCAACGGTCGGCTGGCCGCCGCTGGCGTCATGGACTTCGCCGGAAATTTGAACGGGAGATGTAATCTCGCCGACATTGTCGCGAAAGTCTAGAACAATGGCGATTCTCTCATCCCCTTCTTCATAGGTGACGGTAGCGACCTCAATCCCGGGTGGAGCCACCTTCGAGTCGCGGCCGGGACTCACCAGTAAAATGGATATTTTGCATTTTGGGCTTCCAACCGGTGAGCTACCTTCGGCCCCAAAGTCAATCTTCTTCCGGAGTTGCTTGTCTTCCGGCATAGGAGAGAGAACAAACCTTTTCCGGCCATCGCCTTTGGTGAGAGGGGCTGGGGTACTTTTCCTCTCTTTCACCTTCGTTTTCAAGGTTTTTCTCGCCATTTTCTTGGAGGGAAGGCTTGTGGAGGCAGCCTCTTCCGACGCGAACGTCATTTGTTGGACCGAGGGAGGGTCCTCGGCCGCCCGGAGAACCATTTGCTGGTCTAAGATGGTGCGGGGTCCCTCGGACCCCGGTGGAGGGTCCGGCAGGTGTTCTGGCATGGCTGATGGAGAGTCAAGACACCAGCCGCACCGGGGAGTTGTACCTCATTTGGACTATTCACCATGCGCCTTGGGACGGGAGGAAGCGTGACCATGTCGTCTCCGATAATCTCCTCGTGGCCTTGGGATGGGAGGAAGCGTGACAATTGTACCACCGCGGCTGCTCCATCTCGGATGGAGGCTTAACCGCAGCCAAATTCAGCTCCTCAATCAGATTTTTCTTATGGATGAATTTTGTGGTTACTTCATCTTCCTCCTCCTTTGCCGCGGCCTTCTTGAACTTCGGCTTGGCCGTTGGGGAGGGAGAGGTGATGTATCTTTTGTTTCCTACTCCTTTCATGGTCGGCCTTGGAGTGGATCTACGTAACTTCAAGCGTTCACCAACACTCCTCTAAGCTTCCTTCTTGAACGTAGTAGCATTTGTGAGGCTTTCTCCGGCTGATTGGAACACGGCCTCCGGAGGGGAACTCTCGTTTGGATCGGGCTCCTCCATTGGGAAAGTGTGTTGCAGGCTTCAAGGATCCCTCCCGACGGGGAGGCCGCCAGTGACCGTTTGGTGATGTCCGGCTCCCCCTAGAATGGTCGAGGGAGTACCGAAGGTAATTTACGACGGGGGTGGCCGCCGGTGACCGTCTAGCGCACGCAAATCTTGGAGAGGGAAGCCACCGCATGTGTGGTTGCGTGAGGGTCCAGGCTCTAGAAAGCCTCCTCCACGTAGGGCTACTCCTGCTCGGCGTTCTCAAGGTAAGAGGTGTGGAGTTGGAGCAATATTTCGCCATCATATATTTCGCCCAAAGGGAGTTTTGCTCCCGGAAGCGCCACCAAAGTTTTATGTTGAAGGCGCATAGAACCTCCTTAGTTTTGCGAATCCCGACGCCCCCTTCATCGGTGGAGAGGCACATTTGGTCCCAACCAATCCAATGGGTCCCTTTCTCTCACTCGTAGAGCCCCAAAAGAATCGCGCCATTTGTTGATCAAGTTGCTTTAAAGTGCCGGCAGTGGGTTCGATGGCTTGGAAGATATCTAAGGGGATCACTTCGAGAGTGCTCTTTATAAGCGTGAGCCTCCCTCCAAAAGATAGATGATGTCGGTGCGCCCACGCTGAATCCGTCTTGCAATCTTTTCCCGGAGGAAAGGGAACATGTCCGTGCGCTTTACACCACGATAAATGGGGACGCCTAAGTAGAGGAAAGGGAAATCCCCCCTAGTGAAGCCCCCTGCCGCTTGGATCGAGGTTTCCCATTGCTCATGAGTTTCTGCAATATAGAAATTGCTCTTGGCCAGGCTGACTAGTTGGCCTGAGACTTTTTCATAGCCCCCTCGCCGCCGCTTGTGTGAATATAATAATGTCGTCCGCATAGGCTAAGTGGCTAACCTCAATGCATCTCCGGGAGGCTTTAAAGATCATCTCCTTTTGGCCAAGTATGAGTTTGTCCAAGGCACGCGACAAGTAATCCGCGGCTATCACAAACAATGCTGGGGATATCGGGTCGCCTTGTCGTACTCCCCGTGTCGATCTGAAGAATCCCGAAGGTGCCCCATTGATAAGAATAAAAAACCAACACGAGCCTATACACCTCTCTATAAGCGAGATCCGTGCGTCTGGAAAACCCATGCGTCGAAGCACCTTAAATAGGAAAGGCCATTGGACCTTGTCGTAGGCTTTAGCCATATCAATCTTCACCGCTACATTAGGCACTGGGGAGCATCGTGCAAGTTCATGGAACATCTCTTGAGCCAATAGCACATTATCGTTGAGGAGCCGCCCTTTAACAAAGCCGCTTTGGTTTGGGGAAATGACCTGTGGAAGGAAAGGGGAGAGTCGGGTCGTGAGTACCTTGGTGATGATCTTGTTTAAAACATTACAAAGGTTGATGGGTCGGTAGTCGGTCCATGACTCGGGCGACAACTTCTTTGAGATGAGGACAATGCTTGTGGCCGTAATACTTCGTGGCAGGAAGGCTCCCCTGAAGAACTGTCCAATTGCCTCCACCACCTCTGGTCCCACAATGTTCCAACGGGCTTGGTAGAAACTAGCCTAGAAGCCATCGGGTCAGGGTGCGTTATCTCCAGAGATACTGAAAACGGCACTCTTGACCTCATCCGCATCCCGCGCCTGTGCGATGTCCGCAGCTTGATCGACTGAGTGAACTTGCTGGATTAGGTCAAGGTCCGGTTCATCTAGAGCCGGGTTGCTAGGCGCAAGAAGTTGTTGGTAGAAATCCACTGCTCACTTTTTTATGTCAGCTTCCTCGGTTAGCTCTTGTCCGTTGGCATGGATCAAGTGAATGCGTAGGCGGACCCTTTTCTGTTTTACCCAGCTTTGGTAGAACCGGGTGTTCTTGTCACCCTCGGCTAGCCATCTCAGAGCAGCCTTTTGCCGCCAAAAGTCCTCTTCCATTCTCAACAAAAGGATGTACTCGGCAATGTGTTTGTTAATCGCTGTCCTATTCACGGGTGTAGTCATTACCTCGAAATTGGATTGGGCCAAGGCAATATATTCCTCCTTCTTCGAGAGATTAGAGTGGATGTTCCCGAAAACCTCTTTGTTCCACTTCTTTAGAGCTCTTTTAACTCTAGCGTGATTGATTTGGATGTTTAGGGGACCGCCCGCCCCGTGGGCTCCTCCCGTGCACTTTGTACTACAGCCATAAAGCCCTCATGTTGGATCCACATGTTCTGGCACCTGAATGCCTTGGCCCCATTGGCGGTTTTCGGCATCTTGCATCGTGCTAGATCTGGGCTGTGGTCCGAGGCAATCCGTGGGAGGTTCGTTACCCGAGTAACCTCCAAGACCCTAGTCCAAGCCTCATTAACTAGCACTCTATCCAACCTTTCAAAGAGGCTATTTTTAGCCCAAGTAAATTCCGCACCATCGAACCTGGGTCAAGGACCCGACAATCTTAAATTGCCTCTACGAAATCGACCATCTCGGCCTGCCGGTTGGTGTCGCTCCCGATTCTGTCCCAGTGTGATAGGATGGTGTTGAAGTCACCACCGATAATCCATGGTGTTCCTTCGAGGGGCCCAGCAATCTCTCTCATCCTATCCCACAGAAGGTATCTCTCAGATCTTGTGCATTTAGCAATCACGGCCAAGATGGCCAGAGGGCTAGCGATGCGATGGGACTTGAGCCGCCCATGTAGGATTTGTTCCGAATCACAATCAATATCAAAAGTAGCTCCCACTTCAACAAACAACCAGATCTTGCCCGTCGTGTTCGATCCAATGAAGGACAGCCCCAAGGCCTTGGAGAATCGGTCCGGGTCAGGGGTTGTGAGCGGTTCCATTATTGCAAGAAATAAAACATTATGGCATTTAATCAGTCTTTTCAATACGTGTTGGGTTGACGCATTAGCGATTCCCCTCACGTTCCAAAACATGATATTGTAAGACGTCATTAAAAAGTGGGAGACTTACCCGAAGAGGATGAATGCCCTCCTTGATATTGAATGATTTGTTGCTTTTTGTACTTTGTGTGATCCTCGACATCGCTTAGGGGAAGGTTGCCTCCACCCGTCTCGTTCCCCACTTGCACTTCCATAGCCGATCCTTCCGCATCCCCACAATTTTCAACATCAAATTCTCCATTCGCCATGAGGGAGTAGTATTGGTTGGTGCTCATGTGATTCTTCAACGAGAAAAAGCCACGCCCCCTCGTCATTGCATGACCCGCACCCCCTCTCGAACTCCCACGTGCAGGCAGAGAAGCCGAGCGTCTCACATTGGGGCATCCCCACCCCGCATCTATATCTCCGTGTATTGGCGTTGGTGGCTCGGTGGCAAGATGTGTTGGTTTCCTTCGATCCCCATTCCTGAGCCTAAATCCCGCACTATGTGTTCCGGGGCGCATTCCACACCCCTCTTGAGTTTCGCCCATAATGTCCGGTCAATCCCAAATTGTTTCGTCGGCATCCTCTCCATTTGAATTGTTGCTTGTTCGATCGGCCGCCTTTCCTTTTTTCTTTCCTTGGCGTTTCCATTCATTAGAGGTGGGGCCGTTTTTCACCGTGTCTTGCTTTCCTTTCGATCCTTGGTCCGCACGGTGTAGCTGTTTTGGTGGGGTGGTGTTATAGTTTCTCTTTGGTGGCCTTTCCTTCTTACCCGCCGCGTAGCACACATCGCTCGCATGGCCAACATGCTTGCATTCTCGGCAATAAGATGGTATCTTGTCCCACCGGACTTGCTGCACCGTTTCGCATCCACAAATAACAAGGATTATTTCTTCGGGGGATGGTTTTGTGATGTCCCCACCAAAACAGCCCCAACTCACGGACCAAGGCTCGAAAGGAAAGCAAGACACGGCAAAAATCGGCCCCGACGCCAATGAATGGAAACGCCAAGGAAAGAAAAAAGGAAAGGTGGTAGATCGAACAAGCAACAACTCAACAGGGACGGAGGCCGAGGAAACCTTCTGGGAGGGGCCGGACATTATGGGTGAAACTCAATATTGGAGGGGATTGCATCCCGGTACACAAAGTGTGGGGAGCAAGAGTGGGGATGAGGAACGAAGGAAACCACCTCACACGGCCATCGAGCATGTGCCTAGCGGAGGTATCCCTATTGCGGGCCTTAGCTAGGTGATGGATTGAAGTGTTGGGGATACAAAGGTTGTATCAAATGGTAATTGGATTTTGAGAGTATATAGATGACCACCTCTAGTTGTTAGGGAGGCCCTCGTTGTACTCTAATTTGTCATGCCTTGGCGAGTCGTCACTTTTGGGCGACTCGGTGTATGTTTGTTTGTAATCAATGGTTTTAGTAATGCACAGGTGTGGGTCCCCCTCAACCCTCCGCCCTTTGGGGTGTGTTTGAAAAAAAAAAAAATAATGTTTTATTTCTTGCAATAATGGAACCGCTCACAACCCCTGATCCGGACCGTTTCTCCATGGCCTTGGGGTTATCCTTCATTGGCTCAAACTCGACGGGGAAGATCTGGTTGTTTGTGGAAGAGGGATCTACTTTTGATATTAGTTGTGATTCGGAATAAATCCTACATGGGCGGCTCATGTCCCACCGCATCGCTATTCCCCTAGCCATCTCGGCCGTATATGCCAAATGCACAAGATCCAAAAGATACCTCTTGTGGGACAAAATGAGAGAGATTGCCGGGCCCCTCGAGGGAACGCCATGGATAATTGGCGGTGACTTCAACACTATCCTATCACACCGAGACAGAATTGGGAGCGACACCAACCGGCAAGCCGAGATGGTCGATTTTGCGGAGGCAATTGAAGACTGCAGACTGCTTGACCCCGGGTTCGATGGAGTGGAGTTTACATGGGCCAAAAACGGCCTCTTTGAAAGACTGGATAGAGTACTTGTGAGCGAGGCATGGACTAGGGTCTTTGAGGCTACTCGGGTCACAAATCTCCTACGGATCGCATCGGACCACAGCCCAGTTCTTGCACGGTGCAAGACTCAAAACACCACTAATGGAGGCAAGGCTTTCAGGTTCCAGAATATGTGGATCCGGCATGGGGGATTTATGGATGTTGTGCAAAAAGTGTGGGAGGAGCCCACGGGGGCGGGTGGTCTCCTAAACATCCAAATCAAACATGCTAGAGTTAAGAGAGCTCTAAAAGTGTGGAACAAAGAGGTTTTCGGGAACATCCATGCTAATCTCAAGAACAAGGAGGAAGCTATTGCCCTGGCTCAATCCAATTTCGAGGCAAGGCCTACTCCCGTGAACAGGACATCGATCAACAAACACATTGCTGAGTACATCCTTTTGCTGAGAATGGAAGAGGACTTTTGGCGGCAAAAGGCAGCCCTGAGATGGCTGGCCGAGGGCGACAAGAACACCCGGTTCTATCAAAGCTGGGTGAAGCAAAAAAGGGTGCGTTTACGTATTCATTCGATTCGTGCGAACGGGCAAGAGCTAACTGAGGAAGCGGAAATAAAGAAATCAGCAGTGGACTTCTTCCAACAACTTCTCGCGCCTAGCAACCCGCCCCTCGATGAGCCGGACCTCGACCTAATCCAGCAAGCCCACACAGTCGAGCAATTTGCGGATATTGCGAAGGTGCCGGATGCGAACGAGGTCAAGAATGCTGTCTTTAGTATCTCCAGAGATAGTGCACCCGGACCCGATGGCTTCTCGGCCTGTTTCTACCAAGCCTGCTGGAACATTGTGGGATTGGAGCTGGTGGAAGCAATAGGACAGTTCTTCAGGGGGGCGTTCCTACCACGAAGCATTACGGCCACAAGCATCGTCCTCATCCCAAAGAAGGCATCGCCCGAGTCATGGACCGACTACCGACCCATCAGCCTCTGTAATGTCTTAAACAAAATCATCACCAAGGTACTCACAACTCGACTCATCCTTTTCCTTCCGCAGGTCATCTCTCCAAACCAAAGCGGTTTCGTTAAAGGGCGGCTCCTCATTGATAATGCGCTCTTGGCTCAAGAGATGTTTCATGAGCTTGCACGATGCTCCCCAGCGCCAAATGTAGCGGTGAAGATTGATATGGCTAAAGCCTACGACAGGGTCCAGTGGCCTTTCCTCTTTAAGGTGCTCTGACGCATGGGTTTCCCGGATGCATGGATCTCGCTTATGGAGAGGTTTATAGGCTCGTGTTGGTTCTCGATTCTTATCAATGGGGCACCTTCAGGATTGTTCAGATCGACACGGGGACTGCGACAAGGCGAGCCGATATCCCCTGCGTTGTTTGTTCTTGCTGCAGAGTACCTATCGCGAGCCCTGGACAAGCTCATTCTAGGGAAAAAGGAGATAACCTTCAAAGCCTCCCGGAGATGCATCGAGATCAGCCATCTAGCCTATGCGGACGACTTAATTATTTTCACACAAGCGGCGGCGACACCCTTGCGCCGGCTCAGAGCTTGTCTTGAGCATTATGAAAAAGTTTCAGGCCAACAAGTCAGCCTCCCCAAGAGCAATTTCTACATTGCTGACGCACATGAGCAATGGGCAAACTCGATCCAAGAGGAAGGGGGCTTCTCTAGAGGGGACTTCCCGTTCCTCTACTTAGGGGTCCCCATCTATCGGGGTGTAAAGCGCACGGACATGTTCCTCTTCCTCCGAGAAAAGATTGCAAGATGGATTTCAGGCTGGGCGCACCGGCACTTATCTTTTGGAGGGAGGCTCACGCTTATTAAGAGCACCCTTGAAGCGATTCCCTTGCATATCTTCCAAGCCATTGAACCCACCGCCGGCACTCTAAAACAAATTGATCAACAAATGGCTCGATTCTTCTGGGGCTCTACGAGTGAGAGGAAGCGGACCCACTGGATTGGCTGGGACCAAATGTGCCTCCCCACTGATGAAGGGGGGCTCGGGATCCGTAAAACTAAGGAGGTTCTACGCGCCTTCAACATTAAACTTTGGTGGCGCTTCCGGGAGCAAAATTCCCTGTGGGCGAAATATATGATGGCAAAATATTGTTCTAACTCCACGCCCCTTACCTTGAGATTGCCGAGCAGGAGTATCCCGACGTGGAGGAGGCTGTCGAGAGCCTGGACCCTCGCACAACCACACATTAGGTGGCTGGTGGGACAAGGAAACATCTATTTTTGGGACGATATCTGGGTCGGCAACGCCCCACTCAGGGAGCTCAGCCTTGATGAAAGGGGAAGACCAACCACGCGGGTGCCGGAGTTCATTAGGAATGGCGTCTGGGATGTACCTAAGCTCCAACTTCTTCATGATCAAGCCGGCCTCCCACAACACATCATTGATCGCATCATCAATATCCCAATCCTCCATGGTGAACAGGATATCCCGAGGTGGACCCTTTCCAATCACGGGGAATTCACAGTGGCCTCGACGTGGGAAACAATCCGAGGACAGCACCCGACCATTCAGGGGCTGAGCGATGTTTGGAAGACGAGCCTCACTACCTCCATTTCCATCTTTATCTGGAGGCTACTCTCCAACCGGGGCAAGGCCGAAGTGGGTAGATCGTCCGCTACAAAGTGCCAACACAAGCAACGTCAATTCCTTGGACGAGGTCAATCCAAGTATGATCGCGGCCAACCAAAGTGAAGCGGAGGGGAAGGATGCTGACCCGAGAGCCCCGAACCAGCCGGCAGAAACGATAGACCCAAAAGGAGAGGCTGCATCAGTGGTGCAATCTCATTGGCCTCCCAATTCACCTATTCGATCAGGCCGCTCTTTTTGCCATTGGTAAACTTCTTGGGACCCCGATACAAGTGGACCGAGCTACGGCCAACAAGTCGAGACTCTCGTTTTCCCGTATTTGTATTGAAATTGACATCACGAGGCCACCCCCAAGGAAATTATTCTAGACATTTGTGGACGTGAGACGGTGCAACAAGTGAAATGGGATAAGATCCCCGCCTATTGCATGGAATGTAGAGGCATGTTGGCCATAAAAGTGAGCTTTGCTATGCGGCGGGCAAGGTTGAGTGACCCCCGAAGAGGAACAACAATAATGTTAAACCAAGACAACAACATCATGGGGCTCATGGACCGCAAGGGGGAACCGAACTACCAATTCACAAGGAATTGGAAACATGGGAAAGCTAAGGAAACGGAGGCACAACCAAGTAGAAGCCCGAATATAAGTGATACCATGGTCCCATATTGGACGGGTCCGGATATCATGGGTGATTGGCAAGAAGGGAGTAGTGTGTCGCTTGGCCACCGAGCCGGAGACGGGGATCGAGGCTGCTGGGGGGGGGGGTTTCAACCCTAGTAGGGGCTCGGCATTCAGGTCCTATCCACGCGGAGGGGGTCGTGGGGGTATGCCGAGAGGACAAGTAGATGGACGCCCGGTAGGGAAGCCATCCGATACCGAGGGTGCGAAGAAGGGCCAACTATCTACGGCTAAGGATGATGGCGAACAAGGGTTCAAAAAAATCATGTCCGCCAACTGATTTTTCTCACTCATGGAAAATTAATGTTTTGAGGAGGACGAGTTCGTGATGGGCGAGGATGTGGACCATGAGATGCATCCCAACCTCGAAGCCATAGGCGCCAACTCCCCCCTCAAGGAGACCGACACAGGCGGAGATGAGAATACCCTACAAGTTATTGAATTTCGAGGGGGACTTCAAACCCACCGGGTAAGGACCTCTCCTGTTAATCATGTCAATTAATTTCTTGTTTTGGAACGTTAGGGGAATCGCTAATGCGCCAACCCAAAACGTCCTTAAAAGAATAATCAACACTTACCATATCAATTTTCTTGCGATTTTGGAGCCGCTCACTACTCCAAACCCGGAGAGGTTCTCGAGAGCACTAGGACTGACATTCAAATGCTCGAATACCAATGGGAAGATCTGGATCTTTGTGGAGGAGGGTGCTAATTATGAGACCGAAGTGGATATGGATCAAATTCTCCATGGGAGGTTTTCGTGCCCTCGGTTCCCAAATCCTATTTTGATCTCGGCCGTTTATGCGAAGTGCACACGAGGGGAGAGACATGATCTCTGGGACCAAATGAGAGAGATAGCACGCTCGGTGTTTAGAGTATTTAGATGACCACTCTAGCTGATAGGGAGACCCTCGTTGTACTCTAATAGGTCTTTGCGAGTCGTCACTTTTGGGCGGCTCGGTGTTTTGTTTGTTCGTTGCAATGGTCTTGGCAATGCATAGGTGTGGGTCTGCCTTAACCCTCCACCCTTGTGGTGTTTTAAAAAAAAAATGATCTCTGGGACCAAATGAGAGAGATAGCGCGCATTGATGATGGGACGCCTTGGATGATCGGGGGGGGGGGGGAAACTTCAACACCATCCTCTCCCACCGGGAAAGAGTTGGAAGTGACACAAACCGTCAAGCGGAAATGATCGATTTTGCCGAGGCCATTGAGGAGTGCAGACTCCTCGACCAGGCTATGATGGCTCGGACTTTACTTGGGCTAAGAATGGGCTGTTTGAAAGGTTAGATAGGGGGATGGTGAGTGAATCGTGGGCCCAAGTTTTTGATGCAACAAGAGTGACCAATCTTCCCCGGGTCTCCTCTGACCATGGGCCGGTCCTCGCTGGATGTAAGGTGATGAACACCCCCACGGGGGGGAGGGCCTTCCGGTTCCAAAACATGTGGATCCGGCATGAGGGGTTCGCTGACTTTGTGCGAGAAAATTGGACACTTCCCACCGAGGCGGAAGGACTACTCAATCTGCAAATCAAACTCTTGAGGCTTAAAAAGGCCCTCAAGTGTGGAACAAGGAGGTGTTTGGGAACGTTCACATTAACCTCAGAAATCTTGTAGAAGGCATTGCCGTTGCCCAAGCCAATTTTGAAGAGGACCCTTCGCCAGGTAATAGAACAGAGATCAACAAGGCCATTGCTAACTACATCCTATCCCTTAAGATGGAGGAAGATTTCTGGCGACAGAAAGCAGCCCTGAAATGGCTCGTGGAAGGAGACAACAACACTAGGTTCTACCAAAGCTGGGTCAAGCAAAAGAGGACCATGTTGGGAATTCATAGGATTGAGGTGAATGGCCAAGAGATTTCGGACGAAACGGAGATTAGAAACTCGGCGGTCAACTTTTTCCAAGATCTTCTTGCGCCCGACTCTCCGGAACTAGCCGACCCGGACCTTGATCTCCTGCACCACCTGCCCCCTTCGGAGCAACTGGAGGATCTCCCCAAGGCCCCGGGTTCGGAAGAAATTAAACGGGCCGTCTTTGATATCTCGGGAAACAGATCGCCAGGGCCGGATGGCTTCACGACCACCTTCTTTCAAACGTGTTGGGATACCGTAGGGCTGGACGTGGAGGTGGCAATCAAACAATTCTTCCTCGGGGCGTACCTCCCCCGAACCATCACGGCCATGAGTATCGTACTCATCCCCAAAAAGCCAGCCCCTAACACATGGGGGGACTACCGGCCCATCAGCCTGTGTAACGTCCTTAACAAGGTGATCACAAAAATTCTTGTTAAAAGGTTAACGCCGTTTCTACCGCAACTTCGGGCTGACCTTGGCCAAAGAATACGAGCAGGGTAATGGCTTGAGTCCGATGCCGAACAAGCCACTATGCTTGTCAATGGACCTTCATGGGGGCCGGCCCACACTCGCCGAATCATGGCACGATTGGCCATCATCAAGCAACAACAGACTGTCAGAACTACATTCCTTCATCGAGAAGGGAACAAGGCCGCGGACTTGCTAGCCAAAATGGGCTTGGAAAAACCCTCCTACCTTCGATTGACTCCCCAATCTGCCCCAAGAATGCTAAAGGCCATTGTCCGTTTGGATGAGATGGGCACCCCCAACATCTGCATTAAAGATGATGACCAAGAGTAGAGCTCGGCTCGTGTGAGGCACCACCAACCCTGATCTTATCGGACGCTTGAGAGTTCGCAGGGGTCGAGCCTTCCTTAGCATGTCCCCCACCTACTCTCGTAGTGTAATTGCTCTAGTGTTTTTTGTAAATTATTTTGTGTACCTAGATATTGGTTGATAGGGCCTCTTGTAACCCCGATTGTAACTCTATTGTTTTGCAATATAGGGATGAGGGACCCACGAACCCTCCACCGTGATGATGTTTAGATTAAAAAAAACATCGTTTCTGCCGCAGGTTGTTTCCCCGAACCAAAGCGGTTTTGTGAAAGGGAGACTCCTCAACGACAATGTGCTCCTCACGCAAGAAATGTTCCATGAGTTAGCCAGATGCTCCCCAGCCCCAAATGTTGCGATTAAGATAGAGATGGGGTTCTTATTAGGATGGGGTTTCCGAATGCTTGGGTTTCGTTGGTTGAGAGATACATTAGTTCATGCTGGTTTTCAGTGCTAGTTAATGGTGCCCCGGCGGGCTTTTTGAAATCCTCACGGGGACTGCGACAGGGAGACCCCATCTCCCTGGCTCTGTTTGTGATTGCTGCGGACTACCTCTCGAGAGCCCTTGATAAAATTATATTGGGGCAGAAGGAAATGACCTTCAAGGCTACTCGTCGATGTATGGAGATCAGCCACCTCGCGTATGCCGACGATATCATCATTTTTACGCAAGCGGCTGCGAATCCTCTGAGGAGGCTAAGAGTCTGACTTGATAGCTACGCGGAAGTGTCGGGGCAGAAAATTAATCTTGCCAAGAGCAATTTCTATATTGCCGAAAAACATGAAGGATGGGCGAATGCAATACAGAGGGAAGGAGGCTTTTCCCGAGGTACTTTCCCTTTCTTTTACTTGGGAGACCCTCTCTATCTTGGTGTAAAACGTACAGATATGTTTATGTTCCTCCGGAAAAATATTGCCGCTAGGGTCTCGGGATGGGCCCACAGACACCTATCATTAGGGGGGCGCCTAACTCTCATTAAAAGCACCCTCGAGGCAGTACCGATCCATATCTTTCAGGCCATTGAACCAACGGCTGGTGCTCTTAAGCAACTTGATCAACAAATACCTCGATTCTTTTGGGGCTCTACCGCCGAGAAGAAAATGGCACACTGGATCGGATGGGAACAGGTGTGCCGACCTACTGATGAGAGAGGCCTTGGTGTTCGGAAGTTTAAGGAAGTGCTACGTGCCTTTAACCACAAATTGTGGTGGAGATTTCGAGAGCAAAATTCTCTGTGGGCCAAGTTTATGATGGCCAAATATTGTGATAAGGTTTCCCCCCTCGCCGCACGACCCTCGAGCAGGAATAGCACCACATGGAAGAGACTTCTGAAGGTCCGGGCCCAGGCACAACCACACATCCGGTGGCTGGTGGGGCTCGGAAGGATCTACTTCTGGGATGACATCTGGCTTAATAATACGGCCATCAGGGATGCTTGTCTTGATGACAGGGGAGACCCCTTACTCTTGTAGCTGATTTTATCAAGGACGGGGCTTGGGATGAGGCGAGACTCCAGGTCCTACATGAGCAAGGCGGACTGCCACTTTGGACTATCTCAAAAATCCTTGCCATGCCGATTATCCCTAGGAGACCGGACATACCGAGATGGAAACTATCTCGCTCGGGAGACTTCTCACTAGCGACAACGTGGGAGACTATCCGGAGCCGAGGGCCGATTATCCAGGGTCTAGCTGGTGTGTGGAAGGCGGGCCTAACCTCATCCATATCTGTTTTCACCTGGAGACTCCTCTCCAATCGTATCCCGGTGGATACCAAACTCCAATGGCGGAAATTGGAGTTGGCATCCAAATGCCAATGCTGCCCTCATAGGCCAGGCGTCGAGTCCTTACAACACCTATTCATCCAAGGCGAGGGAGCTACAAAATTTTGGAGGGAATTCGACTCTTGGTTCGCGAGTTCGTTCCCCCTCTCCGAATCAATGATACTATCCCAGAGATGATCGGAGTATGGGCACGATGAGCCCAACAGCCGGGGAAGAGGCACCTGTCCCGAGCCATGCCATACCTTGTCCTATGGTTCCTCTGGGCGGAACAGAATAGGGAGTCGACACTAGTCGGTGCAATTGAAGGCTTATAACATGGTTTGGCAGGTGCAGATGTTTGTCCAGAATAGTTTGGCCAATGGTAGAATGAAGCCAAAACACCGGAAGGGAGTACAGATGCGTATCGCTTTCCCGAGCCATGCGGGTATCAGGAGGTCTCGGCCACTCGTGATGCCGATTAAGTGGATTCCCCCGGATGAGCCTTGGGTCAAACTCAACACGAATGGGGCTTTCTTTGAAGAGACAAGTAAAGCGGGTGGAGGGGGGATTGTCCAAGACCATGCGGGTAAGGTACTTGCAGCCTTCGCCACCCCACTCGAAGCTCACTCGGCCTTTGAAGCGGAGCACTTGGTTATCCACCATGGCCTAGTTATTGCCTCGGAATTTAGACTCACAATTTGGGTTGAATCGGATACAGCTCAAACCGTCAGGCTACTAAATGGGCCAGACTGAGGTCCGGCCCATCTTTGTCGGATTATGGCACTTCTGGCCAATCATAAGTGTAATTTCACCATCCGTGCCTCGTTCATCCACCGGGAGGGGAACAAACCAACGTACCTCGCAAAAATGGGCCTAAATGGAGTTGACTTCCAACGCATGAATGGCTGCTCTCTACCGAGACATCTTAAAGCCATGGCCAGGCTGGATGAGATGGGAGTTCCCAACCTCCGCATTCAAGAAGAAGACTAGGAACCGCCCCAACAGTCCTCTTGATATGATCCACCATAAATTGGTGTATGAAGCTAGATATACAAGGAAGTGGAATGGCATGTCCCATTTTGTAGTGTTAGCTCAATTGTATTTTGAAGGGAGTATGGTGAGGTCCGGACCGTATGTGATCGGACCGCATACTTCTCCCTTGTTTCGTCTAGGCACACCACTCTTGGGTGTTGCCTTGCTTTGTAATTTGATCAGTTTGATATATAGGGATGAGGGACCCACGAACCCTCCACCGTGAAGGTGTTTGACAAAGAGTAGTGGTTCTGCTGATCGCGGTGCTTACTGGTTAAAGAAATTCTCCAGATACAAGCCTCTCCAAATTGAGATGTTCTGGGATGACCATCAACGCAATGCACAAGCCGTTCTTAGATTTGATCATGATTGGTTCGGATTCAAGAACGCAATGGAATTTGAGAAGTCCTTTGAAGCTAATGGTCGAAGCAAGAAAGGATGGGATGATCGAAGAACTTCTCCAGGTAATAATCTGTATGGCTGGTTTGCGCGGGAAGAAGATTATAATTCAGGAGGTCCTGTTGGAGACTATCATCGAAAGAAAGGGGAACTGAAAACGATCGCTGACCTAGTGCAAGAAGCTACTAAGGATAGGGACCAAATTGTTGGCAATCTGGTCAATGAAATTGATTTAAAGAATGAAAATTTGGATCAGTTGCAGACCAAGTACAATGATAAGACATTATCATTGAGTAGGATGCTTGAAGAAAAAGATGAGCTTCACCGATCCTTCTATGAAGAAACTAGAAAACTTCAACGCATTGCTCGTGAACACATAAAGAGGGTTTTGGATGAACAAGAAATGTTGAACATAGAATTGGAGAGTAAAAAGAAGAGGCTTGATTCCTGGAGCAAAGAGCTGAAAATCCGCGAGGCATTAACTGAGCGTGAGAGACAAAAACTTGAAGAAGAGAAGAAAAAGAATGACATGAGAAACAGTGCGCTTCAATTGCTTCTGAGGGGCAAAGGAAAACTGACGAGAATATGCTGAGGCTGGTTGAAGAACAAAAAAGAGAGAAGGAAGAGGCGCTGAAAAAATTTCTTGAGTTAGAAAGAAATTTGGATGAGAAACAAAAGCTTGAAATGGAAATTGAAGAACTTAAAGGGAAGTTAGAGGTAATGAAACACATGGGAGGTGATGATGATGCAGCTGTTCAGCAGAAGATAAATCAGATGAATGAGCTGCTGCACGAGAAGAAAGAGAATTTGGATGGTCTAGAAGATCTAAACCAGCAATTACTTGCGAAAGAGCGCCAAAGCAATGACGAGCTGCAAGAGGCTCGCAAGGAATTAATTGCGGGTTTAACTGATATGCTGAGCAGCAACCGTGTTAATATAGGGATAAAAAGAGTGGGTGAACTTGATGAGAAAGGCTTCAAAAATGCATGCAAGCAAAGATACCCACCGGAAGAAGCAGATATCAAGGCTGTCGAACTTTGCTCCTTGTTGCAAGAAAAGCTAAAAAATCCTGAATGGCACCCTTTCCAAGTTGTTGAAGATAGCAAGGGGAATGCTTAGCATGTGCTGAAAGAAGACGACGAATTGCTAGTAGAACTTCAAGAAGAATGGGGCGAAGAAATCTATAATGCAGTTGCTACAGCCTTGAAGGAAATCCAAGAATACAACCCGAGTGGGTGCTGTGGTTCCAGAGTTGTGGATCTTCAAAGAAAACAGGAAGGCGACCCTAAAGGAAGTCATTGCGTACATTCTGAATCAACTGAAGTCGCTCAAGCGGAAGAGATGATTTAAAAACCTCATCTGAAACTGGGAAATAAATTTAGATGTCACTTGCGGGTGTGCAGTAAAAATGGTTATTAGAATCTTAAATCTAACTGCATTGTTTCCTATGCTGAAAGACCATGAAGCTGTTTCAGTGTTGGCACTATTGGGCATTCATTGTCTAATCTCTTAACATCGCAGGTAGAATTATTAATACAATTCGTTTGAGGTTAAAAAAAAATGTTTCATGAACTCTCGAGATGTTCCTCAGCCCCGAATGTGGCGGTCAAGATTGACATGGCTAAGGCCTACGACCGCGTTCAATGGTCTTTTCTTCTTAAGGTCCTACGCCGCATGGGCTTCTCGGAGTCCTGGATCGCTATGGTTGAAAGATGCATGGGATCCTGCTGGTTCTCGGTCCTCGTTAATGGGGCCCTTCGGGATTCTTCAAGTCGACGAGGGGATTAAGGCAAGGTGACCCCATCTCCCCAGCCCTGTTTATGATTGCTACGGACTACCTTTCAAGATCGCTTGTTAAGCTCAACCTGGGGCAAAAAGAAATGACATATAGGGCTACCCGACGATGCATGGAGATCAGCCACCTGGCCTATGTCGACGATATCTTCATATTTACTCAAGCGGGCACATCTCCACTTCGTAGGCTCAGAGCATGACTTGATGAATATGCGGAGATTTCGGGGCAGCAAATCAACCTTGCCAAGAGCAATTTCTACATTGCTGAAAGACATGAAGGATGTGCAACCTTAATCCAGGCTGAAGGAGGCTTCTCGCGAGGTAATTTCCCTTTCCTCTTGGGGGTCCCCATCTACCGTGGAATCAAGCGCACAGATATGTTTATGTTTCTCCGGGAAAAGATCGCTGCAAGGATCTCAGGGTGGGCACACTGTCATCTCTCGTTTGGAGGAAGGCTTACCCTTATTAAAAGTACTCTTGAAGCGATGCCACTCCACATCTTCCAAGACATTGAACCAACAGCCGATGCCCTCAAACAACTGGATCAACAATTGGCTCGTTTCTTCTGGGGTGCAACGAATGAGAAGAGAAGGACACACTGGATCGGATGGGACCAGATATGTCTCCCGACCGAGAAAGGGGGGCTTGGCGTCCGTCCGCAAATCCACGGAGGTGCTCCGAGCCTTTAATATTAAACTGTGGTGGAGTTTTTGTGAATAAAGCTCCCTTTAGGCAAAGTACATGAAGGCCAAATACTGCACTAATGCCTCCCCCCTTCCGGCTAAACCCTCGGGAAGGAACAGCCCAACGTGGAAGAGGCTCTTGAAAGTGCGGGCTCAAGCACACCCACATATTAGATGGGTGGTGGGACAAGGTGAGATCTTCTTCTGGGACGACATTTGGCTGGGGGATGATGCCCTCAGGGAATTTTGCATTGATGATAGGGGAGCCCCAGTTACCTTGGTCTCGGATTTCATTCGGGGAGGGGCATGGGACGAGGCCAAACTACAACTGCTCCACGACCAATCCGGTCTCCCGTACCAGGCAATCACACAAATACTTGATACCCCAATTGTTCCGGGGGAGCCAGAGACGCCGAGGTGGAATCTCTCTCGGCTAGGCGATTTCTCGCTTGCCACGACATGGGAAACTATTCGATCTCAAAGGCCGATCATCCCTGGTCGACATGGGAAACTCACCAATTCTATTGCTATTTTCAATTGGAGGCTTTTGTCGAACAGGATCCCGGTCGACACTAAGCTCTAATGGAGAAGGATCGAGATGGCATCCAAATGCCATGCTGCCCCCAAAGACCTAATATCGAATCTCTCCAACACCTTTTCATTCAAGGCCGAGGAGCAACCAGCATTTGGAGGGAGTTTGATGGATGGTTCGATTCCTCCCCACCCCTCCGAATTAATGATACAATCCCAGAAAGGCTAGCAGTGTGGTCGAAAAGAATCCATCAACATGATAAGAAACACATCTGTTGAGCCATGTCGTACCTCATCTTCTGGTTTATTTGGGTGGAGCGAAATCGAAACCGTCATGAGCAGGTAACTTTCAAACCTTTTAATGTGGTCTGGCAAGTACAATTGCACATCCTATGCCGATTTCTATGATGTTATATCAACCAAAATGATCGCTTCTTCTCTCTAACAATCCCTCCCATACCGCCTCACGTTTGTGTCATCTCCATCCATCTTCCATCACCTCCCCATGACCTCGTGCATCCGTCCTCCGCCGGCACCTCCTTTTCCACTCGAATCACACCCGCCCCACCCATCTCTCCGGCGTGTATGCCGTCATACCCGTTCCACCCACCTCCCCAACGCTCTTGCTGCGTCTCAGTGGGCCTCTCGCCACTAGCTCCGACCGATTTTCCACGCCATGGTGGGTCGTTAGCAAGAACAACCCACCGGATCCTGAGTTACCGGTCACCCTCTCGGACCAACAAATGACGTTTAAGTCGGAGGAAGAGTCCTCCACAAGGCTTTCCTCCAAGAAATCAATGAGATAAACAATGAGATTGAAGGTGAAGGCGAGGAAAAGTACCCCAGCACCTCCCATGAAAGACAACGGTCGGAAAAGGTTTGTACCTTCACCCATGCCGGAAGATAAACAACTTCGAAAAAAGATTAATTTTGGGGCCGAATGTAGCTCGCCGGTCGTTAGTCCAAAATGCAAAGGCCCCATCTTCTCGGCGACATCCCACCACGACACGGAAGAGGCGAAGTGCTCTGAAGGCGCATTGCCACCACCCCAAGCCGAAGATAAGGCCCACAAGGTTTATAAACCCAATCCAAAAAAAACACAAAATTCCGACCAGATCTCCGGTCAAGTGGCCAGTGGCGGGCCGGACGACGGCGAGGTACAAGGCAAGCTCCCCCACCACGGCTGACAACAAGTACTCGCGGCAGCCAATGCTTTTGGAGTCTTGGGAGAAGGAGCGGTCAACTTACCCGAAATGGTGTTAGGGACAAAACCACTTTTACAAAGTGCTTTGGTGCCTTACCGCAAGGAGGGCTCACGTGTTCCCCTAGCCGTTGAGGCCCTAATACATCCAAAAACGAGTGAAATCATCCACCTTGAAGCCTTGGACTCGGCGGAGAATCTCGACACACTATCCGCTCAACCCCTACTTCCTGCCGAACCACCGGCGACCGAGCACATGCTCATCGAGATGCGCACCAACCAGGAGCCGTGGACTGAGCCAGCATGGTCTTCGGAGAATCGATCGGCGAGGTGGCCATCCCGAGGGTTACGTAGTCGGGCCCAACTATCCTTCCCAAGCCGCTGCACACGGAGTGGTCGCACTGAAACCAACACAATTCAGGGAAGGGGACCAGCTCGGACCCGGCCGACACGAACAAGGCCACAGACGATGCGATGCCTTCGGGACATGGTGGTAAGCCGATAACGATGGCGGACATGCTAAAACTCACTCCTGATCCTAGCCGTCTGCAAGTCTTTGAGCCGGAAAAGATTCAAAATATTGGATTCGTGTCCCAATCAAACGGCATCCAGACCATCTACTTCTCCGGGGCGGAGACACAAAAGTTGGCGGCAAGCATCGGCCACGCCATAGAGGGTAAGTTCTCTCATTCCATTCCACGGGGCGTCAAATTCAAAAGACTCTTGATAGCATTAAGTTTCGTTGTGGATATAATTGGAAGTATATTAACGCAAAACATATTCTCATCCAATGCGAGGACATTCCGTTATGCCCGTCTCCTCGGTGGGCCAAAGGGAACCCCGTATGGCTCGTCGACCGTCACCCAATGAGAGTGTTTAAATGGTCCCCGGAGTTCGATGCATACTGTGAGTCCCCAATTGCGGCAATTTAGTGCAATCTAATCGGTCACCCAATTCACTTGTTCGATCATTCGGCCCTATTCGCCATCGGCAAACTACTTGGCACCCCTATTCAAGTCGATCGAGCTACGACCAACAAGACAAGGCTATCCTTCGCTCGACTATGCGTGGAGATAGATATCACAAGGCCGCCTCCCGAGGAGATCATTCTAGACATTTGTGGCCGAGAGACGGTGCAGCAAGTACGATGGGATAAGCTCCCATCTTATTGTCAAGAATGCAAACATGTAGGCCATGCGAGCAACGTGTGTTACGCCACGGGCAAAAGGGAACGGCCGGCTTAGAGAAACTACAACACCGTCCCACCAAAACAGCCACATCCCGAGGACCAACAAGGGACACATGACACGAAGACAAACGACCCCAACCCCAATGAATGGAGACGTCAAGGGAAGAAAAAAGGAAAGGTGGGTGATCGCACAAGCAACAACTCATTTGGAGTAGATGCCGCCGACACGAGTTGGGAGGGGCCGGATATTATGGGTGACTCGCAAGAAGGGAGGGGAGTGCGCCCCGGAACACAAAATATGGGGCTTGAGCTCGGGGATGGGGAAAGAAGAAAATCATCACACCCAACCACCGAGCCACCATCCCCAACGTACGAAGATATGGATGCGAAGGGGGAAGGCCCCACAGTGCGATGATCACCTTCCTCGCATACACTGGGTAGTGCGAGAGGGGGTGCGCGCCACTTGACGATGCCCCCCTCACCATGTTGGCCATGGATTTCTTCTTGTTGGGGTTCCTCACGTTTGGCTCGGTGTCATCTCCCAAAGGGTTGTGTGTCCGGTTGTCTTTAGATTTAGCCCCAAGGTTTGTTTCGGTATGTGGTCCTTTGGTCGAATCCTTCTCGTTCATGGCTTCATCGGGAGGCCGGGGCGTTCCCATCTCCATCTCGGTCCTCGCCGGGTCCTTCGCATGCATGCCCGAGGCCGAGGGTGTGGTCAAGTCTCGGAGGGAGTTTTGGGTTGGCTTGGTCGTTGGCCAACCCGGCTTCGTTAGGGTTGCTCCGGATCCGAATGATGCTCGGATTTTCCGGGTCCTACCTTTTTCTAGAGGTGGAAAATCTTCCAAGGATGGGCCAATCTCAGTGCAAGGCATACATGTTTCGGTACCTTTGTCTTTCCCATTTGTAACAAGGTTGACTCTTGGCATATCGACCTTGGCCGGCGAGGATCCGGCGAGGACGGGTTGCGCCGCCGTCGTATCAAGCACCTCCGCCATGGTCCAGTCAATGATTTGGAGGATCTCCATTCTTTTTGGCTCTACTTGCTGCATTGGTGGGGGTGAGCAAGGCTCCACATGTGACTCCCGTTTTTGGTAAGGGACAAAAGCGCTTTCCAAAACGCAATTTGTTCCCATACCCATTTCGGGTAAGTTGAGTATCTCACTCCCCAATGTACTTTTTGTCACACATGCAACGTCCAAATCCTCATGAGATACGCCTAGGGGCCCATCTTCCTCACTTCCAACGGTCTTCTCACCCATGACAGGTTCAAGGTCGGACGGTGGCGCGGCGTCGGCGGCCGGAGCTTTTCCATATACCACCATCTCCATATGGGTGGGTTCCATCCTCGTCGGTAAGGTCCTTAGGGTGAGATTCCATAGCTTGTGCTTCTTTGTTATCCATGGAGTAAGGCGGGAAAAGTGTTACCTTGCATTTAGGGCTGTCAAGGGCGGAGGATGAGCCGGAGATCTCTAGCTCGAAGGTGCCCTCTCCAAAGTCGAGCTTCTTCGTGAGTTGTTTGTCCTCTGGGAGAGGGAGGGTACGAATCTTTTCCGGCCACGGCCTTTGGTGAGGGGTGCCGGCGTGCTCTTCCTAGCCGTTATCTTATTCTTCTTGCTTGGCATTTTCATTTCTTTGGCTGAGATCTTCAGTGTTTGGTCCTCACTAGAACGGAAGACCATGAGTTGGTCCGGGATAGATCTAGCCTCCTCGGGGTCCGGAGGTGCCGGGGCGGGGTTTGGAGGTGGGTCCGGAATGGCCGGTCAAGACGCTCACCTCGTGGCTGGGCGTGGGAGCTCAAGGTTGGTTCGACGGCCAAGGTCGTGTGTTGGGGATGATAAAGTCGAGCAAGGATAACGACTCGTCGGGATTGGGAGGATTGGTGCGGTGGGCGAAGGGTTGTGTGCGACGGGTTGTGAGGGGTTAGAGGGGGGATGTGGAGGGCGGCGTGGAGTGGGTTGCGGCGGCTGGTCGTGTAGGTGTGGGGGCGGCGGGATGAATCAAGGTGGGGGGATTGCTAGAGAGAAGGAAGAGCGTCTCTCTCTAGAAGTCGGCGGTTAAAATAACTCCTCTCACGAATTTTTCATTTGTCCAACCACTCTTGCACTTGCCTTTGAATTTCCTTAGTCTCTTCGGGATTAGCTCTATAGGCTGGTCGGTTTGGTAGAACTGCCCCGGGAACAAGGTCAATTTGGTGTTCAATACCGGTGTTCAATACCTCTTAATGGAGGTAATCCACTTGATTCTTCCACTGGAAAAATATCTTCGAATTCCTGTAAAAGAGAGACAAAAGTACTTGGCAAAGAAGTGGTTAATTCGTTAATGGTAAACAAAGACTGTTTGTACACTAAGATGAAAACACTCTCTTTTTCAACTAATGCACTCTTTATTTCTTTTGCTCCCACATAAATTTTTTTTTTCATTCGGACTCTTTTCACTTGACTCTTTTTCAATGCCCTCACCTTTTTTTCTCTCATTCTTACTTTTCTCTCGACTCTTTTTCAATGCCCTCACTTTTTTTCTCTCAACCTCACGAGCTCTCCTTGCTTGTGACAATTTCTGTTGGTCCTCTTGAACTTGTTGAGGTGTCAATGAGACAAGCATAATAGACTTGTTGTGCTTGAAGGTGTAGTGGTTGTGAAATCCATCATAAATCACCCTACGATCAAACTGCCATGGCCTCCCCCAAAGAATGTGACTTGCATGCATTGGCACAACATCACAAAGAACATCATCTTTATAATTGCCAATTGAAAACGAAATTAGAACTCGCTCAGTCACTCGAATTTCTCCACATTCATTAAGCCATTGTAGCTTGTATGGATTAGGATGTTTTTACGTTGTTAAGCTCAACTTTTCCACCATTTCAGAACTTGCAACATTTGTGTGGAAGATTGTTCTCCCTTTGTTGATCATCGTTTCTGTTTTGCATGTTTAGAGCCCTTCGAACCACCAAAAGTTCTCCATGTTCTGGTTCAATCTCCTCCAATTGTTTATCCTCCTCCTCCTCATCATCATCTTCACGTTCACTTTCAGATTCTATCTCTCCATTTGGCTTCAAAATCATCACCCTTTTGTTTGGACATTGAGATGCAATGTGTCCAACACCTTGACAACGAAAACATTTGATATCTCTATTTCGAGTAGAAGTAAAAGTAGAAATACCTTTACCCTTCTCAAATTCTTTGGACTTGGATGTCGACGCCTCATTTTGGGGTTTAGAACCTGCCCCAAAATTGGGTTTGGTTGAAGTCCACTCTTTTGTCCTTGAAGAATGAGAACTTGTTGAAAAATTCTTTTGGATTGTTCCCTTCTTTTGGATTGTTCACCATGTCCTCCAACTCCACATAGTGTTGAAGCTCCACAATGTTTGCAATCTCCCTATTCAGCCCACATAAGAATCGAGCCATAGTTGCTTCTCTATCTTCTTCAACATTTGCCCTAATCATGGCAATCTCCATGTCTTTGTAGTACACATCAACAGATTTAGTACCTTGTTTCATAGATTGTAATTTTTGATACAATTCACGAAAATAATGAGAAGGTACAAATCTCTTACGCATTATGCTTTTCATTTCTTCCCAAGTCGAAACTGGTCTTACTCCGTATCGCCTTGTACTGGTTGTTAATTGATTCTACCAATCTATAGCATAGTCAGTGAATTCAATAGCAGCAAGCCTAACCTTTTTCTCCTCGGAATAGTTGCGACATTCAAAGATGAGATCCACCTTTCTCTCCCACTCCAAATAAGCTTCGGGGTCACTCCTTCCTTGGAATGTTGGGATCTTCAGTTTGATGCTTCTCAAAATCACCATCAACTTCATTTGTATGCCCTCTTCTACCGTTTCCATGCCTCTCATTTCGATGCCTATGTGAAGCATTATCCTCTCATCCACTCTCTTCTTCCTCGTTATTGTTTGCATTTGCTTGAAGTTCCAGCCTCTCCAAGCGCTCTGAAACACTTTCCAGAACACGTCCAAGCTTTCTAAAATGTTTTTTTTTTTTTAATCAAACACCTTCACGGTGGAGGGTTCGTGGGTTCCTCATCCCTATATATCAATAAAAAGCCATTACTTGATTACAAGAGGACCAATCTTTCTAAAGCTAGAGTGACAAAAACAATTTACACCACACCCTATTACAAAAACACCACAAGAGTAAATAGGGGTCAATCCGGGGATGGACCGACACCCACATACTCTACGGCGTCCGGTACAAAGCAAGATCGGTGACCACTTTCCGTGCCTCGTGCTACTCTTGTTCATCATCTCTCACCCGAAGATTGGGGACTCCCATTTCGTCCATCCGGATGATGGCTCTAATCCTTCTTGGAACATTTTGTGGGGACATTTGTTGGAAATTATCTTGTTCCACTCCCATTTTGGCGAGCAAATCAGCCGCTTTGTTGCACTCCCTATGAATGAAGGTGGCCCGGAAAATATGTCCACGTTTGAAGCCATGCAAAAGGGCCATGACGCGGCGAACTTGTGCCTGGCCCCAAGTCGTGCCATTGAGGAACTTAATAGCTTGTTCCGCATCTGATTCAATCCATATGGGTAGGTTGAACGCCTTCGCTACCTCCAACCCATAGTGTATGGCCATGAGCTCGGCCTCAAGAGCCGATTGAACGACGAGGGGGGTTGCAAATGCTGCAAGTAATTACCCATTGTGGTCCCGAACAAGACCCCCTCCGCCACCCTTGTTTGTTGCCTCAAAGAACGCCCCATTCGTGATAAGCTTGATCCATGTGCGTTCCGGGGGGTGCCACTTAACCGGCATAACTAACGGTCTCGGGCCCCTTGTCTCGGGGTGATTCGGAGGGCTCATTCCGAGTTTCACTCCCTTCCAATGCTTCGGCTTGATGTGATCATTGGTCATGTTGTTGTGGATGAACATGTGAACCTACCAAACAACGTTGTACGGTTTGAACTGAATTTGCTCATGTCGACTCCTATTCCTCTCCGCCCAAAGGAACCACAGAATGAGGTAAGGAATGACTCGACTAAGGTGTCTCCTATCATGCTGTTGGGTCCTAGCGGACCACCCTAAGAGATGGGGCCGAGCCTTCGAACCAACCGTCGAACTTCCTCCAGACACATGCTGCTCCCCACCCTCGGATGAAGAGATGTTGAAGGGACTCGGTGTTAGGCCTCCGTGGGCAGCATTGGCACTTCGACGCAAGCTCAATCTTCCTCCATTGGAGCTTGGAGTCAACCGGTATCCTGTTTGACAATAATCGCCAATTGAAGATTGCAATAGATTTTGTAAGGCCAGCCCTCCAAATGTCGTCGAGGCCTTGGATTCTCGGCCTTTGCGTACGAATAGTCTCCCAGGTCGTAGTGAGCGAGAACTCCCCGAGCCGAGAAAGCTTCCATCGAGGGACGTCCGGTTCTCCCTCGACGATTAGGGTATGGAGGATTTGTGTGATAACCTCTTGTGGCATTCCAGCCTGGTTGTGAAGTTGACATAACTTAGCCTCATCCCAAATTCCAACCCCAATGTAGTCCGAGACCTTGGCCGATGAGGCGCCCCTATCGTCAAGGCAGATCTCGCGAAGGGGAGATTCACCAAGCCAAATGTCATCCCAAAAGTAGGCATCGCCCTGACCGATCACCCATCTAATGTGCGGATTTGCTTGATTTCTCACTTTCATTAGCCGCTTCCATGTCGGGCTACTTCTCCCCGAAGGGGAGGTCGCAAAGGGGGAAGTTTTTATGACAATACTTGGCCTTCATGTATCTAGCCCAAAGTGAATTTTGCTCCCGAAACCTCCACCAAAGTTTGATACTGAAGGCCGGAGGACTTCTTTGGTTTTACGAATGCCGAGACCCCCTTCAGGGGTGGGGAAGCAGATCTGATCCCACCCAATCCAATGTGTCTTTTTTCTCTCTGTTGACGATCCCCAGAAGAATCGGGCCATCTGCTGATCCAATTGCTTAAGGGCCCCGGATGTTGGTTCAATGGCCTGGAAAATGTGCAGCGGCACCGCTTCAAGTGTGCTTTGGAGAAGTGTAAGCCTACCTCCAAAGGAGAGGTGTCGATGAGCCCACCCCGAGATTCGTGCAGCAATCTTTTCCCGAAGGAATATAAACATATCTGTACGTTTGACACCACGATAAATAGGAACTCCAAGGTACAAAAATGGGAAAGTACCTCGTGCGAAGCCTCCTTCATTTTGTATAATGTTGGCGCACCCTTCATGTTGTTCGGCAATGTAGAAGTTGCTTTTTGCCAAGTTAATCTGCAGCCCGGAAACCCCAGCATATGTCTCCAAGAAAGTCCGCAGCCGCCTAAGAGGTCCCTCCGCTGCTTGTGTGAATATCACAATGTCATCGGCGTAGGCGAGGTGGCTTATTTCCATGCAGTGGCGAGTAGCTCTAAAAGTCATCTCTTTCTTTCCCAAAATGAGCTTGTCTAATTTTCTCGAGAGGTACTCAGCTGCAATTACGAAAAGTGTCGGAGATATTGGATCTCCCTGTCTGAGGCCGCGGGTGGACTTAAAGAACCCGGAGGGGGCGCCATTGACCAGCACCGCGAACCAACACGAGCCCACACATCTCTCAATCAAAGAGACCCACGGGGCCGGGAAACCCATCTGGTGTAGCACTTTCAAAAGGAAGGGCCATTGTACTCGGTCGTAGGCCTTAGCCATATCGATTTTTACCGTGACATTAGGGGCCGGCGCACATCTCGAGGGCTCATGGAACATCTCCTGTGCCAAAAGGACATTATCATTGAGGAGCCGTCCCTTCACAAATCCACTCTGGTTTTGTGAGATAACCATACGGATGAGCGAAGTCATTCTCTTCGACATTATCTTTGTGATAATCTTATTGACGACGTTGCACAGGCTAATGGGGTGGTAGTCGCTCCACGACTCCGGCACAAGCTTTTTTGGGATGAGGACAATGTTTGTGGCCGTGACGCTACGTGGGAGGTAGGCACCCCCGAAGAATTGGCCAATAGCCGCCACCACGTCCGGCCCAACCGTCGCCCAACAGGCCTGGTAGAATAAGGCCGTGAAACCATCCGACCCTGGGGCACTATCCCCGGAGATGTCAAAAACAGCCTTTTTAACTTCCTCTGCGGATGGGGGGTCGGGAAGAGCAGCCACTTCATCCAAGGGTGGGAGTTGATGGATCAAATCAAGGTCTGGCTCGGACAAAGTGAGGGGCCCCGGGGCCAGGAGATCTTGGAAGAACTCCACCGCCGAACTTCTAATCTCCATTTCGTCCGAGATCTCCCGACCGCCCACATTGATCTTGTGGATGCACATGCGGATCCTTTTTTGTTTGACCCAACTTTGGTAGAATTTAGTATTCTTGTCGCCCTCCCCTAGCCATCTTAGGGTAGCCTTTTGTCACCAGAAGTCCTCCTCCATTTTAAGGAGTTGAATGTACTCGGCAATGCATCTATTGATTTCTGTCCTGTTCTCCGGGGTTGACCTTTCTTTGAAATCGCTTTGGGCCAGTGCGATTTTCACCTCCATATCCCTGAGGTTGTTATGGATGTTCCCAAAGCTCTCCTTGTTCCACACCTTTAGGATGCTCTTTAGTCGAGCAAGTTTGATTTGGAAATTGAGGAGGCCTTCGGACTCCGTCGGTTGGCTCCAATCTCCCCGAACAAGGTCCTCAAATCCCTCGTGCCTAACCCACATGTTTTGGAACCTGAATGGCCTACCCCCGCTGTTGTTGCTTGTCACTTTGCATCTTACCAACACAGGCCCGTGGTCCGAGGCAATCCGGGGCAGGTTCGTCACCCGAGTAGATTCCAAAGTTTGTGCCCATCGTTCGTTCACAAGGATTCTATCCAATCTTTCAAAAAGGCCATTCTTGGCCCATGTGAACTCCGACCCATCAAATCCCGGGTCTAGTATCCTGCAGTCCTCAATGGCCTCCTCTGGTCCACCATTTCAGCTTGGCGGTTTGTGTCACTCCCTACTCTGTCTCGCGGATGGAGAATGGTATTGAAGTCCCCTCCAATCATCCAGGGTGTACCCTCCAAAAGTATAGAGCACTCCCTCAATTCATCCCATAAATGAAGTCGTTCGGTCCTCGTGCATTTTGCGTAAATTGTTGAGACACACAAGTGGCTAGCAAGGCGAGGAGATCCAAAGCGGCCGGATAGGGCCTGATCCGTATCTCTCTCGGCCGCGAAGCTGGCCCCTTCCTCAACAAACACCCAGATCTTCCCATTTCTATTTGAGCCTTGGAAAGCCAGCCCCAAAGCCTTTGAGAACTTCTCCGGGTTAGGGCTTGTGAGCGGCTCCTTTATTGCAAGAAAGTGAATATTATGAGTCTTAATTAATCTTTTAAGAACATTTTGGGTAGGCTCGTTAGCAACTCCCCTAACGTTCCAAAACATAAAGTCTACAGACATGATTAATGGGGAAGTATCTTACCCGGTGACCATGAGAGGTCCCCCTGAAATTCCACCATTCGTAGTCGGTCCTCTCCTAGGCATTCCTCCTCATGCATGAGCATGGGATCTTCCCCATCGGCAAAAGGGATGGTTCGGGGAATCCCCTCTTTATCTCCCTCCCCCTCCAGTTCATCATCATCTTCTAAGAAGTCTTCATTCTCCATGAGAGAATAGTATTGATTGGAGCTTAGGACGTTTCGGGCTGCTTGAGACCCTCGGCCCATTGCCGCTCCCCGTGCGCCCCCTTTCCAACAAGTGAACGCTCCTCGTCGTGAGGGCGTGTACCCGTTCGTGGCTCCATGGAATTCACCACCACGATGGGTAGAGCTAGCAAGCACTCCGACGGTTTTAACAAAGGTTTCTCGGCCATAGGAACTCTCACCACCTTCATGGACGCGTACAACCGGAGCCAGGTCAAAGTTTCCATGCACTTCGCCCATGATGTCCGGAACCGACCACTCCCTCGGCTCGGAGCCATTAGCCGAGGATCCGGCCTTTGGCTGCCCCTTCGACCCTTTGTTTTTCTTTTGATGTTTCCACTCGTTAGTGCTAGCCATTTCCTTTGGTTGTTCCGTTTTGTCCCTTCCCCCTTGACTCTCATGGTGTGGCTGTCTCGGTGTTACATTATTGTAGTTCCTCTTCAGGGGACGCTCACCATTGCCCGCTGCGTAACACACCTCACTTTTGTGTCCTACATGCCTACATTCCATGCAATATGCCGGGATCTTGTCCCATTTCACTTTTAGCACCGTCTCACGTCCACAAATATCTAGGATGAACTCCTCGGGAGGTGGCTTCGTGATGTCAATCTCAATGAAAATGCGAGCAAACGAAAGTCTCGACTTGTTGGCCGTAGCACGATCCA
This sequence comes from Salvia splendens, assembly GCF_004379255.2. Lineage (NCBI taxonomy): Eukaryota > Viridiplantae > Streptophyta > Magnoliopsida > Lamiales > Lamiaceae > Salvia > Salvia splendens. Next base: position 15,842,707 of record NC_056048.1, on the reverse strand, counting down.
CTTGTATCGGGGTTCCAAGCAATTTACCGATTGCAAAGAGGGCGGCGTGATCAAAAAGGTGGATTGGGAGGCCAATGATGTTGCACCAAACTGCCGCGATCGGGGACTCACAATACGCATCAAAATCAGGGGACCACTTGAAAACCCTCATGGGATGCCGATCAATAAACCATACCGGCGTCCCTTTCGGACCACTAAGAAATCGGGCATAATCCGCCATATCCTCGAATTGAACAAATATATGCTTAGCATTAATATATTTCCATGTAAAATGTTGTTGCATGGCTTGCAACGTAGGATCAATTTGATTTTCATCAGTAGAATCCATCCTCACAGTTCACTCGTGTATCACACAAAAATAAACCTCACAAAACACTCGTGTATATCACTCGTTGGCTTTTACCTCCCCTCAAATAATCTCACCACTCAAGCCTTTTGCAAAGATAACACAAGTAAAAATCAAATCAAGAACAAACAAGAACTAATAACGACCAACCAAACTTCAGCCCTTGAATGAAAGATGAAAGGAAATGGTCAAGAAAATATGAGGTGAAATATGTATTTCGTATTTTTTTCTTTTTTTCGGTTTTTTTTTCTTTTTTTTCAGTTTTTTTTTCAAGGATATGAAAGATAAACAATGTAAGATAAAGCTAAGGATAGATCAATACCAGTTGGCTCGTGATACCAAATGATATAGATTGGGATACGACGGACCCGTTGGATATATTGATCCAAAAACCCCACGTATAAGGTTTGGCAGCGGACTCCCTTGGTTGATAATCTGGTTTGATCCACTTCCAGAGCTTTGAAAACCTCAACCCATTGGCTATATGATCAGCCAAGAACCTCGGTATGATTGAACGCCACAAGAACTTGCTCAAAGTATCTTGATAAGTTCCAAACAAGTGAAAAACTCTACAAAGAGAATTCCAACTCACAAGACAAAGTCTATTTTCGTATTTGATCAATGGTCTCTCCAAATGACATGCTTACAAGCCTATTTATAGGCTAGAATGGACTCTTGAAAGTCTCACATCATTAGTACAACTTAAGACACTTAAAAAGACTCATAATAAAAGAAAAGTAACTCCTAAACCTTTGGTGTAACTCTAGGATATCTAAAGTCACTTATTTAACTTAAAATGTAACTAAAATAGACCCTTCATTTTAGCTGCTCCAACTTGGACGAAAATGCATCATGTATCATCAATTTGGGCCTCCAAAATGTGATATGTAGTGACTCCAAACTTCAAGCCTTGGGCTGCCTACAAACTTGAATAATATTCACCACTTGGCCCAATGTAGAATGGTCTTGTAATTGGGCTTTTATTTCAACAACTAAAAGCAACATGGACTCCTTTATCTTCTTAGCTCTAGCTCTTGTAATTGGCCCACTTGGAATGATCAATGGATCCATCTTCTTATCCTTGTAGATCAGCTTGGGTGTGTCTCCATCAGAGGTGGCCTACTCGGCGGGGGCCCCCCAACTCCTCCTCATGTCGCCAAACGAACAAGTCTCGGATGTCTTGATGGTTCCCTATAATCCCCCATCGAGGATTTCCCACCTCTCGAGCGTGGGAGAACCCGGAAGATTCGGGACACCTTTGAAGCCGAGCTCTCCAGCGCATTGTTCCTCCGGAGTACGTGATATTCCTCCCACAGTTCGTCAACTCGTTCCTGAACTTCAGAGATGGTCATTCCCCCGCGCCTGCAGATGAAATCCTCATACGCAGTCCTCTCAGCGACGGCAGTGTTCAGCTCGGCCTCCAGATCTTTCTTTTCGGACTCTAAGTCCTCTCAAAAGTGACGTGTGTTACACGGTAGGCAAGACGGAAAGGCCGATCAAGAAAAACTACAACACCATTCCTCCCAAGCAACCGCAATTCGAGAACGGAAAACAAGGGGCCCAAGATATCTCATAACCCTTGTTGAATGGAAGGGAATGGAGAGCTCAAAGAAGAGGAAAAAATTCGGGGGAGCAACACAACAATAGCTCGAGGGTAAGCGAGGCCGTGGAAGCCGAATGGATGGGGCCGGACATTCTAGGCAACCTCCACGAACCTTTCGACCCGGAGGAGGTGATCAACTTGAGAAAGGAGGAAAACAAGGTAGGACACCCTCCAAGCAACGGACGGGATTCCTCCCTTTCCACTATCCCCGGAGGGATGTTTCTCCTAGTGCGGCTGGCAAGGGTACGCATGGGCGTAGTGGGTCGGCTGGCCCGGTAATTCAAGGTTCGGGGGCTCGGCCCGACCGTCCTTGATGGAGAATCGTGAGGCTCGTGGGAGGGGAAGTCACATGAGCACGAATCAATATTATTCACACATGGATAATGAAGCCTATGATGGAGATGAGTTCGATGATATCGAGAGCATTGAGGTCGAGCGGCAGCCGAACACCGACGCCGAAGGCTCCACCATGCTGATCACGGAGGGCGAGTCAAGCCACGCCCCGCAAGACCGTCAATGCACCAAAATTCAAGGGGGGCCTTCACACCCGCCGGGTACGAACCTCCATTGTTAATTATGTCATTTAATCTCATGTTTTGGAACGTTAGGGGGAATGCGCCCACCCAAAACGTTTTAAAAAGATTAATTAAGACTCATAATGTCAATTTTCTTGCAATAATGGAGCTGCTCACGGCGCCAAACCCGGAGAAGTTCTCCAAGACCTTAGGGCTGGTTTTCCAAGGCTCAAATCTAAATGGAAATTAGGAACTCGGCGGTGGAGTTCTTCCAAAACCTCCTAGCCCCTGGCCCTCTCACGCTCTTGGAGCCGGACATGAGCTTGATACAACACCTCCCACCATCCCCCAAGGCGGACGCTCTCCCGGACCCTATAAACGCGGAGGAAGTGAAAAGAGCCGTATTTGACATCTCCGGAGATAGCGCCCCAGGTCCGGATGGCTTCACAGCCACCTTTTATCAATCATGCTGGGATACGATTGGCGTGGATGTAGTTGTCGCAATCCAGCAATTTTTTTTGGGGGAGCCTTCCTCCCTCGAAGCATCACGGCCACGAGCATCGTACTCATCCCGAAGAAGCTCGCTCCGGACTCGTGGAGCGACTATCGCCCCATCAGCCTGTGCAATGTCTCTAACAAGATCATTACCAAAATCCTCACGAGACGGCTAACTCCCCTTTTCCCTCAGGTTATCTCTCCAAATCAGAGCGGGTTTGTGAAAGGGAGGCTGCTAAACGATAGCGTACTCTTGGAGCAAGAGATGTTCCACGAACTACCGAGAAGTGCTCCGGCCCCCAATGATGCGGTCAAGATTGACATGGCTAAAGCCTACGACAGAGTTCAGTGGCCCTTCTAATCAAGGTTTTGGACCGAATGGGCTTCCCTGCCCGGTGGACATCCATGATTGAAAGGTGTGTGGGCTCATGCTGGTTCTCGGTCCTAATCAATGGGATCCCATCTGGGTTTTTCAAGTCATCCCGTGGCCTTAGACAAGGCGACCCAATTTCTCCCGCCTTGTTTGTGATTGCCACGGATTATCTATCAAGGGCTTTGGACAGACTCATTTTGGGGAAGAAAGAGATGACTTTTAAGGCCACACGAGGATGCATGGAGATAAGCCACCTTGCCTATGCCGATGATATCGTGATTTTCACACAAGCGGCCGAGGCACCTCTAAGATTGCTCAGAGCTTGTCTAGATGAGTACGCGGGAATCTCCGGACAGCAGATCAATCTAGCAAAGAGCAATTTCTACATCACTGAGAAACATGATAGGTGCGCCGACCTAATACAGTCTGTAGGTGGATTCTCTTGAGGTACCTTCCCTTTCCTTTACCTTGGGGTTCCTATTTATCGAGGTGTTAAGCGTACAGATATGTTCATGTTCTTGCGGGAAAAGATTGCCGCTAGAGTCACGGGCTGGACACACCGGCATCTCTCTTTTGGAGGAAGGCTTACCCTCATTAAGAGTACGCTCGAAGCGGTGCCACTCCATATTTTCCAAGCCATCGAGCCAACCTCCGGGGCTCTTAAGCAATTGGATCGGGTCGACAAGTGAGAGGAAAAGAACACACTGGATAGGCTGGGCTCAGATTTGCCTTCCGACTTCCGAAGGGGGGCTCGGTGTTCGGAAATCCAAAGAAGTACTCCGAGCCTTCAACGTCAAGTTATGGTGGCGATTCCGAGAGCAAAGCTCGCTTTGGGCAAAATATATGAAGATGAAGTATTGCAAAAAGACCTCCCCCCTCGCGGCCAACCCCTCCGGGTACAACAACCCAATTTGGAAAAGACACATGCGCGCGAGACATCAGACGATCCCTCATATTAGGTGGGTGGTGGGCAAAGGAGAAATCTACTTTTGGGATGACATTTGGGTGGGCAACTCCGCCCTAAGGACCCTAAGTTTGGATGATAGGGGCGCCCACACTTCCTTGGTCGAGGATTTTCTCATGGAGGGGGCTTGGAATGAAGCTAAGCTCCAACAACTCCACGACCAGGTAGGACTCCCACAGCAGGTAATATCTCAGATCCTTGATACTCCGGTCATTGCAGGGGAGCCGGATACTCCGAGGTGGGCCCTTTCTAGACTCGGTAAATTTTTGTTAGCAACAACATGGGACATCATTCGTACACATGGACCGAGGATACAGGGGCTCGAGGACATCTGGAGGGCCGGCCTAACCAACTCAATTGCAATCTTTAACTGGCGCCTTTTGTCGAATCGTATTCCGGTCGATACCAAGCTCCAATGGAGGATGATTGATTTGGCCTCAAAATGTCAATGCTGCCCTAGGGACCCGAACATCGAATCCCTTCAGCACCTCTTCATCCAAGGCCGGGGAGCAACCAGCATGTGGCGAGAGTTCAACGGGTGGTTCGAGGGATCGGTACCTCCCCTTCGGATAAACGACACAATACCGGATAGACTAGAGGTCTGGTCGCAACGGTTGCAACAAGAAGATAGAAAACACCTCTGCCGAGTCATGCCGTACCTCATTTTGTGGTTCATTTGGACGGAGCGAAATAGAAGCCGGCATGAGCATGTCCAATTCAAACCGTACAACGTGGTGTGGAAAGTCCAAATGCACATCCACAACAACATAGCCAATGGGACCATTAAGTTGAAGCATTGGAAAGGGGTGCATTTGGGAATGAGTATACCGAGACTGCCCGCATCAAGGGGGCTGAGACTCCTAGTGATGCCGGTTAAGTGGCACCCCCCCAAGAGGCCGTAGGTTAAAGTCAACACGGATGGGGTACACGGAAGCATTGGATAAAGCGGGAGGGGGAGGTGTGGTACGTGACTGGACCGGGAAGTTGCTCGTGGCCTTTACAACCCCCCTCGACGCACACTCAGCATTGGAGGCTGAACTGATAGCCGCTCACCACGGACTCGAGCTTGCGAGGGATTGTGCGCTGCCGATATGGATCGAGACAGACGCCGAGCAAGTCACCAAATTCATCAATGGTAAGATGTGGGGGCCGGCACATGTCCGCCGGGTCATGGCGCGGCTCACCCTCTTCAAGCGCCAGCACGCCATCCTTGTATTCCTCCAACTGTAACATGTAACATCTTTCGTCTTGCAATATAGGGATGAGGGACCCACCCTCCACCGTGAAGGTGTTTGATAACAAAAAAAAGTACGTTTCGTTCATTGAACTTGAAGGTTCCTTTCGTTTCTTCGAAATTTTTGATGTTGTATTGAGTTCTCATTTGCGATTATTAAACTGTGTAGATGTGATTGTGTGCAGATTGTTTTCCATGATACCACGACAGATATAAGAACCATCTTTCTTAATAACGCAATTGTTATTAAAAGAAATCAAATATCCATCAAAAACTAATTTAGAAACTGAAATTAAATTTCTTCTAAAAGAAGGTATCAACAAAACATTCTTCAAAATAAAAAATCTATCACTACTAAAATGAAAATAAATGTATCCCACTGCTATGGCCGCCACTTTTGTAGCGTCACCCAGCTGGACCTCGATCTCACGATCACATAGCCGTCTTGTCACCTGCATTAAGTCAGGATCAAAACAAATATGATCAGTGGCACCAGTGTCAATAACCCAAGTGCAAGTAGACTTCGAAGCCAAACATGACTCGACTACTAAAGCTTGGTGCATACCTGTAGCCTTGCCCTTTTTAGGACAATCTGGCTTCCAATGCCCCTTCTCTCCGCACTTGAAACACTTCCCCGTGGGCTTCTTGTTTGCCCTCTTCTTCTTCTTTCCCTTAGCATCTTGGCCGGTCCTGAGTTCGGTGCCTGCCTTTTTCCCGCGCTAGGCTTGATGCCAGAGGAACGAGGCGCTGAAGTCATCATGGCCGCCTTAGCCTGGACCATAAGGTCCTCTGCCGACTGAAGTTCAGTCAACAGCTGTCACGATCGCCCTCACTAAGGATAGTAAAGACGGGGAAATCGTGACTAGGGAAGGGACTAAGGAGCAGGGAAGAAGAAGGGGAAAGCAATGAAAGACAACATCTTAAACAAAGCTTCAAAAGAAAAGTTTTAATCAATTAAACAATTAAGCAGCTGGTTAATATCTCAAGGTAATTAATGTCAAAAAGTAGTGTAAAGCAAAACCAAAGACTTTTACAAGAACGATTCGAAACACAGTAGCGGAAAAATAAGTATCAAAGGAGAGTCATAGGATGACGCCCATGTATGAAGACACGACGCATCCGGGAATTCCTAAAGCTCACTCAACATCCATCGCAACATCACGCTCAACCTGCACATAGGGAAAACATATGCAGGGCTGAGTACTTGTTGTACTCAATGGGCTCATGCCGAAAATATTTTATAATAGTTATGTCATCCAAACCAGTGAACTCAAGTTTTACATGTAGTTAAGAAACATCATCGAGAACACAAAAACATTTTCATAGTCTGGCCAAGGCAAAACAATCTCCCCACTATCTCAACAACCAATCATTCACATCCTCTTACCATAGTGCGACGAAAGTGTGGCCACACTATTCGCCCACGAGACCGGCCGAGTAGCAAGGACGGCTCACGATCCCCTCTGTGTACACGGCCTGATAGGGTTTGTGGCCCTACTCAGAACCGAATTCGTTTATCATAGCCCTATAGCCTAATGGAGCGAACTCACAAACTAGACATCAAGCACAATCTCAACATAGCCCTATAGCCTAACGGAGCAAGCTCAAACGAACTAGGCATCAGGCAACAATCTCAACATCAAAACAATCACGGCATGACATAATACTTTAAACCACCCTTATAGCTCCACAATCATACTTAGGAAAAATAAAAGAGTTTAGTTAAAGAAAGCCCACCTCGCTTGGTTAGACAACACAATACGTAACTCAAAAGCAACCCTCGTTCCTTATGCTCACGTAGCACAACAACCCTTGTCAACACCACAACACAATCAGCCTTCCATCACTACAATTTAACATGCATGCCCTATCGTTCCTTTCATCGTTCTCTTAAATTACCCATCCCAAACATTCATCAACATAAGGAAAACATGCCATAATATTTCTCAACGTGTCACACATAATCACGTCATAGGATACATTCCTTAATCATACATGCATCATATAATTCACCCAAACTTGGCAACAAGTGATATTTGAACATGACAACAAATCTGGCATAACTGCGCGGTTGGTTTGTAAAAATCACCAAAAATCCATACGACCTCATATGAAACTAAGATTTGGTCACAACATAGAAGACACATTCAAGTTCGTCCAGTTAAAATTCCACACCAAAAGCACGTCATTTGGTCAGTCAAAACAATAATGTAAATCTCTGGTCGGAACACAAAAACTCTGGTAGCACTGTGCAGTTCCATTGAAAAATTTACCAAAAATTCATCCGATATCCAATGAGACTAAAATTTTCACACAACACAGAAGACACTTCTGGGCGAGAATACAAGTTTCTAGCAGAATTGCGCAGTCGGCTTCAAAACTTTATTAAAAATTCATCTTTTGTCAAGAGGGGCTGAAATTTACACACAACACAGAAAACACCTTGAAGTTTACTCAGTTAAAAATTCACACCAAAATAAGATCGTTTGGTCAGTCAAATACCACTGTCCGAACACCACAGTTTTCAGGTTTCACAATTTCGAAATTAGGGTTTCTTCCTCATTCATCCAAACACAAATTTTCATGCTCCCCACACACAAACATGCTTCAAAAGGTTTTCACAATCATGTTCTCATATAATCACACATCATTCACCAATGAATCATTCAAACTTCACACATATTCATTGAAAATCGCATATTCACAAATCTTCTCATACAAAACACAAATTCCCACCGATTAATTATGCGATCTATGATTCCTACACTCACTATATGCATGAGGGAATCAAGAACAAGGATTCAATGGAAAAGATGAGAAAGAGACTTCAAATATACCTTTCTTTTTCAAAAACAATCGGTAGGAAAGATAATTGATGCGATTCTTCGATGAATCTTGAATTTCCAACTCCAAATTGATGCAAGAACAAAGGATTGGTGAAGAATTGGTGGAGAATGAGAGGAAGAGAGGAAAAAACGTGTGGGAGAGAGTAGAGGAAGAGAAAAAGGCGTTGAAATAATGGGGCTAGGGTTTGGGTTTCTCCCTTTTTTATATTCTAGGATTAATTCCCCACTTAAATAAACAAAAATAAAAAAATAAAACAAATTGTGGAGTGAAAATCGGGAAAAGGGACGTGTACTAGGGGAGTATTTTAAAAAAATATATTTTAATCCTCAATTAAATAGGAATAGGATTTAAATTGGTAATTTCTTGTAGGAAAAGACTCCCACAAAATAGGTAACAAATAAATTAATCCCACAAGTAATTGAAAGGCATAAGGGCGAAAATTATGTAGAATAGCATAGGGATAATTTGGACACAAAAGTGACGTGTGTTGCGCGGTAGGCAAGACGGAAAGGCCGATCAAGAAAAACTACAACACCATTCCTCCCAAGCAACCGCAATTCGAGAACGGAAAACAAGGGGTACAAGATATCTCAAAACCCTTGTTGAATGGAAGGGAATAGAGAGCTCAAAGAAGAGGAAAAAATTTGGGGGAGCAACACAACAATAGCTCGAGGGTAAGCGAGGCCGTGGAAGCCGAACGGATGGGGCCGGACATTCTAGGCAACCTCCATGAACCTTTCGACCCGGAGGAGGGTGATCAACTTGAGAAAGGAGGAAAACAAGGCTGGACACCCTCCAAGCAACGGACAGGATTCCTCCCTTTCCACTATCCCCGGAGGGATGTTTCTCCTAGTGCGGCTGGCAAGGGTACGCATGGGCGTAGTGGGTCAGCTGGCCCGGTAATTCAAGGTTCGGGGGGCTCGGCCCGACCGTCCTCGATAATATCAAGAGCATTGAGGTCGAGCGGCAGCCGAACATCGACGCTGAAGGCTCCACCATGCTAATCACGTAGGGCGAGTCAAGCCACGCCCCGTAAGACCTTTTTTTTTTATTAGGAAATTGCAAATAAACTCCTATACTATAGATAGGAGGAAATTACAACTGATCTCAAGAGGGCTCGAACTCGGCACCTCATACAATAATGTCTAAGCTTCTTCCTGCTAGGACAAAGGCTCTAGACACGCCCCGCAAGACCTTCAATGCACCAAAATTCAAGGGGGGGCCTTCACACCCCGCCGGGTAAGAACCTCCATTGTTAATTATGTTATTTAATCTCATGTTTTGGAACGTTAGGGGGATCGCGAATGCGCCCACCCAAAATGTTTTAAAAAGATTAATTAAGACTCATAATGTCAATTTTCTTGCAATAATGGAGCCGCTCCCGGCGCCAAACCCGGAGAAGTTCTCCAAGACCTTGGGGCTGGTTTTCCAAGGCTCAAATCTAAATGGGAAGATATGGGTATTTGTTGAAGAGGGCGCAAGCTTTAGTGCCGAGTGCGACACGGAGCAGGTCCTTCACGATCGTGTTGAGTCCCCTCCCCTCGCGGGTCACATATGTATTTGGCAGTCTATGCAAAGTGCACAAGGGGTGAGAGGGTACTTTTGTGGGACAAAATGAGGGAAATTTCAATGGCAACCATAGATACTCCTTGGATGATTGGGGGAGACTTCAACACCATTCTCTCGACATGTAATAGGGTGGGAAGTAACACTAACCGACAAGCCGATATGGTGGATTTTGAGGAATCTATTGAAGACTGCAGAGTTCTGGACCCGGGCTTTGATGGCTCGGACTTCACATGGGCCAAGAATGGCCTTTTTGAGAGGCTAGATAGAATTCTCGTGAATGAACCATGGGCACAGTTCTTTGAAGCGACTAGGGTGACTAATTTGCCACGGCTGTCTTCGGATCACGACCCTGTTCTGGCCCGGTGTAGAACCCCACGCACCCAATTCGGGGGTAGCCCGTTCCGCTTCCAAAACATGTGGATTAGGCATGATAGTTTCGCGGACCTGGTTCGGGGAGACTGGAGCCAACCAACAGGGGCCGAGGGATTACTTAATTTACAGATCAAACTTGCACGAATAAAGAAAACCCTTAAGGAGTGGAATAAGGTAGTTTTCGGGAACATCCACGACAACCTTAAGGACTTGGAGGAAAAAATCGTGGCTGCCCAAGCGGACTTTGAGGAGAGGCCTTCCCCAGAGAATAGGTCCGAAGTCAACAGATGCATCGCCTTGTATATCCGACTTCTCAAGATGGAGGAGGATTTTTGGCGACAAAAGGTGACCCTAAGATGGCTAGCGGAAGGCGACAAGAATACCAAATTCTAACAGAGTTGGGTCAAACAAAAGAGATTACGGATGCGCATTCACAAGATCAATGTAGGGGGGAGAGAAATTTCGGATGACTTGGAAATTAGGAACTCGGCGTTGGAGTTCTTCCAAAACCTCCTAGCCCTGGGCCCTCTCACGCTCTTGGAGCCGGACATGAGCTTTTTTTTTTTTCAAACACCTTAACGGTGGAGGGTTCGTGGGTCCCTCATCCCTATATAGCAATCGGAGTTTGAAGGTGACCCCTCGGCCCGGAATAGAACAGGGGTCAACAAACAAATTGCTGAGTACATCCTTCTCCTTAAGATGGAGGAAGATTTTTGGCGTCAGAAGGCGGCCCTCCGTTGGTTGGAAGAAGGGGATAAAAACACTAGATTTTACCAAAGTTGGGTGAAGCAGAAGAGGATTCGGCTACGTATCCACAAGATTAACGCTAATGGGCGAGAACTTACGGATGACACGGCCATCAATGAATCGGCGGTTGAGTTCTTTCAAAACCTCCTAGCCCCAAGCTACCCGGAGCTCGTGGATCCGGACCTCAGCCTCTTACATCCACTCCCTCCCTCGGAGCAGTTGGCGGGCCTCCCCAAACCCCCGGATGCGGATGAGGTGAAACGAGCTGTCTTCGATATCTCGGCCAATAGCGCGCCCGGCCCGGATGGCTTCTCGGCATTGTTCTTCCAAGCTTGTTGGGGCATTGTGGGGCCAGACGTGGTGGAAGCGGTTAGGCAATTTTTTGGTGGGGCTTTCCTCCCCCGCAGCTTCACGGCCACGAGTATCGTACTCATCCCCAAGAAGCCTTTACCCGAGACTTGGGGAGACTATAGGCCCATTAGCTTGTGTAACGTGATCAACAAGGTGATTACTAAAGTCCTCACGAGGCGCCTTGCCCCATTCCTTCCAAGTGTTGTCGCACCGAATCAAAGCGGGTTTGTCAAAGGGAGGCTCCTCAATGACAATGTACTCCTTGCACAGGAGATGTTCCATGAGCTCCATAGAAGTACACCAGCCCCTAATGTTGCTATCAAGATTGACATGGCTAAGGCCTATGATAGGGTTCAATGGCCGTTCCTCCTAAAAGTCCTCAAGCAAATGGGCTTCCCCGAACCTTGGGTGGCGCTCATAGAAAGGTGCATCGGGACATGCTGGTTCTCGATCCTTATCAACGGGGCCCCGACGGGCTTTTTCAAATCCACTCGTGGCCTTAGACAAGGGGACCCCATTTCCCCCGCCCTCTTCGTCCTTGCTGCTGACTATCTCTCGAGATCACTCGATAAACTTATCCTCGGAGACAAAGAGATGACATACAAAGCAACCCGAGGCAGCATGGAGATCAGCCACCTCGCCTATGCGGACGACATCATCATCTTCACGCAAGCGGCCGTAAACCCCCTCCGGAGGCTACGTGCATGTCTTGAGCATTATGCCGAGGTGTCCGGACAACAAATCAACCTCGGCAAGAGCAATTTCTACATCTCCGAGGCGCATGAAGGCTGGTCAAACATAGTTCAAAGTGAAGGAGGTTTCTCACGAGGTACGTTCCCCTTCCTTTACCTTGGTGTCCCTATTTACCGGGGGGTGAAGCGCACGGATATGTTCATGTTTCTTCGAGAGAAAATCTCGGCTAGGATATCTGGATGAGCTCACCGACACCTTTCCTTTGGGGGGAGACTAACCTTGATAAAAAGCACACTTGAGGCGATTCCCTTACATATTTTTCAAGCGATCGAGCCAACCGGCGGAGCCCTCAAGCAATTAGATCAACAAGTGGCTCGCTTCTTTTGGGGGTCGAGTAATGAGAAGAAAAGGACGCACTGGATAGGATGGGATCAGGTTTGCCTACCCACGGCCGAAGGGGGCTTGGGCATTCGGAAGATCAAGGAGGTCTTACGTGCCTTTAATATTAAATTATGGTGGAGATTCCGGGAACAAAACTCCCTTTGGGCTACGTACATGATGACTAAATATTGCCTTAAGGCGTCCCCACTCACAGCTAGAGCCTCGGGGAGGTGTAGCCCTACTTGGAAGAGGCTTTTGAAGGCTCGGGCACAGGCGCAACCGTACATTCGCTGGGTGGTGCGAGAAGGTAAGATATCATTTTGGGATGACCTATGGCTAGGAGAGGTTCCTTTGAGGGAACTTTGTCTTGATGATAGGGGAGGCCCTCTTGTCCATGTTGCTGATTACATTATCAATGGATCTTGGAATGAAGCCAAGTTGCGGATTCTACAAGCGCAAGCCGGCCTTACACAACACATCGTCCGGAAGATCCTTGACACGCCAATCATCCCGGAGGGGCCGGATGTGCCGAGATGGAGGCTTTCACACAATGGGGAGTTCTCACTAGCATCAACTTGGGAGACCATCCGAACTCAAAGACCTATCATCCAAGGCCTTGATGACTTATGGAAAGCAGGCCTCACGTCTTCTATTGCTATCTTCATTTGGAGACTCCTATCCAACCGAATACCGGTGGATACGAAGCTACAGTGGAGAAGAATGGAAATGGCATCTAAGTGCCAATGCTGCCCTCATAGACCGGGCATCGAATCACTGCAGCATCTCTTCATCCAAGGGGCTGGCGCCCGAGGTGTGTGGAGGGAGTTTGACTCCTGGTTCGAGGGATCTTCACCACCTCTCCGGATCAATGACACCATCCCGGAGAGGCTCAAAGTTTGGGCACGGAGAGTCCAACAACCTGGTAAGAAACACCTCAGCCGGGCGATGCCGTACCTTATTCTTTGGTTCATTTGGGCTGAGCGAAACAGGAGTCGTCATCAATCGGTGCAATTTAAGCCTTTCAATGTGGTATGGCAAGTGCAAATGTTCCTTAGAAATAGCATGGCCAATGGATCCTACAAACCGAAGCATTGGAAAGGAGTCCGCCTCAAGATCAACGTCCCGAGTCAGGCCGAGCCACGAAGGACCAGGCCCCTCGCGATGGTGGTCAAATGGAACCCGCCGGATGAACCGTGGATCAAACTCAACACTGACGGAGCATACATGGAGGCAACGGATAAAGCCGGGGGGGGAGGTCTTGTTCGTGACCACGAGGGCAACATGCTTGCAGCCTTTACCTCCCCACTCGAGGCTCACTCAGCCCTCGAAGCGGAGCTTCTGGCCATCCAATTCGGGTTGACGCTCGCCGCAGAATTCAGAAGGCCTATTTGGGTTGAGTCGGATGCACAACAAGCGGTTAAGCTCCTAAATGGCACGCACTGGGGACCGGCCCATATTAGTCGGGTGATGGCACGACTAGCAATCCTCAAGCGCCAACAAGACACCCGTATCACCTTCATCCACCGGGAAGGGAATAGAGCAGGAGATCTCCTCGCCAAAATGGGATTAGAAAGAAATGACTACTGGCGTATGAATGCCCTCACGGCACCAAGGCACCTCACAGCGATGATTAGGATGGATGCAATGGGTATCCCGAACATTCGGGTCCATAATGAAGAGGAAGAATAGGCTCGAGTTTTGGTGGAAAGGGATATAGTCTTTCTTTTTGTTGAATTGTATTTTACCTTTTGAAAGGGAGTATGATGTGGTCCGGGCTTGTGGAACCGGACCGCATACTACTCCTAATTTTCGTGTAGGCACACCACTTTCGGGTGTGGCCACGTTTTGTATTCAACCACTTTTGAAATATAGGGATGAGGGACCCACGAACCCTCCACCGTGAAGGTGTTTGATTAAAAAAAAAAAAAAAAAAAATATAGCAAAATATTTCTCGGTTACAATTAGCCTAGCACGAGGCTTAGGGTTACATGCGGCTATTACAACTAACTATTACAACCAAAGCAAGAACAATCAAAAGGCCAAAGCACCACAAGAGTAAGTAGGGGTCGTGTCACAAATGGCTCGACACCCGCCTACTCTACGGTGTCCTCCTAAGCATCTTCCTCGGCACGGACCCGGAAGTTCGGGATCCCCATTTGTTCCATTCGAATGACATCTTGGACGGCTCTCGGTAAGTCTTGGGCCTCCAAAACTCGACTGTGGCTCAGATCGACACCAATCTTCGCAAGTAAGTCAGCCGCCTTATTGCCTTCTCGGTGGATGAAGGTTGTTCGGAGTGTGAGTTGACGCTTGTGTAAGGTCATGTGGGCCATGGCTTGGCGAGTGTGAGCAGGCCCCCAACTTGGCCCTTTAATGAGATTGAGAGCTTGCTCGGCGTCCGATTCGAGCCAAATTGGTTTCTCAAGCTCCGAGGCCAGCTTCAAGCCGTGGTGCTATGGCGAGTAGTTCGGCTTCGAGTGGTGAGTGTGCTTCGAGAGGGAGCGCATAGGCGACTAGCACCTTCCCCAAGTGGTCTCGAATGAGGCCGCCTCCCCCGGCTTTTCCTGTTGCTTCTTTAAAGGAGGACCCGTCCGTATTATGTTTGATCCAGGCGTGATCCGGTGGTTCCCACTTAACCATCATAGCGAGTCGCGGTGGCCGTTGCGGTTCGGCATGACTTGGGATACTAACTCCGAGCCTAACCCCTCTCCAATGCTTTGGCTTGAGCCTGCCATTAGCCATGCTGTTCCGGACGAAAGTGAGGATTTGCCAAATCACAATGCTCGGTTTGAATTGAACATCATGATGGCGGCTCCTATTTCTCTCTGCCCAGAGGAACCAGAAGATAAGGTACGGCATGGCTCGGCTGAGGTGCTTCCTTCCCGGCTGCTGCAATCTTCTCGCCCATACCTCAATTCTTGTTGGGATCGTGTCATTGACCACGAGAGTGGGGGCCGAGCCTTCGAACCACCCGTTGAATTCCCTGCACACTCTCATTGCACCTACTCCTTGAATGAAGAGGTGTTGGAGAGACTCGGTACTAGGCCTGTGTGGGCAGCATTGGCATTTGGATGCGAGTTCAATCTTGCGCCATTGCAGCTTTGCGTCAACAGGGATGCGGTTGGATATGAGCCTCCAATTGAAGATAGCGATGGTAGTTGTGAGGCCAGCCGTCCAAATCTCCTCGAGCCCTTGGATGATGGGTTGAGGCGACCGGACCGTCTCCCAAGTCGAGGCTAGCGAGAAATCTCCTCGCCTTGTCAGCGTCCATCATGGGATGTCCGGCTCCCCGGGAAGTATCGGGGTTTTGCGAATTTGATCAATGATCTGTTGGGGAAGGCCCGCCTGGTCATGGAGAACTTGGAGTTTTGGAGCGTCCCACTCACCATCCGTGATAAACTCCGAGACAGTCGTTGTAGGGCTGCCCCTCTCGTCGAAACACAGCCCCCTAAGAGGGTCGTTGCCAAGCCATATATCATCCCAGAAGTAGATCTTACCTTGACCAACAATCCAGCGAATGTGCGGTTGAGCGTGGGCCCAAGCTTTGGCCAGCCTCCTCCACGTCGGGCTATTCCTTCCCGTGATCCTTGGCGAAAGTGGCGATGAATTGAATGCTCTTAGAACTTCTGTGAACATTCGGATCCCGAGCCCTCCCTCCTTGGTGGGGAGACACATTTGGTCCCAGCTGATCCAATGTGTCCGTTTTTTCTCAGTCGTCGAGCCCCAAAAGAAGCGAGCCAATGGCTGATCAAGTAGCTTAAGGGTTCCGGCCGTGGGCTCAATGGCTTGGAAGATGTGGATAGGAACTGCCTCAAGAGTGCTCTTAATGAGAGTTAGCCTTCCTCCAAAAGATAGATGACGATGTGCCCATCCGGAAATCCTTCTAGCGATCTTCTCTCGGACAAACATGAACATTTCGGTTTTCTTGGCTCCACGGTATATAGGGACCCCCAAATAGAGGAATGGGAAGGACCCCCGAGCAAAGCCTCCTTCGTTTGGATTTCATGTGCCCATTGCTCGTGCGCTTCAGCAATATAGAAATTGCTTTTTGCAAGATTGATCTGCTGCCCGGAGACTCCCTCATATCCGTCAAGGCACTCTCTAAGCCGACGCAATGGGGTTGCAGCTGCTTGAGTGAAGATTATAATGTCATCGGCATATGCTAAGTGGCTGATTTCCATGCACCTCCTGGCCGCTTTGAAGGTCATCTCTTTTTTTCCAAGGATGAGCTTATCGAGGGCCCTGGAGAGATACTCTGCGGCAATCACAAACAGCGCCGGGGATATGGGGTCTCCTTGTCTGAGCCCCCGAGTAGATTTGAAGAATTCAGCTGGGACACCGTTAATAAGGACCGAGAACCAACAGGAGCCAATGCACCTTTCAATCAGGGCGATCCACCCATCAGAGAAGCCCATGCGCCGAAGCACCTTGATCAAGAAGCTCCATTGCACTCTATCATACGCCTTGGCCATGTCGATCTTAATGGCCACATTCGGTGCAGGGGAGCACCTTGCTAATTCGTGGAACATCTCTTGGGCGAGGAGGGCGTTGTCATGTAGGAGCCGCCCCTTCACGAATCCACTCTGGTTCGGGGAGATAACCTGTGGCAAAAAAGGCGCAAGGCGTGCGGTTAGAACTTTTGTAATAATCTTGTTGAGGACGTTGCATAGGCTTATGGGGCGAAAATCGGCCCATGTCTCGGGCGAGGCCTTCTTCGGGATAAGGACAATGTTTGTGGCCGTGACGCTCCGAGGGAGGTAGGCC
Organism: Salvia splendens; assembly: GCF_004379255.2. Taxonomy (NCBI): domain Eukaryota; kingdom Viridiplantae; phylum Streptophyta; class Magnoliopsida; order Lamiales; family Lamiaceae; genus Salvia; species Salvia splendens. The sequence goes on along the minus strand of NC_056048.1, from coordinate 15,825,453 downwards.
CCAAGAAAGACCTGTTTTATGGCTTCCACCACATCCGTTCCAAGAATTCCCCAACATGTTTGGTAGAAGACAGCCGAGAAGCCATCCGGGCCTGGAGCACTGTCCCCGGAGATGTCAAAAACCGCTTTCTTCACCTCCTCGGAGTTCGGTGGGTAGTGTAGCTCCTCAAGATCCGTTGAGGGGGGGAGTTGTTGGATAAGATCAAGGTCCGGGTCCCCAAGGTCCAGGGTGTCCGGGGCGAGAAGGCTCCGAAAGAATTCGACCACCGAGTGCCGTATCTCAGTTTCATCTGCAATCTCCCGGCCATTCACATTGATAGAGTGAATTCGGAGTCTAACTCTCTTCTGCTTCACCCAGCTTTGGTAGAATCTGGTATTCTTATCTCCATCTGCTAGCCACCGTAGAGCCGCCTTTTGCCTCCAGAAGTCCTCCTCCATCCGGAGAAGGAGGATGTACTCGGCAATGCTTTTGTTGATCTCAGATCTATTGTGTGGCGTTGGATCAGCCTCAAAGTCGGCTTGAGCCTGCGCGATTCCTTCCTCCATTCCTTTGAGATTGGCGTGAATGTTGCCAAAAACCTCCTTGTTCCACGCCTTGAGGGCCTTTTTGCTCCTAGCAAGCTTAGTTTGGAGGTTCAATAGCCCACTCGCCTCTGTTGGTTGAGCCCAAATATTTTGCACAAGCTGCAGGAAGCCTCCATGCCGGACCCACATGTTCTGGAAGCGAAAGGCGCTGCCCCCGGAGGGGGGCCTCGGCATCTTACACCTTGCAAGAATCGGGCCATGATCCGAGGAAACGCTTGGGAGATTAGTTACCCTTGTTGCCTCAAACGCATTAGACCATGCCTCATTAACAAGCAGCCTGTCCAACCTCTCAAACAAGCCATTTTTAGCCCAAGTGAATTCCGCACCATCGAATCCCGGGTCCAGAAGCCGGCAATCTTCAATTGCTTCGGCAAAATCAATCATCTCTGCTTGCCGGTTGGTTTCACTTCCAACCTTGTCTTCGTGTGCAAGGATCGTATTAAAATCCCCTCCAATCAGCCACGGGGTTCCTTCCGTCCTGAATGATATCTCCCTCATTTTATCCCACAGAGGGTGTCGCTCCAACCTACTACATTTAGCGTAGATGGCCGAAATGGAGATATGATTCGCCATGCGGTACGAAGTAAGCCTTCCGTGTAGGACTTGGTCCGAATCCTCCTCAACGATGAAGTTGGCACCCTCCTCGGCGAATACCCATATCTTACCAGACGTATTTGCACCTTTGAAATTTAGTCCCAGCACCTTGGAATACCGATCCGGGTCGGGATTAGTGAGTGGCTCCATTATTGCAAGAAACATGACATTATAACACTTGATTAGTCTTTTGAGGACGTTTTGGGTCGGCGCATTAGCGATTCCCCTAGCGTTCCAAAACATGAAGTTGTAAGACATGATTAACAAGATAGGGTCGTACCCGGAAGGTTTGAAGGCCCTCCTTGGAATATGACAATCTGATGGTCGTCATCCATCGTGTGATTGTCGGCATCAACTTGTTGCGAGGCATCCTTAGATTGTGCACCAAAGGTTTGGAATTCCATTTCCACCTCATCCATCTCGCCACATGCTTCGACATCAAATTCCCCGTTAGCCATGAGCGAGTAGTACTTGTTTGTGCTCATGATATTGCCCGTCCACTCATCTCCACTCCTTCCATGGTTTGATGTGGAATGTCGCCCTCTCCCTCTCGAGCCCCCTCTTGGCCCACCTCGGGAGCTCGAAGCCATCCGACGGCTTGTGACTCCAAGTTCCCATGGCACACCCGTTGCTTCCTCATCGTTCGATTTTGTTCGACTCGGCCCCATTGAGTATTTAGTGGCGGCTTCCTCACCTTGGACCGGCCTTGTGTTAAGTTGACCTTTCCCAAGCCCATCATCTTCTTGAAGGTTGCCCACAATGTCCGGACCCTCCCAAACCGACTCCTCCCCACTCTGCCTAGCTTTCGGGGGGTGATCCCTTTCCTTTGTTTCTCCTTTGCCGTCTCCACTCATTGTTATTATTTTGCTTGGCCTCCAAATTGGCTTGCTTTTCCGTGGGACCGTTTCCATCTTGATTTGACTTTTTTGGGGGGCTGCATTGTTGTAGTTTCTTTTCGGTGGCCTCTCAGTCTTTCCCACAAGCATAGCAAACATTGCTGGTGACCGACGATGTGCTTAACCCTCCCGACAATGGCTGGAATTTATCCCACCGCCCTGTTGGACCGTCCTTCTCTATATCCACAAATATCAAGTATGAATTTCTTCGGGGTGGTTTTCTGATTCAATCTCGACGCACTGCCGCGCAAGGAGAGCCTTGTCTTGTTTAGCAAGTGGCTGCGGTCATCTTGTATTGGCGTCCCTAGGCAAAGCTTTGCCAATGGCGAAGAGGGCTGATTGATCGAATAGGTGGATTCGGAGGCCAATTAGGTTACACCATATTGTGCATCGGGGACCTTCACAATAGGCGTCAAAATCTGGGGACCATTTGAACACCCTATTGGGTGCCGTCGATGAGCCATCAAACACCGGCGTCCCTTCGGCCACCGAGGAGCTTGCGTAA